>NC_139388.1:151497500-152697500 GCF_054392235.1 Sus scrofa
AATACAACTACATACATTTACATATTGTCTGTGGCTTCTTTCTTGCTATGATGGCTGAGCTGAGTAGCTGTGCAGAGACCTGATGGGCCACAAAATCTAAAGGACTTACTATCTGGCCCTTTACAGCAAAAGTTTTCTAGCCCTTGCACTAGATGGTTGAAAGATTTGCATTCTTAGGAATCCCAATCTTGTCACCTCTGACACTTTTCTAAATGCTCCAGCTAAAATGGCCTCTAATAGGAAGAAGACACGCTGCACATATAAAGGGTCTTTGGGGACTTGAAGGCCTAAGAGGGTGGGAGTTGAGAGGTCAGAGTTGAGAGAGCATGAGAATGCCACCCAAAGACTGAAAGTCCAGGTCTGTGCCTGTAAGGCTCCGGGTGTTCTTGTTCTGTGATGTCATTTAAAAATCGAAGCCCATCAAAGACAAGCACCACAAAACCACACTCTGCCCCATGTGTCTTTTCTACGGATGTGATACACAAAGTTTTTTGTTGGGATTCCTAATGTTTAGCACACTAGAAGCGACATCCCATGTCTTCCAAGTCATGGGAACTCACCTGCTAGGACCCAACCTGTTCTCACTCACAGAGTGACATGAAATTTCTGTCTCCTGGGAGAGAATCTGTTTCCCACTGAACTGTTAGTTAGTTGTTCGCTCATTTACTTATAAGCTTGATCCCCAAAAAAAGATCTGAGATGATTCCATGGTTATTTGGAATAAAAAAATAAATACGTATTTTAAGAAGACTAGCAAAATGTTAAGGCTGGTCTTACCTGCCTTAATGTAGCTAGAAATATAAGAAGAGTGCATCTGGCCACTTTTCATGAACATCTTACTGATTTGTTGGCTGTGGGCAAAACACCATGAGAAGGACTGTGAAAGAGGAAGAAAGATGTAGACAAAGTTCTTACCCTGGAAAAGTCCATGATGCCCAGTGCTCATTGCCCACACACACTCCCACTGCTCATGCCACATATATGCTTGTGACACCCTAGGCTGCGTATAATTTCCCTTGGGGACCCTACGAAACGATGCACCATCATGAGCTGCCATTAAGAGAAAAAGAAGGGATGCAACAATTTATCAAGAAAGATGTTCACTGGAGTTCCCGTAGTGGCTCAGTGGTGAACGAATCCGACTAGGAACCATGAGGTTGAAGGTTCGATCCCTGCCCTTGCTCAGTGGGTTAAGGATCCGGTGTTGCCGTGAGCGCTGGTGTAGGTTGCAGACGTGGTTCAGATCCTGCGTTGCTGTGGCTCTGGCATAGGCCGGCAGCTGCAGCTCCGATTAGACCCCTAGCTGGGGAATCTCCATATGCCACAGGAACAGACAAAAAAAAAAAGAAAAAGAAAAAAAGAAAGAAAGATGTTCATTGTTGCTTACAATGCAAGAGACATTTAAGGAAATACTCTCCCAAAGTAAGAGAATTAGTTAAGCATCTCTAACAATGCCATATAATTCGCTTTTAAAATCACTTTGTAGAAAAGTACAGATGCTCACGAGAAAAGGCAAAGTGAAAGGTAAATAGGTTACAAAACATGCAGAGTACAATCTAATTTTTGCAAAAGAAAAATATTTCAGTTTGGAGAAAGAATTCAGATGATTTGATACACATAAAATAAAAACAATAGCAATTCAAACTTACTGAATGCCTACTATGTGCCAGACACTAGTCTAAATTCTCTACAGGTAGTATTTAATCTTCACCGCCACCCTATGAAGGTGATACCATGGCTACTTCTAATTTCCACATGAGGAAACTGAAGCAAAGACACATCAGCGACGCACCCCGGGTCCAACAGGTAGAAGCCAGGATGTGTACCCAGGTCAGCTGCTCCAGAGACCAGGCTATCAGCTACTGCACTTTCAAAATGGTTACAGCAAGTATATCTAAGTGGGAGAATGATAGCGATTTTTGTTGCTGGATTTGTGATGCCCAGAGGCCTTGAGTAGCCCCAATGCAGATCTTTAACTCTAAGCAGGCTGCGAATTTGCCAGGAACACCTTTCCACTTGTGACTCTTTATCTAAGACCTGAGACCCTGCTTTGTCATGGTAGTAAGTGCCTCAGCTCTGGTGTAACTACTCAAGAGAATCCAGCACCTTAAGAGCAGGGAAAAGACGGCAAAGGACCCTTGGCAATGATTTCAGTTCTTGGGACCCTTGGCGGGGCCTCGGGGCCTCCACAAAGACAACTGCACAGAGCATCACCCTTCCCATTCCCAGGAAGTCTCTGTCATCTAGTTCTAGCAACTGTCAGTCATTACTCCATAGTGTTCAGGATCAGCCTGTACAGGGATAACTGACACTCTGAATTTTGGCACGATGGTCACACTCAAGCTCATTCACAACAAAGAGGCACGTTCCTCAGTAGTGATTTAAGTGTCATAAAGCTACACGCGTCCTTTCCTGGCTTCTCCAAAGTTGGCAATTACGGGATGGAAATTCCCAAAACTGGAGTTCCCATTGTGGCTCAGTGGGTTACAAACCCAACTAGTATCCATGACGATTCTGATTCGATCCCTGGCCCTGCTCAGTGGGTTAAGAATCTAGCACTGCCTTGAGCTGCGGTGTAGGTCGCAGCTGCAGCTCGGATTCCACGCTGCTGTGGCTGTGGCTGTGGCATAGGCCGCCAGCTGTACCTCCAATTTGACCCCTAGTCTGGGAACCTCCATATGCTGCAGGTGCGGCCCTAAAAACAAAACAAAAAATTCCCCAAACTAAAGAGGGACCTACAGAGATGCACCATTAGCCCCTTTGCTAGGAAAATACTATTTCTCCTCAACAGCACTTGGCAAGGGTCAAAGAACCAGTGTCGTCACCACAGAAGGCTTCTTCATCCCTGTTTAGAGCAGATTCTTCAGCTCGTGGCTTCCCACAATTCAAGAAATGGATCGCATGGGGATAATCACCAGATACATCACAGAAAAGCCCACTAACTTGGCTTATAAAATCCAAGACTGTTCAGGAGTTCCCATTGTGGCTCAGAGGAAATGAATCTGACTAGCATCCATGAGGATGCGGGTTCAGTCCCTGGCCTCACTTGGAGGGTCAAGGATCTGGTGTTGCCGTGAGCTGGGGTGTAGGTCGCAGACACAGTTTGGATCTTGCATTGCTGTGGCTGTGGCATAGGCTGGCAGCTGTAGCTCTGATTCAACCCCTAGCCTGGGAACCTCCATATGCCGAAGGTGTGGCTCTAAAAATAAAATAAAAATAAAACAGGGGAGTTCCTGTCATGGCTCAGTGGTTAATGAATCCGACTAAGAACCATGAGGTTGCAGGTTCAATCCCTGGCATCACTCAGTGGGTTGGGGATCTGGCATTGCCATGAGCTGTAGTGTAAGTGGAAGACACAGCTCGGATCCCGAATTGCTGTGGCTCTGGCGTGGGCTGGCAGCTACAGCTCCAATTGGACCCCTGGCCTGGGAACCTCCATGTGCCTAGGGTGTGACCCTAGAAAAGACAAATAAATAAATATCAAATCAAATCAAAGACTGTTTAAATCTCTAGATTCCACATATAAGTGATATAATATGATGTTTATCTTTTACCGTCTAACTTCACATAGTATGATCATCTCTAGGTCCACCCATGTTGCTGCAAATGGCCTTATTTCAATCTTTCTTTCTTCCTAGTTGAAGGAAGCTTAGAGAAAAGAGTATGGACTTTGGGGAGAGAGGTCTTTGATCAGAGACTTAGTTTTTCCACTTCAAATCTGTGGGAACTGAAGCATGAAATTTTACTCCTTTAAGGCTTCTTATCAATTTATAAATTGGAACAAATTAAGAAAAAAAAAACTTTTCCACATGTCTCATGGCATCAAAAGGACTAAATGAGATCATGTATGTCAACATGATTTTTAAGTAGTGAGATTTTCTAAAACAATCAGGAATTTTTATTTTAATTCTTAGAAATTCAGCTCTCATGTAAATGAGTCCTCGGACTGGATTAGAGATAATAATTTCACGGAAAAAAACTAAGTGAAAAAATCCAAATAACAAATGCTGGAGAGGGTGTGGAAAAAGGGGAACACTCCTACACTGTTGGTGGGAATGTAAATTGGTACAACCATTATGGAAAACAGTATGGAGGAACCCCAGAAAACTAGATATAGAACTGCCATATGATCCGGAAATCCCACTCTTGGGCATATATCTGGACAACACTTTCCTTGAAAAAGACACAGGCACCCACATGTTCATTGCAGCACTATTCACAAGAGCCAAGACATGGAAACAAACTAAATGTCCACTGACAGATGGATGGATTAAGAAGATGTGGTTTATATACACAATGGAATACTACTCAGCTATAAAAAAAGAACAAAATAATGCCATTTGCAGCAACATGGATAGAACTAGAGACTCTCATACTAAGTGAAGTAAGTCAGAAAGAGAAAGACAAATACCATAATATATCACTTATATCTGGAATCTAATATACGGCACAAACGAACCTTTCCATAGAAAAGAAACTCATGGACTTAGAGAACAGACTCGTGGTTGCCAAGGGAGAGGGGAGGAAGTGGGATGGACTGGGAATCTGGGGTTAATAAATGCAAACTACTGCCTTTGGAATGGATAAGCAATGAGATCCTGCTGTATGGCACTGGGAACTATATCTAGTCACTTATGATGGAGCATGATGGAGGATAATGTGAGAAAAAGAATATATATATGTATGTGTGACTGGGTCACTTTGCTGTACAGTAGAAAATTGACAGAACACTGTAAACTAGCTATAACAGAAGAAATAAAAATCATTAAAAAAAAAAACAGAACTCTAAAAAAAGAAAAAAAATTAAGTGAAAAAATAAACATTTGTGGTGCCAAACAAGAGGTCAGGCATAGGACAAAGCCACCACAGTCCAAATATGGGGTTCAACCCAAAATATGGGGTTTGGCTTCAACTTCTGCTACTCGCTGGATATCTAGAGCCCAGCAAAGTTAAGTAACTGATCAGGTCTTGATTTCCTTATCTGTAAACTGGAAGCTTTAATAGAATCTCACATAGGGTTTCAGCAAGGAATATATAAGACAAAGTTCTATGAACTCTTAGCACATTCATGGTATGCTGTGCACACTTTCAAAATGATAACTACAAGGTAGCTCAGGGGAATGAAAGAACAAAGCCATGAAAATGCTGTCTCCGGCAGTTAGGCAGCCTCGGGGGGGAAAAAAAAAAGCCATGCTGCTCAGTTTCAGGGTTGAAGAAGACAGACAATAGGAATGTGTGTGACAAGGACAGAATCTCTTTCTGGAGCTTCTACTACAGCACAAGTAAATTCACTTTTAATAGTTCAGAATCATGAGTGTTTCACAGGGCTGAACCTCTTTATAGCTCTGGGGTTTCCTCTTCCCATCTTGAAGTGACTCGGTACTTAACACAGGGAATAATTATGTTCTGTTTGTATGACTAATATTCAGGTTTGCACGAATGCTGGGTTTTGAAATACTGAAATACCTCTACGTTATTTGGCACATAATATGACCTATGAAAACTACAAGTCACTTGATGACATTTTGCACAGCAGTGGCCTTAGACATGGAGCGGTCTCATAGCTGCTCAACAGACCATGGAGGCAGAGGCCTGGGTGTGTGAGATGTCCACCCAGAGGCTCCGGAGGAACTCAGCACAGGCCACAAAGCAAGTGGCATCAATGATTTGGCTTCGAGGGTCCAAACTACATAGGACCCTCAAAGTGCATCACAGTCCTGACAAGTCAACAGCATGCTCAGTACTCCTTGGGATGGAATAAGGTGCCAGGGCCTTTGTGACAGCCAATTTAACAGAGATACTGGAGTTCCTGTCGTGGCTCAGTGGTTAACAAATCTGACTAGGAACCATGAGGTTGTGAGTTCGATCCCTGGCCTCGCTCAGTGGGTTAAGGATCCAGCATTGCTGTGAGCTGTGGTGTAGGTCGCAGGCATGGCTTGGATCCAGCATTGCTGTGGCTGTGGTATAGGCCTGCAGCTGTAGCTCCATTTTAACCCCTAGCCAAGCCAGGGAACTTCCATATGACACAGGTGCAGCCCTAAAAAAAAAAAAAGAAAAAAAAAAAGGATATTGTTAGTTTGGTTCAACAAATATGAGGGACTCATGGCATGCCAGGGGAACAGATTTATCTTGAGAGAGCTTTACTCTCCAACACTTGGGACAAATAAAGAGGTTCATCCTTATGAAATCAAAATGATCAAATCTATTTACTGAGATTAGAATTCTTGATGGAATTCTGAAGAAATAGAAAAGGTTCTGCCCAGCACATGGCCTCTCAACTCCAGGAAGTGAGGGACCAGAAAAATTTTTCCCTTCTTTCTTTAACCAAAAGGTCAGGGCTTAAATTGCATTAGATGGACTATGACATTTCCCTCTAATGACTTAGTCTTGTTGCCTGGAACAGAGAAAATGTCCTCATTGTTATCTGACCCTGGCCGTGATGGAGGAGACGGAGACAGCCAAGGACTGATGGCCTACTTAACGAATACCCCAAAGAAAAAAACCAGGAATACCCCAAAATCTTCCTTTCACCATTATGGGTCCACTTAACAGGGAGAGGGGAGGCCATGGAGATCTCAAAGGGTGACGGAGACCTCTGACAGTCCTTCCAAATACCTCCGAGGTACGCAGAGCATCTTAGGAAAGTACTGCTTGTTGTACAAATGCAGTCCTAAGCGGAGTCTGTCAACCTGCCTCTTTCCAACAAGACTGCCCTATCTTAGTTCCTCCTTGGTGGAAACTCTAGAGCTGCCACTGGAAGTAGACTCCTGAGGCAAAGATCCCACCATTGCTCTCCAAAGAAGCAGCAGGTCTCACGGACGGATACTGTCTGTTGTTTACAAGGTGAGAGAAGATGTCTACATACTGCACACAACACACACACGTGCTGTGCATACGCCAGAGGAGCCTCACGACAGGCAGAGTGTTATGGCAGGAATGTACAGTATCCCACATAATAAAAATGAAAGATACTTTTACTCTTAATTTCAGATTAGGCAAATAGGTCTCAAAAAGGCAGATTCATTCAAAGTTTCTTAGCTGGGATATACAAATGCCTGTTTGATGCCAAGACCTGTGCTTTTTTCATTTCATTGGTTACAGTCAGGTTCATTCAACCACAGAGGTGGAAGTTCTACTTGAACCATGAGAGGAAGCAATCCAGATTCATAACATTTCAAAACTTGGTGGGATATGAGTAACCCATTCCCATGCCTCACAGGGACATACCAGGAGGATACAATTATTCTCCACAAAGCATACCTGTGATTCACTTTTTAAGAGAACAGCTTTATTGACACATACAAAATTCAGACATAATAAACTACACATATTGAAATTGTAAACATCCAGTATGTATTGATATACTATGTGTAGGGGTGGACAGGCACATGCTCACACTTGCACACACAGCACTACCTCCAAAGCCTGAACCCCTCTTGCCATGCCCATGAATAGAGGCCAGACTGGGAGAAGATAAGACATAATGCAGGATTCACTGCAAATTACCTTCCTTGGTCCCATGATGCTGGCCACCTTGGAGTTTCCGTGGTGGCACAGTGGTTAATGAATCCAACTAGGAACCATGAGGTGGTGGGTTCGATCCCTGGCCTTGCTCAGTGGGTTAAGGATCCAGTGTTGCCGTGAGCTGTGGTGTGGGTCAAAGACGTGGCTCAGATCCCAAGTTGCTGTGGCTGTGGCGTAGGCCAGCGGCTACAGCTCCGATTCGACCCCTAGCCTGGGAACCTCCATGTGCCGCAGGAGTGGCCCTAGAAAAGGCAAAAAAAAAAAAGGCTGGCCACCTTGCCATGGCCACTCTCTGCTAGAGCTCTGTGCTGTGCTAAGTAGGAGCCTCGCTCAGTTACTTGGGATATTTCAGAGAAAACACCATGCAAGCCACGCATCACAGAACTCAAGGGAGGGATCAACCAACAGATGCCATAAAGAACCCTGGAATTCTGGAGATGAAAGTACAACTGGTCAAGAAACCTTCCTGGTTTCTCCTTTCTAAAAAAGTTTCTGTTCAGATTAAAATAATGTCTGCATAAATGTGTATGTGTGTAATATACACTATTTTTATATCATATTTTACTACATAATATTGAAGACTATATGTTTTATTATGGAATAAAATATATGACAGAGGTCATTCATATTCAACATGGAAAATTTGGGCACATTTAAGGACATCTATCAAGTGCGTTAGGAAGAAAGCAAAGGTAAAGATGATAGGATGGGGGATGAAAGGAGGAAAAAACATCTAGATTAGAAGCAGGAGGGGCCTGCGCAGCATAAGCGACCACAGATTAGGATGATTAAGTCACTTCTCCGCACTTGGGGTCCCCTAAAACCAAAGCAAGTGGAATGAAAACAGAGACGAAAATAAAACAAGAAAACAAACAAAGGTGGCCACTGTTGACATCTTGGAGAAATCCTCACGTTTCTAGTTCTGTGTTTGGGGGACATGCACATGTATATATTATGCACACGTATATATTACGTGTTCTATGCACACGTACACAGAAGTAAGGTCATACTGTATACAGTCCGGACCCACCATTTTTTCTTAAAACCCTGAGAAGGAGTCTTCAAAGCCACGACTTTTTTCTCGAACATCTCTCACAGCGCTGCACTATGACTGTCAACTGCTTGTCTCTTGCTCAGACTTGCCGGGTATTAACTACATACATACATGCATCAAAAATGAACAGCAGTCCAGGAGCCTTATTTCCAGTTTGAGGAGAGGGATGCAGGTTGCTGGAAGTAGGAAAAAGCGAGGCTTGATGGAAAAGGCAGTTTTTTGGTTTCGTTTTTTGGTTTCTGGGTTTTTTGTTTAGGGTCATACCCTCGACATACGGAGGCTCACAGGCTAGGGGTCAAGTCCATGAGCATGGCAAGAGCCACGTCTGCGACCTACACCACTGCTCACGGCAACACCGGATCCTTAACCTAATGAGCGAGGCCAGGGATCCAACCGACATCTTCGTGGATACTCGTCAGGTTCTTCACCCGCTGAGCCAAAGAGGAACTGTGACAAGGTAGTATGTGAATTGCAGTTTGAATAGAAACAGGCTGGAGTTCCCATCGTGGCGCAGCGGCTAACGAATCTGACTAGGAACCATGAGGTTTCCGGTTTGATCTCTGGCCTTGCTCAGTGGGTTTAGGATCCGGCATTGCCGTGACCTGTGGTGTAGCTTGCAGACTTGGCTCGGATCCTGCGTTGCTGTGGCTCTGCTGTAGGCCTGTGGCTACAGCTCCAATTCGACCCCTAGCCTGGGAACCTCCATATGCCATGGGAGCAGCCCAAGAAATGGCAAAAAGACAAAAAAATTGGAAAATAAATAAATAAATAAAAGGGAGAGGGAGGAGGGGGACTCGGAGATGGTTTGTTAATACATCTAGGGCACCAACTACAGTGCATACTGCAACCAGGATATCACACTGTCTCCTCAGGGCACTAGCTGGCAGGATGTAGAAGGTGTGTTCGAGAAAGGGGGGGGGTGAGACTGGGAAGGTGAGGGGTCCTCCGATCTCAGAAGGACTAAAGGTCAAGCAAGAGTGAGAACGTTCGCCTGCTCTCTGAGTACCTGCCTGTGGGATTTGGTCCTCACACTGACATAACCAATGACAAAAAAAAAAAAAAAAAAAAAAAACCACGGCTGTCAGCACATTTCCAAGAAGCTGTTCACAGAGCAGAGCAGATTCATGCTGCCTTAGACAAGCGGAATTCCCCAGGGATAGCACACATTTGAGGACACATTTCAAAAGCCAGCAATCCCATCCAAAGGCACCTGAAGGAAATTTCAAGGCAGTACCTTCAGCATCTAATCATCAGATAAATGTCTTAGGCACCTCTGATGGGCAGTCTCTGGAGTAGGTCGTGCCAAGCATAAAAATGCTCTATGAGGCTCAGTGAACTCGATACAAGGATATCCCTAAAAGCTAACGAAACGGGGAATGCGGAAACACTCTGAAGGTGAATCCTGGGACAAAAACCACAGCACAACAAAACAAAAACCCACAGCAAGCAATCGGAGGAAAATCTGCTACCTGATGGCAAAGAGAACTTACAACTCCTCATGTCACTGGTCTCAGGACAAAGATTCAGGCGTGGACTGGTCTGGGAGACATTCTCACAAAGGTCTTACCACTGCCCTCTCTCAGAAGAAAACCCAACACTGAGCAAGTTCGATCAAAGTCAACGATAGGGGTTGACTTGGCCAGAAGTGGGAGACCACCTGAATCTGGCCTCGGCACACAGCAGATGTGAGCTAAAGCTCAAGGGCGCCCCTTTACCTACTGGATGGTAGGTTGGTTTCTACCTTCCCTTCAGACCCCCTCCACTCAATAAGTGCCCCTGCATGTGTCACTTGCTCCAAAGAGTCTCAACTCAACAATTAAGTACTCCTGGAGAACTAGGAAAAGAGAAGCACTTGGGACCAGCAATGATGTAATTGAGAGGACCTAGGCTTTGCACAGAAGCAGACCGAGATTCATGCCAGCGACCCTCCTGCTTTATACTAGCTGTGCAACGAGGGGAAGGCTAATGAATCTAAGCCTTGGTTTCCTCGATTATAAAGCGGGGGCAGATAATATCTTCCTTTCATGTGTACAATGAGGTTTAAAGATACTAACAGATACACATCTGTCACCTGGAAGGCATCCTAAACAGTCTTTTCCTAAGCACGCCTATCTTCTCGTTCCCCTGTGGGAAAGTGGAGGAGGTGCTCCTGCGCAGAACCACCACAGACAGGGAGAGAAACAGGCGCTTGGAAATAATCTGCATCTGGAAACTGCCACGTTCTGCCATCAATTCAGTGGAAAGGCTCCTTATCATCTATATAACCTTATGCAAAAGCCTATAATCCCTTCCTCAAAGAATCCTCACAAAGTTCCCATTGTGGCTCAGCAGTAACAAACCTAAGATCCATGAGGATGTGGGTTCGATCTCTGGCCTCGCTCAGTAGGTTAAGGATCAGGCACTGCGCTGAGCTGTGGTGTAAGTGGCAGACGCAGCTCGGATCTGGCATTGCTGTGGCTGTGGCGCAGGCTGGCAGCTGCAGCTCTGAATGGACCCCTAGCCTGGGAACTTTCATATACCGCATGCGTAGCCCTAAAAAGAAAAAAAAAAAAAATCCTGACAAAGATGAAATCCACCATCTATAAGGCACACTGCCTGTTACACTTACAACCTAGTAGATGGTAACTGGAGGTGGAGGTGTATGTGGTGGCATCGAGTGAACTAGAACACTGTTCACAATGAGCCACCAACTGGGACTCTGAAATCCTTTCCTGGTCTGGAGGCTTTTTTTATTTTATCATATAAGGATCTGCACTGCACAGAGATCAGACATGCAGGAAATGGTTCTCCGATAAAAATCCTCCCAGGTGGGCCCCATGCTGCCTGGGGCAGGCTTACCAAGCAAAGGAAAGAGGTCCTTCCCTGGCTCCCACGTTAACCAGCTATTCTGGCTGTCTTTCTGGCTTAATTATGCTCCAGTAATCCTGACAAGACTGGCTGGGCTGCACTGTAAATCATGACAGTGGAAATCCTAAAATAAAAGCAAGATTAATGATATGACCTCAATCTTGGTATGAGGGCCAATTAATTGGAAATCACGGATTTAATTGAATTCTGGGCATAGCGCAGCCAGCTGGATTTCATTTTCTGAAACTTGCTTCTTCGCCCACATGAAGATAACTCAAAAGCACCAAGGACAACTAAGCCGAACATTGGGTGTTGCTAAGGAGACAGATAATTGATTATTTTCCTGGCATACTCATTCCCCAACCATCAGCAATGCTTTGGAGGGGCCATCGCCTTCATTTCAGCCAACTCCCTCTCTTCTACATGCTTGACAGTGCTCTGTAACCACTCTGAGCCTCAGTTTTGAGATAATTTTTAACTAAATACATATATATATATACACATATATGTATGTATATATATTTTTAACACATACAAAGTGCTCAAGAAGAAGTAGCCATTATCATCTTCCCACATTTGCCATCATCTACTATTATAAGGAGCTTGGAGGCAGGGAGGGGAACAGGAAAGAGCTGTGTGACTTTTCTTCTGCAAGCTGTAGAAATGGCACCACAAATGGCACAGAAGAATCACTATACCCAGAGCCTCCCCAATTTCAAGGCAGCGTTTGCCTCTCCTTGGCATTTGACAGATGCCAATTCCAGTAAGTCTCTTCTGTTTCCTCTAGTCTGGTCTGTGTGAGGCTACCTCGTGAGACAAAAATTTACAGGCATGAACCCTCACCCAACACCGAGATGGGTATCATAGTCTCTCCACTAGGGAGGAGGAAGGAGGAGACGCTTGAGATGGTGAGTAACGAGTCTAAGGCACTGCCTATAGAATATACTAGAGCCAGGATAGCAAGCTGTTTCCCCAGGAATTAGGAGGATGTGGAGAGTGTGTTAGAGAGGATGGGAGATAAGACCAGCAAGGCGAGTGGTCTTTAAAGCCCAAAAGGCTTGAAGGTCAAACTAACCTTCAACAGAACAGACAGAGTGACATAGAATTATTGGGAAGGGTAAGGGAATGCTTTTGTGGGAAGCTGCAAATAGACAAATTAATGTGCAAGAAAAACTTAGGGAGAACAGAGACAGTGCTTAATTTATGTCTGTACCAAGCACTCAGCAGGATGCCTCCCAGGGTGAATAGTCCAAAATAGGACACTGAATCAAACAGAATTGAATCTGTCAAGAAACCAAGACAGCCACTTCAGTCTTAAACCAACTGCAATTGCTTTGAAGTGCGGCATGGTAATACTGGCAATGGGTAGTATCTGTTCTCGCCTTGTGATTGCTAGGAACCAGAACTGTAAGATTTATGCTCATTCTCTCACTTAATCCTCATGATCATGCTGCCAAGTAAGCTCTATCATCCCCCTTTTACAGATGAGCACACTGAGGACCCAAGACACAAATATAGTCCCACAGCCAGGGCTCTTCCCCAGATCTGTCTCCCTCCAAAGTTGGTATTCTTCTCATGACAGTGTATGTATTAGTTAAAAGCTTAAAACATAAAGGAAAACAGTCAAACCAGCGAGCACTGCAGAAACAGAGAAGCCAGGTCCCATGACATGTGCTCTGTATAGGATCCAAGGATACTCTTGACTAGATGCTAAGGAAGGGAAACTGCTCAACATCAGTTGCTGAGAAGGCACAAACGAATGAAAACCATATTCCCAGACTTTAGCAGGAAGGAAAGCCGAGGCCCGGCTATGCTCATGACGAGGTGGTCACACACCAGGATGCGGGCAGTACTTTTAGAGGCTCTTTCCTCATAAGTGGAACCTAAAAAAACCGGACTTATAAAACCAGAGTGAACTGATGGTTACCGGGGTCTGCAGCGTTGGGGAGTGTGACGGAGGTTGAAGGGTACAGACTGCAACGAGTGGTAAACAGGTCCTATGTACATAATAAGTCTAACTCATAGCGTAGTGAACAAGAACTACACTCCTGGTAATCATCAAATCTGCTAAGAGACTAGATCTTAATTATTTCAACCACAAAAAAAAGAAGTAGGACAGAAACAGGAGTTCTCTTTTGATGCAGCAGGTTAAAGACCCATTGGTGTCTACAGCAGCTGGGGTCACTGCTATGGTGTGGGTTCGATCCCTAGCCTGGGAATTCCCACATGCTGCAGGTGCAGCCAAAAAAAAAAAAAAATTATAATTACGTGACGTGATCGAGGTGCTAACTAACGCTATAAGGGCAATCACATTACAATATAGGCATATAAATGTATCAAATCAGCACGTACATTTACATAACATTCCATATCCAATATATTTCAATTAAAAAAGAAGATGCTCTTTCCTAAATTGGCCTCTTCTCGTTGCCCAGTCCCACCCACACTGTAGGCACAGGCAATCTTGTGGGTCAGTAGCGTCCCAGACGTTGGTTCTCCTGTTCACCAGTCACGTGGACAAGCACCCCAGCGATGGCAGCAGAGGTCACATGTCTCACAAACAGCAGGGTGAGACATGAAGCAGGTGTGGGCTCTAAATTCCACACCTTCGCCATCACATTCTTCATCTCCCCATTAGCCAAACAGAAGAGCAGGGGTCTCTGTGCACTTGCCAACAGTGCAAGGGTGGATGTACCTCTGAAGGAGCCCCATGAAAACCTTGCCCAGTGTAAATCAGACATGAGAAATGCCTATCTCCAATGGGAGTTCCCGTTGTGGCTCAGTGGGTTACAAATCCGACTAGGATCCACGAGGATGCGGGTTCCATCCCTGCTCTTGCTCAGTGGGTTAAGGATCTGGCGTTGCTATGAGCTGTGCTGTAGGTCACAGATGTGGCTTGGATCCTGCATTGCTGTGGCTGTGATGTAGGCCAGCAGCTACAGCTCCGATTGGATACCTGGGAACTTCCATACGCCACAGGGATGGCCACAAAAATGTCTACATCTGAGATACCCAATTCTTTCCTCAGCAGCCACGGTCACTGTGCTTCTCACAAGAGCAGAAGCCTGGACTCACCAAGGACAGAGGAGGCAGCACGTGAGTGGAGCTGCCATCTCTCCTCCCCCGCTTACACACCTACACACTTGAGTCCGCTCCCTCCCAGGCAGGAGTCCAGGCATTCGGGAATCTGCATTATCTGACTCATGAGAGTAACCAAAAAAGTTCAGTTCCAAACACCAGTGTGCCCTGAAGCAGATGGCTTTCCCACTGACAGAGCCTCTTCCTCTGTAAAGTGAAGATGTGGAATTAGCTATTCCCTAAGGTCCTATAACACCGGGTGACTCCATGTTTCACAGGCTCTATAAAACGTGAGTGTTAAACTGTGATTTATGCAGTTTGCTCCAGGGCAAGGAAGGCACTGGTCGGAGCCTCACGAAACTGGATATGGAGCTGAAGTCTTCAGTGCCACTAAAGGACGGCATTGGTCAAACGAAAAGCATCCCAGTCTCCATCATGGCTTGTTTTCTATTTCTGTCCGGGAAGCCCTGGTGAGGGCTGTTATGTAATAGGCTGGCCAGCTGTGAGCTCCTTCTGTCCTCTTTCTCTGCACTTGGTATTAATCTCAAAGGGACAGACCTCTCCCTGGCTGCCCTTTCTGGTAACCTTTAAACATCTGCATCTTGCCTTTGTAACTTTAAGGCAGACTGGGTGGGTCAGACGAGACTGCATCCCCAGTCCTGAGCACCGAGCTGTAGCAAGAGTATTCTAGGATACCACACTGCTACTGAAAGTAATAAACAATAGGAATTTCCTGGTGGTTCAGTGGGTTAAGGATCCGGCATTGTCACTGCTGTGGCACGATTCGAACTCTGGCACAGGAACTTCTGCAAGCTGCAGGTACAGCCAAAAACAACAACAACAACAACAAACCCCAATAACTTAAATCAGCTAACATTTGAGAGGCTTCTCTGTACCAGGCATTGTTCTAAACACTTTACAGCTCTGTGAGGCATGTACTATTGCTTTCCTCTCTTTTGTGGGTGGGGAAACAGATATAGTGAGGCTCTTTTACCTGCTGAGGTCACAGTTAATAAAGGAAAAATGCAGAGAGTCTCCCACAACCATTTTTTTTTTTTTTGTCTTTTTGCTATTTCTTTGGCCGCTCCCGCGGCATATGGAGGTTCCCAGGCTAGGGGTCTAATCGGAGCTGTGGCCACCAGCCTATGCCAGAGCCACAGCAACGCGGGATCCGAGCAGTGTCTGCAACCTACACCACAGCTCACGGCAACGCCGGATCGTTAACCCACTGAGCAAGGGCAGGGATCGAACCCGCAACCTCATGGTTCCTAGTCGGATTCGTTAACCACTGCGCCATGACAGGAACTCCCCACAACCATTTTTTGAATGAAACTACCTAAAGCACAATTAGGAGCACAGTGTTCCTTTGGCATCAGACAGACCTGCATCCAAACTCTAGCTCAGCAACTAGCTATTTCTTTTGATAAGCCACTTAGACCTTTCTGAACCTCAGTTTCATCTATAAAATGAGATAACAGCATCTACTTTATGGGGTTATCCTGAAAATTAGAGATAAATGCCTGTAAAAGAACCTGGTGTAGTCCTGGTCCAGTCATTTACTCATGTGTTGGAAAAGGCTCTGGGGCAGGTGGTGGGAAAACAGAAGAAACCACAATCCCTGACCTCAAGCTACACAGTCTATGGCAGGCAAACATGAGCAAAAAAGTACAGATCATGAGGGAAGGACAAAGTTATGCAAGAGCCATCACTGGATGAAGTTATGCAGCGGGTAGCACAGACAGCTCCCAAGGGCAAGGAAAGCTGAAGGGTCTGCAAGGAGGAGTGAGGGGGAGCCCAGCCCACCTGGGCAGATTAGTCCATTCCCAGCTGAAAAGGCTATACCCCAGGATTCTGACCTTGACCCTGTTCTCATATTTCACGTTCAGTCTTTCAGAAAATAGTGTCTGTGCTGCCCTCAAACTTTGTCCAGAATGTGTTTAGTGCTTCCACTTACCTAAGAGAAGCGGGGAGCGGGGATATATTTTATATACACACACACTTATATTTACTAAGAGAAAAGATAAACCCGAAATTACCTATGAGGAAGGAAACAGGGTATGGGGAACAGCAACAGAAGTTGAATGTCTCGGAATACTACTTACTTATAGATTCGAATTTGGAATTGTGTTAACATTCTACACAATTAGAAATATAAAAGTAACCCATAAAAGTGAAAGCTTAAGGAAGCAAGTTAACCAAAGTACCAAATTTTTGATATAACCAAACAGTGAGAAACTATCTCAAGTGACTTTCAAACACAAAATCATTGACTTTAAAACACAAAATCAAGTGAAATCTATCCAAACCCTGCCCCCCCCCCACAAAATTTTTAAAACCCAACAACTTTGCAACCTTAAGCCATTTGGGAAGTAATGTTGGTATTGTTAATCTATGGTTGTTTATTGTGGCATAAAGCAAATAAGAAATTATATTGGTGTCACTGAGCACGGGATCTTGGGTATGGGAGAAAAGGAGATACGGATATAAGAGGTACTGATATTAAAAAATATATATGAAATTAAGTAAAAACCCCATGTTCCTGAATCTGACTTGTAATTATCATTATGAATCCATGATTTTTTTTGTTTTGTTTTCACTTTTTAGGGCCTCAACTGCCGCATATGGAAGTTCCCTGGCTAGGGGCTGAAATGGAGCTACAGCCACCGGCCTACACCACAGCCACAGCAACGCCAGATCCTTTAACCCACTGAGCGAGGCCAGGGATCAAACCCTCATCCTCATGGATACTTGTTGGATTTGTTTCAGCTGAGCCACAACAGGAACTCCGAATCCATGAGATATTTTAATTAAAAAAAAAAAATGTTTCTAGTCCTGTCTACTGAAAAGGGCTAGACACAGAGACCAACCCAGTGTCAGTGAGCACCCACCATATCAAGATTGTTGTCTTGAAACACCTACTGCCCTCTTAAAACAACTAGGGCCCTTTGCAAAGTGGCTGATTTTAAGGTTAGGCAGAAAACATACAAGGTGAGCCTGGTCTGTGATACCAGAAACCAAGGAAAAAGCAAATGACTACCGCATATGCGAAAAGGACTCAGACACCAACTTAAGAGGCTCCCACTGGTCAAAGACAGGACCATGTGAACATCAATAAAAATGGTAACTGCAATGGACTGAAACATGTTTACCAACATGCGTACATAATAAGAAAAGGAGTTCCCTGGTGGCCTAGCAATTTAGGGAGCCGGCATTGTCACTACTGTGGCACAAGTTCAATCCCTTGCCCAGAATTTTCACATGCCATGGGCGCAGCCAAAAATAACAGCAATGATAATAACAATAACAAAATAACAAGGAAAACAGAAACTTCATTAGTCATTTTTGGAAAAGGCTATGGAATCTATATTTTATTTTTGAAAATTAATAAATGAAAGGAAAAAAATCAAGCCTTTCCTGTCTTTGCTATATGAATTATACTTCAGGGTAAGTAAATTGATGAGGGAGGTTTTCTTTTCATGGAACTATTTCCAGCTAACAAAGAAAGAATGATAAAATTCACTACTTGCAATTCCCAATAAAATAATGAGGCTAGGTAGGGATCACAAAAACAGAAACAACCAGGCATTATGTACCCACAGTGTAAATATAAAACACGATCTATGAGACGGTTTGGCAAAAGTCTAATCTGAATCTAAATCTGATCAAGCTTCTAGATCAAACGACCAGGGAACATGGAACAGAGGAACAGGTTAATTACCACCACAGGGATGCAGTCAGCAACATACTGACTTTGGGAAAAACCCACATTGCAAATTACCCAATGTAGTCAACAAAGACATGCAAGGGGACAAAACAGAGATGGAAAGGAAATGCTGGAGAAGAAGAAGAATTAAGAGACATGACAGCCAACTTCTGTGCGTGGATCCTTGGTCAAACAAACTGTACAAAGGAAAAGAATAAGACTCTCACTTTTAAAATTCAGACATTTGAACAGAATGGATATTTGATGATATTAAGGAATTACTATCAATATTCTAGATAAAATGAGGATATCACGATAATGTTTTCCAAAGAAGCCCTTCTATTTTAGAGACACATTGGAGAAAATGGTTATTATGGCTGAGATTTATTTCACAAGAATCCAGAAGGTCAGATATAGATATAGAAGAAATGACACTGATCATGGGTAGATAACTGTTGAAGCAAGGTGACAGGAACACATGGATTCCACTTTCTACTTCCTATTTCTTGGGGTTTTTTGTTTTTATTATTTCCCCTTCATGTACAGTGTATACACACACATGTATATATCACATATATGAAATCAGAAAGTTATATATAGTTATATATTATACACATTATATGCTACAATACATAATGTGTATATATATATATATATGTGTGTGTGGGTTTTTTTGTCTTTTTTTTTTTTTTTTTTTTTTTGCTATTTCTTGGAGCACTCCTGCGGCATATGGAGGTTCCCAGGCTAGGGGTCTAATTGGAGCTGTAGCTGCCGGCCTAGACCAGAGCCACAGCAACACAGGATCCGAGCAGTGTCTGCAACCTACACCACAGCTCACAGCAACACCAGATCCTTTAACCCACTGAGCGAGGCCAGGGATCAAACCCTCATCCTCATGGATACTTGTTGGATTCGTTAACCACTGAGCCACGACGGGAACTCCTAATGTATATATTTTTATACTCACACGTATACGGAGATAATTTACCCTTTCTCACTACCTATACTGCTACCTGAATTATTGCTACAGCCTCTTAGCTGTGGTCTTTGCCTCCACCCTTGCCTCTCTGCAGTCTGGTAAATAAAGAACAACAGATGTGTTCTTTTAAGAACAAAGGCAAATCATGTTACTCTTCTGCTTAAAATCTTCCAGTGGATTCCCATCCCACTTAGAGTAAAAATTAAAGTCCTCACGAGGGCCCAAAGGCTCTCTAGGAGCTGACCTCTGCATACCTCTCCAGTCTTACCTCTCATCCCTGTCTCTATGCTGTAGCCAAACTATTCCTCATTCAACAAACACCTGCCTCAGGTCCTTGGCATTTACTATCTGTTCCCACAGATAACCACATGGCTAGATTCCTCACTTCTTGCAAGTCTCTGCTTAAATGCTTCTTTGTTAGAGAATTTTTCAGATCACCCTATATAAAGTAACACCCCCAATCTTCTTATTTTAGTTTATTTTTCTTCGTGGTACTTTTTTTTTTTTTTTTTTTGGCTGCACCCACGGCATGCTGCAGTTCCCAGGCCAGGGTTCAAACCCACACCACAGCAGTGACCCAAGCCATAGCAGTGACAATACCAGATCCTGAACCCCCTGAGCCACCAGGGAACTCCTCTTCATGGTACTTTTTAATCCTGATTTTTTTTTGTATCTGTCTTCTAGAAAAGGAGCTCTATAAGAATACCTGTAGTTTAATTTGAGCACTGCTATTTCCCATATTGTTGATTTTGACCTTAACTTTTGAACTATAAATTAGTCAGCAACTCTGCAGAGGGAGTGTTGAGCAAGGGTGGTAAAGTAGGTAGGAACTGCATTGTGGAGGGCTGTGTGCCCCTTTCAGACATTGCATTCTATCTTGCAGGTGATGGGGAATTTGTGTATACAACAGTACACAACAGGCCTGCAAATTTTAGTTACAGAATTCTTAGCACCATCAGTATTATATTAAAGGAAACACGTGTGTTTTTGGTGTTTATATGGTATATGCATTACAAGGGTTATCACCTTCTATTTGAAGAAGCTGAATCACTTCTAGCTTGCCACTTAAAACAGTTGTTTCCTCCTGGATGAGAATAAAATGTCCCTGAATAGAGAGATGGGCAATCATTCGCCCACAAGATCCTTCTAATAAAAAAGCCCCAAGGATGTTAGCAACTTGGGGTGAGAGAAGTTATTAGGAAGAAAGCTATTCAAAACCCAACAAATCTCTCTTGTTGATTGGCCGCAAAAACTTTAGTGCCCACAATGATTTTACAGCACAGGAGGTTATGGGGTAAGAATGGGTGGATACAAAGAAATATGAGTCGCTTTGTCTCCTCCTCTGCTGGGTTTCACAGAGAAGCCCAGGTCTATCCCTCCTTTCTAGGTACCCACTACCAGCACCTTAGTACAGGACACTTTCATCTCTAGTCTCCTGATTATCCTGCTAACCCATGTTCCTACCACCTGCCTTGGACCCTTCCATTCTTTCAGAGGGATGCTGTTAAAATGCAAATGTGATCTCATCACTCCTCTCCTAAGAAACTCAGGTGCTGGGGGATAACAGGGTCGACCAGCCCGAATGACGGACATGGGAGCTGCCTGCTTCCCACGTCTCACCTCCCTGCAGTCTCACCTCCTGCATTCTTTCCGGATCCTCTGGCTTCTTGTTCCAGTCCCAGGGAACCACCTGCAGTTCTCCCAACAGCCCATGCTCTCACTTTCTGGAACTTTGCACGTGCTTTCCTAGGTATCCTTTTCTGTCTCACAAGTATTTTTGCTGTCTTCGCTCCAGCAACAATTCTGCATGTGTTGTATGTATTACATTTTGTGTTCCATCTCCAAAAAAGCTATTCTAAAAGACCTCACATTATTTATCACCTTGCCAGAGGCTGCCAGGCTTAAGGATTTTGTAGTCTATGTTCTCCTAGTTCTTGTGTCAAAAATGATTACATCTTATACTTGCAGGTTTCATGTCAGCCTAGAAAATTTTGCAGGCATAATCTCATCTGGGAGTCCTCTTTTTCTTTTGCTACAGTTTTGTTATTGCCCCCTCCCAAAGCAGGGAAGTTAAATTCACAACAAAATTGCTCTTTGTCTCCATTATCTAGCCTAGGAGATTCAAAATATATCTTCAGAAGACTTTCTTATATTGACTGAATCAGATATGAACATGGCTGAAGCATGGGTTAATTGCAAAATAGTTTTATTTATTTATATTCTTATTTATGCTTCCATTTTAAAAAAAAAAAGGTCATTTAAACAACCTACAAATCCTTAAAAATGATTCTCAATGCTTTGCCTTCAACACAATTAAAATCAAACACAAGGTGACATTAAAGACTGAAGCTTGGGGAGTTCCCGCTGTGGCTCAGCAGTGACAAACCCAACCTGTATCCGTTAGGATGCCAGTTTGGTCCCTGTCCTCACTCAGTGGGTTAAAGATCCAGCATTTCCGTGAGCTTTGGTGTAGGTCGCAGACTGGGCTCAAATCTGGCATTGCTGTGGCTGTGGGGTAGGCCGGCAGCTAGAGCTCTGATTTGAGCCCTAGCCTGGGAACTTCCATATGCTATATGGGCGCCCTAAAAAAAAAAAAGACTGAAGCTTGGGAAAAGGTCCGATAGTCCTGAAGGATTCTGAACTCAGGGATATTACAGAATACATTATTAGGGTTAGTATAGAACAGTATTTGCAGTTATTTCTTTAAAATATTTTAAATAATAATCATGGAGGAAAAAAATCTCTAAGTCATTATCCTAAAGATGGCAGCAATGCCTTCCAAAATTTTAAAGCTACTATGTTTTTCAGGAGTTATGACCTCAGGCGCAACAACATCTGGTTTGGAGTCCTGATTCTGCCACCTGCCAGTTATGCTATGATCTTGGGCAAGTCACTTATTCCTTTTGAGCCTCAGGCTCCTCAGCCATAAAATGGAGATAATTATACTCAGCTCATAAGGCAGTTGTAAAAATGGAATAAAACAGTGTGCATGGAAGCACTCTATAAACTAAAAATAAGGCATTGATGGTGGGTACCGATGGCCAATGCCAAAGAGCACTCTGATTAAAATCTAAGGCTCTTTCCAGAACTTCAGTTCTCCACCTAAGAGTCTGCTCTTTTCTCCAAGCTGTTATTTTTATTGTTATTGGAAGAACATCAAAAGGATCTCTGCTGGGCCTGAGCAATACCAAACAAGTCCAGAATGTACTATTAAATGCCCACAATTAATTACTGGGCTTGTGTTCTTTTTGCTTTTTTCTTTTTTTACAAGAACCTCTTAGCATGTCACAAACCTTAATCTGAATAGCTGAATTAACCTTAGATTAGGAACCCAAGTGCCCAAAGTGGAACCATGTGTTGATCTGCTAGTGATGGATGGCCTGTGGCCAGTGGCTGCACATCTGTGAGGCTCTAGTCACTGTAAATAAAAGAAGCTGCCCTTGTTTTCAGAGCAGCTCAGCCCCTCTGCCAACAGAACACCCTTTGAGCACCCTCCGATTTTCTATAAATCTCGGGTTTGAGATTCTGATGTAATCATATGATTTCCAAACCTTTAAGTGCTTGAATGGATTTTAAGACGAAAAGGTGGCCTAGGAGTTCCTGTCGTGGAACAGCAGAAATGAACCCAACTAGGAACCATGAGGTTGCAGGTTCAATCCCTGGCCTCGCTCAGTGGGTTAAGGATCTGGCTGTGAGCTGTGGTATAGGTCGCAGATGCAGCTCGGATTTGGCGTTGCTGTGGCTGTGGCATAGGCTGGCAGCTGTAGCTTGGCTTAGACCCCTAGCCTGGAAACCTCCATGTGCCACGGGTGTGACCCTAAAAACAAACAAACCAAAAACAGCAAAAGGGTGGCTTGAATATTTTTACCAACCACTGCTAATATCAAAAACATCACACTCCTTTCTTACATTCAAATCCCCTGGGAGATCTTAAAAAATTTCTGAAAGGAATGTTGTCAATGGAACCACTTCAAAAGGTGCGCTTAATGAAACCAAAAAACCCTTCATCAAGGAAGTTGTGGATCACTCTCCCAAAGATACCTAGGCAAAGTAGAAATTGACAAACATGAAGGCATTTGCCCCAGCATCATCGAGGCTTGTCCAAAAATTGCCTCTGATTCTCCATGAGGAGGTGGGATGAGCAATGCTGACAATGAACTTCTGACTTCCCTTCTGTAACAAACTTGAGAACACAGAAGGCTCAAACACATTAGTTTATTTCTTGCCTCTTTTCCATTCCCCACTCAGAGCATTTGCCTTTGCCATTCCTTCTACTAGGAAACTCTTCTTGGCTCTCTGCATGATTGATTTCTTCTCATTCTCCAGACCACCCCACTGTAAACATTACCCATTCAGAAAGGTGTCCCCTCCCACCAGCTCTAAAGCAGCCACCATCACCACCGCACAATTCACCACATATTTGTTATTCTGAAATATCCGGGTTTCAAGTGCCCCTCCTGTTGTCTACACATGCTGATTTAGGGTTGAGAAAGAGACTCGGCCATAGAGACATGGTTTCCTCATAGAGCACCTCACTGTTAATACTGGTGTGTATAAACCATGCGCCGTATTGATAAGAGGAAAAAAAACCAAATGATAAAAAGTAAGGCTATCCACAAATGGGGGCCTAGACATGTCTGTGATAAATCAGTGCCTACAATCTCTAACCAATTACAGCAAAGCTAGCGAACAGAGGCTTGGGACCAGGTCCAGGATATACTAAGAGATCAGAATATGAGGAAACAGTTCAGGCCCACCAAGGAACATGAGGCAGCAGGCAAATCAGGATTTCCAGCTTGGCATCAGACCCACGTGGAATCAAATCCCAACTCTACCACATGGCATAAGCCCTGTGGTATCTCTGCGCATCTGTTTCCCCCAGCAAAATATCCCAAGCAACCCTGCTGATGGCAAGATGGAACCCAAGAACAACAGCTTTTGCCAATTTGGTCACCGAATTTTTTTTTGACCTGAGGTCATACTCAGCTAACACGATGTAAGACCTGTCCTTTCAACGTGGGGCTCATAACCTACTTAAAACAACACTTCTTGCTCAGGTTATAATTAGGAGTGATTATGAGGAACGTGAGAGGGCTTTATGAGTGTTCATGACCAGCTCTGATTTGTCTGGCATTAGAGTGGAGAGTGGCCTCAGGCTACCAGTGCAGTAAGATAAACAGGCAGCAATTTGATTATGTATCTGCCATGTGACCTTGGGGAAGTTACTTTATCTCTCTGGAAATTCTCATCTGTAAATTGGAGAGTCATAACAGTACTTGCCTGCTAGGACTCTTCTCAGAATTAAATAATTTATGTTAAATATTCAACACACACATGGCAGATAAATAGTAAGACCCAAATGACAGGTTTTGTTTGTTTGTTTGTGGTGGGTTTTTTTTGTCTTTTTGCCTTTTCTAGGTCCACTCCCACGGCATATGGAGGTTCCCAGGCCAGGGGTCTAATAGGAGCCGTAGCCACCGGCCTACACCAGAGCACAGCAATGCGGGATCCGAGCTTCATCTGCCACCTACACCACAGCTCATGGCAATGCCAGATCCTCAACCCATTGAGTGAGGCCAGTTATTGAACCCGCAACCTCATGGTTCCTAGTCGGATTCGTTGACCATTGAGCCATGACAGGAACTCCAAATGACAGTCATTTTTGACAGGGTGACCTCATCATCAAAGACTCTGAATTTCAGTCTTTCATGAAATTCTGAGAATTTCTCTTGGCCACCCTGAGAGGTCTCTTGCTTTGCCATCTTTCCTAGAAATGCAACTCCACAAGCCCAGGAGGCTGGTAGCTACTGAGTGTCAACCGGGTCCATTTTCTTGGAGCTGAAACACTAGGAGGGATGTGGCAGGGACTGCTATTTGTCAAACTAATGTCTATTATCCCCTTCATGTTCCTTAGGAATATTTTTTATCCAGGAAAAAAAAAAGGACTACATCTCCCAGGCGCCCCTTCAGTGAGATGTGACCGTGTGATTAAATTCTGACCAATGAGGTGTGAGTGGCAGTGAGCATGCAGCTTCCAGGGTGCTTCTTAGAGGGGAGAGGAATGCTAGAAAACAAACGTGTTAGTTGGCCACCTTAAACAATGTGGAAGAGGGTAACACCCTAAGGAGCATAAATCAAACAGACAGAAGGAGCCTGGGACCCTAGTTATTCCATAGAGCAAAGCTGCCATTGTAGGTCAAGCCTTTACATGAGCAAGAAATAAGCTTCCATCTGTTTAAGCCATAGTCACGATGGCCTTGTTACCTGCAGCCAAACCTATAATCTCACAAATATTGCAGACAATGTGGAGAAAGGAAGAAGAAAGGCAGAATGTGATGGAGGGTTGCAAGAGGTCCCTGGTACAACAGTAGGCTCTCATATGTACTTGCAGAATTAAACATTCTCTCCAGAACTTCAGACAATCAAGCCACATTTGGAATATTGAGGTCAGCTCCAAAAACAAGAGGGACAGTGGCCAGCTGGAGAGTAATCGTAGGGGAATGACCAGGGCAATGGAAGGTTGAAAAACTTGTCTCACAATGAAAGACTATAAGAGCGAGAAGGAGAAAGGTAAACCAAAGAATCAATCACTCAAAGGTAGTAAATTGAACAGGGCTCCTCTCTTTGCACTCCACTTTCCCCATCTATGGTAGACAAGACCAGAAAATTATTAAAACCCCTTCTGGCTATACCATGAAGGATCTACAGATTTAGAGGACTTTATGTTGAACCAAAGGACAGAACTACCATCCACCTAGATATAACACGGAGAGAGTGAAGGGCAGAATTCCACTGAAAAAGACAAAAGATACCTCCCAAGCAATACTGGCTGTCCAGCAATAGAACAGCTGCCTTCCTAAGCCTAGAGTTATCTATGGGAAGAGTTTAGTCAGAGGCTAGACAGTTTTTCAGAGGAAGTACTAAGTTCTGGAGGACGATGAGTTAAGACAGCTTCTTCTTATAGAACAGTCAGGAGTGTGGACTTGACAGCAGACAGTCCTGGATTTCAAACCCAATTCTGCCACTTACTTGGCTACATGATGCTAAACAAGTTATTCACTTTTTTTTTTTTTCCATCTCAGTTTCCTCATTTTAAAAATGGGGAAGATAGGAGTTTCCATCGTGGCACAGCTGAAAGAAATCCGACTAGGAACCATGAGGTTGCGAGTTCGATCCCCAGCCTCAATCAGCGGGTTCAGGATCCAGCATTGCCATGAGTTGTAGTGTAGGTCGCAGATGCGGCTCAGATCTGGCGTTGCTGTGGCTCTGGTGTAGGCCAGTGGCTACAGCCCTAATTAGACTTCTAGCCTAGGAACCTCCATATGCTGCGGGTGCAGCCCTAAAAGGACAAAAAGACAAAAAATAAAAATAAAAATAAATAAAAATGGGGGAAGATAAAACATAATTTGAAGTATGCTGTGTTAAAAGAGGATAATACATATCAAACACATAGCACAGTGCTAAGCTCAAAGTTGCTTATAAAGGTCATCCACATCATATTAACTTTGTTTTTCTTTTGTCTTTTTGTCTTTTTAGGGCTGCACCTGAGGCATATGGAGGTTCCCAGGCTAGGGATCTAATGACAGCTACAGCTGCCAGCCACAGTCACAGCAACACCAGATCCGAGCCATGTCTGCAACCTACACCACAGCTCACAGCAACGCCAGTTCCCCAACCCACCGAGTGAGGCCAGGGATTGAACACACGACCTCATGGTTCCTAGTCGGATTTGTTTCCACTACACCACGATGGGAACGTCAACATCATAACTTTAGAAATGGAGAAGGCAAAGAGAAAAATATGAGGAACTCAGAAGATGAAAGTTATTCATCCTGGTGGCAGCATTAGCAGGTAGAAGGCTGGAATTTGTGGAACAGGCAAGTAGTTGCAAAGCCAGAATGAACTAGGGCTTGCCATCTGAATGCTGTGAAGTTCAAGCTGGATTAAAAACCACTCCAAGGGTAGGAGAGGCAGAAGAACTGGCAGTTGGAATCCCACCCCCCCCGGGGGGGGGTACTTTTAGCCAGACATTATCTACCCTTCCAGCATTGATTGATTATCCATGAGCAATTACAAAATGAGAAAAATGCTACAATGAGCAAAATACAGAGTATAATCAGGGCACAGAGGAGAAGCAAAAAGACCCAGAGCTAGAGGGTCAGATGAGGGTTCCCAGAGAAAATGAGAGCTAACTTAAGACCTGCAACACTGAGGCAAAGGTGTCTGGAGTGAAGGGTAGGGACAGAGCTCAAGCTGATAATGTGTTTGAAGGAGGCCGGATAATCAGAAACCTCTTTTCTACCCCTTGAAAATGCCCACATTCTGAGTGACCAATCAGATGGCTAAGTCCTTTCCACCTCTAAGGTTCTAAGATCACAGCTTCAAATAAAAAACCAAAATTAAGTAAATGCCCTACACAACAGAGCTGACTACATTCTTGAAGAATAATGGCAGTGGTGGCTCAGCGGAAACAAATCTGGCTAGCAACCATGAGCACGCAGGTTCGATCCCTGGCCTCACTCAGCAGGTTAAGGATCCAGCATTGCCGTGAGCTGTGGTGTAGGCTGCAGACATTGCTGTGCCTGTGGTGTAGGCCAGCGGCCACAGCCCCAGTGTGACCCCTAGACAGGGCACCTCCATGTGCCGCGAGTGCAGCCCTAAGGAAAAAAAAAAAAAAAAGAAGAATAATGGTAGGTGTGGATATGGCCATAAAAAGTCAACATGAGGGTCCTTGTGGTGTGCTGAACTGTTCCCTATCTTGCTGTGGTGGTGGATTCATGAACCCACAATGTAGGTTACAAACAGCAGAGAGCACACGCATGCCATGCACACGCACAAACACAAATAAAACCAGGGTAACGTGAGGTGGAAAGTATCAGTGTTAATACACTGGCTGTGATATCACACTATAGTTTTATAAAACATTAGCACTGAGAGAAACGGGCAACGTTTACAAGAATCTCTATTGTTTCTTACAACTGCGTGTGAATCTATAATTATTTAAATAAAAAGTTTAGCTACAAAAGTACTCCAGAAAAACATACAGTTGTATAAACCTGCAGTTGTGAAATGTAAAGTCATTGTTGAAACAAGCAAAACACATAAAAACGACTATGTGTCCTGGAAGTTCCATTGTGCCGCAGCGGGTTAAGGATCCGGCACTGCCACAGCTATGGTGCAGGTTGCAACTGTGGTACAGATTCGATCCTTGGCCCAGGAACTCCCACATGCCTGCCAAGAGAGGGACCCAGTCGGCATCATCATCATCATCACCACATCATCATCATCACATCATCATCATCACCACATCATCACCACCACATCATCATCATCATCATCACCACATCATCATCATCATTATCACCACATCATCACCACCACATCATCATCATCATCATCACCACATCATCATCATCATTATCACCACATCATCATCATCATCACATCATCGTCATCACATCATCACATCATCATCATTATCACCACATCATCATCATCACATCATCATCATTATCATCACTGGTGCCCTATTATCCAAATATCATTTTATACTATTTTGATTTCGTTCCTTCATCTTTAAACTATTATATATCTTTACAACGATTTTCCTGTGTGTATATACAAACATATGTGTGTTTTTATACAGTTTAATTCAGCACTTAGTTTTTTCCTTTTTCCATGAATTTTTTATTTTAAACATCTTCCCATTACATTAGAAATTCCTTGAACAATTACGTTTGTTTATTTTGGCCACACCCACAGCATGCAGATTCCAGGCAGGGATCAAACCCAAGCCATGGCAGTGACAATGCCAGATCCTTAACCCTCTGACCCACATGGGAACTCCACTGAATAATTACATTTAGTGGCTATTTCGTAATACCATTAGGCATACCATAATTATCTGAACCAATCATTTATTTTGGCACATTTGAGGTAGCTTTAACTTTTTTTTCTATGCTAAGCAATTCTACAATAAATTAAATCTAGCTGGTTGGGATGAAAGAGAACAAGTCCCTGAATACCAAAATGTTAGAGTTAAGAAAGATCTTAGAAATCACCTGTCTAAACAATCCCCCTAAAAACAAACATACATCAGCACAGAAGTCATTTCATAGTTATGGAAACTGTGTGTCTATTTCTACTTCAGGAAGTAAGGACAATCACAATTTCAACAGCTATTAAAAAAAAAAAAAAAAAAGCCTGAGCCGCCAACCTTGCTCTAAGTCATTTTTGACCTTGTAGAATCAAGTGAAAGCATAAATGAACACTATAGAGAAAAAAAATTTTTAAGACGAAAACATTCTAGATATGGTTCATATTCTCCTTCTCTGTGACATTGAGGAAGTGATTTATTTCAATTTTGTTTTTCATCCATTAACATACCCTCCTCCTAGTAAGCCCTCAGGAACTATTTATTATCCAAGTGAATGACTGAAGCTACTGACACATACAGGTGCTCAACGCTTGCTATTACCCAAACCTCCCAGGTTCAACCACCTTTCTAGTTGGCTCCGACGTGGAACAGCCCCTCTCAGTCCCTTCTCCACTTGAGGAGATCTTGCCTGCACTTCAGAGCCCACACCTGTCCTCCTTAGAGAAGCCATCATCCACCTACAGCTTACGTCTTTCCCATTTTCTTTACCTCATACTTTGTGATAGATACACAGATGCCACTGATGGTAAAGGAGCAACCTGAGGGTCAGGCCATTCCTTCTTTAAGTGTGAGGAGAGCTTTTCCAACCAGGATGATACAACAAGAGAGTCTCCTCACCTCCCCGATTTTGTCTACAGCTCCTGATGAGAGGTACCCAAGTAACACCCATTACGATGCCAATTGGATTCTCGCTTGGAATTTAGAGGGTGGGATTCAGAGACAGATGATCAGGAAATACCGAATGTCTGAATTAATCACACGTAAACTGGAAATGTGGGCGATGCCACAGACACAGAGAAGACAAGAAAGCTGGTCCATAGAGAGGGAGAGTGAAGGATAAAGCGAAGGCCCAGAGGAAGCAAAGTAAGAACCATGAAGCACTAGAGAGAGGGCAGCCAGGAGGCTCTCAGCTTTGGAACTCTGAACCCAGGACTCAGCCTGTGACTTTATAACAACTCTTGTCCTTTGGTTTTCAATTAAGATGTTTGGAAACGGGCTTTTTTTCATTTGCAACCAAAGAAAATTTACTAAGATGTGTTGTCTTCACTAAAAACTCCAGTGATTTTTTTTTCCTCCATCCCATTACCTCCTATTTCTTCCTCTGAAAATATTCTTTCCAACTTTATCTGAAATGTTAAATTCTACCCATCCTTCGAGAGCACCAGCCCTAAATACAACCTAATCAAGGAGAAGTCTGCCACTCTTTCTGTGCTTGGCACGGGCACATCACAGCGATCAGGGTACTTGCCTTACACCCCCGCCCCCGCCCCCACCCCACCTTTAAATCACTTCCTCTCTCCAGGCCTCAGTTTCCTCACTTTTTTTTTTTTTTTTTTTGTCTTTTTGCTATTTCTTGGGCCGCTCCCGCGGCATATGGAGGTTCCCAGGCTAGGGATCAAATTGGAGCTGTAGCCACCAGCCTACACCAGAGCCACAGCAACGCGGGATCCGAGCCGCATCTGCAACCTACACCACAGCTCACGGCAATGCCGGATCCTTAACCCACTGAGCAAGGCCAGGGAACGAACCCGCAACCTCATGGTTCCTAGTCGGATTCGTTAACCACAGCGCCATGACAGGAACTCCTAGGCCTGGTTTAATGTGTAGCACTGACCAGCACCATGAGCTGATGGGTCCATGGATACATACGTCACCACATTCCCCACCTTTAAACTCATAATCAACATATTCACTCCATTAATATCAGACTTTCTCAGCCTTCAAACTATTAACATTTGGGGCCAGATAATTCTTCACGGTGTGGAACTGTCTTGGGTGTTTTAGGATGTTTGGCAGCACCCTGGCCTTTAGCCACTAGATGCCAGTAACAACCCTTCACCCACATTGTGACAACAAAACAGTCTGCAGACATTGCCAAATGTTGAGGTGGGAGTTGCAGTACATAGCGTCGTCCTTCATTGAGAACCACTGCTTTACATGAACTAGCTTCTGTAGCCACACTGCGAAAAAGTAAAGAAAAATAAGCAATGCCTAATCATGCTTAGAACACAAATAATTGTTTCCTTTCATCCTTGGGAAGTTCCTGGGTTTCATCCTCCACCCTGAAAATTCTCCTTAAACCAGGCTGTCCTGAACATCCCATAATGTATCAAGCCTGTTGACCATCTCGACCAAGAATTCTGGTGATAACGCCTTGCACATGTATGAGGACTACATGGTGACATCCGTACACTGTCTTAAAGCTTATGAACAATCCTGGAATGAATAGAACAAAGAATGCTCAGAACCTTGTAAAAGGAAAAAGAGTAAACTAATCTACACTGAATAAAACTCAGGATAATATAATATTCCCAACATGGACTCACTTAGCTTCAAACTCTTGATGCAGCCATCACTTATCAAGCATCTACTATAGGGAATACACCAGGCCCTTTTCTATACCTTATCTCATTTGACCTTCCTCACAATTTGACAAGAAAGGCATTGCCCAAGGCCACAAAGCTGGTCCATGATGTCAAAACTTGAATCTAGAACAACCCCTAGCTCCAACTCCAGGACTCTCTCCACTGATATACTGCAATATTTTCTAGAAAAACTAGTGGCCACAATTAATGGGAAGCAAAGAAGTTAACAGAAGGAGTTCCATCATGGCTCAGCAGAAATGAATCTGACTGGTATCCGTGAGGATGCAGGTTCAATCCCTGGCCTCGCTCAGTGGGTTAAGGATCCGGTGTTGCTCAGAGTTGTGGTGTAGGTTGCAGACATGGCTCGGATCCTGCGTTGCTGTGGCTGTGGCACAGGCCGGCAGCTGCAGCTCCATTCAACCCCTAGCCTGGGAACCTCCATATGGCTCAGGTGCTTCCCTAAAAAGACAAAAGACAAAAAAAGAAGTTAATAGAAAACCTTTTCATTCATACTGTTACAAGTAGATAGGACAAAAGGATAAACTCCAAAATGTTAACAATGGTCATTCACTAAAAACAAGTTTATTGGTTACTCTCTGTGTGTGTGTGTGTGTGTGTGTGTGTGTGTGTGTGTGTGTGTGTGTGTGCGCGCGTGCGCGCGCGTGTGTGCTTTTCTGCATTTTCTAAATTGTTTCCCCCAAATATGTATTACCTAAGTAATTAAAACCCATTTCCAAAACCAAAATAACTCATGGCAATATCGACATGTAATTCCAGTTAAATAAACCATTATTAACCATTTCTCACTTATGAGTCTGCCAAAAATTTAAAAGTTTGGTAATACTCAGCCTTGACAAGGATGTGGGAAAATAAGTAATCTCATACACTGTTCACAGAAATCAAAATTGGCACAAGGTTCTTAGAAAGCACTTTGGAAAGATCTATCAATGTGAAATGAATATGTTCTTTCTCCTAGCAATTCCATTTCTAAGAATTTATCCCACAGGTCTACCACATATGCAACATACAAAAATATATGCTCAAAGATATGTACTGCCTATTGATAGAGGACCTGGGACAGTGGAATTCAAAGCAAATGGATAGTGAGTTACATCCCTAGGTACGAATGCAGGACGTTATCCAAAGAGCAGCACTTGAGTAAAAATCAAGTTATATAACAGAACGTACAGCAGGATTCCAGGATATCCAAGTATACATTCCATATGAAGTGTGCATGTGTATGTGTGGGTGTTCAGGAATATGCATGTGTCTTTGTGGTTATGTAGAAGCTTGCATATGCTTGCATATTCTGTAAGTATATACAAGAAACCATGAATATTAATTACATCTGGAGAATAAGACTGCAAGCTGGGGGAAAAGAAATGGACTTTTCCTTTTTATATCACTCTCTGAATTGTTTTAAATTTTCTTTTCATAAACATGTAGCACTGCTATAAACAAAAGCAGGGGCTTTGGGTTTGGTTTGAGTTTTGGTTTTTAAGAGACAAGAAGCCCAGCTCTCACGCAAAGGCTTGAAAACAAAGCAACATATGAAATAGAACTGTCTTCTGTTACGACTGCAAATGCTCACAAAACAAGACAGTGTGAAAGCCTGCCAGTCTGTGTGTGCCAATGAGAAGCATAATGGAGACAGTTCTCCCCTGGCACACTGAGAGACAAAGCCAGCCACCTGCCCTGGGAGGGCACCGAATGGCTGGATTTGAAGACCAATAATTAAAGTGAAATCCTGCTATACTTTTTTGAGGCGACCTAAGCCAATTTCCCTAACAGCTAAAACCCAATTCTTCCTGTTTTGTTTCCCCGGCTTGTCTTCTCCTAAAGCAGCTGATACATCTTGTCTATCGGGTACCCAAGATCTCACTCTCCTTCTTTGCAATCTCTGCCACACTCCAACATGTCAAAAGACCTGGGCCCTGATGCTGGCTTAGCTGCGAATCAGCTCAACGAACTTAGCAGAACTTCTCATCTCTAAAACATTTTATGAATGCTACCCCCTCCAATGGATAATTGTAAGAACTAAATATGACAGGGTATAAAACATGTTGCCAACACTATGATGCTATGAAAATGTCACTTGAACTTGGGGGTGGGAGTGGAGGAGGCTGACTATTAATATTGAATAGTATACTTGCTAACCTCACCCATGGTGTACAAATCCCGCTACAATCTGGAACACTTAAGAAGCCACCTCAAATTCTTTCTCAGCACAAGAAGCCAAGTGATCTCTTAAAAACACAGCTCTGACTTCATTTGTTGTCACTCCCTCCTGGCTCACTAAGTGCCAGTTATAGCCCTGCTCCTTTCTGCAAAGCTTTGTCCCTCTTCCAGGTCTTTGCATGTGTTGTATGATGTACTTAAAAGCTCCATATCCAGCTCTTCTCCTTTTCTTTCCTTTTTTTTTGTTTGTTTTTTTTTGTTTGTTTGTTTTTTTCTAGGGCCAAACCTACGGCATATGGAGGTTCCCAGGCTAGGGGTCGAATTGGAGCTGTAGCCACTGGCCTATGCCAGAGCCACAGCAACGCGGGATCCAAGCGGCGTCTGCAACCTACACGACAGCTCACAGCAAGCCCGGATCCTTAACCCACTGAGCAAGGCCAGGGATCGAACCCGCAACCTCATGGTTCCTAGTCGGATTCGTTAACCACTATGCCATGACAGGAACTCCATGTTCTTCTTTTCTGCTTGCTTCCGTTTCTTCAGGTGTCAGCTCCAATGTTATCTCCTCAGAAAGGCATTGCTGACCGTGCGCTTTAAAACAGGTCCATCACCTTGTTACTCTCTTCTCACTCCGTGGCATTGAACACACCGTATGATACCTAATCTTTGCTTCCTGGTTTGTGGTATGTCTTCTGCCCTATAATGTAAGCTCATTTGTGCCGAGGTCTTAGCACTCTCATCCTGCAGTGTATTCCTGTGCCTAGAGCAGTGCCAGCACATAGCAGGCAGTCCAGAGAGATTTGTGAAATGAGGAGATGAAGAGTTACTCACTACACAGTGCTTTCATCCCCATTCTCACATTTCACCTGGCCTGTGAAAGAGGCAGGGTCAATATGATTTTTCTCACTTGAATTACCTGCTCAAGATCACAGCTTGTAAACAGAGCCAGAGCTTCTATCTGGGTTTCCGACGCATGATTCCTTACTATCCCCGCTGCTCAACAGCATGGACAAATCAAACTTGGAAAGACTGAAAATAGAGCAATTTTTCTAGGCCCCAGGAATAGGAGAGGGGAAGAGAAAGATCTGCTTTGCTGCAGGGATGAGGCAGGAGAGACCGAGATGGAATGGTGAGCTGTCACTTTGTACTCCCTAGTTGTGAAGTAGGAGGTAAAGTTCTTTTCTTCATCTGAATGAAAAACAATTACCTCTGGAACAGAGGCTGATGAACCTCTCACTGCCAAGTTGCAACATGGTACCCTTCGCTAATTGAAACAGCAAGTGCAATTTTAGGCAGGTCAGACGCAATTACCCAAACTGGGAAGTGACACCACTGCTCATACCTATTGGACCACATGCGGCAGGCTGGGATCTAAGTGTCTCTCTCTCTCACTCTCTCTCTCTCTCTCTCTCTCTCTCTCTCTCTCTCTCTCTCTCTCTCTCTCTCACACACACACACACACACACACACCCCAAAACTACAGTCATCCACACATACTCCTATAGCATGAGGTTCCAAGTCTCCCAAACATGCTGACTCAGGGACTGGGTAGAAGGGAGGAGATCCAGACAGGAAATGGGAAGAAAGAAAGAAGAAGGGAGCAGAAGAGAAGCAGAGGTCAAGGAGAGAGGGGAATGGGAAGCTGACGATGGAAGGGAAGGATGCAGAGAAAGAAAGAAGTGAAAAGAGGGAAGGAGGACTGTGGAGGAGTAAAGAACAGAAAAATGAGGGCTGCTCTCCTGCCAGGACTTGTGCTGCAATGCTCCCTGGCCCAATGCTGATACAAGGCAAGCCTGGAGCATTCCTAGGGTCAGGGTTTTTTTCAGGCACTTGTTTGTTTCCATAGAAACCAAGAATTCCTGCTGCAGTGGTCACCTGCCAAGTTTTGCTGGTGTTTGAGCTTTCTTCCTGTGCCTCTATTACCAGGCAAGGAACCGGAGCTCACCCAGTGAGAATGAGCATCGTGGCACGCTGGCTACCCTACACCATCCTGGCCTCTGGCCTTGGTCCAGGACTCAGCACAGTATCAGCTTTGGTTCAAGCATTTCCACTGATGACCTTACTCCTCCTCCAGGCAAACACAGGTTCTGCTCCTGCCTCCTACCCGCTCCACAGCACTCTCCTAGAGACCTGCTCAGCCTAACCGGCAGCCTACCAAAAAGCTGAAAGCCTGGTAAAACCTTGTGCCAAGCAGACAGTATATTCAGCCTTTCCACAACCACGCCCATGGTGCATCTGTGGCAGGAAAAAACAGTGGGTCATATTTTCCACTTCTGGCCAAGTCCAGAGATCCTACCTCCTTTCCTCCTGCCACCTAAGCTAAGCATCTCTAGCTTTCCCTATGCTCCCATCCCACATCCGGTCAGCTGTCAATCTGCCCATTCTTCAATGCAAGGCTTTTGGGAGTGGCCTCTTCCTTCCAGTCTCACTGGCACTTCCCCGGCTTGGGCCCTAGTTATTTCTCAGGTCATCAACTAAACTGCCATGTAATTGTTGTCCCAGTCCTCCAGGGCTATGCCCGCTCTTTCAGTACACTTCCTTCCTTCCGACTAAATCAGAAATTCCGGGAGCCTCTATGTTTTTAACCAGCACTTTAGGAAAATGTGATGCAGCCCGGTCATAGGTGGGAACTACAGATGGAATCCATCCCTTACACAGCTGCAGGAGTCACACATCACCCTCTTCTCTGGAGCTGCAGGAGACTTGGTGGGCTCCAGGCACTTCTGCTTTCCTATGCCCATTTCCCATTAAAAAAAAAAAATTTACCTGTGTTTTTACTGCATCTCTCTTACTGATATGCTCATTTATTTTACCCTGGTTTTTAAAAGAAATCTGAATTTAAAATTTTGTGGGCCTTAAAGTTATTGTGGTCCCTAGGTGTCATGCCTGTTGGATAAGCGGGTCTTGCCTCACCCCCACTCCCCAAATCATCCCAAATCATCAGCACCCTCCCTCAGCCTAAAGCGTAAAGTTCAACCTCCTCAGCAGGCTCACCCTGATATATCTTCCATTGCCATCCACTAGAGCACTTCCCACTCATCCGGGCTCCAGCTTCCAGGTCTTTAGACATGCCTGGTCTCTCCACATACCATGCATGATGATGCCACCATGTGTTAACCTTCAGTCCAAAACAATTTTCCTTTCCTTCTCCATCTATGGACTTCTGGCTCAAGCATCACTTTCCATCATGGCCTTCTCTAATCCTCCTGGTTCAAATTATGGCTCCTTCTTCTGTACCTCCATAGCCCTTCCCCTGTCTCTTATTTTACTTAGATGCCCAAAGCCAACACACATTTCTTTTTAAATTTTTTTAATTAACATATAGTTTATTTACAATGTTGTGCCCATTTTTGCTGTACAGCAAAGTGACCGAGTCATATTTACATATACATTCTCTTTCTTATGTTATCTTTCATTGTGGTCAATCCCAAGAAACTGGATAGAGTTCCCTGCACTATATAGCAGGATCTCATTGCTTATCCATTCTAAATGTAATAGTTTGCCTCTACTAACCCCAAACTCCCAGTCCCTCCCACTCTCTCCCCCGTCCCCCTTGGCAACCACACGTCTGTTCTCTATGTCTGTGAATCTGTTTCTCTTTTATAGATAGATTCGGTTGTGCATTTTTTAGATTCTACATATACGCGATATCATATGGTATTTGTCTTTCTCTTTCTGACTTACTTCGCTTAGTACCAACATGCACTTCTTGCACAGCATAACATTTCTAAAATCAGGAAGCAGCTCACAACGTGTGCCAAAACAAACTTGCCAGCAACCAGGTAGAGTACTAGTTGCAACACGCCAACAGTAAGTTCCTGCACATGCAAACCCAACACTGCACAGAAGGTACTGCTCATCTGATTGCTTCCACGGTGGGGTTATTTGCATTTTAATACCATACACTGTTGAATTTTAATTTCTATCCCCGATACCTATGAACATTATGTTTTGATGCATTATTGAAATAAGACGATATCTGGATCTAGACTAGCCTGTGACATTTCGGGTAAAGCAATGAAAGGTAGTAAAAACTGCCAGATCTCTTAGCAAACATCATGAAATTTCCTAATTCCTTGAACCGTGAAGACTAACTCTTAGACACTGAACTGCTCAGTCAAAAAGCTTCCAAGTAGATTTCAAGAAAAATTGTTTAATATACAATAACTGTAATTAAGGGTTTTTTCCCTGAGTTTCAAGATTTGCCAACAGGGAAATGCACAATCTAAACTGCAGGATTCTTCAATGCACCTCAAAATTATCAATTCTTTCCAAAAAGAATTCAAGTGCTTTTTATAATTACAGATTATAAAAAGCACTAAGTCACCATATAACTATGCATGGCCAAAGGTGATACAAAAATGTTCAACACTAAACCTGAAAACGGCTAAGATTCAAATCTTGTGATACTGGTGAAGAAAGACACTGTAACACAGATCTACAGATCTCCTGTTAGTCTACTTTAAAAATTGTATATATTTAGTGTTTCAGTTACCTTAGTGCATCATACAATAGACTTCATTTTTTTGGTCAAGAAAGCACAGTCCTTCGTTAAGCTAATTACTTCTGCGTTAGAAAATTCTTGGGAGTCTGGAATTATGTATTAATCATCCTCTCTCCTCTCTGGTATCCTTGCATGTGAAAAATGCTCGTCATTGAATCGGTCTAGCTTTTTGCCAACAGTTTCATTTCTTTCAAGTCTGGCCTCATTTCTATGAAAATCTAGCTGTATGTTTATTTTTAGGTTTAGATGGGCATATTTCATTATAAATGCCCTTTTTACAAATTCAAAATCTATTCACGCTTTCCTTCATTCAAAGAGTATTTATCAGGCTCCTAATAAATGCCAAGCAGTGACAAGAATACAAAGGTGAATAAGACACAGGCTTGCTCTGAACTTTATTTACTCTCTAGAGGTAGAGACAGGCCAGACAACCTATCACAACTCAGTGTGATGAGAGCTATGACAGGGACGTGAGGGCCACTGGAGGAGCACAGAGAACAGCTATCTCAGGCAGCCTATGGGGTTTAAGAACATCGAAGCCACGTTCTGAAGAATAAATAGGAGATAACCTGAAAAGTGGACATCTTGAGGCTATGGGATAAGTTGGCCTAAGCTGAGGAAACAGTGTATGCAGAAGCATAGAGATGGAGGTGGGAGGTAGGGGACCAACCAGTAGAGAGGACAAGTTCTACTGGGTTGACTTTCAGAGGTCCTACCTAGGCTTCTGACATCCAATTATGAAGACTCTGGACCTAATTCCCAGAGCAGTAGGGACCCATTCTCATTAGCAAGGTATCGTTCCATAAATTTATGAAGCTGCACCAATTATACTCTTTTTCTCAGTGTCATATCAGGTTGCACCATGCCTTATCCAGTACTTGTTTTGCTCTTTCTCCTTTGCTTCCAGCATTTAAAAATTATTCATGTTATAGTTAATACAAGAGGCGATATCCACCTTGTTTCATGAGATTCAACGTGAAAAACAACTACATGCATTTCAGCTCCCTCGGACACTCTTATTTCTTCTTGCCTCAGGGAAAGAAGCAGAGAGAAACATCACTACTAAATTCTTCACTCACAATTTTATAATCATTTCTCTATGGAATTTTACTTATGAGTAGAGCCTGTGTCACCTCAGGCAACTTGCTTAACCCCCCTGTGCCTCAGTTTATTCAACTATAGAAAGAAAATAACTATCCCTTACCTTAGAGAATTCTTATGAAGGTTAAATAAGATACCATATGTACAATGCCTAGCACAATGCTTGGATCGTAGTCATTAAATTGCAGCTTTTTTTTTTTTTTTTTTTTTTTAGCATTTCTTGGACCGCTTCTGCAGCATGTGGAGGTTCCCAGGCTAGGGGTCGAACTGGAGCTGTAGCCGCCGGCCTATGCCACAGCCACAGCAACGTGGGATCCAAGCTGCATCTGCGACCTACACCACAGCCCACAGCAACACCAGATCCTTAACCAAGTGAGCAAGGCCAGGGATCAAACCCGCAACCTCATGGTTCCTAGTTGGATTCGTTAACCACTGAGCCATGCCGGGAACTCCAAATTGTAGCTATTTTTATCATTAAACATTATTGAACAATGTAGATAAAGGTACATAGTTACAACTGTGAATTTGTATTTTATTACAATTTTAATCGTATATATGCACACGTGTTTACTCATACTTTCAATAGAGGTTATCTCTGCAACAAGGGCCTGAAAAAATCAGAGAGGGGAGAAAATACATTTCTCCATTTTTCATTATGTTCCCTTCTGAAATCTTTTATTCTTTTTTAAGCAAAAGCATGGAAAACCTTTACAATAAAAACTGATAAAAAACCTTGCTACATAAAATAAATTGTTAAAGTTATTCTCAAAGCTTAGCATAGTTAAATGGAAATCAATGTACAGAAAAAAGTAAAGAACCAGGTTTGTTAGCACAGAAAAGAAGAGAATTGGGCTAAGAGGAGAAGAAGTATCTTTACTCAAAATTGATAAGGGTTGCCATGTGGAAGGGGATTGGATTTATTTTCTACCTAGAGGGCGGAAAGGCTGATTTTTGTCTAAATAAAAGAAGGGGCTCTATACCAATTAGAGCAGTCCAAAGGTACCACCTCAGAAGGCAATGAAGGGTCCCTGAAGGCTGCATGGACTTCCCTTCTACGTCTATGAAGCATAGCTGTCTCCAGGCATTTGAAATTTAACATGAATTAGATGAACCATCCTTGCCTTCAACTTTCAATACCCTTAAGTGGGCAGATATTTCTAAGTAATACCAGTGCATATATGCTGATGATATTTCAATGAATTATGAATTTATCCAAGTAAATAATTCATAAGGTTAAAGCCAGATTCAAATGCGGACGCTGTGTTTAAACACTACCAAGATGGTATTTGTTAAGGACAGTTTTTGTTTTCAATCAGATTCATATAAGGCAGGAAAACATTTTAACATTCATTATTTGTATACTTTCTAAAAAGCATTTTAGCACTCTTCATTATCCTTATACTTTTATATTTCTGCTGCTTTATGGCTTGTCATTATGAACTTGGTAAGTAAAGCCTAATGTTATAACACTTTAGTGACTCAAGATTGGGCCTTTTAGTTTTGTGGATTCTACTTTCCATGGAAGGTGAAATGCACACAGGAGGAATGTGGAGGCTCTGTGCTAATGAATCAGGATAGCTGCAGTGTCATTTGGGATGTGAGAGGATGACCTTCAAATGACAATCTTCTAGAGAATAATTTGAATGAAGAGGAAGTGAGACAGGACAGGCAGAGAGCCCTGCAAGATAAGTTCAGCAAGGGGGCTGCTCTGGAATTTACCTTGAGTTTGTTGACTTAGGAAGTCATAACACTTCCTCTGAACATCTGCCACTCATCTAAGAACAGAGGGGAAAATCAAAGTAGATAATATTGTTTCTATTTCCACGATGATGTTACACTTAGTTGGGGGGGGGGTACTTAGACCTTAGAGTCAGAAGACTCAAATCTGGCTGTCACTAATTTGCTATTTTACCTTGAACAAGTCTCCTGCCATCTGTAAGAATGTTTCCTCATCTCATAAACTGGAAGGGCACAGACAGCAAAATGTAGAAAAAGTGTAAATGCATTCTCATGTTGTTTTGAGCCTCAAACTTAAAAACTTAGGCTCTATGGTAAGAACAACTATGATGAGTCTCCTTTCTTAAATGTGGAACAGGCTTGAAACATTTCTAGGTTTTCCAGCTAGTAACAATAGTGCAGAGGTGGGATTCTAAGTCTTTGAGTACAGACACATGCTCCCTATCCAGCTAAGAGAATTCGGGGGAAATGAAATAAGAGAGACGTCCAAGTGTTCTATCTATCATAAATAGCAATAGAAATATAAGGTATTTTTAAGACTAAGCTTTAAATTCTCTAAGGGACTTTGACATAGTTTTTCCATTCTTAAACATTTCTGTTAGAGCAAAAGCCCCATGAACCACCTACCCTATTCAGCAAGTCATAGTACCATAGCTGAATACATGGGCAGAACAACTGCGGGTTTAGAAGTGATCCATGAGTTTAATTAACTATCTTAAATAAATGGAAATATTTACACTGCACAAAGCCACTCTTTGAAACTCTTATAAGAACTATAATGAGACAAGACAGATAAAGTTGCCTAGTAAATGAAAACCTGCTAAGCACTACAAAAAAGCCCACTCTGAGGACCCAATTCCTTATCCAAACAGCATTCTTCCAAAATGCAAGCTGAAACCAAGCCACAATATTCTCCCAGCCTAAAGGGGTTGGGTGGTGAATCCTGCAACCTCTTCATGGAATCGTCATTTGATCACTGGAAGAATCAGCTCCTAGCAACAGCACTTTAGAGATAACAGTATTCTTAATAAAAATGCTTTTTCATTACAACAATTTATCAAAGCAATTCATTCTTTTCTCTAAACCTATTGTAAAAGTCTGATTGCATTTCAAAAAATTCTCAAAAAGCTAGGACTTGGCATAAACTGCTCTGTGTTCAAGTTACCGCCCCTATTGTATGATGCTCCCCTCAAGGTCACAAGTGTCTCATTTACTACTGTATCCCCTACATGTTGAATTTATTCTAGAATGTAACATACTTTAAAAACAAATTCCAATTCTCAAAATGAAAATCTGTATGAAAATGAAAATATACAAAATTTAATACTTCATTTCCCTGAAGTGAAGCTCCTCTATACTCACTTGGAAATATTCGTTTTCACTTCAGTTACTTGTTTATATGCACACTATGTTCCAAAAAAGATTATAGTGGTATCATTTAGAGTACATGAAATTTTTTTACGATTTAAAGCGTAGCGCATTCAGTCAAAAGATGGTTTGTACTTTTATATATCACATATTTGTAAAAACATAAATCAAATAACCATGTACAACACCAATACCAAAGCCCCTGAAACCATCAGTCCCTTGGAGATAATTTTAGCTTTTAATTCAAAATGGTCTGGAGAAAACATCCCACAAATACTTTATTTAAATTCAATAAGAGCTTGTACAGGTAAAATTACTTTTCAGCCTGGATAACTTCACATTTGTGGACAATATTTCATCCCACTTATGGAATGAGGAAAACAGAAAATAGTAACCCAGAAAAAGTCATTACACAATTAAAAGAAATAAAAATTTGCTTGCAAAGTGCAGACATTAAATTCAGTTTGATTTCATTACTGCCCAAACAACTCAACGTGAATCTTTCCTCTGGAGTCCTCAGTTGCCCAGTACTAAAGTGACCAATAGAGAACAAACCACTGAGCACCTCAATTATAAATTAATCCTCCTGTTCTAGTTCCTTGAAAAGGTAAGCAAACAGCTATAATAACATTCCTGGTTCAACATGGATATATTAAATAACTGTTTTGCTATGGAAATCGCCAAAAGAGCATTTTCAAGAGAAAATCCAACTTGCTAAAACGCTTTCTAAAAAAGACAGTTGCGAGCCCAGATGCAAAGTTTAGAGGCATCTCCATTTTCCTTACAGGTAGAGGTTTATGAAATATTAATGCACTCGGTGGAAAAGTATAAAGATAAACGAAATAAAAGCCAACAACAGAGGAAATAAATTTCATTGTGCAAATCATAAACACAGTGTAAAAGAGCTCTAGATCCCAGGTAAAATGTGCTCAAGAAAGGTAACAGCATTAACCCTAGCAGACAGCAGGGAGACAAGAGGCAGAGCTTTACAGAATTGCAAATAACATCATCATTATGAGAATAATTATTGCAATAAATACCGTCAGCAGGCTGCAAAAGCAATCAACACACTTGGTCCTTCACCTCTCTCCCTCCTCCAGCTGGGTAGTGAAAGCAGCTGCCTCTCCCCGCCCCCTTCCCAGCCGCTCCTCGCGCCACTCCCTCCCCATCCGGTCCACACCTCCCCTCCCCTTTCCCCTCCTCTCCCCGCCCCCAGCTGGTGTATTCAGCAGCCTAGCGAGATTAAGAGGCGCTCTCTACGGCCACTGGGCCTCCGGACTGATCTAACGTTTCCTAGCTCCCTTGACTAGAGAAATTAGAGACGCAAACCCTGGTGGTGTTAGGTGCCTTCGCCTTCATCCTGTCCTCTCCTAAGCTGGGACTGGGGTGGGAGCTAGTGGACTGGGCCGCAACTGGAGGGCCCAGCAGAGTTCCGCTGGGCAATGCCCGCCGCCGCGCTACCTGAGCTGTCCATGGTGCTGGCGCGGTCCTGAGGCTGCCGGGCGGGACTCCGCGCCGCCGCTGCCGCCACCCCGGCGTTCACTCTCGGCTTGCCGCCTCCCCCGCCGCTCCCTGCACTTAAGTCCCCGTTACTGTCCACCAGCTGCAAGGATTCATAACCATCGTTGCTAGTCTTTTTCCGGTAGCTTCCGAGGAGGCTCATGGACAAGCCCAAAAAAGAAGGGGAAAAAAAAAAAAAAAAAAAACAATCTGGGGAGATGAAGGGGGAGGTGGAAGGTGGAAAAGGCTAAAGGAGAAAAAAAAATTTTAAGGGGGGGAAAAAAAAATCAAGTGCCCCACATGACGCAAAGAGGAGGGAAAGAGGGAGCGGCCAACGGAGAGGAGCTTTGCCGGCGCGGCGAAGCCACCGCCCTGGGCAGAGCGCAGCTCTGGGCACCCGGCGCTAGGGCGCGAGGGAGGGAGGACGCGGGTGGGCGGGTGTGCGCGTCCCCGGGGCTGCCGTCGTGGAACCGCCGGCCGTGCTGAGCTCCGGACCCCGGGCCAGCCGCCCTCTGGCTGGGGAGTGCCCGGAAGCAATCCTATAGGTGTCGCCGCGTCGCCCCGCCGCGCAGCAGGGCAGCTCCAAGCGTGGCTGGCCCGCGGGGAGGGAAGGAAAGAGGGAGTAGGGAGCGGAGATTCTCGGGGAGGGGGGCTGAAGGCAGAAAACGGGGCGGGGTGGGAAGGGGAGGGGACTACTACGGCTAGAGTAGAGGGTGTTTTCGCGCAAGGGAGGTGAAGAAGAAAGGGGCTCGGTGTCTGCCTGGTAAGCTTTAGGGACGAGGGGGGTCTCTTGGTAAGATCCAGACACGCCCATTTTGTATACCTTAGCCTATATTTACTGGAAGATTCGGCGAGTCAAGCCACCCCTGCAGTTGCCCTCCTGCAGGACTGACTTGCAACTCAGCTGAACAGAAAAAGAACGCATGTTCTGCCAGGCTATATGTATGCCAAGAAAGAAAGAAACAGCATTGTCGTGCACATTTCTCAGAATGAGTAAGATCGCTGAGAGATCAAAGGCCTGGCTAGTTTAACGCTAGGAGGCAGTTAGAGTCCATTCCACCTAGTGAGTAAAAGTGACTGTTTAATAACTATTTGTTGAACGAAAAAAATTGGCGGAGTGGGGGAGCAAGGTTGAATCAGGAGCGATTTCAGTTCTGACATCATTTACCTTGGGACCTGGAGAAATGTCAATACCACTCAGCTGGCTTGAGGGGACTGGTGGGAAGCCAGCTAGACAAGGATTTTCCTTCTAGTCTCTGGCCCTTCCCTCTTTTCTTTCACAATTCTGAGCACAGAGAGCAGCCACTCATTAATCAGAGAAGAATTTATCAACAAGTTAATGAAACATAAGAGTGAGGACCCCGTTTTTGAAGAAGCCCCTTTCAAAGCTGTGCATCTAATTTTATATTCATGGTTTTGTATTCTTAAAGAGGAGCCCAACATTGTTATCAGTTTCAAGCCTTATGAAACCTGGTTTAACTCTGTTAAGTCTCCAAATACAATTACCAAATGTTCCTTTTCACCTCAAACAATAAGAGTACAGAAGTATCCTGCATTCTCATCATTTCAGGTGAAGACCAGGTGAAAGCCTTGGTTTAAAATGACCTTTTTCAGAGTTCCTGTCGTGGCACAGTTCCTAACGAATCTGACCAGGAACCATGAGGTTGCAGGTTCGATCCCTGCCCTTGCTCAGTGGGTTAAGGATCCGGTGTTGCCGTGAGCTGTGGTGTAGGTCGCAGACGCAGCTCAGATCCCGCGTTGCTGTGGCTCTGGCGTAGGCCGGTGGCTACAGCTCCGATTGGACCCCTAGCCTGGGAACCTCCATATGCCGTGGGAAGCGGCCCTAGAAAAGGCAAAAAGACAAAAAATAAATAAATAAATAAAATGATCTTTTTCCCTATTAAGATTTGGAACAACTAAGCGAGATGCTTTTCAAGTCATCTGACAAGAGTTTCATCACCAAAACAATAAAAGTACATGCGCGTAACATTTGCTTAAACCCATGCACAAAGCTAGATTTGTCACCTCACCTTTCATGAATTTCTCTTGTTCTTATTTTGGTCTCTTTAAGGACACAAAATCAAACTATAGCATCTAAGAATCTTCAGTCTAAATTATCTGGGACCCAAGGAGTATCTACACAGGTCTACAGAAAATGGATTAAGAGTCATTTTCCTGTTCAAAGATCACTCAAATGCAAATTCTTTTCAGAAGGGGATAAATCAGTAGAGGTCTAGAGTTCTTGCTGTCTTCTAGATCCCTCCAGTCCCTCGGAGAAGAGGTAAATTATCTGACCAGCTGTTTTCCTAACTGCATTATCTGATGAACATGTGGTCTGACCCAAATCACAATTAATGTTCATTTACAAGATCAAACAACTTGAGTGGTAGCAGCTAAAACTGTAATAAAATGTACACACAAATTTTACACTTTCAATTTTCCAAATCTGTCAGTTTGAACTACTTCAGAAACTTGAATAACACACTGTAAAGTCTAACAAATAAATCTTCTCCAGTAACATTTTAAATAACCTTTTCCCACACCTTTCCTTCTTTAATTCATTACTGACCCACAGGGAGAGGAAATACTTAGTATCTATCATGTGCCTTGACCAACTATGGATTTATACACTGGATTAAAACAATTTAGAAAAAAACCATTTCTGAAAAGTAAACATGGTTATTTTCCAAAAAGGCACTCTCAGTTATTTTGCTCAGCTGTTTTCAGAGTTGCAGACATACTACTGGAATAAATTATAGATTAAACATATGCCCTTGTATTTTGGGATATCTATTTCCCCAGTTTGCAGATTTAAAGGAAAATATGAATGGGATACAGGGACCATTTTACTTTTTATCGTTACACTTAATTTAACAAACATAATCAATCAGAATAACTATTAATACTACAGAACTAAGGATATAAAGAACATAAGGCAGGAAAATACAGTTACTGGATTAAACAGTCTAAAACCAAGTTTGGGGCTTAAATTGTAATATACACCAATTTCAACACTAACATTTTCTTTCTTACCCTAAAGGTCAAACTCATAGAGTTCACAAATCCATGAAGATCTCACTGTTGTACTCTATAAAACAGAGCAACAGTAAGAGTACCATCATTATGTAGCTGAAGCAAGAATTAAATTAGCACCTAACACATATAGACTAAGTACTTAATAAATATTCTCTACTGTTACTACCAGTACTCTGGCTAGGGCACAGCCCTAGCCTCTGTCTGGCAGTTCCTCTTCCTCCCATGAAAGGAGCTCAATAAAGGCTGAGGACTATGCTAATGGAAGCTTGTCTTTGTGATTCTGCTTATGAACTTGGGCTTAAGGAAGAGAAGTGCCCATGGTAAAATCCAAGGTGAATATTTAGGTCAAATTCTGTTTTTATCAAGATCGAGCTTTTTCCCTGATTTATTTTATCTCAAGAAGATCAATCTCATAAGGGAAAGAGCCAAAGGATTAGATGACTTCTTTGGGAAAGAGTTCTTTGCCTTTTCTATTGCTGACTTCAGTCACTTTTATGAACTTGGTGAAGATTATCTGCGCTGAGGAATGGTTGAGAGCCAGGCTCCATTCCTCCCCATTCTCTCCACCCCCAAAATGCTCTCCTGTCATAGCAGATGTCGCTGCTGGAATGAATTATATTTATTATAAATTTTTGTGGTGTTGCTAGAAGATGAACATATAGCACAACCTACCTCGGATTGTGGTCTGTGCTTTTTTTGTTTCCAGGAACTTAAAAACATTGGCTATAACTGAGATTCTAGAACCATACTGCCTGGACCGAATCCTAATTCCATGGACTATTAGCTTTATGAACTTGGGCAAATTACTTACCCTCTCTGCTTCACCTTTCTCCTCTATAAAATGAGAATAATAGTGTCATAATAAGGTTGTAGTGAGAATTAAATTCGTACCCAACACACAGTAAGTGCTTAACAAATGCTATTATCATTATTATTGTTCTGGTTTTATACTTAGAAGTCATTTTTTCAAAAACATAGCTTCCTATCTGTAAAATCAGGCTAAAATCTGTCTTATGGACCTAGATTCATTGTCATTATGATGTATGATAATATAAAAGCCTTATGTATAGTGTGAAGGGATTATTCAGCCTTGAGTTTTTCAGCATTTTAATCCATGTCTCTCCTGTAAGATTTGGGACTCCTTAAAGACAAAGATGTATATTTTGCTCATGTCTATACCCCCATGACACCAAGAAGAGCATCTCGCATCACTAGATATCAATTATCTGCTGAATTAAAAAATTAATGAGGGGGGAGTTCCCGTCGTGGCGCAGTGGTTAACGAATCCGACTAGGAACCATGAGGTTGCGGGTTCGGTCCCTGCCCTTGCTCAGTGGGTTAACGATCCGGCGTTGCCGTGAGCTGTGGTGTAGGTTGCAGACGCGGCTCGGATCTCGCGTTGCTGTGGCTCTGGCGTAGGCTGGTGGCTACAGCTCCGATTCGACCCCTAGCCTGGGAACCTCCATATGCCGCGGGAGCGGCCCAAGAAATAGCAACAACAACAACAAAAAAAAAGACAAAAGACAAAAGACAAAAAAAAAAAAAAAAAAAAAAAAAAAAAATTAATGAGGGGGAGCAAAACAAAAATTTCACTCACAGGATTCAGAAGAATATATATTTAAAAGCTTCCTCTAAATTGGTAACAATTTTTTTTCTACTTTTGATTTTTGTAAATAAATTTCCATGGGTCCCCCCCCAAAAAACATACTTTTATAAGAAAAGCTACTCTGTTATGATTGTTCTAATTATATATTAATTTTTTAAAATCTACCCTAAAAAAAAATTAATGAGGGGGAGTTCCCTTAGTGGCTCAGCAGTTAACAAACCTGACTAGGATCCATGAGGATGCAGGTTCAATCCCTGGCCTCGATCAGTGGGTTAAGGATCTGGTGTTGCCATGAGCTGTGGTGTAGTTCACAGACGCAGCTCAGATACCTTGCTGCTGTGGCTGTTGCACAGATGTACTCCCGATTCGACCCCCAGCCTGGGAACTTCCATATGCTGTGAGTGTGGCCCTAAAAAGCAAAAAAAAAAAAAATTATAAGGAGTTCCCACTGTGGCACAGTGGGTTAAGGATCCAGTGTTGCCACAGCCGCAGTGTAGGTTATAGCTGCGACTCAGATTTGATCCCTGGCCAGGGAACTTCCACAGCCATGGGTGCAGCTGAAAAAGACAAAAAAGTAATGAATAAATAAATAAACAAAAATGTATTGGCATCACCTAGCCTAGTGATTCCTTTACATGCTGTGGTCTATAGTGGACTATAAGATAAATTTAGCAATCCATGACTATTATTTTCATAAAAATAAAGCAGATCAGAAAACATCAGTTTTTAGCACATGGCTAAATGTTTCTTGAAATATTGCTTTGGGCTTGTAGGACAAAACCTCCAGTACTGAGACTGAATTCCCAACAGTGAATGTCCTACACACTGTGACATCTGAATTCACCCGGATACCTGGACAACAAAGAATTCCAGCTAACCAGACAGTAAAGGACTACAGAGCTTCTGGCCTCTGTTGCAAAATGTATTATGAACTGGTTTCTAAAATAAACTCCTTCAATTTTCTGCTTCAACTAATATAAATCAATGAATCGCATTAAAACTTTCTTTGGCAACATGCCTCAGGGACATGATTCGATTATCTTCTTACTGAACGTGACTGTAGATACAGATGGTGCAAGGCATTCAAATTGGAAACCAGCAGGCCACATGCGGCCCCAGATATGTTTTCTTTGTCCTGAACTTTCTAAATATTTTTCAGCTTAGACGACTTTGCAAAAGGTACGCAGGCTCCAGTGTGAATCCTGAAGTTCACTTCCCAGAGTATGATCCCCAGCCCACCCCACGCTTCCCCACTATGTCAGCCCTGCAAGTGTATGAATTTGACACCTGTCAGGCAGTGACAAACCTGGAAGATTAACAATATAGAGATGCCAAAGCCACGACTTCAAGCCACAGTCCAGAAGAAGGAGTAACAGACTGGAAATTCTCTTCTGACTCTATTATTACCTGACTCAGTAGTGAATCAGAAGAGTGGCCTTGATTGCTTCTCCTTCTCTTAGCAGTAAAATCGAGGGTGATGCTTATCCGCAGCCCTATTTTTCACTCCCAAAACTATAAAACCACCTCCCAATCTCTCCTAAGGGGAGCACAGTCTTTAAGGCTTTAGCCTGCTGTGACCCTCCTTTACCTGGCAAAGCAATAAAGCTGTTTTTTTACTCCTTTGCACCTTCCCCCCCAAAAAAAACTGAGGGTGATGAATGACAAGATTCTCTCTAGTTCTTAAATTTTCCTATTTTTTTCTCAACACTTGAGTTGTCATTTCCTTCTTTCTCCTCTAAATGAAGCCCACAGAGAAAAACCATGGCCGTTGAGGGGTTCCAGTTGCTACAGCCCATTTAATCAAAGTTTTACCATCGAACACATGCATAGTGGGAGCTGTCAAGTTACACATAGAGAAATACACAAGAGAGGAGAGGAAATATGTGGGGGGGGGGCACTGAGTTAATACTTAATGGAAGAAAATCTCAATTATTCTTACCATATTTCTCAGGAATGAGGTGGTTTGTTCTTGGTGCTTGGTGGAGTGCTGAGTCTCTCAGAAGATGGGCCACATTTTCTAGGAAGGGCATATTTTTAAAGATAGCTTAATAATCTGAAGCCTGTGCCTCCTTGAAACTCTGGTCTAATAGTAATAAAAATAACTGCCATTGACTATTTACCATTTGCCAGTTACCTTACCCAACTTAACTCTCACCTTCCCAACGACCCTGAAAAGATGTTATCTTTCTTTGGAGGCAAACCTGGAGGGGGCAAATTACCTGATGAAGCTCACACAGCTAGCTAGCGGCAAACTCCCATCTAGAAAGATCATGCTTTGGCCCCTGCACCAGTCCAAAGAAGCAATTCCAGCAGTCAAAGTGAAAGCTGGGGGACATTCGGATCATTCCTGGCTCTGACCTACCTACTAAGTCTGGTCAGTGAAAATGGTTTGGGCATCTTATGGGAGTTGCCCTTGCTTTACTGCCCCTACAGCAGGTTCTGCTCAGTGAAACCTGAAAGTTTTTAATTAATACAGCTCCCCAACAGGCAATCTTGTTTGGTAACATCTGAGTTAGAAGATTTTTTATGTTGTGCTCCTGAAAACAGATATGTGGCTATTGTTTGGCCTAATTTTAAACCACTGGAAGAAAAAAAAAAATCTTTGTTTTCATTTAAAGCAAGCTGCCTGCTTTAAAAAGAAGCTTGACCTTCATTGTGTTCACACATGCGTATGTGTGTAAGTATGTGTAGGAGTTCCCGTTGTGGCGCAGCAGAAACGAATCTGACTAGTAACCAAGAGGTTGTAGGTTCGATCCCTGGCCTCGCTCAGTGAGTCGGGGATCTGGTGTCGCCGTGAGCTGGGGTGTGGGTTGCAGATGCAGCTCGGATCTGGCGTTGCTGTGGCTGTGGCCGGCAGCCGTAGCTCTGATTCGACCCCTAGCCTAGGAACCTCCATATGCCGCAGGTGTGCCCCTTAAAAAAAAAAAAAAAAAGACAAAAAGAAACTGTGTTAGAAAGGACTAAACAAATGTTATTATTTGACTATATGTTTACCTGAGAATAATTGTCAATTTATAAGTCAGGTATTTTGAGCAGCTCTGGTAAGTAAAGTCAACATTCACCATGTTTGGACAAGCCTGGCACAGTACCTGCCAAGTAGTGGGTGCTCAGTAAGTATCTGCTAATCGGATGAAAATGCCAAAAAAAAAAAAAAATTATTTGGAAGGCCACCTTTAGCTTACAGGGAAATTCACCAGGGGGTTCCTGAGTGAGAGCACTGAAAACACGGTTCCGTTTGCTAACATTCAACTTACCCTTGACTTTTCAAGGACATGCTGGTGGTATAACAACGTTATACATGCATTACCATTTCAAGAGTAACTCGGGGAAGCACCGATCCCTTTTATCTGTCATCTTACAAGCCGGGAAACTTGAGCTTTCTGGACCAACACCGACAGACTACCATGAGCTGTCCCTATGCTCAATTACTCTCGTTCTCAGGGAAAACAGGCCGAAAAAATTCTGTGGTAAATAATTCCCCAAAGTTAGGTGAAAATCTACACTGAAGTGAAAGTTTCTCTAAATGCTGGATATTCCCATGTTTGGCTCTGAGCTCATTATGTATGATTGTATGCTCAAGGTCATTAAAACATGGATGGATGCTTATTCTCTGTAGCCCGACTGTACCCAAAGGTTCCAGGCCCTCGAGCATGCAGCAGATCCTGCAGAGTGGGGAAGAGGAAGGCCGTGAGCACCTTCGACACCAAATAAGGCCAGGCATCTGGGTGTTGAGTTTCCAGGCAGAGGTTCCCGGGTACCCAACCACATCTGCTACGCACTTGACCACATTTGCTTGGAGGGAAGGAAGTAACATGTCCTAAGCTCTGAATTAATGCCTGGGTTTTTTTCATGTATTTACTCATTTAAGTGTGAAAGGTCTTTGGAGAAAAATGACCATGTCCATCTCACGCCCTAGGAGACCAGACCTCTGAACTGCAGCTGAGTATGGGTTAAGCAGGAATTGCTATTAAGCCCCAATATTCATTATCATCTCCTATGCTGATAGAACCCCTGATTTTTAGCTGAGCACAGGGCCACATAATTTTATAAAAAATATACTTCTGGAGTTTCCTAGTGATATGGCATGGGTTTGATCACTGGCCTGGGATCTTGCACATGCTGCAGGAACAGCCAAAAAAAAAAAAAAAAAAAACTGGAGTTCCTGTCGCGGCACAGTGGAAACAAATCTGACTAGGAACCATGAGGTTTAGGGTTCGATTCCTGGTCTCACTCAATGGGTTAAGGATCTGGCATTGCAGTGAGCTGTGGTGTAGGTCGCAGACGCGGCTCTGATTTCGGGTTGCTGTGGCTGTGATGTATGTAGCTCTGATTAGACCCCTAGCCTGGGAATCTCCATATGCTGCGAGTGCAGCCCTAAAAAGACAACAACAAAAAAAAAAATTGTAAGAGTGTAAATATATGTATAACTGAGTCACTTTGCTGTACTGCAGAGATTGGCACAACATTGTAAATCAACTATAATTTCAAAAAAATTTTTACAGAGATAATTGGTTATCATGGAGAAATATATACATATTTTTCAGTCTTCATTCATGTCTTGGATCTGTCACATGCAAGTTTCCTACAAGCTACTAGGTACATACATGGGGTTAAGTAAAGGTCATCATAATATAAGCAGAAATGATGTGTGCAATTTCTGGCATGCATCCTGAAAAGGGAAAATGGGTAGTATGCCCTTCTTCCATTCCTTTTCCCTTTCTTCTGGTTGGAATATGGAGCCCCAGCAGGTATCTTGGACCATGAGGCACCCCTGAGGATGGAAGACTTTCCCAGTGAAGCAATAGCATAGAAGGACCCTGATCCCCAGAGAATCAGGGCAGCCTTGGACTTGTTATCTCCAGACTTCCAAACAGTGACAAGGAAACTACTTTGTTTTAGCCATTGTTATTCTGCTTTTTTCTGTTATATGCATCCAAACCTAATCCTCACTGGGATACAAAGTGCAACCTAACTGCTGGATTTCCATTATTTATCCCATTTACTGGGAACTGCATAAAACAACCTATATAACCTCTCCATGTCTCAGTTTCCTAATTTGTAAAACAGTGCATTGAATTAATAGATAAAAAGCTATTAGAAACGCATGATATAAAGTACACACAGAGCTTAATACAGTGCCTGCCATACAGTGAGAGTTCAATGAACATTACCTATTTTGTGATTTCTTGTCATTGTCTGTGAACTGATAACATAGCAGAGCCTATCATGCCTGGCTAGAGCCAGTGATCCCTCCACCTCACCCTGCCATCCAAAGACTACTTTCCTGGGTGAATCAAGCCCAGAGCTGCAGAGGCCTTGCCTATGGCATCAACAAAGTCCCTAGAAAAGCTGCCCTTTCCCAGAGTGTAACTCTCTTTCTCTGATCTACCTGCATAATCTCAATGCTGTCTGGAATATTTCAAGCCACCAAAGTTGATACAAACTGTAAAGCAATGTGCCAGTGTTTATGACACAGTGGTTCTGAGTCCTCTTATTTCAATATGGCCAAATGAGGGAGTCTGACTCTTTCTTCATTTGTGCCAAAAGTAGATAAAGAACTTGAACAATAGCTGGAGCATTTTTATATTATTATTCTATATTTTTATCACCTATTATGAAAATTTTCAAGCATATACAAAAGTAGGGAAAATTATATAATGGACCCATCATTGAGCTTCTATGATTACGAAGTCATAGCCAATCATGTTTTATATGTATAAACTCCTAACTACTTTTAAGCAAATCCAGGCTTCATCAGCAAATATCAATTCATCAATAAATATCTCAGTAGGTACACTCCAATTTTTAGAGAACAACTATCAGACTTCCTCTGTACTAGAAGTGGGGCAAGGTGCCATTCCAGCTGTCTGCTGAGAAGCTAAAGCCATCCACCAGTTCCCTTTCAGGAGAATGTTAGAGGAACCTGTATAACCTTTCCATTTCCCGGTGGAAATGATAAAAGTATCCATTCACCTTCCTGTCCCCACTCTTACCGACCCCCTTCTTCACAAAAATCACCTCTTTGGGCACTAGTTGTAATCATAGGCCTTGCTACCCAAGAGATCTGGAAATCAGCATTACGATTTAAGAATTGAGTTTTTCTAGGATAGCAGCAATTCGTGGAATATTAAAGTCAGAAGGAGTTATAAAGGGTAGACTATCCATTTAAATTTTAGAGATTAGAAAACTGAGACAGAGAAGTGAGCAAATTGATTCATGCATTTGAGCTTTCTAAAATGCAGATCCAGTTATGTAGCTCAGCTGCAAAACCATCCAAAGGTTTCCCATTGTCCTCTGTCTAAGGTATTCAACACGATGAACCCTTCACAGTCTAAGACCGGCTACTTCCCTCTGGAGACAGCTCTCACCACTTCTGCTTTCCCCATCCTCTTTCTAAGACCAGACACAGAGCCTCTTTAAAACCCCTGCCTGGAGAACCCTGCTTGCCCTTCAGATCCCTACATAGAAAGTACTTCCCGCAGGACAACAACCAAGTTCTCAAAACCAAGTTAGATATAATTCCATGTGGTCCCATAGAACACGACATGTCTCCTACCATAGCACTTACAACACATGACACTGAAGTTCCTGTTACATGTACAGCTTCCTGCATCAGACTGTAAGCTCCGTGATGGCAGGACCATGTCTGGTACCTAACTGCACGCTTGACCCAATGCAGACACCTGATAAATACTTGTTAAATAAATGAATGACTACAGTCACTGGGAAGAGTCCATGAAAAACCTAAGGGGGGAGTTCCCATCGTGGCGCAGCGGTTAACGAATCCGACTAGGAACCATGAGGTTGCAGGTTCGATCCCTACCCCTGCTCAGTGGGTTAAGGATCCGGCGTTGCTGTGAGCTGTGGTGTAGGTCACAGATGCTGTGGCTCTGGCGTAGGCCGGCGGCTACAGCTCCAATTAGACCCCTAGCCTGGGAACCTCCATATGCCACGGGAGTGGCCCAAAAAAATAGCAAAAAGCCAAAAACAAAAAACAAAAAAAAACCTAAGGGGAAGGTGCTCTATATATTGTTTGGCACCCAACCAAGTTTGGTCATTGCATTTATTACTGCTTATTACATACTTGGGACTGGTTTTCTGTCCAGTCCAGGTCAGAGCTCTTAGCATTCCATCACACTGCATCAATACGAATTCAGCCAGTAAAGCTGTCACTTACCTCTCTTTTCCTATGGTACCACTCTTACCATTTCTATTGGGCTAAGAAAAGGACACGTAGACTTGTAAGCCTTTTGAAGTCACTGTTTGAAAGTATTTACTTTTGACCTGATTTACATACTCTAGATCATTTTTTTCTGAAAGACTTGCATGTGATTTTTTTTTTTTTCTTTTTAGAGCCACATGTATGGTATATGGAAGTTACCAGGCTAGGTGTCGAATCAGAGCTGTAGCTGCCGGCCAATACCACAGCCACAGCAACCTAGGATCCGAGCCACATCTGCAACCTACACCACAGTTCATGGCAACTCTGGATACTTAACGACTGAGTGAGGCCAGGGATCGAACCCAAGTCCTCATGGAGGGTTCATTACCAATGAACAACAACGGAAAGTCCCCAGATGATCATTTTTAAAGAATATTACCTTTGGGACAAATATTGTTTATGGATCACAGCAAATGACTTTCATCTTTGCCTCTGAAATCACTACACCCATGTGGTACAGAATATAGGGAACCATGTGCTGGTGAAAATTGGGATGGGAAAGTTTTATGAAGAGGGAGACAGGAGTTCCCTGTTGGCCTAGAGGTTAAAGATTCAGCTTTGTCACTGCTGTGGCTCAAGTTCAATCTCTGGCCCAAGAATTTCCACATGCTGCAGGCTCAGCCCCTCCCCATCTCACCTCCCCCCCAAAAAAAAGGTAGATGATCACCAATTAAAATTACAGAAATAAAAATGCCTAAGTGATGGGAAGTATGTTTTAAGCTTATTGCTACTACAATAATAATTGTAGTAGAGCTCTTTTATGACCTAAAGCTTTGACTACTTTAGGTTTGGGTTTTCAATGCAAAGAAGATTTATTGGGTGTTACCATAGGGCCAGTTTCCTTATACTCATTCCCATCATAAGTTTCAACGGGAAAGAATCTAGTACAGGGAAAAAATAGCAAATTGTATAATTCAGTAAAACTTAAGTCAACACAACCCAATTTACCAGAACTCTCTCAGTGCAGTGTGAAGAACAGGGCTTGAAAATAGACCTGTGCTTCCAGCTCGATGTTTTTATTTGGACAAAATATGTAAGTTCTTTTTAGTTTCCTTATTTCTAAATTGGGGTATTACCCGCACAGGATGGCTACACTTATTAAATTAGTTAGGGTAGCTACAGGGTATATTTATTCTCTTATCAGCCAAGAGCAGCACTCCCTTTTCCTGGGAAATCCTCGTCCACTGTGGTTGAAATCAGAGCTATCATGGTCCAGAGGTGGGTACCTGAAACCAAGCTAGGTCAACCATGGCTCTTTTCACAGGATTTTTCAATTTAAAACCAGAGAGCAAGGAAGGCTGAGTCCTTCCCTAGAGCAAGGCTGACAGGCTGGGGTTGTAGGAGACATGTTTTCTGACATGTGGAGATAAGTGATCTAAGAGAACAGAATTGCCAAGGAGGGAGAAGCAAATTTGAGAGAGGAAGGAAGTGACAGCGAGAGAAAACAGCATTTACATCCCAGGAATTCAGGCGGCTCAGATGCACTCCTATCCTTTCCATGGTAACAAGATCCCCCAGTTTCAATTCAGTTAATTCAAATTGGTTCTCTGTCATGTGCAACCAAGAGAATCCTACCTGGTGCAGGACTTAGCGCAATCCCTACATCATCTTAGCTCAATGCACTGAGGTTATTGTTATTTGCTCACATAGTTGGATTCTTACTTCCCGCCTCGACATCCCTACGACACATAAAGAGGAAATATTACGATGCCTAAATAAAAGCTTGCTTAGAAACCCAGTTAAAATAATAAGTTTCCTGCTATCATCCTGCTAGGGATAGAATCCCCGTCCATTCAATTAAAACTTCTACACTTTTTGGCTGTAACTAACATATATTCTGCATGCTCTGTTCTGCAGAGAACCTCCATGTAGTGTAGCACTGTCCAATAAAAATATAATGCAATGGAATTCCCTTTGTGGCTCAGCGGTTAAGGAACCCGACTAGGATCCATGAGGATGCAGGTTCAATCCCTGGCCTCACTCAGTGGATTAAGGATCCAGTGTTGCCGGGAGCTGTGGAATAGGTCAGCTGTGGTGTGGATGGACTGGATCCTGAGTTGCTGTGGCTCTGGCGTAGATCAGCTGCTACAGCTCCTATTTGACCCCTAGCCTGGGTACCTCCATATGCCATGGGTGCGGCCCTACAATAGCAAAAAACGAAACAAAAAAAAACATAGCGCAAGCCGCAAATATAAGTCACATACGTAACTTCAAAATTTCTAGTAGCCACATTTTTAGGAAGCTAAAAAACGAATTAATTTTGATAATACACTTAAATTCAGTGAGCATAAAACACTGCCATTTCAACATGCAGTCAACATAAAAAGTAATCAGTGAAATATTTTATATTTTCTTCATACTAAGCCTTCAAAGTTCAGTGTATATTTTAAACTTACAGCCCATGTCAATTTGAACCAGCCACACTTCAAGTACTCAAAGGCTACATCCAGCTGGCTACTTCATCGGTGCAGATATAAAATGTCTCCATCTTCACAACCTCCCTAAAAAGATGGAAGCTTGAAGTGCCTGCTGTGATGCATCAGGTTAAGGATGCAACCACAGCAGCTCAGGTAGTGGAAAAGGTTCATGTTAGCTCCCGGGCCCGCCGCTGTGGCTTAGGGATCAGGCGTTGCCACAGCTGCAGCTCAGACTTGACCCCTGGCCCAGGAACTTCCATGTGCTGCAAGTGCAGCCATACGTTTAAAAATAAATAAATAAAAATTTAAGGAATCATAAGATCAAAGCATTTGTAACTGAAACTCAAAGAAATTAAGTACCATTGACCCTTCAACAACTCAAGGGTGAGGAGCACCCACCCTCCACTTAGTCAAAAACCCACATATAACTTTCCAGAAAGCCCTCCACATATGCAGCCCCTGGATATCCACGGATTCAGCCGAACACAAATCCTACAGTACTGTAGTATATATTTATTTTTTAAAACCCATGTATAAGTGGACCTGCCCAGTTCAAACCTGTGTTCTTCATGGGTCAGCTGTAATTAGTTCATAGTTAACAGCAATGCAAAACCAGATAGTGCAAAACCAGGCTCAAACTTTGGACTCTGGTGTCCTTTTTTTTTTTTTTTTTTGTCTTTTTACCTTTTCTAGGGCCACTCCCTCGGCACATGGAGGTACCCAGGCCAGGGGTCCAGTCAGAGCTGTAGCTGCCTGCCTACGACAGAGCCACAGCAACGTGGAATCCGAACTACATCTTCGACCTACACCACAGCTCACAGCAACGCCAGATCCTTAACCCACTAAGCAAGTGCAGGGATCGAACCCACAACCTCATGGTTCCTAGTGGGATTCGTTAACCACTGAGCCACGACGGGAACTCCTTTTTTTTTTTTTTTTGGCTCTTTAGGGGTGCACCCACGGCAAATGGAGGTTCCCAGGCTAGGGGTTGATTCAGAGCTGTAGCTACCACCCTGCGCCACAGCCATAGCAACATCAGATCCCAGCTGCGTCTGCGATCTACACCACAGTTCTCAGCAATGCTGGATAATAACCCACCGAGCAAGGCCAAGGATGGAACCCGCGTCCTCATGGATACTAGCCAGATTCATTTCTGCTGAGCCACGACGGGAACTCCTGGCCTCCATATTTTTTGCTCCTTATCACGTTATGCTGATTGTACAATAACTGGTGTTCAACATAATCCATTTTGAAATACAGCCAAATCAATTAAATACATTTAAAATGATGTGGCTTCACCTATAAAAAGAACGGTTTGGACAGGTGGTCTCTACATATAAGGACTGTATTTTCTGATTGACCACTCAGGACAAAGAAGCTGCCCGTGAGACAAGGGAGCTCAAATAGAAACGATGCTCTAAATCACACTTCTTCTTATCTATTGGTTCATGAGACTCTTACTGTCACGAATCAATGTGTTCCCTCCATCACACCCTAATAAGCTGTTACTCTAGTCACAGAATCAAAATCAAAGTCTTTGCAAATAATATTATTCATCAAAACACTCTGTTATGGCCATTAGCACAGCTTTAACATGTGAGCTTGTGCAGCAATTTAAATCGTTTCTTTAAGCAACAGGGAGAAACGAAAAGCACACAGCCTCATCTATTGCCAATGGCCCAATCCTCCCACCTTTTACCACAGGGAGACAGCCCTTTCCTAAACAGCTCTAGCTGACAGGTTAGGCTTTCAAGACAAAAACAAGCATTGGTGATCTATCTTAATCATTATAATTTTATCTAGATCTTTTCACACAAAACAGATTGTTTTTTTCTCTGCAGCCACAAATGAATTCTTCGTTTGGTGGCAGGATGTCAACTCTGCAAATTAGCAAGAAACTTGTTTTATAGTCAAAATAACTGTGTGGAAGTGCTTAGCATACTGCCTGGAACACAGCCACTTATGTTGGTTCCCTTTGCATCACAAAGCAAACCACGTTGTCAAGGAAAATGAATGCCTAAGAAATACCTACAATATAATATTAAGCAACATGAACAGAACACAAACCTGATTTTAAAATGTGAACACATGCTTTAAAAGAAAGAAAGAGAAAGTCTACCTTTATATGTGCATAGTCCAAGGTAGGAAATACACCAGCATATTAAGAGTGGCTATCTCTTGATGGTGGTATTAGGAATGATTTAAAGAATGTTTATTCTTGTATGTTCTGGAAGATTGTGAGAATGGCTACAGCCCTTCGCCCCCTACCTCCCACCCCCACTCCTTGCCATCCACAGGGCTTTGTAGTGTTACCTCCTATTTCCTCTCACCACGAAGTAGTGCTTACTTCCACATTCCTAGACTCTGGGTTGGCCTTGGAACTTGCTTTGAACAACAGAGGGTGTTATAGACTGAATGTTTGTGCTGCTGGCCCCCCAATTTATATGTGTTGCCCTAAACCCTAACGTGATGGTATTTGGAGGTGGGGGATTGGGGAGATAACTAGGTGTAAGTGAGGTCATGAGGGTGGGGCCCCCATGTTGGGACTAAGTCCTTGTAAGAAGAGGGAGACTAGAGCTCACTCGCTCTCGGTCATGAAAAGATACGGCAAGGTGGTGGCCATGTGCAAGCCAGGAAAAGAGCCCTCCCCAGGAATCAATCTGCAGGCACCTTGGTCTTACAATTCCCAGCCTCAAGAACTGTGTTAAGAAAATGTCTGTTGTTTAAGCCACTCACCCAATCTATGGTATGGACTAAGATAGAGGGGAAGTGACACTGTACCAGCTCTGAGCCCAAGCCCAAGAGACCTGGTGGGATTCTGCTTGTCCTCTTGGCTTCCCTTCTCCTTCCCTAGGAGAAGAACCCAGAGCTAGTCTGCCACAGGATGGGCAATGGCCAGGAGGAGTTGGCTCAGTCATCCTGGACATGCGAACAAGCCTCACTGACAACAGGGGATTCTGGCCCAGATCAGACCTGCCCAGCCAAGCCCACCTTGGACAAATGAAGAAACATGAGCTGAATAAATGTATACTATCTTAAGCCACTAAGTTTTGGGGAGGGTTGTTATGCAGCAAACCTAACTGATAGCTATACCTCTTCCAGAGTTTCTACAATGAAAAGCATAACACTCCTTTAAAATAAAAACCAATTTTCTTTGTAAAGAAGAAAAGGAGAGAAGGAAGTAAAGACAAAACAAAGATGTGAGCTCAAATCCTGACTCCATTATCCCACAACTACGTCAGCCAAGTTATCTAAAACATATTGAGCTTTTCTAACATTACCTACCACCTAGAGTTGCTTTTTAATTTTATTTTATTTTTGGCTCCACCTACGGCATGCAGAAGTTCCCTGGCCAGGAAGTAAACTCGCTCACAGCAGTGACAATACCAGATCCTTAACCACTAGGCCACCAGGGAACTCCGAGAGTTGCTTTTTAAATTAAAGGTGACAATATGTACAGCAGCTAGCACAGTAGCTCAGTGGGCTCTCAGTACACTGCAGGTCCTTCCCTTACCACCTCCTTTATATTCCCAGCAATGCCTTAATTTTTATGGAAATAGTTTAGCTTTATCTCACCCAAGCAGGCAATACTATAGTTCAGTTTTTGTTTTTTGTTTTTTGTCTTTTTGCCATTTCTTGGGTCGCTCCCACGGCATATGGAGGTTCCCAGGCTAGGGGTCCAATCGGAGCTGTAGCCACCAGCCCACGCCACAGCCACAGCAATGCATGATATGAGCTGAGTCTACAACCTACACCACAGCTCACAGCAACGCCGGATCCTTAACCCACTGAGCAAGGCCAGGGATCAAACCCATAACCTCATGGTTCTTAGTCGGATTCGTTAACCACTGTGCCACGACGGGAACTCCTATAGTTCAGTTTTTATTAACTCATTGTCATCTCATTTCCCAGATCTAACAAGCCAAGTTACTCAAGATCCATTTAAGTATGTCTTTATGCTTACCTAACTTTGGAGAAAATGTTAAATAATGGAATGCTTAACTTCATTAATAGCCAACTTGTCCCTGAATTTTATTACAAAAATTTCAAACACACCAAGAAGTTGAAAGAATTTCACAATACCCACATAATCTAATACCCAGATTCAGCAACTGAAAACGTTTTACCAGTCTGCTCTATCTATATTTTTGAGGGTTTTTTTCTTTTTGCTGAACTTATTTCCAATGAACTGAAACATTATATTACCTTATCACTCATTTCATCACCATACATCTCCCAAGAAGGACATTCTGCTACACAACCACAAAACTAATAATTCCTTAATATCATCTAATATCCAGTCTGTATTTAAATATCCTAAATTGTCCCCAAAGTTTATTTTATAATCACAAACTTTTAATAATAGTTTACATTTAGATAGATGTGATGCTTACAATACTTTTAGGTAGATATTATTTTTTTCCATTTATAGTTGAGGAACTTAAATTCAGAATATCAATTTGCCTTGCTAAAAATCATCAGTAGGGAGTATGTGGAAAAGTTATTATTTTAAATTATTTAATATTTAAATACTTTCAAAAGATCAATGTAACATGTGGACAAATGCATTTAAATTTTTTTAAAATCAATACACTCTAAAGTAACATAGCTTTTAAAAGAAAGCATAAGACAGTATCTTTATGGCATGGGGCAAGCAAAATTTCTAGACAGAGCTCAAAAGTAGTAACTTAACATCAAAAACAAATGAAGTATATTATATTAAAGAATTTCTGTTCATCAAAAGACATCAAGAGGGTGAAAGGGCAAGCCACATGCGTGAGAAGATTTTTGCAGTACATTCATCCAAAGGACTCATCCAGAAAGTATAAATTAACAAGAAATATTCAAATCAATTATTAAAAAAACACAGACAACTCACCAGGAAATCTGACAAGAGCCATGATCAGGCCTTTCACACAAAAAGCTACATACAAATGGCCAATAAACTTGTGGAAAGATGTTTAACCTCGGATTCATTGTAGAACTTCAAGTTACAACCAAAGTTATCAGGCACTACCCATAAACCAGAATTATTAAAATCTAAAAGACTGACAGTACCAAATGTTGATAAAGATGTAGAGCAACTAGGAATTTCACAGCCTGCTGATGGGAGTAAAACTTGCTTCAATTACTTTGTAAAACTGGCAGTATCAACTAAAGTTTAATACATATGCTACACATGCTATGACCTAGTAATTTCACTCTTAGTGTATAACCAACAAAGATATGTACAGACGTATACCCAAAGGCACATAAGAGGATGTTCATAGCAGTACTTTTTGTAATATGCCAAAACTACAAATTACTCAAATGTCTGTCAAAATTAAAAAAAAAGTAAAGTGGTGTATTCATTACGTAGATGGAATACTGTGTAGCAATGAGAATGAATGAGCCAGAGATACCACACAACACGGATATATCTCACAAATATAGCACAGAGCAAAAGAAACAAACAAAAAATATATATACTGAATATTTCCATTTACATAAAATTCATAAACAAGCGAAACTAACCTACCATGATAGACCTCAGACTGACTAGCAGTTACTCTTAGCAGTAGTGGGAGTGGAGGCAGTGTCCAGGACTTCCGGATTGCTAACAATAACCTACCACGTGATTTAGACACTCGTTTCACAAGTGTGGTAACTATAAAAACTCATCAACCTGTACACTTAGGAGTTGTGTATATTTTTCCATATACTTAAAAGTTTGCTTTAAAATTCAATGTTTTCAGGGCATAATCATACTCAAAAATCAACATGAAGAATTCTGGCACCGAAGTTTACCGGTTCATCTCCTGAAAAGACTCTAAATTACCTCTTTATGTAATTTCTTATTTAGTTTTATATACTACCAATTTGGCCTTTTCCCAGTGCTGTCATTGGTTATAAATCTCTCATGTTAGAGTTAAGCTTCTTTTTTTAATTTTCAGGTGTACATTATAATTTGATATCTATCTACACTACCTAGTGATCACCCTCAAAAGTCCAGTTACCATCCACCGTCATATAGCTGACCCTCTTCACCCCCTTCACCCACACCTCAGCCACCCTCCGCTCTGGTAACCACCAATCTGTTCTCTGAATTTATGAGTTTGTTTTCATTTGGTTTTTTTGTTTTGTTTTGTTTTTTGTTTTGGGCTCTTTTTTTGGCTTTTTGTAAGGCCACTCCCACGGCATATGGAGGTTCCCAGGCTAGGGGTTGATTCAGAGCTGTAGCCACCAGCCTACACCACAGCCACAGCAATGCGGGATCCGAGCCGAGTCTGTGACCTACACCACAGCTCACAGCAACGCCAAATCCTTAACCCACTGAGCAAGGCCAGGGATCAAACCCGAAACCTCATGGTTCCTAGTCAGATTTGTTAACTACTGAGCCACGACGGAAACTCCTGTCTTCATTTGTTTGTACATGTGTTTTTGATTTTGGCTCCAAATATGAGTGAAATCATATGCTATTTGTCTTTTTTCTTTTGACTCATCTCAGTATAATACCCATTAAGTCCCTCCACAGTGTCACAAATGGCAAGATTTTACCCTTTTTTAATTATTTCATTTTGTGTCTGTATGTACACACACACACACACACACACACACATGCATACACTATATTTTCTTTACCCAATCTATCCATGGATGGACACTTAGGTTGTTTATATATCTTGGCTATAGTAAATAATGCTGCAACGAGCATAGAGACACAAATATCTCACTGAATTAGTGTTTCATATTCTTTGAAAAAATACTCAGAAGTGGATTAGCTAGATCATACAGTAGTTCTACTCTTGATTTTTTGAGCAATCGCCATACTATTTTCCATAGTAGCTGCACCAATTTATAATCCCACAAGTATAAAAAAGTTCCCTTTTCTCCACATACTCTCCAATATTTGCTACTTATTGCTTTTTGATAATAGCCATTCTAACAGGTGTGAAGATATCTCCTTGTGGTTTTGATTAGAATTTCACTAACATTTAGGGACAGTGAATATATTTCCATGTGCTTACTGGCCATTGCTATGTCTTCTTCAGAAAAATGTCTATATAGATCTTATGGTAGCACTTTTAATTGGGTTGTTTGGTTCTTCATTATCCAGTTATATGAATTCTTTATATATATATTAGATATTAAGCACTTACTGGATATATGATTTGCAAGTATATTCTCCCACTCAATAGGCTGTCTTTTCATTTTGATGATTTGATATCAGATTTCTGCATATTAATTTTATATCCTACAACTTTCTGAATTCATTGATGAGTTCCAACTTTTTTTTTCTTTTGGTGGAGTCTTTAAGGTTTCCTATGTATAGTATCATGCCATTTGCAAATAGTGACAGTTTTACTTCTTTTCTGATTTGGATGTCTTCTATTTCTTTTACTTTCCTAACTGCTATGGCTAGTCTTCCAATATTAGATTGAATAAAAGTGGTGAAGGTGAGCATGCTTGCCTTGTTCCTGATCTTAAAGGAAATGCTTTCAGCTTTTCACTGCTGAATATGATGTTAGCTGTGGGTTTCTCATGATATGGGCTTTATTATGTTGAAGTACTCTATAACTACTTTGTTGAGAATTTTTATCATCAATAGGTATTGAATTTTATCAAATGCTTTTGAGATACTCATACGATTTTTTTTTCCTGTCTTTTTGCCATTTCTTGGGCTGCTCCCGCAGCATATGGAGGTTCCCAGGTTAGGGGTCCAATCGGAGCTGTAGCTGCCGGCCTACGCCAGAGCCACAGCAACGCAGGATCCGAGCCGCATCTGCAACCTACACCACAGCTCACAGCAACGCTAATAGGATCGTTAACCCACTGAGCAAAGGCAGGGATTGAACCTGCAACCTCAGGGTTCCTAGTAGGATTCATTAACCACTGCGCCCTGACGGGAACTCCTCATATGATTTTTTTAATCCTTAATTTTGTTAATAAGGTGCATCACATTGATTGGTTTGCAAATATTGAACCATCCTTGCATCCCTGAAATAAATCCCATTTGATGTGGTATATGATACTTTCAATGTATCATTGAATTCGTTTTGCCAATATTTTATTGAAGCTTTCAGATCTATGTTCATCAGGAATACTGACCTATAATTTTCTTTTTTGTGGCGTTCTTGTCTGGTCTTTGTATCAGAATAATGCTGACCATTTCTTTGAACTTGTTATCATGTAGATTGCTTATCTTCCTTTTTGTAGATGCAGTTTCCCTTTTGTTTGGCCATCAGTCTGCAGTCCCTTTGGGTCTGCTAGTTCAGTCCTTTCCCAGTCCCTAGTTTGTTGATTACTGCTGCTGTGTTAATATACACATGAGGTAAAGGCAATTGCTATTGGGGATCTCAAAATCAAAAAAATGCAAAATTGGTGGGTAAAGATTAAGCATTTGAAAGCTGCTGTGGAACACACATCCTAACCCAAAGACTCCTATACAAGGAGAAGTTGGTCATGAAATGGCTTAGATGGACACTAGGTCACTCTCCAATCTCAGTAAGATTTCTGTGTCACACAATCCCTGACCACATGGCACATCCCTCTCAGGTATTTATTTGGCTCCAAGAGACCCAAAGATTTAGCTAAAACAAATGGGATCCTTAAAATCCAAAGAGTTAAGCCTATCACCTTCCAGCACACCTGCTTATTTTATTTCTAATAATTACATGGTCCCAGAAGCTGTCAATAACAACAAAAATGGCAAAATCTTACTAAAAACAACCCAGAATTATAATAGCCATTGTGAGGAATGTTCCATTTAGACAGGATCATTCAAGATGTGCACTTGAAAGTGAGAGTTCCCACATAAGCAAACAGAATGGAATTCCCTTTTTTTGTTGTTTTTTGGTTTGTTTGGTTTTTTTAGGGCCAAACCCACAGCATATAGAGGTTCCCATGCTTGGGGAACTATAGCTGCCGGCCAACGTCACAGCCACAGCAATGCAGAATCAAAGCCACATCCGTGACCTACACCACATCGCATGGCAATGCCAGATCCTTAATCACTGAGTGAGGCCAGGGATCGAACCTGCAACCTCATGGTTCCTAGTCCAATTCTTTTCCACTGCACCATGAAGGGAACTCCAGAATTCCCTTTATTTTTTGGCTGGGCTTGTGGCATGCAGAAGTTCCAGGACAAGGATTGAACCGCATCAAAACAGTGGCCCAGGCCACAGAAGTGACAATACTGAATCCTTTAACTCACTGAGCTACTAGGGAACTCCTAGAATTCCTATCTTTTAATTGGTATGTACAAGTTTCCAAAAAGCTTCAAGATTGCAAAATAGCTTCACTGAGGGAGTTCCCATGTGGCACAGCAGGTTGAAGATCCAATATTATCACCACAGCAGCTCAGTTCCTGACCTGGGAACTTCCACATGCCACCAGTGTGGCCAAAAACAAACAAACAAACAAAAAATTTAAATCACTGAAAGATGTGTTGCAAAATGCTAATGAAAAATTAAAGATGTAAGAGGTACCCAAAGCAAGAGTCTAAGACTGATGTAAACGCCTACTGCTCCCTTCTTTCCTTTTTTGTCTGAGTACCCATTCTAGTAATCCTTTGACTGAGTTGACTTTTCACTCTAAAGAGACCATAAAACAGTCACCTTTTAACAGAAAACCACCCAAGGCTAAAGGTGATTCTCTTCAGGTATCTTTCCCTCCTTGGTCAAAACCAAACTCAGGGCCAGAGTTAAAGAATTTCTAAAACCCAAGGAGGATACTCAAAATTTTTTTTGTAAATGGATTATATTCAGAGCCAAAAAAAAAAAAAAATTAGGCTCTCTTCCTTAAGCTAAAATAAAAACTAGTACCCAGGAGTTCCCGTCGTGGTGCAGTGGTTAACGAATCCGACTAGGAATCATGAGGTTGCAGGTTCGGTCCCTGCCCTTGCTCAGTGGGTAGAGGATCCGGCGTTGCCGTGAGCTGTAGTGTAGGTTGCAGATGCGGCTTGGATCCCGCGTTGCTGTGGCTCTGGCGTAGGCTGGCGGCTACAGCTCCGATTCGACCCCTAGCCTGGGAACCTCCATATGCCGAGGGAGCGGCCCAAAGAAATAGCAAAAAAAAAAAAAAAAAAAAAAAAAAAAAAAAAAAAAAACTAGTACCCAAAGGAAAAAATGTTCCTAAAGCCCTCGTAAAAGAATTTATGAGTAAACTAACCTATGATGTCATTCAAGTTGCAACCCATTCCTTCAAGACATTAAAAACAACTGTCCTGGAGTTCCCGCCGTGGCGCAGTGGTTAACGAATCCGACTAGGAACCATGAGGTTGCGGGTTCGATCCCTGCCCTTGCTCAATGGGTAAAGGATCCGGCATTGCCGTGAGCTGTGGTGTAGGTTGCAGACAAGGCTCGGATCCCACGTTGCTGTGGCTCTGGCGTAGGCCGGTGGCTAAGCTCCGATTGGACCCCTAGCCTGGGAACCTCCATATGCCGCGGGAGCGGCCCAAAGAAATAGCAAAAAGACCAAAAAAAACAAAAAACAAACAAACAAAAAAAAAAACAACTGTCCTTGTTTTACAAATTGAGTTTCTATGGGACCAGAGGTGGGGCTCCAGAAACAATTCAAAACTCCCCAAACTTCCCATATTTTGCTCAAAAGGCTACCTTAGTAAGTAACGTAAAAATTCTGGTCTTAGGAAATAAAAGTGCTTTTTGAAGGCGCTTGCATTCTTTCCCTGTGCCTGTGAGATATAAAGGTTCTACTCTGCCTTCTCAGGAAACTCTTACATTTTTATCTAGGTTATCTGTTTAAAATGCAAACTTCAGGAAAGAAATTCTTTTTTTTTTTTTTTTTTTTTTTTTTTTTTTTTTTTTTGTCTTTTTTGTTGTTGTTGTTGTTGCTATTTCTTGGGCCGCTCCCGCGGCATATGGAGGTTCCCAGGCTAGGGGTCCAATCGGAGCTGTAGCCACCAGCCTACGCCAGAGCCACAGCAACTCTGGATCCGAGCCGCGTCTGCAACCTACACCACAGCTCACGGCAACGCCGGATCCTTAACCCACTGAGCAAGGGCAGGGACCGAACCCGCAACCTCATGGTTCCTAGTCGGATTCGTTAACCACTGCGCCACGATGGGAACTCCCAGGAAAGAAATTCTTATCAGAAGAAAAACAAAAGCGGGAAAGGTTATGTGGAACTTGGACAAATGAAAAATCTTTAATGTCCACTCTACAAATATTGGTAAAAAGCTGTAGCTCTGAGCAAGCGAACTTAACTTATTCCAACTGCCAGAACACAATCTGGATCTAAGTGCTCTTTTATAAACTAGTAAATTTTGCATTATCATACCCATTTCCTGTCTAAACCTTTTTTTTATGACCGCATCCACAACATATTAAAGTTCCCAGGCCAGGGATTAAATCTGAGCTGCAGTTGGTAAAGGTCAGATCCTTTAACCCACTGCACTGGGCTGGGGATCAAACCCACACCTCCACAGCGACCAGATCTGCTGCAGTCAGATTCTTAACCCACAGAGTCACAGCAGGAACTCCTCTTGCCTAAAATTTTAAAACAAAGCTATATGACTGGCATCTGTCCGTACGTTTATGTGTGTCTATATACATATTTGTGTGTGCTGTGGATATGCGATATTTTTCTACCTCTGAATGGCATTACCAAAATTAATCTACAAAAAAGCTTTATTTAGCTTTGTTGAAGGGCAAGCGCTGGTAAGGACTGGGTATTCCAAAACGCTCAGAAATACAGAAACTAACCCAAATGTTTTTCAAGTTCACATTATCTGGGAAAATCTTTTGTAAATAAAAACTAGTATAAGCTTGTCGGATTAATTAAAATAGGTCTGTCTTTAGAATTATCAGCATTAAAAATAATGTAGATGGGAGTTCACATTGTGGCCCAGCAGATTAAGAACACGATATAGTGTCTGTGAGGATGCAGGTTTGGTCCCTGACCTCGCTCGGTGGGCTAAGGATCTGACGTTGCCGCAAGCTGGGGAGTAGGCTGTAGATGCGGCTAGGATCTGGTGTTGCCATGGCTGTGGTACAGGACTGAAGCTACAGCTCTGATTCAACCTCTAGCCTGGGAATATCCATTTGCCGTAGGTGCAGCCATCAAAAAAATAATAATAATAATGCAGATGTACAACTTTATTCCACCTGAGTTTATTAGGCAAATAAGTTTATGTCATCTCTGCTACAAAATTTATCAGCAAGAAAAACTAGCTTGGAATGATGGCTGAGTTTGTCATGAAGTTTTTGTGGGTAGCCTACACATAATTAAAGAGAGCAAGTGAATTAAATAGATGGAAGCAGGACAAAGGTTTTAAGCTGAACTTTTTAGTTTAAATATTTTTGGTAACTTGAAACTTTAGAGTTTTGCTAAGTTAAGATAAATGATGGAAATTTATTAACTATCTAGATAATTTCCAAATAAGATAAAATAATAAAAAACCAACTACTGAACACAGATCCATCTTTTGGCTTCCTATGGAAAGAAACCAAAAATAAATTTGAGTTTATTGATAAAATTGCCCGGTGCCACATTAAAAGATTGTATATGAGAAGGCATATGTTTCCAGAAATTATGAAATGTATTCATAAATTTGCCACTCCAAATAATGCTGGTATAGCATACAGTTTATAACTGTTTACTTCATTTTCAACAAAAATTAAGGTTTATAAGGGTTAAAAATTCTAGTATGTATAAGCTGCTAAAAGTAATAAGAAAATCCACGACCATATACAAGGAAGTAGAAAGTGTGTTTTTGGTAGAAGACAGCATAAGGACTAGAGATGCATTTTTTGTTAAGGAAAAAAAAGGTTAAGAAAATCTTTTAAGCCATCTATGACTTACTGTAATTTAGTAAAGTATATCTTTGTACACAAAGATGAAACATTTCCCATTTCTCTCTACCTGATCCCTCCAGAATTCAGAAACTCTTAAGTATACTTTTCATGGCAATATGATTATTTATTTGCGTAAGTTCAATAAGAATCTATCCTCCTCGTAACAGGACACAATTGGAAACATTGGTTATATTAGCAAGGCTTTCTTTGACTAGATTGTTATATTTGAGAGAAGTGTGCATAGACTCAGACATGACCAGACAGCTTTAAGGAACTAAGATAGACTTTAACCGAGTCAATAAAACCCCTCTGAAAAATTGACCTGTTACCCTGCTTACAAGATTCCCAGCAGCTTTACCGGGTCCTTGGCTTGGCTTCCTGGCTTCAAGAGGCTTTTTAATAGTTCATTTCCTTGGAGTTCCCATCATGGCGCAGCAGAAACGAATTGGACTAAGAACCATGAGGTTGTGGGTTCGACGATCCCTGTCCACTCAGTGGGTTAAGGATCTGCCATTGCTGTGGCTGTGGCGTAGGCCAGAAGCTGTGGCTCTGGTTAGACCTCTAGCCTGGGAGCCTCCATATGCCAAGGGTGAGGCCCTAAAAAGCAAAGGGATCAATTCCTTATGAAAGGTTCCAGCAAAGCAGATTTAAAAGAACCTATAAGGTCAACTTCTATTCTTGCAGCTTTTATGTAAATAATCAAGCCAATCTGATACAATTACATTAGTTTTACTGTGATAATCTTTGGGGAAAAACGGGGGTAATCATAGAGAGAAAAATTATGTTTGCACCTTTGTAAATATTAAATTCTAATTGTCTTAGAGGTTTTGCTAGATACTTATAAAGTGGACTGATCCTGCATTCTTCTAGTTTCTTCAAATACCTGGCTGCAACTTTATGCAACTAACATTCCCAATTTTCTCCCACGCTTCTGATTTGGACTCACTAACAGCAAAGACTGCCCGTGAGCCTCCTTCGAAGGGACTATACCAGGTCCTCCTCATTACCCGTATGACAGCCACATTTCAAGGACTTGAACTTTGGATGCATGTCTCACAGCTGAGGCAGCCTCCACCTATGCAAATGCTGGAGACCTCCCAATCAAATTAAGGACGAAAAGAAGTAGCTGACATTGCCGTAAACTGCTTCCACCCAAGACAATGGATCAAAACATCATTACTTTAACCAAATAGGAAATTCTTTCTTCTCTTTCTTTCCCGTACTCTGGCACTGGCCTGGAAATAGAACAGCATCATCCATATCTCCCAGGGCATTGTGAAGGGAGACTGCTGAATTCATCATCAAAACTCCAATTTGCCCAATTCCCCTTTAGCGGAGGTGATTCAGGCCCTGATGGGATGTATCTCTGTGGTGGTTATCATTCCGCTTTGGCCTATGAATGCCTAGAGAGCAGGTGCATAATGGGCAATGCCTCTTGGGTTATCTAACTGTGCTCCCTAAGAATTCACAAACTGGGACACCTCACTGGTCAACTCCCCTGATTTGCATTATTGAGTTAGAAAGGACCTCCCCGGAGGCTTTTATGATTCAGGATTAGCTTCCTTTTGCAGGGCCCTACTTCCAAGGTTAGGAGTGAATGCAAATGAGGCTGTCATTAGGAATAGGTCCTGAACTCTTGAAACCATTGCAGAATCCCCTGCTAAAGCAATACCTGCCCTACAAAAATCCTTAGGCTCTCTGGCCAAAGTTATTCTTGATCATAGAATAGCCCTTGATTATCATTTAGCTGAGCAAAGAGGTGTCTGTGCTGTTGATCAAAACCACCTGCTACACTTGGATTAACACTTCTGAGGAAGTTGTAACTCAATTACTAAACATCACTCAGCAAGCCTCTTGGCTGAAAAAGGTAACTCCTTCAACAGGGTCGACTTATTTGATTTTGATTGGTTTGGGTCAAGTGCATCCAGACATTGGGAATTGCCCTGCTCATAAGAGTCACAGCGGTCTCCCGGCTGTGCTGTATTCTCTCAAAAGCTTTAAAGGCATGTTTGTAGCTGCTCATCACCAAGAAAATGATCTCTGTAAAACCAGAACATCAGAAAAGGAACAAAGAGTTCCTGCTGTGGCACTGGAACAAAGATGCCAACTGCAGCGGCTCAGGTCACTGCAGAGGTGTGGGTTTGATTCTAGGCCCAGCACAGGGATTAAGGATCCAGTATTCCCATCAGTGCCGTGTAGGTCACAGCTGTGGCTCAGATTTAATCCATGGCCAGGGAGCTGCCATATACTGTGGGTGTGCCCAAAAAAGAAAAAAGAAAAATAAAGTCAAAACAAAATTCTAAAAAAATAATAAAACATGGAAAACAATATGCATATAAAATACATTTTTACGAATATGACCAAGAACCATGAGGTTGTAGGTTTGATCCCTGCCCTCTTTCAGTGGGTTAAGGATCTGGCATTGTTGTGAGCTGTGGCGTAGGTCACGGATGAGGATCAGATCCTGCCTTGCTGTGGCTGTGGCATGAACCAGCAGCTGTAGCTCCAATTAGACCCCTAGCCTGGGAACCTCCACATGCTGCAGGTGCGGCCCTAAAAAGCAAAATTGCCCTATTTTTTTTTTAATAAAAGAAACAAAGAAAATGATTGACTTTAAAAATATAAGCCAGAAGTCATGACCTGTGAATATCACACAGAAGATCAATAAAAGCTGAAGTAACTTAGAATTACAGAGCAGTAGCTAAGAATGGTGCTAATCCCTTAAATTTTGATCACATCTCTGTTTGGCTAAGAGTCTGATCAAAAGGGTAGAATTATTAAAAAAGAAACAATAGAGTCACCTGTGCTAAGCCCCATGTCAACAAACCATGATTGCGTCTAACCTACCTGCAGTTTCAGCCTCTCCCAAGAAAGTGACCTCTAACCAGTCAATCTGGAGTTAACTGGTTGGCACCAGTGAGGTAATCTGCCCAGCAGAGCCCCACCTTTCCCCAAAGGGAGATGACCCTGCCTGAAATAATCCACTCTAGAAACTTCTTTTTTCCACCCCTTTCTGCCTAGAAAAGGCTTGCTTGCTTTTATTTATTTATTTATTTATTTTTTTGTCTTTTTAGGGCTGCACCCATGGTATATGGAGGTTCCCAGGCTAGGGGTCCAATCAGAGCTGTAGCTGCTGGCCTACACCACAGCCACAGCAACTCAGGACCCAAGCCGAGTCTGCAACCTACACTACAGCTCACATCAACGCCGGATCCCCAATCCACTGAGCAAGGCCAGGGGATCAAACCCACATCCTCATGGATGCTAGTCGGGTTCGTTAATCACTGAGCCACAACAGGAACTCTGAAAGGGCATTCATTTTGTACAGCTCCTGGGAGCTCCTTTCTAATTGTTAGATGGAATTCTACCTGATTCATGAATTATTGAGTAAAGCCAAATAGACATTTGAATTTACTCAGCTGAGTTTTTTTTTTAACAAAATCAATTTGTACTCTAACTACTATATTATTTATTTGCCCTGGAATTTGAATTATCCTCCTAAATCATAAACATTGCCCCTGCTAAAAGTAGAGTTTTGGTTAAAGGACCAGTTTCTAGGTCTTCTTTTAAGAGCCAAAGACCTGGTTATTATTACAAAATATGACTATAACAGTTATTTTGCAGACACTAAAATGTGGAAAATTGGCAGTCACATGAAAAAAAAAGAAACTATGATCTCAACAAGGTAAACCACATATATGGACATATAAGATATGCACAGAAAGGGGATATACTTTCAATGGAGATACAACTGTTTTAACATAAATTAGCTCTAAGCATGTATTAATAGACAGTTTTATAGATTTCCAGTGTAAAGCACTGAATTTTCATAATTTCTTTTGGGGAATATATATTCTTTTTAATTACATTGTATTGAGTACCTACTATGTGCAGCATGATACTAGGTGCTTTTTACATATTATTTCTAATCTTACAATAACCCTTTGAGTTGGGTATAGGCATACTTGAGAGATGCCACAGGTTTGGCTGCAGGACCAGTGCAATAAAGCAAATATTATAATAAGAAGGTCACATGACTTGCATACAAAAATTGTTTAAACTATACTGTAGTCTATTAAGTATGCAATAGCATTACATCTTAAAAAAAACAATTGATAGGAGTTCCCTGGTGATTCAGCACACTGTGGATCCAGCATTGTCACTGCTGTGGCATGGGATCAATCCCTGGCACAGGAGCTTTCACAAACTGAGGGCACAGTCAGGAAAAAAAAAAGTCTACATACTTAAAAGACACTTTATTGCTAAAAAATACTAACCACTGTCTAAGCCTTCAGCCTTCAGGGAGTTGCCATCTTTTTGCAATAGTAACATCACAGATCACAAACCACAGATCACCATAACAAATATCATAAAAATGGAAAAGTTTGGAATATTGCAAGAATTACCAAAATATGACACCAAAACACAAAGTGAACAAATGATTCTAGAAAAATGAGACCAACAGACTTGCTTCAATGAAGGGTTGCCATAAACCTTAAATATGTAAAACATAAAATCTGCAAAGTTGAATAAAATGAAGTAGACCTGTACTACTATTTCCATTTTGAAAATGAGGAAACTGAGGCTTAGAGACCAACTTGTCCACCTTGTTAGTCTAAGAGGAGGGATCCAAACGTGCCTTTCTTTTTTTTCCCTCCCTCCCTCCCTCCTTCTCTTCTTTCCTTTTTTCCCCCTTCCTCTGTTTTACAGTGTATATGGAGGGCCTATCACGTGCCAGAATTTAATCTAGTACTTAAAAGTATGGGAAGTGACATGAAAAGAAAAACATAAGATGCTTTGGGGGCATGTTATAAGGCAGATAGGGAGGGCGCCTGGAGTCACAGATGTCTTTCAGAGGAAGCTGCCATTTGAAAGAGGAGCAGAACGGAAAGCCATGCAAAAAGGAAAGTAAATACATTCCAGGCTTAAGGACAACATGTTGGTAATTCAAAATCTAGCCTTAGGAGGAATGTGTCCAGGATGACTTAATGACCTACTACCAATTCCAAGCTATACGCATGTGCGCACGCACACGTACATATATCAGTGTGTGTGTGTGTGTGTGTGTGTGTGTGTGTGTGTGTGTGTACACATAAAATACCTTCACCACATCCTCAGTAAGCCAACTCTTGCAGAAGCAGGAGGGAAAACGGAGATACCACCCACTGTTTCTTCTTACAGCCCCCATCCAAATTAAGACAAGTCCCCTCCCCTGCCACCCCCTCTCTTGAGAGCCCTCTTTTTTTAACATTGGTTCCCAGATTTCCCCATTTATTTCACAGCAGCAGACGTCACAGCTGGGTTCAAACTCTGCACCACCACTCCCAGTTTGAAATAAGTATTCTAAATTTAAACCACACAGCACCAAACTAAAAATGGCTTAGAAAGGGAAACAAAAGTACCTTGTGCTGGGCTCCTGTTAGATTTCACAGGCACGAATTACCCTTTTTTCTAAGCATACACCGTCAAGTGATTCTTAGGTGATAAAAAAAAAACCAAGCCCAAATTCGAAGGCTTGGTTTCGAACAGATAAAAGTATCTGTTCGAAAAAAAAGTATCTGTTTTTAAATCACCAGGGAAGGGGCCGAAGAGGGCAGAAAAACAGTAGGGAGTTAAGTGCTGACTCACACAAGATGTTTGGGGTTCTGAGAATGTCATCCAGCTCCAACGTTAGTGCACGCTGCACTTTTCCCCATTGCTCATTTCCCGAACCAACCAGTAAGAAAAGACAGAACTAAAAGTCAAAAAGCCTGAGCGCCAGTTCTTATTATCTGAGAAACACTCCACCAAGCAACCATCAAGTAATTTCCCCTTGCCAAGCTTCAGTCTTCTCATCCTTCATCATCTTACGTACTGGAAGCTGAACTTGATCAAAGGTTCTCAAGCTTTCTTGTCCTATGCACCTTTTTTTGCATTTAACATTAAAACACTAGTTCTTTTTAAAAGTGTTATTGAAGTGCAATAGCCATACTAAAAAGTGATCAAATCCTGTGTTCAGCTCAATGAATTTTCACAAACTAAATGTACCTTAAAAAAAAAAAAAAAAAAAAACAGCCAGCTCTAGGAAAAGAAGGTTATCAGCACTGGAACAGGGAAACACATCCACAAAGACTGAAAAATAAGCACTAGTTTGTTTCACTTTAAAAGAAAGTTTGGAACAACACATACTAAAGGAACTTCTCTAGGCAGAAAAGAAAAGACGCAACAGGAAACAAAAATTTCACAAATGACAAGGCTCACCAGTAAAGGTATATATACAACAAAGATACGAAATCATCCATGCACAATTATACCACCAAAATCAGAAATCATGAAAAGAGGTGGGTACAAATGCAGGACACTGGAGATGAACTTGCAACTAAGAGAACAACAACTTAAAACAATCTCATCTACATATAGACTCTTACATCAAAACTTCAGAATAACTGCAAACCAAAAATCTACAATTGATACACAAACAAGGACTCTCTGGAGAAGAAATATACCTCATAGTAAATAAATGCATAATCCACCATGAAGGGGGTCATTTGACATCATTCTTGGAATGCTGAAGTCTTCTTAGATCTGATTCTGATTTCCTCCCCATCAAAGAATTTATGATAATTATAATTAAATAATGCAAATGCACAATTAAATAATACAGTTCTACAATTGTATCATTAATAACCATTTCTCTCCATGGTACAATGTAAGGTCTATAATGTCTTGTTTATCACATCATCTAGAATGGTGTAATGCCTATACTGAAGAATCAATAAGATGTAACAAATTGTGAGGACATATTTATATAGTTACACTGTTTTTTAACCAATTTATGCATTTTATATTTTACTTATTTTCAGAGGATGTATTATTTTTGCTATTCTTACCAGTTAAATTATTCTTTTTATTATGCTATATAAAATATTTAATTGTACATAAGGCTTTCTTCTTTATAATTTTTAGTTGCATAATATACACAATTTTAATATAATGCTAATTTTTAAAGAAAAAATTGAAATGTAATAGATAATACTAAATAGTAAAGATGAAAGCCATACAAAATGGGATAAAGTATAGAATAAATTTCCTGTTTGTCTCAGTATATTTTCCATTCCATTTCTCCAAAGGGAGTCACTTAATCTGTTTCTTAAGATCCATGATATAATAATCTGTGTGAATGTAATTGTGTTTAAATATATGTATTTTATTCTGTAAAAAATATAAAAATAAAACTTCAAAAAAAAAATAAATAAAAGAAAGTTTGGAAACACATAAAAAACATTTTCACAAGTGGGTAATGCACCAATCATTTGCCACCTTCCAGTGTTATGTCACAACTGAATAGAGCTATCTATTGCCCTCGCCTAATTCCTAGAACTAACCTAGAGTATATCTGGAAAAGAAAAATCTAGTGCATACATGCTCAAAAAACAGGAAATGAACAAGTGGATGAACTGAACTTGCATTTGGAGGACATGGGCAGTGAAATGAAGGTCATGGGTGCAGCTAGTACCATATACAGCCCTGCATCCTGGGAAAGATGTTGGGGAAAAAAAAAAAAACATACTCAACTATGGTAAAAGGTTTGAATCAAGTGTTCTAAACTCAAATACTCAAATTATTTTGTAAATTTTAGAATCATATTTGAACTTGGGAAGTGAGAGGTGTCAATTCCAAATCATACAATCACAAAAGTATTAAACAGTTGGATGGAGGACCAGACTTAGAAAAATGACAAAGGCATTTAGTATACATATTCTCTGGAAGAAAGCAACACAAATGTTATATGCATTTCAGAGAAAATATGGGAAAAGAAGATATTCACAAGCTTTTAATAAGCAAGAAATAGAACTAGAAACCAACTGCACATAACTTTTATAATTTATATAAGATGTTTAAAATGCCATTGATATCTGGGAGACTTTGCTCTTTAAAAAAAAAATATAGTCCACATTAAAAACAAACAAAAACTATAGTCTGGTTTAACTTCAGCTATATGAGAGTGGAATGTAACAGACCAACATTTCTGTTGAAAGCAATCAGAAAAGCCAGATAAAATCCAAAAACATCTGTTGAAGTAACAGGAGAGTTACTGACCCATCAGTATTGAAGAAGCCAGATCTTGAGGAGACAGAAGGTTCACTGAGTAAGCCCAACTTTCTGAAAGCCTGTTTCTCCCTCTAAGATATTTGCTGATTCTTGGCATGGGGCAAGAAGTTTAAAAGCAAAGCAGAGAACAGCTGTGAAGAGGCAGAGAAGCCTGCAGAACTTTAGTTACTCTTACAGGGCTGTAAAGACTCAAAGTGGAGTTCAGGACTGAAAAAGCACATTTTGGAGGGGCTCAGAGAAGTGAGGCTGATGTGAGCTTCTTCCTTGAAGTATTGCTAACTCATCTGCATGGGCCAAGGGCTTCAAAAGCCAAAGAGAAAGGAGATTAAAAGCAGAATAAGCTTTTCTTGGAGAGTTTTTAGCTGACTCACCATTTAGGAAGATAAAAACTGGAGTTTAGAACCCACTAAGCTTCTCACCACAGTCTCTGAATCAGCACTACTGGGGATCTAGGGTTGGAGAAACCCAAAAATGGACCAAACCTTAAATGTCTATAAAACAGCTTTAATCCTGATTGGATTGAGGTGATCTGCTTTCTATTGTGGGCAAAGAATGGGGTAAACACTCTCATGAGAAAGATGACATCATTCAGAGCATCTTCATAAACAATGCTGGACACTTAGTAAAAAACTGTCAGGAATATGAAGAAAGAAGCCAAGAAGAAAAACAGAAAAGGTGGAGTTCCCTTTGTGGCTTAGTAGTTAAGGAATCCAACTAGGATCCATGAGGATTCGTGGTGGACCCTGGGCCTCACTCAGTGGGTTAAGGATCCAGCGTCACCATAAGATGTGGCATAGGTTGCAGCTACTGCTCAGATCCTGCATTGCTGTGGCTGTGGCATAGGCTGGCAACTGCAGCTCCAATTCAATTTCTAGCCTGGGAACTTCCATATGCCACAGGTTCAGCCCTAAAAAGAAGAAAAAACAGAAAAGGTAAACATACAAGTGACCCATATATTGGAGTTATTAGACATAGTCTTTAAAATTATTGTGATGAATATATTTGAGGAAATAGATGACAATGGTGAATCTATTTTTTAATAGTATAATAAAAATTATATTATACAAAATACAAAATGAAATTGAGAAATTAATAGAGTGTGTGATAATAAATTAGACACAGCAAAGAGAGCTAGTGAACCCTAAAACAGCAAAAATTAATCAAACTGAAAAAGAGAAATAAAGAGTAGAGATAATAAAGTAAGGGATACATGGAAGAGAGTAAAAAGTTCGAGCATATAAAAGATCCAAAAAGAGAAAAGAGACTAGAGTAAAAACAATATTTGAAAATATAATGACAGAGAATTATGAAAATTACAAGAAACATCAAATCTCACAGATTCAAGAAGGACTGAAAACCCCAAGCAGGATAAACACAAGGAAAAATAACACCTAGAAAAACTGAAGATCAAATACATAAAGAAAAGTCTTTAAAGTAGCCAAAGAAAAAAGACAACATCAAATAGCAACAATAAGACTGACAGCCAACTTTTCCAGGAAAGGGTAAAAGCCATAGACAATGGAATGGCATCTTTAAAATGTGTGTGTGCTGGGGAGGGTTGGGGGGAGGGGGCTGCCTCCCCAGAATTCTATTCATCCAACATTCAAAATTATCTTCAAAAGAATAGGCAAAGATAATTCATTTCAGACCAAAAAACTAAAAATACTGTTTTATAGAAAATATACACTACAAGAAATACAAAGAATGTCTTTTTGTTTTGTTTTGTTTTGTTTAATTCAGAAGGAAAAGATCTCAGATGGAAAACACAGAAATTCAGGAAGTAATGAAAAGCAATGGATAGGGTAAATCTGTGAGTAAACCTAAGTGAAAATTGATTGTAAAAACAATGATGTTAGCGTGTCATGGGGTTTAAATATAATTAAAATGAACTATAATAATGACACTAGGCAGAAGGTAGGGGAGGGAGGATTGATAAGGAGCTGCCACGGGGTAAAGGGAGTTAGTGTTCTCAAAGCCTAACACTGTGTGAAATGTGATAAGTAAAATTAACACTGGGGTAATCATACATACATAAAATGAAAAGTAAAATGGGAACAAATGTATAACATGCCATTAGAAAGAAAAAGGGGAAAGTTGAAAATAATGCTTGATTAGTTCATAAGAAAACAAAAAAAAAAAAAAAGAAGAAGAAAGTGGTGCATAAAACAGGAGAGACACAAATAGGAAACATGGTATAGCTACAGACCTTAATATATGAATAACTATAGGAAATCCACTAAATACTCAAACTACAACTGCCAGACTGGATTTTTAAAAACTCCTTTATAGGCTGCTTAAGAAGATTTAGATTAACCATGAGGGCATAGAAAAACTGAAGTGTATATGTGGAAAAAGATATGCTATGTACATATTAGCCCAAAGAAAGCCAGTATGAGCCTATTAACATTAGAAAGGTAGATTTTAAGGCAGGAAGCATTACTAGAGAAAACGAGAGATACTTCACAATAAAGAATACCAACTTTGAATTTATATGGTATGTAACTCAAAACAGAGCCACAAAGTTTAATAAAAGTTAGCGAATATAAAAAGAGAAACAGACAATTCTAAAACCATAATTGGAGCATTGAACCCTCTCTCAGTAGATGAGGAAAAGAAATTAGTGAAGGTATAGAAGACTAGTACTACAAGATTTTAGAAACTGAAATAATTGGCATATATAGAGTGTGGAACCAAACCACCTCAGTATGCATATTCTTTTTTTTTTTTTTTTTCTGTCTTTTTAGGGCCGTGCCTGTGTCTTATGGAAGTTCCCAGGCTAGGGGTTGAATCAGAGCTCCAGCTGCCAGCCTACACCACAGCCACAGCAACACCGGATCCTTAATCCACTGAGTGAGGCCAGGGATTGAACCCAAGTCTTCATGAGTACTATTCCAGTTCGTTACTGCTTAGCCATGAAGGGAACTCCAGTATGTATATTCTCTTAAAGTAGACATGCAACATTCATACATAAAAATTGATAATATGCAGAACCCTAAAGCAAGTAGGAATAAATTTTAAACAACTAAAATCATCCAAAATATATTCTCTGACCACAGTAAAAATATGCAAGAAATAGAGGAAAAAGATAACTAGAAACTCCCCAACTGCTTAGACATTAAGTACATTTCTACATGGCTCTGTGTCAAAAAAAAAAAAAAAATCACAATGAAATTATAATTTAAATTAAATGACAATAAAAAATATGATATATGCTGTTCCCATCGTGGCTCAGTGGAAACGAATCTGACTAGTATGCATGAGGATACAGGTTCAATCCCTGGCCTCACTCAGTGGGTTAATGATCTGGCATTGCTGTGAGCTGTGATGTGGGTCTCAGACGTGGCTCACATCCTGCACTGCTGAGGCTGTGGTGTAGGCCGGCAGCTACAGCTCCAATTAGACCCCTAGCCTGGGACCCTCCATATGCTTCGGATGTGGCCCTAAAAGACATATATATATGACATACTAAAACATGCAGGAGGCAGCTAAAGCATGCTTAGAGGAAAACTGATAGCCTTAAATGATAAAATTTTTTAAAGAAAATTGAAAATCAAAGATATAAGCTTCCATCTCAAAAGTAGAAAAAATTTCAAAACTGAACTCAAGCATATAAAAGTAAATAATAATGAGAAAGAACTCATGAGAAAAAAAATGTATAATACAAAAAAAAAACAAATCAAAAAATCTAGCACTTTGTAAAGATTAATAAAATTTATAAAACCTTGGCAATATGCATCCAAAAAATGAGAATTACTAGTATAAAAAAGAGATATATCAATATCAGGAATAAAAAGTAGAGACAATACCACACAACCTACAGATGTTAAAAAGAATATTAAGAAGACATAAAGAAAATCCTGGAGTTCCCGTCGTGGCTCAGTGGTTAACAAACCTGACTAACATCCATGAGGATGCAGGTTCTATCCCTGGCCTCACTCAGTGGGTTAAGGATCAGGCGTTGCCGTGAGCTGTGGTGGCTGCAGATGCAGCAAGGACATTTGTGGTGTAGGCTGGTGGCTACAGCTCCGATTCGACCCCTAGCCTGGGAACCTCCATATGCCGCAGGTGTGGCCTGATAAAGAACAAAAAAAAAACAAAACAAAACAAAAAATAGAAAATCTTACACCAATAAATTTGAACATTCACATGAAATAGACAAATTCTTAGAAAAACACAACATACTAAAACAAAAATAGGAACAGAAAATATGAATACATCTATACCTATTAAAATTAATGAATCCATGTATAAAATAGATGATTAGCAAGAACCTACTGCATAGCACAGGAAAATCTATTCGATGCTTTGTAATAACCTATGTGGGAAAATGAATGGATATATTTATATGTATGACTAATTCATTTTGCTGTTACACCTAAAACTAATAGAACATTGTAAGTCAACTACACTTCAATAAAATTAAATTTAAAATTAAAATTAATGAATCCATATTTTTAATTTTCCCACAACAAAATTTCCAGGCCCAAATGGTTTTACCAGCAAATTCTTCCAAGCATTTAAAGAATAATTCCAATCTTACAGAACTCTTCAGGAGAACAGAATAAAGAAGAATTACTTCCTAACTTATTTTGTAAGTTCACCAAAACCTCCATGTCTAAACCCGAGAAGTGCACCACAACAGAAAATCACAGGTTAATCTCTCTCATGAACAAAAACAATCCTCTACAAAATATTAGCAAGTCAAATCCAGCAAATATATGTAAAGGATGACATTTCACAACCAAGTTGAGTTTATTCAATAATTCAAAGTTAGTTTAGGAGTTCCCGCCGTGGCACAGTGGTTAACGAATCCAACTAGGAACCATGAGGTTACAGGTTTGATCCCTGGCCTCACTTACTGGGTTAAGGATCTGGCATTGCCATGAGCTGTGGTGTGGGTCGCAGATGTGGCTTGGATCCCACGTTGCTGTGGCTCTGGTGTAGGCTGGTGGCTACAGCTCCGATTCGACCCCTAGCCTGGGAACCTCCATACGCCTCGGGAGCGGCTCAAGAAAAAGGCAAAAAGACAAAAAACAAAGTTAGTTTAAGACTCAAAAAATCAGTGGAAGAATAAAACAAATAAATATAATGAAAGAGACTCACAGATACAGAGAATATACTAGTAGTTACCAGCAAAAGGAGTTGAAGCAAGATAGGAATAGAGAATTAAGAGGTACAAACTACTATGTATAAAATAAATAGGCTCTATTGTACACTGTACAGCACAGGGAATATAACCAATATTTTCTTTTTTATGGCCCACCCACAGCATTTGGAAGTTCCCAGGTCAAGGACTGAATCCAAGCTGTAGCTGCAGCAATGCCAGATTCTCTAACCCATTGTGCAGGGCCAGGGATTGAACCCATGCCTCTGCAGCGACCTGAGCCACTGCAGTCAGATTCTTTTTTTTTGGCTTTTTTGGCTTTTTTGCCTTTTCTAGGGCCGCTCCCTTGGCATGGGGAGGTTCCCAGGTGAGGGGTCTAATCGGAGCTATAGCTACCAGCCTATGCCAGAGCCACAGCAACTCGGGATCCAAGCCGCATCTTCAACCTACACCACAGCTCACGGCAACGCCGGATCCTTAACCCACTGAGCAAGGCCAGGGATCAAACCCTCAACCTCATGGTTCCTAGTCGGATTCGTTAACCACTGCACCACGACGGAAACTCCTACAGTCAGATTCTTAATCCACTGCACCACAGCAGGAACTTCCCTCAGCCAACATTTTATAACAACTTTAAATGGAGAATGATCCATAAAAATTTTGAATCACTATGTTGTACACCTGAAACTTACATAATATTGTAAATGAGCTATCCCAATTTTTTAAAAAGCTCATTTGAAAAGAAAAAAAAAATCAGTGTAATTCACTATGTTACTAGAAGAAAGTAGAACAGTCATATGATCATCACAAAACAGGAAAACATTTGATAAAACGCAGCACCAATTCATGATAAAAAACTTGGCACACAAGGAATAGAAGCTAAATGTCTTAATCTGTTAAGAATTATCTATGTAAATCCTACTTCAAAGATTGTGGTTAATGGGGTTAGATGGATAGCTTTTCCTCTCAGATGAGGAACCAGATAAGGATACTCACCATCACCACTTCTAGTCAACACTGTGAGAGAGATCAGAGCCAATGCATAGTACAAGGGATAAAAGGTAAAAACGGCTTTATTCATAGAAAGTCAACGCCTACAAAAATCTAAAACCTATTGAAATTAATAAGTGAATTCAGCAAGGTGACTGAAATAAGGTCAACAGATAAAAAGCAACTATATTTCCATATATCCTAACAGCAAACAATTAGAAAAGGAAATTTTAAACTGCCAGCTAAAGTAGCATTAAAAATGACCAGACATCAGAGTTCCTGTCGTGGCGCAGTGGTTAACGAATCCGACTAGGAACCATGAGGTTGAGGGTTCGGTCCCTGCCCTTGCTCAGTGGGTTAACGATCCGGCATTGCCATGAGCTGTGGTGTAGGTTGCAGACGCGGCTTGGATCCTGCGTTGCTGTGGCTCTGGCGTAAGCTGGCAGCTACAGCTCCGATTCAACCCCTAGCCTGGGAACCTCCATATGCCGTGGGAGCGGCCCAAGAAATAGCAAAAAAAACACAAACAAACAAAACAACAACAAAATGACCAGACATCACTTTTTAGAGAATTTATAACATCTATATCTCAGTATTTCTGCCCTTGAAAAAGGCAGTTTATGCTCAGCTTAATCTCCTTGTTACAGATTGTTCTAATTTCTTTTAAAGGAACTAGAAATATAGAATTGAATATATAATCTCCAAAAGTTTTACTGTTGGCTGAAATTCTTTTAAATTATTAAAGAGATCAATGTCGCTTTGTACACTCTAACACAAGTATATACAAATATAAAAATTTCCTTGTTCAGTATCTCAAGATGAAATTTAAAGACAAAATAATCTACCTATCACAATTAAACATATATATAATAAACCAACAATAATGTAATAAAGGGAAAAATTTAACTATAAATAATAAAACTATGGATTTCAATATGCAAATACTCAAGAAAGACCATATTAGATGACATAATAAGTAGTCAGATAACTTTACCTGTACATAGAATGAATGAGACAGGTGTGTCATATTGATGTTTCAAACCAACTGGTGCTTTGGGGTAAGTGATTTTTTCCAAACAAAATTAAGTATAATCTTTCCTGAATTTACACAGCATTTTCTTTTTGGCCACGCCCACAGCCTATGGCCATGCCCACAGATCCCTAGGCCAGGGATTGAACCTGCACCACAGCGGTAATCAAAGACAGCAGTAACAACACTGTATCCTTAACCCCAGAGCTACCAGGGAACTCCTGCACAGCACTTTTAATCCTGGAAATGTCAACATATACGTAAAACCAACTTACATTCTAGGCTCAGAAAAGTATAGAGGGTTTTCACTTACCTGTTCAGCAAACCATTTGGAAGTCGCACAGGACACAAAATAATTCATCATTGAATGGAACAGTCCAGAATACTGCCGGACATCTAGCATTGCTGGTTCTGCCCAGTGAAGGCTTCTAGAGCCCCTTGCATATTTCCAGTATGTTCCATAGGAAGCAGTATTATGCCTATTTGAGAGCAACTGGCATAGTCCAGGCTCTAAAGCTAGCTCTATCACGTCAGTCCTGAAAACTGAGAACTCACTCAGCCATTTACAGATCACCCCAATCAATACACATCATTTCCCCAGTCCCAGGTAGCAATGACAAAACTCTTGAAAGAATCTGAGTTTTCTCTAAAAGTATCACTCTCTCTAAAACTAGTCATGGTTGTTTAAAAAAAAAATTTTTTTTTTTTAATTTCCTTGTCCTCATTTCACTTTGAATTACAGATTAGAGGGATAGTCTTTTAAGTATTTAGGGCTTAAAAGTCTAGATCTGACCATATTCAAATTCCCAATCAAATTTTATAATAATTTTCAGTAAAAAAAAAAAAAATCAAGTTCTTTTCAGGAGTCAGTAAGCTACACAATGCTCTAACCCTAGTTTTACCATGTTAAAAATGTTATGCCTAATTTCATTTGTTCACAGGATGTTATGTTTGTTATTTTGAGATAAAATATAGAAAAATAACAGAAAACTTGAAAAGACAACTATTTGCTCTCAACTCCTGCAGGGAAAAAAAATGTTTCCACCCAAATTTTCAAGTTCTCCACTCCTCTTCTTTCTTATCTCTGCTTCTAAAATCTTGCTGCATAAAATACTCAGAGAACTTACTAAATAAAAGGAAAATGTGCAGCTGAACTTAACACGACTATTTTCCAAATAAACACGATCTAGAAAAATACACAAAAGCCATCGTTTTCTATGGTTCACATTTCCCTTTTTAAAAGAAGTAAATTAATTCTAGCAATAAATGATGTTGAAAATTTTGTTACAAATTCTGCAGTTTTCCCATGCTTATTCTCAAGCCCTTGCCCACAGTATGAATGGTCTGGGAGATAAAATGACCTGGGTTTTCATCCCAGCTCACCCTCACACTAGCTATGTGTCCCTACACAAAATTCTTAATCCATTTCTTTAAGTGTAAAATACCCCCAACTTTGTAGTGTTGTGACAATGTGCAAAGCACCTTGAAGAGAGCTTTTCACATACTACTTGTTCATTAAATAGGAGCTATGGTTGTTACTATAATTAGCTGTCATGTTTGCCAATACCTACTTATTAACTCATTCAACTATTTTTTTCTCTGTTGCCCCATGCAAAATTTCTTTTCAAACTTGCAAAGCATTTTAAGATGTGCTGGGTACACATTAAACAATATATTTGTGTTTAAAAGCCTCACTGGACTGTCTTAAGATAAGATGTACTGAAAAGAGGAAAAATAAAGGCATTTATTAAACCACAGCTCAATATTTACGGAACACTAGTCATGTGATGTGAACTAGTAAAAATTCAGTTCCTGCCTACTAACATCTTGATTTATTTGTCCCTGTTAACCTCTTAAAATTGTACCTGATTCTTATTTTCAGTCTTTTCAAGGAGAGCTGACTTTCAAATAATGTAAAAAAAAAAACTTTTTTTTTTTTTGTCTTTTGTCTTTTACCCTTTTAGGGCTGCTCCCGTGGCATATGGAGGTTCCCAGGCTATTGGTCTAATCAGAGCTGTAGCTGCCAGCCTATGCCAGAGCCAAAGCAATGTGGGATCCAAGCCTCATCTGCGACCTACAGCTCACAACAATGCCGGATCCCCCAACCCACTGAGCGAGGCCAGGGATGGAACCCACAACCTCACGGTTCCTAGTCGGATTCATTTCCACTGCACCACGACCGGAACTCCAATGTACAATATGTTAATGGCTTTTCTGTTGTACTTTTCAGCACAAAGACTCTAAATTTTAGATATTTATGTTTCATATTCAGGTCAGCAACTGGCACTCTGGAACCTACAAATAGCTTTCAGGGTCTGGTTACCATGGTCACAACTTCTCCTCAACATCCACACACACACACACACACACACACACACACACACACTCCATCTCACATCTCACACTCTGCTTGTTGTGGTCAACACAAACCCATCTCCAAGCCCTGAAAGGATTCTTTGATCTCTAAGTAAAGTTAGCTTGGAACAGCCTTGGGGGAAAACACAATAGTTCATATCCTGTTTGAGGTCTTAGACCGCTTTGAAATTTTGAGGACAACTACTGACATCCTCATCGTATTAAAAAAGGATGTTCATCTAAAACTGCATTTCATCGATGCCTTGACAAACTAAGAAGCTATGATTGATTTCAGTGTTCCTCAAAGTCTTCTGATTGGGATTCACAGTGAGAAACAGACCTGACAGCCATAGAGCCCATATCCACATACAAAAACATAAATGTCTAAAACGGAAATTACAGGAAAGAATTATTTATGTGTCCCATAGGCAGTGGTTTCTGACATGTTCTATTCTATTTCATCTTTCTAAAATACTGCTTGAGTCTCACTAAACTGCTTTCTTACCACCTTCAAGCTGAAGAACAGTGATCTCGTCTAACGTGTGTCCATTTTAGAGATAAGGAAACAGATCCAAAGATATAAAGGGCCTGTGCTGGGTCACTAATGAGTTAGTGGCAAAACAAGCCAGAAGCTGACCATCCTGACTTCCAACCAAAGGCTCCTTCCAAATGGAAGTGAAACAAAAATTCTAAATCCCACCCCCTCTCAAAAAAGCAGCTGGGATTGGAAGCTTAAAGCATTGTGATCCACTGAGAAACAGTGTTCAATTCCAAATCATGGTGAATATTAACCTCAACCTGGGCCTCCAGTTAAGGCATTCTTCACTTTTTCTAAACCCTGCCCCTGGCTTAGCCTGATATGGCACATAAGCACATTTTTTCTTTGGAGAAACCCTTTCTCCGGTGGCTTAAAAAAACAGGAAAAGCCAACATTCTCTGCGTTCATTTAAAATATTTTGATTACACACACAGTTTTATTTGTCCATGAGAGCCTGTCTTAGCAACAGCAGTGGATAAGCCCTCTTGGCCATTACCAGGGCCATGCAAATCTGTTTCCCTCTCTGCTAAGGCTGCTTAATTAAAATTTAAACATCAAAACCACAAAGATCGATACGTGGATGTGAATGATCCAGAGCCTGTTCCATGTTAAAACTACCGACACCGGCTACCACGGCCGCTTTTAAAACCTCAAAGTGGGATTGCTTCCTTACAAACAGTTTGGCAGATTAAAATACCAGTCTTCCTACGGACATCTGGCTGTGTGGCTATGATTTGTTTGCTTGGCTGCTTTTTGTTTCTAATATGGAATAAATACAAGGCGAGAATCTTATAACACGCCAGAGTGCGTGGCTGGGGACTGGGCTGCAGAAGGCCCTGCTGGCTACCCTGCGTGCAGTGAGGACAAGGCGGGGGACCTGTGCGGTCTCACCAAGCTTCCGAGCAGCTTAGCTCCAGCGTTGGGGAGGCTCGGAGGGCGCCGGTAACCTGCCCGCTGCTGCGTGCCACCTCCACCCGAGCACCCAAGTCTGGCGGCCAAGGGCAAAGTGCTGAGGCCTCCTCAACCCACTGAGAGGAGAGGCTCCGTAGTCAGATCAGTGACCGCCCGCTGGGGAGAAGGGGAGGGGGGTAGGACAAGCCTAAAATTAGCGCAGGGGAAGCAGAGGCTGGGCCAGGAGGCGCTGAGATGGCGTCCTCTGCCGCAGCGGCTGCCCCGGAGCTTTCGCCCGGAGCCCGGCCGCTCTGCGCCCTCCTCCTGCACCCGGACCAGGAGCAGCCCCTACGCGGCACCAAGGAAGAGCTCCCTCCGGGAAACAGGATCCGGGAACACGTGCAGCCTCCTGAGACCTTGGGATTTATCGCTCCTCCCCCAACTGCGGCAGAAAATGTAAGGCGCCTCGGAACTTAAAACCCCAGAATCCTCCAGAACCCTTGTCGTTGAACTTAACATTTGGCTGGCTAATTTTAGAGAACTCTGTTCTTTGCTGAGTTTTCCTTTAAATCTGTTTCTCGCCTTCCCCTTGCCTCAAGCAGAATTAAGGATGAGGGGAGGATTGGGGGTGGGGTGGGGGGAGATGCCAAGGATCTAGGGGATGGAGGCTTGCAAAGTGGGGGAGTTGGCATCTGATTATCTCTGTAAGATCAACAGTTTTTGAAGGTCAGTGACGTCTTCCCTTTGGATCCACCTGAAAAGGTTAATGTTCATGAAAGGATTCTTGGGTCAGCGTTTTTCTCGAGAACCCAAAATGTAAAAAGTCCTAAGTATTTCAGATGTTGCAGTTCTAATAATGCATTAAAAGTCTACATATCAATGAACTATTGTGAACACTCCCCAAATAAAAGGGAGCTATTATAAGGAAATCTATGAAATGTAAATAGTGTTACTCAGCCAAGACTAAATGAAGGATGCAAAGATGTTATATTTAGTAGCACAAAAATGGAAAACTGAATGACACAATACTTGGAAAGCAGAGCTGGTTATTTTTAAAAGTCATGTTTATTATATAACTAGAATTTTTAAATAATATCTGCACGGTAATTTTAAATCAGCCATATAACACCTACTACACATGTCTGTAGAGTGACATCTTATCTCTAGCATCTTTTAGCCTCCCTTCTGCAGTCAGCCCCTTACCTTTATTTTCAGAATCTTTCATTCTCTGCTTCCTCCCTCTGCTGCAAAGGAGCGGGAAAGTCCGGCTGATTCTGCAACCCTGACTTTTGATTTGTTATTCACATACAGTCAGCGGTCTCGGGGGCGAAGTCCCTCAACGGAGGAGCACCAGGGCTCTGATAATTGCCTGCAAGTCAGTGTGCGGGGTTATAATTTTGCTTATGCTAGAGCGGAAAGGATGGGGATGAAGGCAGACGTAAACACAAATTCCAAAACATGGCATGGAACTGGATCTGGAGCCTAGGTTTGCCTTTCCTTGCAGTGGGTTAGGACACCAGTTATTTAGTGCCTCCTTATCTCTGGAGAGATTTGATTTTAGTTGAAAGAGTAATGTGTTTGCCATGAACCAAGCTTCTTCTCAAATGGAGACCTTAGCTTTGAGGGGGATTAAGAGCCCTGTGCTTGTTTCCTCTATATATTCATTCATTCAGCAAACATGTCTTTTACCTCTCTGAGGGCCAGGCTCTATGATAAATAAGTACTTGGGACTGAACAGTGAAGGAGACCAGCCCCAGGCCTCAAGCTGCTCCCAGGCCAATTCAATGCAGAGGCACACAGTGCAATACAACGACCTATGTCTGCTGCATGGACCTGGGTTATTGAACCCATTTCACCCAGGTATGAATTGGTACTCAAGGCTTTAGTGATTGGTTTTAAGCCACTGGATGGCTGACACAGAAATGGATCTGTGAAAGCCAGACCAAGACCCCTCTGTTAGACAGCAAGGAACACTCAAGCAGATTTTTTTCAATCATCCAAATATCAAGCTTACTTTCAATCATTACACAGCTCAGATTCACTTCTTTGTTCTTTCACTCAGCAAATGGTTGTTTGTGCCTGGCACGGTTCCAACCTGTTAGCGATTCAGGGGTGCAGGAAAACCAAATCCCTGCTCTCAAGGCTATCACATTTGGGTGGGAGGATTCAGACATGCCATAAACAAACAAATATATAATAAATGGCAGTGGATGCTGTGAAGAAACAGGATGCAGGATAATGAAGTAACAGAGATGCCATTTTAGCGTGACCAGGGAAGGTACCATTTAATTCATTTTATGGAAAATGAATCAGAGACATCAAAGTCCCTTCCAAACATCTTCCCTCAGAAATTGTTTTTGAAGTTCTGAATGCTCACAACCTCCTCTGCTCTAAGTGCACTCACTGATGGGTGGTGTTTACATCCCATTACACAGATTGGTAAACTGATGTCAAAAAAAGATTCACTCACTGATGGGTGGTGTTTACATCCCATTACACAGATTGGTAAACTGATGTCAAAAAAAGACTAACTCACCCAATCCAGGACCTCACCCGATTGGAAAAGGAGCAACAACAACAACAACAAAAATACATCCACTGGTTGTGCTCATCCCCGGAAACTGCTGGGTTAAGTACAATCCAGACATGGAAAATTTGCTGGATAAGATAAGAGATAAGAGGGTTAAAGTCCTATCCCTACCACTGTTACCTGAGGGATGTAGCACAGGTGATTTAACCACTATGGCACCAGTTTCCTCATCTGCAAAGTGGGGCTAATCATACCTGCCCTGCGTATGTTCAGAAGATCAATAGAGAGAAGAGATGCGGCTCTTTGTAAACTAAGTTCTGTATACGTGTAAAGTATAATTATCAACATATTTGGCACATTTAAGAGAACTAATTGCTAGTGTCTACCTGTTCATTACTGCAGCCCAAGAGTCAAATACAGCTATAGAATAAAAGCTTGTGGCCATTACGGGTCCTGTTGTTAATTTCTAGTTGCCACAATTTAAAGACTCCCTGAAAGTACGGCAAAATGTTAAGTATTTGGTTTTTGTTCCCATTTTTTCCTTGCCAGTGGATACTACTTTTATGCTTGTCTTTGACAATTTAAGGCCAATGAGGAAAACACGCCTTGACTGGAACTCCTCCCTGGCCACCAAATGAGCCATGTTGGCCCATAACCATATGGAAGAAATGGGCATGTCCATCTCCAAGGACCGAGGCCAGGGCAGCCAAAAGATGGCCAGTTAGGGAAGTTCGGAGCACGGTGAGGGGCAGATGGGGTGAAGAAAGAAGTGATGAGAAGCCACCATTCATGTACGCTTTCATCCAATTAATAGTCATTGTTCCAGACACTGCTCTGAACACTGAGAATGACGGTGCTGAACGAACCATTGTCTTCAAAGAGCTTGTGGTCTCAGAACAAGAGGTTTCCACAAAGTATGCTGATTTACTAATTAGGCCAAGGCCTGGGTTTGAGTAGTAGGGCCAGGACTCTAAAGCAGACCAGGTTCAAACATGGGCTCTGCCATTTTCTGGCTTCTAGAGGAAAGAGGGATGCAGTCTGGCACTTCTCTGTGTCTCCATTTCCTGGTCTGTAAGATGAAGATGATGGCACCTACCTCCTTGGGTTTGGTGAGGCTCAAATGAGTTGATGCATGTAAAGTACATGGCACAAAGCCTGACACATCAAGTAAGGGCTCCATAAATGCTGTAAGACTAAGATTATTACCTGCTGACTTGGATCAAGTTTTTCCCTCTGCACCTCAGTTTCCTCATAAAATGCAGAAAATAATAACTAGCGTATATGACTATTGCGAAAATTACCTATCAGGAAGAATACAAAGCCCTGGCATAAAGCATTAGCTCACCCCATGCCAAGCTCACTCCAGATCCTTTTTAATCAAATGGCTTCCCAGGAAGAAAGACTAAAGCTAGGAGGAGTAAGGAAGTGGGAGAGGGGCTGCTATTTATATTAACAAGGGAGTAATTTTTTTTCCCAGGAGTATGGTCATCTCTAGGATTACTTGCATTTTACCCAGAATTTTATATATATATATATATATTTTTTTTTTTTGGCCATGTCCACAGCATATGGAAGTTTCCGGGGCAGGGATCAAACACAAGCCACTGCAGTGACAACACCAGATCCTTAACCTGCTGCACCACAAGGGAACACCTACCCAAAATTGTATTTTGAAAAGTTTCAAATGTATAAAAAGTTGGAAGAATTGCCCAGCAACTGCCTTTAAGTACATTTTGCTAAATCTGCTTTATCACATATATGTTCATCTTTTTATCCATCATTAATTGATTTTTTTTTGTCTTTTTGTCCTTTTTAGGGCCACACCCACAGCATATGGAGATTCCCAGGCTAGGGGTCTAATTGGAGCTGTAGCCACCAGCCTATGCCAAAGCCACAGCAATGCCAGATCCAGCCACATCTGTGACCTACACCACAGCTCACGGCAATGCCGGATCCTTAACCCACTGAGTGAGGCCAGGGATCGAACCCGAAACCTCATGGTTCCTAATCAGATTCGTTTCCGCTTCACCACAATGGGAGCTCCATTAATAGATTTTTTTTTTTTTTCGTTTACTTTTCTAGGGCCGTTCCTGTGGCATATGGAGGTTCCCAGACCAGGGGTCCAATCGGAGCTGTAGCCACCAGCTTCGCCACAACCACAGCAACGCCAGATCCGAGCCATGTTTGTGACCTCCACCACAGCTCACGGCAATGCCGGATCCCCAACCCACTGAGCGAGGCCAGGGATCAAACCCGCAGCCCCACGGTTCCCAGTCAGATTCATTAACCACTGCGCCACGACAGGAACTCCATTAATTGATTTTTTAAATTAAGTTGAAAGAGATCTGAAGTCCTCCGCAGATAAAAAGAGCTTTTATTTTCCCTGATGAAACAAATTTTACACAAGCCTTAGACTGCCTGGTTCTGTGGCAATTCCGAGCAGAGGTAGGTAAATTCTTAGAAATCTTGTCTTGCCCCCAGTAAACCTCAAAGCCACACCCAGTTGAGGGTCAAGGGTAGACTCAAGTCTTAGAACTTTCCAGAACAAGGCAGTGCCTCTGGCAGACCCCATGCTTCCAATAATCACCTATTAATGGAAATGATGCTCTATCTCAATAACTGGGTTTAGGAAAAGCTTCCAGCAGGCTCCACTGTCCACAAGTCCCTTCACAGCTCTGCACAGTCCTTGTCTTGTTAGATGCCACTTCTGAGTCACTACCCTGGTGAGTCATGCCCAGCAAGGGAGGCCATCTTGAGAGCAAAACTAAGGAGAATTTTCAAGAACAATGAGTAAAAGAGAATAAGGCTTTTCATTGTCCTAGCAAAACAAAAATGAAAGAAAAAAATGCTGCTGTTAACACTGTGGGTTCGACTTCTGAGCTGTAAATTTCACTCTGCAGAAAAACTCAGCCCCCAAAAAAGAAAAAAAGCTTTTACAGTCCCTTGGAAATTTGAGAGCAAGAGATGTGAAGGATATGTCTCAAATGAGGCAGACCTAATGATCTTTCGGTAACTTGCCTGGACACTCTTTGGCTTAATCATTAATTTCAAGAACATGCCAGGATGGGGAGAGCGACTTTACCTGCACCACTACATTCCACCTTCCTCCAGCCAAGCCTCTGTTTGGTTTGCTCAGAGCATCCAAGAGGCCCTAAGAGAGATGAACCGAGTAAGAATACTGCAGACTGGGGTGGGGGACAGGATTAGGGTCACCGCAGAGGAGGGCAGCGTGACCACAAGAAAAGCTGCGTTATTGGAGTTCCCGCTGTGGTGCAGTGGGTTAATGATCTGGCTTGTTTCTGTGGAGGCACTGGTTCTATCAGTGGGTGAAAGGATCTGGTGTTGCTGTCCCTGGCCCAGGAACTTCCACATGCCAGGGGCAGACCAAAAAGAAGAGGGGGAAAAAAAAAAAAAAAAAAAAAGCTGGGTTGGCTCCCAGGAGGGCAAGCTACAAGGCAAGGAGAAGAGAATTAATACACGGAGTTCCTACTGTGTGCCAGGCAATCTTCTGATCATTACCATCCGTTCACAGAGAATTCATTAGCGGTCGAGCACTGCCTTTACAGTGAGGACGTTCACGGCACCGGGTCTGGGTTTGATTCTCTGCTTATTAGTTGTATAACTTTGGAAACATTACTTATCCTCTTTGTGCTTCAGTTTTCTATTCATAAAATAGAGATCGTAAAACAGGGTTACTGCAGAAATGAAGTTAAAATATTCACAGGTGTAGGACAGTGGCTGGCACATGGTAAGCAGTACATGCATGCTAATGTTTGCTGGTCCTTCTTTTTTAGATGAGAAAAATGAGGCAAAGAAAGGAGACTTGCCACAGGACACATAGCTACAAAGTAGCAGAGCTGGGATACTGCCTCTTATTTACTTCTTATGACACCTCTGTGAGAGAAGTGACATCACCTTCCTCTTATGGATGAGAGCTTGGAAGCCCAAAAGGGGTCCAGTAACCTGCTTATAGCATATGGTGGCAAAAGGGGAGTTAGGTTTGAAGCATCCACATTTGCTGTCATGAAGGCCTTTGCACATCCCACCAGGCCAGTGGTCCTCAAACGTTAGTTCACAGCAGAATTACTGCAGGACTTGGTAAAGCACCTCTGGAGTTTCTGGTTCAGTAGCTCTGAGGTGGTTGCCAAGAATTTGCATTTTTCTCTAACAAGTTCCAGGAGACACTGTTGCTGCTGATCTGGAGACCACACTTGGAGAACTACTGCTTTACAATCAGGCACCTGTATGCCAAACAGAGGGCAGGGGAAGAGATGGGATCTAAGGGTTATAGGTCCCACATCGGCAAAGAGCTACCTACTTCACAGAGCCTAGCAAAGATCCTTTGCATTTATATGCTCATTTCATAGTTAGGACCTCATTTGATCTCTCCGAAAGCCCTAGGCAGTGATCATTACCTGCATTCCATGTGATCTGTTTGTAGAGACATGGCTAGAGCAATGGCAGTGAGAGAGTAAAGCACAGATCATCTGACAAGTGTTCTATCCTTTTTTCCAAGTATCTGGTCCTGGAAAGCACTATGCTGATGGAAACTGAGTCCAGTTCCAATCTGTGTCTCCCCAGGAAATAACTGCAATTCAAGAAAGGGCACTTGGGCCCACCAGGGTTTGGAGAAGGTCATTACTGGTGAGAAGAGCACAGGACCAGTTTTTTACCATCATTTCAAGGATTAGGAATGTTGACTGCTCACAAAAGGTTCCACCAACTATTCGCCCCCTTCTCTATAACCTAGAAGCTTTACAATTTGACTAAAATGTAGTTCTCTGTGAAAGAGGGAAGCAGTTGGGGGGTAAATTTCTACTGGGCACAGCTTGCTCATTTAGGACAGCTTGCATGGCTAGGTAAATTTTTTTAAGTTCTTTGGACATATAAGCCAAAAAATCATTAGTACCCAGAAGATTTCAAGAATTCCTGGAGTTCCCTTCGTGGCTCAGCGGTTAACGAACCCGACTAGGATCCACAAAGATGCGGGTTTGACCCCTGGCCTCAATCAATGGGTTAAGGATCTGGCGTTGCCATGAGCTGTGGTGTAGGTCGCAGATGCGGCTCGGATCCCAAGTGGCTCTGGCTGTGGCTGTGGTGTAGGCCAGTGGCTACAGCTCCGATTGGACCCCTAGCCTGGGAACCTCCATATGCCGCGGGTGCGGCCCTAAAAAGACCAAAAAAAAAAAAAAGAATAAGAAGAAGAAGGAGAAGGATACTGATGTGGAAGGCTTCTGGTTGGTCCAGCAGGGATTGCTGCCCCTAAGGAGCTTCCAGCCATATTTTATTCCCATAGCTCACTGAACTTTCCGTATTTGGGGTGTGATCATATGATGGAATATCTGGACTAATATTAATAAAAATAAAAACCAGCACTTTGTGAGCTACTATGTACCAGGCACCCTTCATACATTATACACCTTTTAGACCTATTTAATCATCACGGTTTAAATCATCCCTTTTTTATACAGCATCTATAACTGAGTTTTAGAGAGATTTAGCACCCGTCCAAGTTCACACAGCTCATTAGTGTGCGTCTTATTAGTAGCAGATTCCAATCACAGTCTGTCTGGCACCAAAGCATATGACTGTAGATGTCCAAAGTGATGTTGACATCGTCATGAAAAAATTCAGGCCACCTTTTAAGAAAAATCAAATAAAGCTGGGATATCGATTTCTTACCTGGCATATATTTATTAATTTTACTTCTTCCCTTCATGAGTACAGATGTTGCAACATGTTTATTTTGGGCCGATGTGTGGCAGAAAGGATGCTGTGTGGGTAGTCAGTCCTGAGTTTGCCACCCACTGGTCACATGACCGCCTGCAAATTACTCTGTCTTCTTCACTTTCCTCATCTATAAAATGGGGGAAATAAATGCCATCTGTCCTTCCTCCTTCCAAGGCGTTGTTAAGATCTAAATAAGATCGTCTAGTTGACCTATTCTATAAAGTGTAAAGCATCATATAACATAAGACATTGTAACGGCCTCATCTCCAGGTTGTACAAGGGAAAGGGAAGTAGGGAAATGTAGTGATCAGCCAAGATCCTGCTGCGAAGAGAGGTGTCGCATGACAATGAGCCCCAGAAGCCATGGATGAACCCTAGATGGGAACAAAGAAGAATAAGAGGATGGCTGTGTACACCGTACATGCCTGATTTTAAAAATTATAAAACTTGTGGTGCCGCACGTTAAGGATCCAGCATTGTCACTGCTGTGGCTTGCTGTGGCACAGGGTTGATCCCTGGCCCGGGAACTTCCACATGCCACAGGTGCAGCAAAAAAAATAACAATTTTTTTTTTTGGTCTTTTTTGTCCTTTTAGGGCCGCACCCATGGCATGTGGAGGATCCCAGGCTAGGGGTCTAATCAGAGCTGTAGCTGCCCGCGTGCACCACAGCAACACCAGATCTGAGCTGAGTCTGCGACCTACACCACAGCTCATGGTAACGCTGGATCCTTAACCCACTGAGTGAGGCCAGGGATCGAACCTGCAACCTCATGGTTCCTAGTCGGATTCGTTAACCACTGCACCACGACAGGAACTCCAAGTAATAATTTTTTAAACTAGAAAACTTATTCTAACCCAATTTACTGCAGTGGGAATACCCATTTATTCCTCTTTGGTAAAACATTCACACAACATCTGGAATAACACTATGCATGTAATTATCACTCAAGGAAGACTTGTTGCAATTTCCAATCTATTCAGCTGCACAGGCAAGCGAAGGAAAAGGGGCGGTCAGCCTTCAGACCTACTAAGTTGCAGCAGCGGTCCTTGATGCAGTGGAAAAAAGAACTGAATTGGCACATGACTAAAAGTAAGAGCACCGTCTTTGGAAGCCAGTAAGATGACAATGCCAAGCCACAGGGTCTCCCTAACTGTCAACGACAGAAAAGCTTGTTTCTAACATAATAAATATTTGAAAGATAATTGCTGCTCCTTGTCAAATTTATCTTTAGAATGCTTGCTCTGTGCCAGCATTTTACAAATTATAAACTCATTTAATTCCTTAATTCATTTACTCATCAAAACAACCCTGGGGTGGGGGTGGAGGTGCTGACAACGTCAGTGCCAGGGCCCTAGTGCAGGCTAGCTTCTGCCCTGGCTCAGGTCGGCCATTTTAGAACTCAAGGCATGTCAGCCTCCTAGGAAAAACCCTCAGATGATGGAAACAGAAGGAAAGGACAAGACGGGACACACACACACACACACACACACAGCAAACAGGTATCTGCAAAGTACCAAGCCCGGACTTCGCCTGACTTAGCCTGGTGGGTCAAGTGGATGAGACTCTGCCCCCATGAAATCTGTAAGAGTAGGTGAAGAGTGACACATCCCCTAAAGATGGCCAAATACCAAAAGAGAGGTTACAGGTGGCAGGAACGCCAGAAAAGGCTTCACAGAGGAGATGGCATTTGTGCTAATCCTGATGGATAGGCAGGAATCAGCCAGCCGAGAGACGAAGGCATGGCCATTGCAGATAGAGAGCAGGCAGAGAGCCAGCCGATCATGTCATGTCCCTGCTCAGAAAACGTTAGTGGCTTCCCAGCTCACTTGGAATAAAATCCAAACTCCCCCTCATGTCCTACCCAGACCTTGACCCGGCCCCTGCCTCCCTCACCATCCCCCTGCTAAGCTCAGGCACACCGGGAACATTTCCACCTGTTATTGCCTCTGGCAGGAAGCTCCCCCCTGGCTTCATGCTGGAGTAACTCTGAATCAGTCGTGAGGTTCAGCTTCAATTACATGGCCTCTAAGAGGCCTTTCCCGTCCAACGGCCTTGTAAGCTTGGGTCTCTCTACCTTTTCCCCTCTCTGAACAGGCGATCTGATTTGTTCCAAGCACACACAGCCATCTGTAACGGGAATGTGTACCTGTTTTATGTGTGTAATATGTTCCCCTCTCTCGAAGTAGTTCTGTGAGCTGCAGCCTTGCCTATCTGTTCACGTCCAGCCCTGGCACACAGGGGAGCTCGATAAAAAAGTGTGCAATGAATGCATGCAGTGAGTCAGTGATTGAACAAATGTGAGTTAAGGCCCTAGTGAGGACAGGGCGCAATGCGTTTGGGAAATAGTTGAGTGTGACTAGAGCTTACGAGGTAATAAAGGACTCACCCAAACGGGTTGGAAAGGGGATAGGTCCAGATGGGGAGGACCTCGAAAGGTGACTTGGGTCCGGATTAATTCCCCCAACGGGTACTGCATTGCAGGTGCCGGCCAGGTGATGGGGGAGGGGGATACAAATCTGAGTAAGACTGTGTCCCCAAAGCTCCCTGAATTCCCTCCGTCCAGACCCAAAAGGACAGACAGGGACTTTTGCTGCAACCACCTGCGCCAAGGGAAGATGCTTAGAAAGGTGGAGAAGGGACTGTCGAGCGGCTCCGCAGGAGCTCGGGGACTGGTGAGTCCCCGCAGCCCAGGGTCGGGATGGAGGGGCGCCCAGGAAAGGCCAGACTTCAGGCCGCGCCGCCACTGCCCACGGGCCAGGGGTGGGGCGGTGAACCCAGCGGGAGATGCCGCCTCGGCGCGGGAGCCACCGCGGCCCCTCCGCAGCCAGAGGCCGGCGCCCGCGGCGCGCGGTAACAGGTCCCGCGGCCGCGCCCACACTCACCCTGAGCCGCCTTGGAAGCCGAACGCGTCCGCCACAGCCGCCGGGTCGTCTTCCACGGCCGCAGCGAAGAAAACAGCCTCCGGCTCTTCTTGCCGCCCTTCTCAGTTGCTCCCATCTGTGCTCCCGCGCCCCTCCCCCGCCGCCCGCCTGCCGCCGCCGCCGCCGCCGCCGCCCGAGGGTAGCCGCCCGCTTCCTCTGCCTCCGTGCGACTGCCAGGTGCCCGGCCGTCGCCGGGGAGGACGCGGCCGCGGGAGGAGGAGCTTGAGGGCCGCGGGGGGCGGGGGCAGCGCGGGGGGTACCGCGCTCGCGCCGAGCCTGCGGGGTGCGGCCTGCGGAGGCGGGGACGCTGCTGCGATGCGCTGGCTGGAGAGGCACTTCGCGCCCGGGAGCCCCCCAGGTGAATGCTTTAGTCATTCGTGCATCCTTCCGGCGACGTGGATGGAGTGCCCAACTGCTGCTGGGCATCATTAATTAACACAAAAATCTCCCCCGGGATGTACGCTGATTTTTATCCCCAAATTCCACATGATAAAATTGAAGCTGCGAAAGGTTAAGTAATCGTCCCAGAGATCACGCAGCGGCTAAATCATGACGATTCCCAAGTCCTGGGCTCCAGCTATATTTTTTTCATTTCTTTGTACTGCCTAAGAATGACTGTACATTATGTTAGAATTAAAAAAAAAAAAATGTCTGAGAGCGGTTTCTGTTCTCGTCATTCAACAGATTAAGCATCACCCTTTTATTCTTTCTTTCTTTTTTTTTTTTTTTTTAAGAACCCATTTTATGTCCAGGCACTTTTGCGTACATGCCATTAAAGCTCACAGCACCACAGTGGGATGGGAAGCATTTCCCCCTTTGCCAGATGAGGAAGCTGAAATGTCAGAGCTGAAGCTGCCCAGCCCCACAACTCTGTCTCTTGTGATTTTGCTTAGTTGGAAGAGTCCAAGAGGGAGAGCAAAATCAAGATCATTTAACACTGCCTGGCTACAGTATTAATAATTAATATTTATGGAGTGCTTTTTGTGTGTAGGATTTTACATGCATTACCTAATTTAACTCTCCCAGTGATACTCATAGGAGAAAAATCTTAATATCCTTGCTTAACAGATGGGGGAAATACAAGTTAAACCCCAAATGAGGACTTTACTATTAAAACCGGGGTGCCGGGAGTTCCCTTTGTGGCTCAGTGGTTAATGAACCCGACTAGGATCCATGAGAATGTGGGTTCCATCCCTGGCCTTGCTCAGGGGGCTAAGGATCCGGTGTTGCAGTGAGCTGTGATGTAGGTCACAGATGAGGCTCGGATCCTATGTTGCTGTTGCTGTGGCTGTGGCACAGGCCAGCAGATGCAGCTCTGATTCCACCCCTAGACTGGAAACTTCCATGTGCTGTGGGTGCAGCCCTAAAAAGCAAAAACAAAAAACAAAAAACCTGGGGTGCCAGAGTGCAGGTGGAGGCAGGGATGTTATATTCTTTAAAAGTGTCAGTGGCATAAAAGATAAGAAAAATTGTGGATATGTTCTAGATTAAAGGAGGCTAAAGCGATATGACAACTAACTGGAATTCCTGAGTCTAGAATGAACTGTATTGGAGTGTTTTTTTTTTTTTTTTGCTATTTCTTTGGACCGCTCCCGCGGCATATGGAGGTTCCCAGGCTAGGGGTCGAATCGGAGCTGTGGCCCCCGGCCTATGCCAGAGCCACAGCAACGCGGGATCCGAGCCGCGTCTGCAACCTACACCACAGCTCACGGCAACGCCGGATCCTTAACCCACTAAGCGAGGCCAGGGATCGAACCCGCAACCTCATGTTTCCTAGTCGGATTCGTTAACCACTGCACCACGATGGGAACTCCCTGTATTGGAGTTTTGAAGAAAAACCCTAAGGGACATTACTCGGTCAATTTTTAAAATACATATAGGGATTCACTTTGCTGTACACCTGAAATTAATACAACATTGTAAGTCAACTATATCCCAATAAATTAAATATATATACATATAGAGATAGTGGATTAAATGAGAGTGTTTGGGAGTTCCTGTTGTGGCTCAGCAGTAATGAACCCAACTAGTATCCATGAGGATGTGGGTTCCATCCCCGGCTTTGCTCAGTGGATTAAGGATCTGGTGTTGTGGTGGCTGTGGCATAGGCCAGCAGCTGCAGCTACAATTCAACCCTTGGCCTGAGAACTTCCAATATGCAGCAGGTGCAGCCCCAAAAAGCAAAAACAAAACCAACCAAACAAAAACCGTGTTTGTCAATGATAAACTATTGGCGTTGTTAACCATGTTACCAAACTCATGTTCGACTGCTTGACGCTCCAAAGCCAGTAATTCAAGGGGTGTCGATAGAAAGGAAAGGTGCTTTAATCAGAAAAGCTGGCAATCTGGGAAAAAGGTGGACTCATGTCCTGAGACCAACGCTGAAGATTCTGCTCATTCATGACAGTTTTTAAAGGGGGAAAGAGAGAAAGGATCTCAGTGAATCATCAAGGCAGCAGACTGGATTCTACATCATTCTCCATTGCCTCCAGACTGGCTACATCTTTCTTTAGATGTTACCTTACCTGCATGATCTGCCTATGAGATTGCCAATGCTAAGGGAGCTGTTGGGGGTAGAGAGCTAGTTTTGTTTTTGTTTTTGTTTTTGTTTTGCTTTTTAGGGCCGCACCAGCCTCATATGAAAGTTCCCTAGCTAGGGATTGAATTGGGAGCTCTAGCTGCCAGCCTATGCCACAGCCACAGCAACTCAGGATCCTTAAACCACTGAGTGAGGCCAGGAATCAAACCCACGTCTTCATGGATACTAGTTGGGTTCGTTACCCCTGAGCCACAATAGGAACTTCCAGCGAGCTGAATCTGCAACCTACACCACAGCTCACAGCAACTCGGGATCCTCAACCCACTGAGCAAGGCCAGGGATCGAACCCGCAACCTCATGGCTCCTAGTCAGATTCGTTAGCCACTGAGCCACGACGGGTACTCCATCAACTATATTGTAATAAAAAATAATTAATTACTTTTTTAAAAAATGATGCTGGAGCAACTGGACAGGCATTGGCAAAAACGAAAAAAATTAACCTTGACCTAAACCTCACACCTTATACAAAAATCAAGAAAAAATGGAGTTCCTATCATGGCTCAGTGGAAATGAATCTGACTAACATCCATGAGGACGCAGGTTTGATCCCTGGCCTTGCTCAGTGGGTTAAGGATCTGGGATTGCTGTGAGCTGTGGTGTAGATCTATGATGTGGCTCGGATCCTGTGTTCCTGTGGTGTAGGCCAGCAGCTACAGCTCCAATTCGACCCCTAGCCCAGGAACCTCCATATGCCTCAAATTCGGCCCCAAAAAGATAAAAGACAAAAAAAAAAAACAAAAACAAAAATTGACTATAGGCTTAAATGTAAAATTATAAAACTTCTAGAGAAATAAAAAGAGAAAATCCTCTGGGATCTGGAGCTATGCAAAGAGTTCTTATTTTTAGACTTGTCACCAAGAGTATAATCCATAAGAGAAAAAAATTGATAAATTGGACTTTATCAAAATTAAATATTTTTGTTATGTGAGAGAACAGACTCTGTTAAGAGAATAAAAATACAAGCTACAAAATGGGCAACAACAAAATCCAACAAAGGACGAGTATTTATAATATAAAAAGAATTCTCCAAACTCAACATTTAAAAAAATCCAGTAGAAAATGTGCAAAAGATGTGAGCAGATATATCACTAAAGAGTATGTCCATACCGAGTGTGTCAACTGACTATGTCCATTGTGAAATAAGCACATGAAAAGATATTCAGCATCAGTAGCTATTAAGGAAATAAAAGTTAAAACCACAATGAGCCATCACTGTATATCTATCAAATGACAACACCAAAAGCGGGTGAGCGTGCAAATGAAGAAACTGGGTCATTCCTACATTGCCGGTAGGAATGTAAATGGTATAGCTACTCTGGAAAAAATTTGGCAATTTCTTCTAAAACTAGACACAGCTACTGTTAAGACCCAAGCAATTGCACTCTTGGGTACTTATGCCAGAAAAAAATGAAAACTTACGTTTGTGCAAAAACCTATACACCAATGTTTATAGCCGCTTTATTTGTAATAACCCCCAAACTGGAAATACCCCAGATGTCCTTTAATGGGTGAATGTTTAAACAAGGTGTGGTACTTCCTTATCATGGAACACTACTGAGCAATAAAAAGTAACAAAGCTATTGCTATAAGCAACAAATTATATGAATCTTCAGGGAATTATGCTGAGTGAAAAAAGCCAATCCCCAATGGTTACATACTATACGATTCCATTTATATAATATTCTTTTTTCTTTTTTTTCCTTTCTTTTTTTTTTTTTTTTTTTTTTTGGTCTTTTTAAGGCTGCACCTGGGGCATATGAAAAATCTCCAGCCTAGGGGTCGAATTGGAACTGTAGCTGTCAGCCTACACCAGTTCCACATATGCAACCTATGCTGCAGCTTGTGGTAACGCTGGATCCTTAACCCACTGAGCAAGGCTAGGGATCGAACCCACATCCTCATGGATACTAGTCAGGTTCTTAACCTGCTGAGCCACAATGCAAACTCTCTCCATTTATATAATATCCTTCAAATGGTGAAATTATAGAAATCAAAGACAGGTAGTGGTTGCCAGGGAGGAGACAAATGGGTGTGTCTGTAAAAGTGCAGCTGGAGATATCCATGATGGTGAAACTGTTCTGTACCTGTCTGTTATCAATGTCTACATAATGATTGTGACATTAGACTCTGGTTTTACACAATGTTCCGATTGCAGGGAAAAGGTAAAACTGTACCTAGAATCTCCGTAGTGTTTTTTTACAACTCCATGCAAATCTACAATTATTTTCAAATTAAAAGTTTATGTTTTTAAGCTCTACACCTGCAATTGCATACAGTTCACTGCAATATCTAAAACGTGTTTCAGCCAAAATTCAGCCTAAGCCCATGCCTTCACGGCTACACTCAACTTTCTCACGACCACTGGTTCACTAAGGGAGGCCGAGGACCATTTGCTAGGCCTCAGGGAGGAGGCATGGAGGATTCAGAAAAGTCACAGGGGTGTGGAGACCCAGATCAGTCAGGGAGTGCAAGGTTTCTCTCCTGTTGGGAATGAGCCCCTTAGGGGTCTAGACAAGTGACACTTTTTTTTTTTTTTTTTTTTTTTAGGGCCACTCCTGCAGCATATGGAGGTTCCCAGACTAGGGGTCCAATCAGAGCTGTAGCTGCCGGCCTACGCCACAGCCACAGCAAGGCCAGATCCGAGCCACGTCTTCGACCTACACCACAGCTCATGACAATGCCGGACCCTTAACCCACTGAGCAAGGCCAGGGATCAAACCTGCAACCTCATGGTTCCTAGTCGGATCGTCAACCACTGAGTCACGATGGGAACTCCAAGACAAGTGACATTCTTAAAGTAATTATGGACCAGACTTTTTTGATTCTTTCACTAACCCGAGAAGGCTAGGAAGATATAAATATGAAATGAAGAAGGGAAATGGGAGAGACTAGAAAGGGGGTAGAAACGGAGGGGTGTCCTCTCTACAAGCAATCAGCTATGTTTTCTTCTAATCCAGCCTTCATGCTCCGTGGCATCCAGACTAAAGTCTAAAGAAATAGATTCTTAGAAGAAATAATCGAATTAACAAAGTTACTCCGAAATAGAGGCCACATGCCAGCAGCAAATGCCCTAGACAAGGGTTGTCCTCTGCTACCTGGGCTTGGGGTTAAGACACCTAAAATCTAGTCCTGGTTCCCTGGACCATCTGTGAAATATTGGTCATGTCTCTTCCCTTCCTGCTTTACTATTTCCATCACCGCCACCACTGCAATTCCCATTCATGAATGGAGTTTAGCCAGATGACCCAGAAGTCTCCTTCCAGGGTCTCCCGCCTTCCTTCTTTGCATGTCCTCACCCCCACTAACTGGTTTTGGAATACTGCCAAGCATCAGTATCCCAGGGGGCCTGGCTTGAAGACTCACCTTTTCTCCTGTTGTTCTGGCACATGCAGTGGATCACAGTAGCGCCTTGGAAGGGCCCATTTGCTCACTGCTCAGATGTCACTGGTCAAGGCAGGATGAGAGAGACACTCTTCAGCTTACCCTTTTAGTCCAAACATCATGTGATTTCACGGCACTCCTCTAGCTTGGAGCTGAAACCAGGCCAGATGTCTCTGGCTCTCACAGTCACAGGCGGTTCCAGTGGGATCCTGCTCCAGGCAGATCTAGTGGGAAGCCTTCTCTGCAGTCCCTGGAGTCCATGGGAAAAGAATGCAGCCTGAGAGATCTTCCACTCAAGTAGAAACACCCATGTGCCCTGAGGCAGATTCGTGAGCCTAGCAACATGGAATTTCTTTTCAAAAATGCAAATAGAGGGCATGACAAAGAGAAAAAGGAGAAAACAAACACACACACAAAACCTGAATTCCATTCATGTCATTGTGTTTACAAAGCTAAGTCTAGAAATTCAAAAATGGCAGGGCTTAACGTCAATGGGATACAAGATTTTGTATGAGCGTATGTGTGTGTGTGTGTGTCTGCGTGCGCACACTTAGTATTCAAGGGGAAAAGGGGCTAATATAAAGGACAGCTAGGCAGAGCCGTGTGCATCCTGGCTCTGCCACTTACTGTGTGACCTTATCCAACCTGCCTAACATCCCTAAGTCTCAGTTTCCCCATCTGTAAAATGGATATAGTGAATGGTACCTACCTCACAGAGCTGTGACCTCTTACTATCATATGTAAAAAATCAAATAACCTCAATTAAATAAAGGAGCTTATTATAGAACTATGTCCATTTAGAGATATCACTGTATAGATAAAAAGAATGGCATCTTCTTTTGCAAGGAATAAATAAATGTGTGTGTGTGTGTGTGTGTGTGCGCGCGCGCGCGCGTGCACATGTGTCTTAAGAGAGAGAAATGGAGGAGTTCCCGTCATGGTGCAGTGGTTAACGAATCCGACTAGGAACCATGAGGTTGAGGGTTCGGTCCCTGCCCTTGCTCAGTGGGTTAACGATCCGGCGTTGCCGTGAGCTGTGGTGTAGGTTGCAGACGCGGCTCGGATCCCGCGTTGCTGTGGTTCTGGCGTAGGCAGGTGGCTACAGCTCCGATTCGACCCCTAGCCTGGGAACCTCCATATGCCGAGGGAGTGGCCCAAGAAATAGCAACAACAACAACAACAACAACAAAAGACAAAAAAAGACAAAAAGACAAAAAAAAAAAAGAGAGAGAGAGAAATGGAAAGGTTGATTCTTGGTGAAAGTGTCATCCTTCAAGTTTCATGATTTAATTCTGTGTCTGTCATCTATTATGCCCGAGGTATCCTGTTACTCACCCTTCCAGACAGTAAGTTCCAGGGTATAAACTAAACTACATAACCTAAGGCGTCTCAGGTGCTGTTGGAACCTTTGGAACCAATGATGCTGTTGCTTTTTCATGCTACCCCAGTGGCAATGCCAACAGGACTGCTATTCATGCAGGAAACAACTCAGGGAAATCACCACTTTAAACTTATTTTTCAGGAGTTCCCATCATGGCTCAGAGGTTAATGAATCCGACTAGGAACCATGAGGTTGCGGGTTCAATCCCTGGCCTCGCTCAGTGGGTTAAGGATCCGGCGTTGCCATGAGCTGCTGTGTGGGTCACAGATGCAGCTCGGATCTGGTGTCGCTGAGGCTGTGGCATAGGCTGGAGGCTACAGCTCCGTGATTAGACCCCTAGCCTGGGAACCTCCACACACCGAGGGTGCAGTCCTAGAAAAGACAGAAAGACAAAAAAAGAAAATACGTGTTTAAAAAAATCTGTCTTTCCTCCGTAGAATAGAGCTCCCATGTTTACACCTGGTCCCTGGTTTCTTATTAATCACAGGGTTCTCCATACTCAGCCCAGACTTGGCCAAGTGGAGTTTGCATTAAATATCTATTTATTCTGTTTTTGGTTTACATCAGAACAAAGGGACTTTATTGCAAGGGAGTAGTGATCATGAGGTGATCCAGAAAAAAAAAAAAAAAAAAAAGCCACAGTAAAAGCTCACTACCAGTCTAGGCTGGAAGGGCAGAAGGAGAAGGTGTTACAGCAGCCCCACGGTTGGGGTCACCAGGCAGAAGCTGGAAGCAAGGTGATGCCTAGGAGAAGAAACAGCCCCAGCAGAGATGCGCAGAAAATGTTTTCTGATCTGTATGGTGACATGCAGCCTCGCCTAGCCTAGACATCCCTCACTTCCAAGGAGCTTTTCCAAAAATCCTTCCAGAACCTGGGGTTTAGGAGCAGTGGAGAAGAGTAATTAAAGTCACAGACTTGATCACTTCTGGTTGGCAAGTCACCAGCCTCTTGCACCTTTGTTTTCTCCTTCAGAACAGTGGAAAGGTAATATCTGTCTCAGACGCGTACGTTGAAGATGAAACGTGAGATTGCATTGACCAAGCATCTAGGCTTGTCTGGCATAAAGCAAATGTCCAAATTACACTAATCCCCCCCTCCCCTTTTAAATGACACAGAACATACTGTAACAAAAGGTTTTTGTATTCAATGCTTTTCTATGAGAGAAGAACTTTTGTGTGGAGACTGGAAAATCTATTAAAGGGCCAGGGACCTTTCTGGAAATGTTGGCCCATGGCTCAGAGTTTAATTGTAGGCCTTGGCAGGTAGGAAATGAAATACCGGCTGAGGGGTTATCTCTAGACACTGAGTTGAAAAGCCTTCAAGGTAGAGAAGGACAGGACCAAGAGAATGGCTAACGGGGACAGAGGAAGGGTGATAGGGGGTGATGGGGGGGTCCCTCTCCTTCTTTCTTCAGTCTCCTTGTCAGAGACCTTTTTGAAAATGACAACCTAATTGTGTAATGATAAATGAGTTTTTTCATGTCTTCTTTTTTAAGCTTTCTTTCTTTCTTTTTTTTTTTCCGAGGGCCACCCCCGAGACTTATGGATGCTAGGGGTCGAATCAGAGCTACCGCTGCTGACCTACACCACAACCACAGCAACGCCAGATCGGAGCTGCATCTGTGACCTACACCACAGCTCATGGCAACGCTGGATCCTTAACCCTCTGAGGCCAGGGATCGAACCCACAACCTCATGGTTCCTAGTCGGATTTGTTTCCACTGTAACACGATGGGAACTCTTTAAAAAGCTTTCTATGTGTGACTCTTACTGGATCATGAGAAAGAAAAAAATCAGCATCAAGTTTTAGGCCAACTGAAAAAGCTGACTCTGTGGATGGGGTTTTAGAATGGGTGGTATGGAGTGCCTGCTGTGGCGCAGCAGGTTAAGGATCCAGTGTGGTCACAGCTGTCGTGTAGGTCGAGGCTGCTGCTCAGATTCGATTCCTGGCCCGGGAACTCCCATAGGCTGATGGAGCGGCCAAAATAAATAAATAAAATAAAAATAAAATTGGGTGGTGGAAAATGAAAATAAGGTGGGCTCGATGGGGGACTCAGAAGCAGCTGCATGGATCACAGTGGCCGTTTCAAACCAGTCTCAGGAGTCTGCAACCTCACATCCTTTATTCTCCAGAAGGATACCTTCGCAATACTTGGAATTGCGGTGTAATTCCTTCAGGGAAAGCCCAGAGGGTTCTGAATCTTCGAATGTGTACATACGCCTCTTTTTTTGGTTAAGATATAATTATAGTTAAAATTGGAGGTTTCACCTCTCTTTTCGTTGCTGTGCGTCTTTGGCATCATAGTGTTCATCTGCCTTTGGACAGAGATGGCTGGTGGGCACCAATATCCGTGTTTCTCTTCCTCCTGGGCACACAGATGACTGCTTTCCCAGCCTAACCTGCAGTGCGTCCTGGCTGTGTGACTGAGTCTGGCCGAGCAAGTGGCGAGTAATGACGTGTACCACTCAGAAGCCTGGCCTCAGAGACTTTCCACGTAGCCCTCCAAGCTCTGGTTCTTCACACATCAGCTGGAAACTGAAGATCCAGTGGCTGATTTCAATACCCAAAAGGATGGCAGATGGAGGGAGCCTGAGTCCCTGAATGACTGCATGAAACACATTCCTCCTGGTCCTCCATCAGTCTCACTGGGAAGTTCCCATTGTGGCTCAGCAGGTTACCAAGCGGATTTGTATCTGAGAGAATGCAGGTCCAATTCAATCCCTTGCCTTGCTCAGTGGGTTAAGGATCCGCATTGCCGTGAGCTATGGCGTAGGTCACAGATGTGGCTCAGATCTGGTGTGGCTGTGGCTGTGGTATAGGCCAACAGCTGCAGCTCCAGCTCTGATTCGACCCCTAGCCCAGGAACTTGCATATGCCACAGGTCAGGTCATAAAATATATATATATATATGTGTGTGTGTGTGTGTGTATATATATATATATCGTATTGGACTGCAGTGTGATCAAGAAAACAGCTTTGCCATGTCTGGCATTGATATTCTGCAGTTGTTTGTTACAGCAGTCAGAATGCTCTTACTAATACACCTATAGAGACTGCATACGGGGGGAGAAATACCTGACTCTGAGTCATAGCCCAGGCAACATGAAGCCAGATGGACACGTCCAAGGAAGATTAACTGGAGCTGTGTATCCACAGCTCCCAAGGGGCCACAAAAAGCAAATGAGGTCATTGGCTATAACCTCTAAGGACAAATTCTCTCAGTGACACTTGCTGGTTTACGATTCTCTCTTCCATGAGTATCTCCCTCTGCTTCTTATTTTCAACTGTGGGTTGTTTATGATGATGGCGAGAGCTGAACCAGTAAAAGGTGAGAGAAAATGGAGAAGGCTTTTGATAGTATAAACTTTGAGAGAGTTTGCTTCTATTAGATCGCCTATCTCCTGTGATACTAACACGCCTCCATCAATTTCTTATTTCATTAAACAACTACTTTGAATAGATATCTCGCTAGTCCCTTAGGATATAACTCTGAACAACTGAACCACTATGGTTTTTTTACTCAAGGACATTTAATAACCAATCAACTAAACAGATAATCATGCCAGGGGAGCAGGTGCTATGAAGGAAAAGCCCAGTGTACCTGCACATTGTCCAGGGGAGAGATATATAAGGTATAGGAAGCAAAAAAAAATTTTTTTTTTGGCTGCACCCACAGCTTGCTGAAGTTCCTGGGCCAGGGACTGAACCCAAGCCACAATGCCAAATCCTTAATCACTAGGCCACCAGGGAACTCCCAGGAAGCAAATCTTAATGTAGGGAGACTACTATTACTAATAATATTAACCAATACTTTTATAACACTTATTACATATCAGGTAGTGATCTTAGCACTTTACATGTACTTATTCATTGAACCCTTTCAGGTACCTATGAAGTACTATTATTATTTTCATTTTACAAATGAAAAAACTGAGGTACAGAAATGTTAATAAGTTACTAGTAAATAGCAAAGAGAGTGGAGCTCCTGGTGGCTCAGCCACCTAAGGATCCGGTGTTGTCCCTGCTGTGGTGCAGGTCACGACTACTGTGGTTCAGGTCGCTGCTATGGTGCAGGTTCAGACCCTGGTCCCGGAACTTCTGGATGCTGTGGGCATGGCCAAAAAACCCCACAAAAAACAGCAAAGAAAGGATTTGCACTCCAGCAATCTGGCTCCCGAGTTTGTATTCTTAGTCACAATGGTCTACTAAAATTTGGTGCATTCTTGGCAGGAACAGAGACCTGTATGGCTGAAGCTTGGTAAGCAATGGAGAAAGCGGCACAAAGTGAAACAGGAAAAACACAAATTCGAGATGACTTTGGGGTTGGGGGAAGCTATGGCAGGCTCTATAAGGTAAATAAATTCTCCTAAAATTCCGTACGTCTTCTGGTCTTTGTTTTCTCCGCATGAATTTGGTGGCACATGAACTTTGGGGGCCATGAGCATGGGGCGATAGGGAGGTGGTCCTGCCCTATTAGCAGCTGGCATAACCTATCAGCCGTGAGTCCTTCCTTCACTATGGAGCTTAATCATTCCCCTCTGGCTGATCTGCCTGAAGGCTACCTGGACATCCTACCAATAGACTCAAAGTTCCTGCTGCTTGGAGTTCCCGTCATGGCTCAGCAGTTAATGAACCCGACTAGCATCCATGAGAACACAAGTTCGATCCCTGGCCTCGCTCAGTGGGTTAAGGATCCAGCATTGCTGTGAGCTGTGGTGTAGATCGAAGACGCAGTTTGGATCCTGAGTTGCTGTGGCTGTGGCATAGGCTGGCAGCTGTAGCTCCAATTCAACCCCTAGCCTGGGAACTTCCATATGTCACGGGTATGGCCCTACAAAGACAAAAAGACAAAAAAAAGTTCCTGCTGCTCTGAGAAGTGTTTTTCTGATGCTGCCTGTGACTCCTCAGGCAGCCTGATACACCTCCCAGGTGAGCCCAGGGCAAACTGACTACATCTCATTCAGTGCAATCATTACCCTTATGTGACCTTCTCTCCCAGTTCACCACTCTTGCAGTCAAGTGCAGAAAATACAAAAAAAATCAAAGCTTCTCAAGCTATGCTAGTCAATAGAGTATCCAGTAGACTAATGTGGCTATTTGCATTTTAATTTAAGGAATACAATTTAATTGAAAATTTTAAAAGTTAGTTCCTCAGTTGAAGTAGTCACATTCAAGAGTTCAATCATCACACGTGGCTAGTGGCTATTATATTGAAAGAATAGTTAAAGAATATTTCTAGGATTTCCCATCATGGCTCAGTGGAAACGAATCTGACTAGTAACCATGAGGACGCAGGTTTAATCCCCGGTCTCGCTCAGTGGGTTAAGGATCTGGAGTTGCTGCTTCTTCTTTTTATTCTTTTCTGAATGTTTTCTTCTTGCACAACATTTTTCTTAAAAGTAGAACCCAGAGTCTCCCCAAGTACTTCAGGTATTGCACAAACACTAAATATTCGATGTCTACCAAGATACATGGCCATGTAGAAGGAGTCATTTAAAAATGTTTTGACATTGGAGTTCCTTTGTGGGTTAAGGATCTATATTGCGACAGCTGTGGCTCTGGTTACAGCTGTGGGGCAGGTTTGATCCCTAGCCCAGGAACTTCTGCAAGCCATGGGTGTGGCCAAAAAATTTTTAACATTTAAAAAAATAATTTTGAAGGTTTACTCTTACAATTGAGTTTTGAAAGTTAAATATAAGACTTAGTTCCTATCCACTGCACACATACACAAACACACATTTTTTTTTTACATAAAGGGTATCATAGTCTATGTATTGCTCTTATTTTTCATTAACAATATATCTGGAAATATTTCCAATGCCGAGTAATCAACCTCTATTGATCTGAACACAAAACTACATTTCTATAATAGGAGCTAAGATCATGTTAGTTGCTTTTTAGAGAGCAGGGGATTTTTTAATATTATATTTGTTTGTGTATTGTCATCTAAAATCTCAGAATTTTTTTCATAAAATTGTAATCAAGCCAAGTTCCTCCCCTCCTGCACTTCTGCAACTGAATTTTTCAAACTTAAATGTAGGACTTGGCATTCATTTCCATTAAATTGCATTTTGCTGTTTTGACCTAGACTCAAGGTCTTATGAAATCTTGAGGTTTTCTTATCCAAAAGGCAATCTCTTGCAGCTATAAATCTAATTAATGTAATGTTACTTCCACCTAAATCACCAAAGTATCCAAGGCCAAGAACAGAGGCTTGTATATAATAAAGCAGGTGTGACCTTGTTCCAGATACAGGTATCTGCTTCCCCTTCCACTGATCTTTGCAGGCGTCTTGTCCTGGTTCTACGTGTTACTGGACCCTGACCCTTTGCCTACCTCCTCCCTCCATTTCAGGTCTTCCTCTTTATTTATTCGTTTTGTTGTTGTTGTTGTTTTGCTTTTTAGGGCCACACCCACAGCATATGGAAGTTCCCAGGCTAGGGGTTGAATTAGACCGCAACGCTGGATACTTAACCCACTAATGGAGGTCAGAGATTGAACTCATATCCTCATGGATATTAGTTGGGTTTGTTACCACGGAGCCACAACGGAAACTCCATGATTTTTTTTTTTGTCTTTTTTTTGTCCTTTTTAGGGCCGCACCCTCGGGAGGCTCCCAGGCTAGGGGTTGAATTGGAGCTGTAGCTGTTGGCCTACACCACAACCACAGCAACGCCATATCTGAGCCACATCTGTGACCTACACCACTGCTCATGGCAACGTGGGATCCTTAACCCACTAAGCGAGATCAGCGATCGAACCCATCCTCGTGGATGCTAGTTGGGTTCGTTAAGTGCTGAGCCACCATGGTAACTCTAACTCTGTGAATTTTTAATTTTGATGTGTACTAAATTTCCCATTACTCTGTAACCACACAATCCTGAATACTAATAGCGTTTTTACTTTTTGAGGGTTTGGCATTTTACAATGTTTTTCATTATTTTTAACTGAAATATATTGACTTACAATATTTAATATTAGTTTCAGGTATACAATTTAACGATTAGATTTTTTTTTTAATGGCCATACCCACAGCATAGTTCCCAAGCCAAAGACTGAATCCGAGCTGCAGCTGTGGCAACAGATCCTTTAACCTATTGTGCTAGGCTGGGGATCAAACCTTCCCCTCTGCTCAGCAACCCAAACCACTACAGTAGGATTCTTAATCCACTGTGCCATGGTGGGAACTCCTAATTAGTTGGTTTTTTTGTTTTTTTGTTTTTTTGTTTTTTTTTAATGGCCACACTTGCAGCCTGTGGAAGTTCCGAGACTAACGGTCAAATCAGAGTTGTAGCCTATGTCACAGCCATAGCAACGCCAGATCCTAGCTTCATCTGTGACCTACATCGCAGCTTGTGGCAACACTGGATGCTTACCCCACTGAGCAAGGCCAGAGATCGAACCTACATCCTCATGTTACTAGTCAGATTCTTAACCCGCCAAGCCACAATGGGAATTCCCCCCATATTAGACATTTTTGTCAGTTACATACCACACAAATTTACAATATTATTGACTATATTCCCTGTGCTGTACAATCTATCACTGTGAGTTTTTTATAACTTGTAGTTTGTACCTCTTAATCTCCTTCATTTATTTCACTAAGTGAAAATCCCCTCATCCCTCTCCCCTCTGGCAACCAAAAGTTTGTTCCATATATCTATGAGTTGTTATATTTGTTCATTTGCTTCATTTTTTACATTCTACATATAAATGAAAACATGCACTATTTGTCTTTCTCTGTCTGACTTATTTCACTTAACACAACATCCTCCATGTCCATCCATGTTGTTGCAAATGGCAAGGTTTCATCCTTTCTTATGGTTGAGTAATATTCCATTATGTAGATATACCGCATTTTTGTTCTCCATTCATCTGTTCATAGGCATGTGGGTTGCTTCCATATACTGGCTATTGTAAATAATGCTGCAGTGAACCTTGGAGTACATATGTCTTTTTGAATTAGTTGTTTTCTTCAGGAATGGAAATTCAGAATCATATGTCAGTGCTATTTTCATTTTTTGAGGAAACTCCATGTTGTTTTCCATAGTGGCTGTACTAGTTTACATTCCCACTAACAGTACATGAGGGTCCCCTGAGTACATCCTCATCAATACTTGTTATTTCTTATCTTTTTGATGGTAGCCATTCTGACAGGTGTGAGGCAATCATCTCATTGTGATTTTGATTTGCATGCCTTGATGATGAGTGATATTGAGCATCTTCTCATGTGCCTATTGGCCACCTATATTTCTTAGGAAAAATGCCTATTCAAGTTATCTGCCCATTTTTAAATGATATCTTCATACCATTGTTCTTTTTAATTTCTTTTTTTTTTTTTTTTTTTTTTGCAGGGGGTAGGGAGGAGGTCATGCCTGCAGCATGCATAAGTTTCCAGGCTAGGGACAGAACCAGCAACCTGGGCCTCTGAAGTAACAACGCTGGATACTTAACACACGGCACCATGCAGAACGCCTTACTTTAATTTCTTTAATTGAGAGGTTTAACAACTTTTTGTATATGTACCACTTGTATTTCTTTTGTGAATTACTGGTCTCTGTTCATATTCTTTCCCATTGTTCTTTTGACCTTCTCTCTTAGTGATTTACAGAAGCTCTTTATACATTACAGATACCATTCTTCTATTATGCATACAGTGGAGTTTTCTTCCCAATCATTTTCAAGAGTATTTCCCTGGATATAACATTTAAATCTTTACGTTATCAAGCCTATTGATCTTTTATTTTGTGAATGGCTTTTCACTTCAGTATTATAAAACTAAATTTTTTATACTTTCTCTATAAATCTCATTATAGATTTAAATGTCCAAGTCAATTTAAAGTAGACTTTTCAGGGGTTCCCATTTATGCTCAGCAGGTTAAGAACCCGACATAGTGTCTGTGAGGATGCGGGTTCAGTGCCTGGCTTCGCTCCATGGGTGAAGGATCCAGCATTGCTGCAAGCTTCAGTGTAGGTTGAAGACTCGGCTCGGATCCCATGTGGCTGTGGCTGTGGCAGTGGCGTAGGCTGACAGCTGCAGCTCTGACCCCTATCCTGGGAATTTCCATATGCCACAGGTGTGACCTGAAAAAGGAAAACAGACATAATAAAATATACTTTTCAAAATTCAATGGACTCTGTTCACCAAGTGTTTTCCTTGGACCAGCCTGTGGCAGTCTGGTGCCCACGCTGCAGGAATACTTCACTCAGGCTGCATGCAGAGTGATAAGTGCAGAAATGAGCAGGGAAAAGTAGTACTAAGTGCTGTAGGAACATTCACAGGAGAACTCAGAGATGCCTGTGGGGACAAGGTGACGTGAGCTGGACTGGAAAAGATAAAGAAAGGTTTAACAATGACGAAAGAGAAGAAACATTCTAGGAAGAAGGAATAGTATATATACAAAGACATACAGGTCCCAGAGAGCCAGACATGTTTGAAGATTAATGTAGCCATATCTTTGGGGTTTTTGTTTTTTTATTTTAATTTTATTTATTTATTTATTTTCATCCTTTGTCTTTTGAGGGCTGCACCTGAGGCATGTGGAGGTTCCCAGGCTAGGGGTTGAATCGGAGCTGTAGCTGCCGGCCTATGTCACAGTCACAGCAACGCCAAAGCAAAGCCATGTCTGGGAACTACACACACCACAGCTCATGGCAATGCCAGATCCTTAACCCACTGAGCAGGGCCAGGAATTGAACCCGTGTCCTCGTGGATACTAGCTGGGTTTGTTAACCACTGAGCTATGACGGGAACTCCATCTTAGTCTGAAACAGCTGGAGCACAGGGGCTCATGGGGATGTGGCAAGATACGCATTTGAAAAGTTAGTTAGGGGCCTTGAAAAATGCACATGGCTTCATAAACTTCTGAGTCATCACTGGCCCCAGGATTCACTTGAAAATAATCTGAGGTTAGGGAAGTGGGTGAAGGATGAAACAAGACTGGCCAAGAGCTGATAACTGTTGAAAATGAACGATGATTGCATGGAATTTATTGAACCTTTCTCTCTCTCCACCATTACGTATGTTTGGATTTTTTTTTTTTTTTTTTTTTTTTTTTTATGGCCACACCTGAGGTATATGGAAGTTTCCAGGCCAGGGATTAAATCCAAGCTGCAGCTGCTGCAGTGCCAGATCCTTTCATCTACTGCCCTAGGCTGGGGGTCAAACCCAGACCTCTGTAGCACCCTGGGCCACTGCAGTCAGATTTTAACCCACCGTGCCACAATGGGGAACTCCTAGAAATTTTCATAATAAATATTTGAAAATTGTCACCTTATGCTGCAAAGACATTCTTGATGTAAAATAAAATAATATTGGAGAGTTGTCATTAATCGTTTTGTTGAGCTTTTAAAAATCAGGTTATAAATCAGTAAACTATGATTGCATGTATGATAAGAAATGAGATACTCAGAAAACGGGGCACCAACAGACTAACAGAGTTCCCCTTCTAGGTAGAATTTAGGGCATCATTCTATATTTCATTGCACTGTGTAAATGTTATGTATCAAGTTGTATTCATTTTAAATCATAAAAATAGATTTTTTCACTTAACAAGAAAATTAAAAATCCAATTATATAAGAATAATTGATATACGTACATGATGGACAACTGTGCCGTTACTAAAAATTGTATTTAGGAAAAGAATACATTAACAGAGGGAAATTCTTATCCTATAATGCCAACAAGAAAGAAGATAAAAATCCTTAATATTATAACTATACATAAGAGAAATGTATACACAAATGGCAAGAAATTGAAGGACAGTGCCAAACTATCAGCCATGGCTCTATGTGGGCAATGGGATTATTACTAATTTATACCTCACCGCTGATATGAGGGCTTTTTTTCACACTTGTAAAGTCATAGAAACAATATGTGCTTAGTAAAGAAAAAGGGGGCGGGGTGTAAATTAGTGATAGTTTCGTTACCCATCTTTCATTGAACTCTGTCTTTTTGATTCCAGAAAAAATACAACCAACGTATAAGTGACGGAATATAAAAAGGAAAACCACTTCAAGGTAATTGTAAAATGTACAATTGTCTTCCTCTTTCCAATTTTGGCCAACGGGCATATCCCATCTTAAAGGTTTATGAAATACAGACGTCTAACCGACAAAAGTGATTCGTGAAACCAGTTTTCTGGCAGAATCGTATGTTATATATAGCAATGTAATCCTGATTAAGAATTTCACGTCTTAGATATAACACTTAATGAATTTAATAACTGAACTCTTTTGCAATTGTCCCATAACTTAAATGCAGATACGCAGTAATAGAGAATACACCTTCTTTTCAAGCATACATGGAATCAAAAAACTTGAAAGATATAAAATAAAAGCATATGGACTTCCTTTGCGGCACAGCGGGTTAAGGATCTGGTGTTGCCACTGCAGCAGCTCGAGTCATTGCTGTGGCATGGGTTCAATCCCTAGCCCAAGAACTTCTGTATGCCTCAGGTGGGGCCAATAAAAAAAAAAAAAAAAAAGAGTATGGAAAAAGTCTGTAATGTTTAAATTTGAATTAGAAATATCAGTGTGAACTTAGAATTTTAAAAAATACATTTTTCTTAATTCTGTCTAATGTCATCACACAGCAAAGAGCAGACTTGGTGCCAAAATCTTTTTTTTGGTCTTTTTAGGGCCATACTCGTGGCAAATGGAAGTTTCCAGGCTAGGGGTCGAATCAGAGCTTTAGCTGTCAGCCTACACCACAGCCATAGCAACGTGGGATCCAAGCCACGTCTTCAACCTATACCACAGCTCACGGCAACGCCAGATCCTCAACCCACTGAGTGAGGCCGGGGATGGAACCTGCAACCTCATGGTTCCTAGTCGGATTCGTTTCCGCTGCACCACGACAGGAACTCCAACCATTATTTTTTTGCCACATTTGCTTGATAACTAAAGGTCAGCTTGGTTAGAAAAATTCATACTTTCTTTCTTTAAAAATATTGCTCCATTGTTGTTTTTTTGTACATTGAATCACTTGGTCTTTTTACCCAAAGGTCTAGAGGAGATTTCCTGGACGTATAAGAATGTCTTGGAGTTCCCGTCATGGGGCAAAAGAAATAAATCTGACTGGGAACCATGGGGTTGAGGGTTCGATCCCTGGCCTCGCTCAGTGGGTTAAGGATCTGGCGTTGCTGTGAGCTGTGGTGTAGGTCGAAGAAGCAGCTCGGATCCTGCGTTGCTGTGGCTGCAGTGTAGCTCCAGTTTGACCCCTAGGCCTGGGAACCTCCATGTGTCAGGGGTGCGGCCCTAAAAAGACAAAACAACAACAAAAAAAGAATGTCTTAAAGTTGACTATTCTGAGTCCGTTTTCAAAGTTTCAGAGTGTACTTCCAATACACAGTGTCCCTTTCAATATATAGATTCAGAATTTATTTATTTATTTATTTACATATTTTCAAGGGGTTGTTGTTTTTTGTTTTTGTTTTTTGTCTTCTTAGGGTCACACCTGAGGCATGTGGAGGTCCCTAGGTTAGAAGTCGAATTGGAACTGTAGCTGCCAGCCCACATCACAGCCACAGCTACACCAGATCTGAGCTGCATCTTTGACCTACACCGAAGCTCACAGCAATGCCATATCCTTAACCCACCGAGCGAGGCCAGGGATTGAACCTTCGACCTCATGGATACTAGTTGGGTTCATTACCATTGTGCCACAGTGGGAACTCCTATTTGTAAGTTTTTATTGAATTATAGCTTTAAACATTGGCTTTGATTTATTGTTTTTCATCTTTATAGAATTACAGGTGTATTAGATCTTCTTTGTCTTCTATAACCATTCTTTTCTTTCTGGGCTTTTCACTTTTTAATTCTCATGGAAATTTCCATTTCACTTTTCGGTATCTCCTTTGTATACTTTGCTGAGTCGATTCCCACTTGTGCATCTTGTAATTTAGTCCAAATTTTGGAGATAATTGCCATGTCATTCATTTTCTTTTCTGTATTCAATTAATTCTTATTTCACACATTTTCATTTTGTGCCCACTTATACATTTGTGAAGTTTTTTCATACCCTTTATGGCTCCTCTAACCATGTTTGATTCATATTGGAGTTGTGCTATACCATCTTCTGCTGCTTTAGGGTTGAGTCTTGAGGGTTTCATCAGCTGAAGAATTTTGATTTTCAGTTTCTTTTTTTTTTTGGTCTTTTGTCTTTTTAGGGCTGCACTGGAGGCATATGGAGGTTCCCAGGCTAGGGGTCAAATTGGAGCTTAACAGCTGCCAACGGCCTGCACCACAGCCATAGCAATGCAGGATCCGAGCCCTGTCTGCGACCTACACCACAGCTCATGGCCATGCCGGATCCTTAACCCACTGATCAAGGCCAGGGATCACACCCACATCCTCATGGATGCTAGTCGGGTTTGCTAACTGCTGAGCCACAACGGGAACTCCATTTATTTCTTTTTAAAAGTAACTTAGTATAGATGTCGGCTGCCTTCATGTGTTCATTTTCAAAACTTTTGGATTTTGCTGGGCCAGATGTTTCTACAGATGGTGAAGGATTTGCATGGTTTACTAATTTTTTAGTTCAAGTGTGCCCTCTTCAGTTAGTACAGTGAAATACAATTTCTTTAATGAATAGCCTCTTGGGAGCGGGTAAGGGAAGATTACAGAGATTATAAAAGACTATCAAGTGTGTTTCAGATTTAAGGAAACTCTTATTTCTGTAGAAAACTTAATTTTCACCAACTTCTTTTTTTTCCCTTGGCCACACTCATGGCATGTGGAAATTTCCTAGGCCAGGGATTGAACCCATGCCATAGCAGTAACAATACCAGATCTTTTAACCACTAAGCCACCAGGGAAACTCCTCCACCAACGTGTTTATTCTTCCCTCTTCATCACTCAATCTCCAAGTCCCTTGTTCTTTCCCAGAAGCTACACCTGTCAATCTTTAACATGTCTAGACACATTTAGACCTATGGGTTTTGGTTTTTGTTTGGGTTTTTTTTTTTTTTTTTGGTCTTTTGGCCATTTCTTGGGCCGCTTCTGCGGCATACGGAGGTTCCCAGGCTAGGGGTTGAATCATCGCTGTAGCCGCAGGCCTACGTCAGAGCCACAGCAACACAGGATCCGAGATGTGTCCTTGACCTACACCACAGCTCACCGTATCGCCGGATCCTTAACCCACTGAGCGAGGCCAGGGATCGAACCCACAACCTCAGGGTGGATTCGTTAACCACTGTGCCACGACGGGAGCTCCAAACGAGGAGTTCTTGACGGTGCAGCAGGTTAAGGATCTGGTGTCGTCATTGCCGTGGCTTCAGTCATTGCTGGGCCCAGGTTTGATCCCTGGCCTAGAAACGTCTATGTGCTGCAGGCATGACCAGGGGGAGGGGGAGAGGATGTTAAATGAATCCACTAGTTATAAGCAGAAGGAAAAAACTTTATTTCTATCAAATTAAAAAGTAGGAATCAATCTTCAAGCAAGATAAAATAATCAGTAACACAATTAACAAGTAACAGCGCGAGTACAGATTGGACTACAGGTTTAGAGACTTGGAATTAAGGACATTCACCAAAATTAAGAGGGCTGACAACTCACTGAGGAAAAGCACTGATTGGTCGTAAACACACAACTTCTGGGGAAATGGAGCTGACATTTCACAGGACAGTAAACCAAAGACAAGGCGTCCTTAGGTTAGAGAACTGATGTGAGCTGGAGAGGGATCACAGTGAAACGCCATTCATTGGAACTCAACAATTCCCCGAGATCTGTTCATCTCAAAAACAAGAATATACAAAAATCAGTAGTACAAATTCTCATAAAATGTGAAAAGCCCTCTAAGCCCTGACACTTGAAGCTTAACCTAAAGACTGAGTTTTCATTTTCTTCCCTTTATTCTTCTCTAAATCAAACACAAAACATTGTTTTTATGTAGCACATTTCTGACTTTATACCCAAAGCTTTAAAACGAGGGGTGGAAAAAAGGTTTTATGCAATGGAGTTAGACGCACACGTCATCCCCGGGGAAAACCTTTGAGGTGCGCTGCTCTTTTGACAAGTTTTTAAGCAGGAGATCTTGTATTTCAATCATTTATTTCCAGCATGACACTGTGCTTCCTTATCACCAAAGAGGGAATGAACATCCATGTCACACAAAAGCTTTCGGCCTCTTGGAAATGTTTTAACCATGCCTCTCTCTAACACACACACACACACACACACACACACACACACACACACACACACACACACGGAAATGTTTTAACCATGCCTCTCTCTAACACACACACACACACACACACACACACACACACACACACACCCCTGATCAAATTACGCAGTTCCCTGAAGCATACAGATAATGGCATTTATTTTGGCAAGAATTGTGCAGTTTGCTAAAAGAAAGATAAGGAATGGCATTTATCAACAATAGTAATTAAAACATGTCTCAACAGATGGAGGAAGCAGATTTTTCTTCATAGTTGAAATGAACCATGGAAAGGGTGGTCTTGCCACACTTTCATCTGGAAACCCGACTGGATCAGTTATATACACAAAGGGGTGATAACTTATATATATGACCAGACCACATTCCATATTAAAAGAAGTTTCTAGCCCTAGCTCAGGAACTTCCACATGCTGTGGGTGCAGCCAAAAAAATTTTTTTTATTCGGTCACTGGGTTCTTCTTTTGAAACACAAAGCAGACATGAGAGGTGGGCAGCGGCAGGGGGTGAGGGGAGCCATAGAGAAAAAGCTGTATCATACTACAATAGAGAAAAAGCAAGAGCATGCTACACGCACAACTCTGTCTTATGAATTGCCTTTCTGGCAAAATTACTGCAGCAAGGAACATATTGTCTAGTTAAGGAAAGCTACGAAATGAAATGCATCAGGTAGCTGTGAATGCGTCCCCAGATCCTGGGACCCAGCAGAGCACAGATGAGACAGATGCCTCTGTACATACAGTGTGCAACTACCACCAGGACCCGTTTCCTGTCTCAGCACCAGAGCGCCAAAAGCAAAGATTCCAGGTGGGAGCAGATATTGTTTTACCTATTCATGAGACTAGGTGAACTAGGCAAACATACCAAAAAGGCCCTTTGAAATTTCCTGATTAATCCCTGTAGGCATATGAAAAGATTAAGTAAATGGGATTGTTTTTAAATACTTGAGGCAAGATAACAGAGATAGTATTAGCTATTCCATAGGGCAATTGAGGGGATTTAATTAGACAATGGGTGCAGTGCACTTAGTACCAAAAAAGAGTAACTACCAAGAAGGCTGATACCTTAACATATTTAGAAATGTGCTCCCTTTGTGATCTGAGCAATGACCTCCCCCTCCCCCCAGCAGAGGGAAAAGTCTCTTTAAACAAATAGCCAAAGACAACATTGAAATCCGGTTCCAGTGAACTACATTGTAGAAAAAGGCTTATTTATACATTTGCATAGGCCTGTTTCTGAATGTATCCTGTCATTGACATTATAAACAACAGAAAGCCACAGCAGCATCTCTCTTTCAAGAATCCTCCATCACCTATGTCTATTCTTATCACCTCCCCTGCCCTGCACACCCTGGGTGTAGCTGGGGCTCCCCTGAGCTTGGCGGCAGGAGGGTGCTGGGGGTGACCCTGGCAAAGGCAGGTGAGACACGACTGTGCATGATAAGCAGGGCCGCCACATCAGAGGATGGGCAAAGGCGTGGATGTGGCCTTGAGGATCCCGTTAATGTGTGACGGCACACGGGGAAGACGGTACTCTGTACTGGGTACCACTTGTTGACCTGCTAGCTCTTTGGGAAGATGAGATATCATCAGGGCCTTGTCTGCGGGTAGGAGGGAGAGATTTGTTCTGACATCCGGGAAGCAAAGTGAGTAGTGTCTAGATGGCTCCCAGGAGCCCAGGACTGTGTGTGAGCACCATGCCCGGGGGTAGGGGGGGAAACACACCTCAAGCATAAAGGTCCCTTCAGCGCCACAAGACCATGGACACTGAAAGGGTAGGCAGGTGAGGACCATGAGCTTGTCTGCTCCACAGATTAGCCGGGACCCAAGCCAGCCTACCTCAACCTCAACAGCCTTTCATTTCATTTATACGTGAGTAGTTGTGGAGGAGCAAAGGCTCAAACTCCTCTAGCAGCTTCTTTTGCTTAAGAAAAAGGGTGGGTGGGGGGAGGAAGAGTCCCACACAGAGCTGAATACCGCCATGGTGAAGTCTGCTGTTCTTGATGTGAGGCCCCCTAGAAATACAAGTGAAACCAAGCAGCTCAGCGCCATGTGTTGCTTGGGACACGACGTGGGGAGTTAAGGTCCAGGAGCGGAGTCAGGAGAACATGGGGGTGAGTCCTGTCTACACTGCAGCAGGAGCCAGGGCATGATGCTTCACGTTTCTGACTCTTGAACTGTCTATAAAAATGGGATCGTGCCTATCTCAAGGGATGCTGGAAAGATGAAACGAGCTGTTTAGGAAGGTCCTAAAACGGAACCGAACACTCAGGAGACCTTTGGGAAGTGGGAAGCCTGTCAGGATGAGGGAAACCAAAATGAACGAAGGGCAGGCTAGAGGAAGAAGGTGATTGGAGGCAGGGATCTTGGAAATCTATTCTTTTTGTTAATTATGAAAGAACATCCCACGTGGCGGTAGAAGGCCAACCCAAGAAAGATGTCCCTTTAATTTCACCTTGGCCAAAATATTTTCGAGATCATTAAAGGAAAAACTAGACTTTGTTGTAGAAAAACACCAGAAAGAGATTTTGGGGCCACTGAACATGAAACATCATCTTTCAAAGATCACGGAGTCAGTGTTTGGTTTTTACTGGTCCAACCCAGCAAAGTTGACGGCCCTCAATACAGGGCAACCTCCTCTGAAACAGCAGACGCTGTGGAGACACACTGATGACCAAGGCTGCCTACAAGTGTCTGTTTTGCTGGAAGGGAAAAGCAAGGGAAGGACGGTGGCATGGAGAATGGATTCGGGGGTCCCCGGGCCATGTCCCACACCTCCATTCCAAAAGCAGTGATGACCCTGGGACATCCGTTAAACACTAAGAAAAAGGTATGAAGGGATTTCTGCTTCCAAAAAAAAAACCCCACTCACTTTCCTCTTCTGAAGAATCCCTGTGATCACCGTCGCGTTCCACTTTTCCTGGCTTGTGGAAATGGTCTCCTTGGGAGTTCCCGTCGTGGCGCAGTGGTTAACCAATTCGACTATGAGCCATGAGGTTGCGGGTTCGATCCCTGCCCTTGCTCAGTGGGTTGACCATCCAGCGTTGCCGTGAGCTGTGGTGTGGGTCGCAGACGTGGCTCAGATCCTGCGTTGCTGTGGCTCTGGTGTAGGCCGGTGGCTACAGCTCCGATTCGACCCCTAGCCTGGGAACCTCCATATGCCACGGGAGCGGCCCAAGAAATGGCAAAAAGACCCCCCCCCCAAAAAAAAAGGTCTCCTTGGCAGTGCTACTCTAAAGGGTGTAATGTTTCTCCTTTCAGAGGTGTTTTTCTCTAAACCTGGTTCCCCAGGAAACCAGAGCTATATCTGCAGGTCTGATTTTCACCCCATCCCCATCAACTGGCATTCAAACGACTCGCCCAAAGCACGCAGAAGCCACTCTCATGCACTGATGTTTTCCATACCCCAACTGGGCACTTGAATTGCACAAACCTAAAAAGTAAATCATCTCACGTCACTGTGATTCAGAGGATGAGGAGGAAATCCGTCTATGTTTCCACTAAGAGAGCCAAAGAACACTCACAAGGAGGGGGACAAAAGGGAGAGGAACTGGCGAGAGCTGGGGCAGTATTGTTAAGGACAGTGGACATGTCACCGTGCAGAATCCATGGGTCAGGGTACAGACTGGGAACTCACTGAGACGTCTTCAGAACCTAAGTAAGCATTTCAACACCGCTGACGTGCTGACATCAGCTTCTTTTGTTTTTTCACCAGTATGAAGAGTCAGACAGAGGTGACTCCTAGGAACAGCAAGGGACCCTCCCTGGGGACAATCATGATGCATAAAGAGGAATATTTATTGCTAAGGCAACAGGAATAAAATTTCATTGTCCTTCCCAGAGGTGAGCAAGAGTTATAAAAGATGGCCACCAAGTCTGGAAACCAGGCAAATCTTGGTTTATTGATATTACATTCCAATGAATGACAAAATAGTATGAGCTCTATTTCTAGACTTCATGGCCACCCTATAGAAAGCATCTTTGGAATAGAATAAAAAATTATGATTTTGTTTTCCCGTCATCGTAAACCTGTCATCATCAGTCTAGGCACAGCTAGTGCAACATTTTCCTCAACCCCACAGGCTCCATTCCCTTTACCAACTATTTATAATATACTTGGGTCACTCACAGAAGAAAAACGCTATCAGCATCGATATTTAGCAGCATTTTCAAAGTACATTTTTTTTTTGTCTTGACTAAAAAGCTAAACTATTATTTTAGTCCAGTAATTCCATACAGTCTTAGTTCTATACATAAGATATGATCTTGTAACATGTATGGAGGTGAATGAGTCCCATTGTGAGGGCTCCCCAAAGACTCTGAGGGTTTGATTTTGCTACAATCAAAGGAGCAGTGTCAACCCATGAGAGTCAGACCAGCAGTTTAAGGAGACCCTTCACATAGCTCAGATCCTGGTGCACGAAGAGAGCCAATACCATCCCACAGCTCTCGGCTCTTAGAAAGGAAGTGGAGAGGGGAAAAAAGCAGTAACAATTTGTATTTGTAACAGTCTAGGAAGGGAGAAAATAGATGTAAAAAAAATAGTCTATCATGGTAGAAACCAAATCCTCTCATTCCAGGATATCCGGAAAGGAGAGATTCTGTGATTCTATGAAGCATGGATGCAGAAAGGTGTCATACCTAACAGAAAAAAATGAACTGTGGAGAGCCACTCAAGGCCACTGAGAGCAGCTGGCTTCAATCCCACTGTCACCAGGAGGGCGTCTATGCCAGGACAAAGCTAGGCTCCAGCCCTTGACATTCTCAGGCTTCCTAGTGCTGTGGTTCAGCCTTTGGGGGCTGGGAAGAACCAGGGACCACCACCCTCACGTGAAAAAGGCTACTATGGCGACAACATGGCTGTCAAATCAGCTAGAGCTTGGGTTACACACATGGGAAAGAAATCCAGCCTGTACGTGCTTGCTTGCTTTCTTATGAAGGACCTGAGACATGTGCAGAGACATCTTAAACCTGTGGAGGTGACCCTTCTATTAGAAAAGCAGAAGAGCCTCTTCGTTAACTCTTCCTATTCATTAGTTTTCTTATCAGTTCACCATTTAAACTAGAAAAGACGCTGCGAGCTATCTCGGCTAGCTTCTAATAGGGACACGGCACCAACACTACACATACGATTGGATGAATGGACCATATCTTCCTGCTTCTTCTACTGGGTGGGCTCAGTATGCTTCTTTGGACTGAATAGGTGTGATCTTGTTCGAGAAAAGTGTGTAAACATAGGGCCAGATTTTGTTAGTCTCCGTTCCCGAAAATTGGTGGAGCACTCCTCGGCCCCTGAAAGACAAAGTCCAACAATAAGGCATTTTTAGGTCTCCTTTTGACATATCACAGCAGATGAAGATCTCGTGGTCTATGTTACATATCAGAAAGTGACAAAACAGTCCCTATAAATGTCTCAACATGCCACTGAGGCCTATCTTTTTTTTTTTTTTTTTGGTCTTTTTGCCATTTCTTGGGCCGCTCCCGCAGCATATGGAGGTTCCCAGGCTAGGGGTCCAGTTGGAGCTGTAGCCGCTGGCTTACACCATAGTCACAGCCAGGAGGGATCCCAGCCGCATCTGCAACCTACACCACAGCTCACGGCAATGCCGGATCCTTAACCCACTGAGCAAGGCCAAGGATCAAACCTATAACCTCCTGGTTCCTAGTCCAATTTGTTAAGCACTGAGCCACAACGGGAACTCTCCGGGCATATCTAAATAAGGCCAGAGCTTCTGCAATTCTGGCTGGCTTGCCATCATGCCTCCTTTTCTTCTCCGCTTTAAAACATATCAAAGAGCAACATTTTAAGGACAATCCCAAATCTGCCTCAATACACACACTGAAAAAAGCAAATCAGGGACACTCTCTGGGACTCTAAAACCCTTAACTTACAACAACAAATCATGAAACGCAAGATACACCCTAATAAGATCAAGAACCCCTGATCTTGCTAAAGTATTTAAGGACTGCAAGGTTGGAAAGTGATTATAGCCGAGACTGTACATGTGGTCATGCAGCCCGGATATGGGTTTTGTTTGGCTTTCATGCTTTTGTTCACAAAATCTGTTGCCAGTATAAAAATTGGCATTTTCTTCCACAGAGAGAGCCTGATTTCTGCGTCTCTTGAAAAACCAGAATCATTGGCCATAATGAGCTAGCTTGAGGGCCCCTGTGGTGGTGATAATTGGCTGGAGCAACAGTGGAGTTGTCCGGTTCAACTGTCACTCAATGGCCCAGCTGGACACGTCCCCTGCCAGGTTTGATACTCATTTCCAATACCTGCCTGACCCCTGTTGTCATCATTTTGCAAACTGTAATTTATAGTTTTAGCATTTCTTTGGCAACTCCCTCCAGACACATCTAGGCCAAAAGTCCCTTCTAATCGTCTATTCAAATCAGATATTTACATGTGGGAGTGTCAAAATAGAAATTCATTTCAGTCCTGTAAGAAGAAAAATGAAACTAAGTCTAGAGGCAGTTTTACAATCAGACAGAGATGACAAGGTTTCAGTCCTTATAAGAGCTTCAGTATAAAAGAACCAGGCATCCTCTGGTGTTCCCATCGTGGCTCAGTGGTTAACGAATCCGATTAGGAACCATGAGGTTGTGGGTTCGATCTATGGTGTTGCTACGTGGGTTAAGGATCTGGCGTTGCTGTGAGCTGTGGTGTAGGTTGCAGACACAGCTTGCATCCCACATTGCTGTGGCCATTGTGTAGGCTGGCTACCAGCTCCGATGACACCCCTAGCCTGGGAACCTCCATATGCCATAGGTGTGGCCCTAGAAAGACAAAAAAAAAAAAGAACCAGGCATCCTCTGCCAGGTACACCTCTAGCATTTCATCTGACTTGCACCTGGGAGGTACTATGCCTTTAGCTTAAAGAAACACGTGCCCACCACAGTCCAATGTCTTTCCCAAGAGGCTCCACGCCATTCTGGTCGCCCATCTGCCATGGAAACATCAAAGCACACTCACTTGTATAATTCGATCACTGGCTTTGCCACATCCTTGTACTGTCTTAGTCTGGCAGCAACTGCTTCAGGTTTGTCGTCTTCCTGCTGGATCAATGGCTCACCAGTAATGTCATCAATCCCCTAAAATACCAGAAAAACCAGTTAGATGGCTGGCAGCTGGACCATGCTGGTGCAAAACTATGTATTCACCTTGGACTCCCACCACGTGATGTGTGAGGCCTGGGTGACAACAGTGACGGCGCAGGTAGTTCGAAAAAGCAAAGGCACTCGTTAGAGTATGTTAACCTTTCTTCATGAGAGCGGACATTAAATCTTGACTAACTTCTCAGATCTTTCTAGTGCTTTTGATAAGTATTACCTTTAACTCACAATTCAAAATTCCAGGCCAACTCCCCCAACAACAACCGACCATTAGACAATGTCATTCTGGCCCTCGAAATAGTCCTCGAACTGGTTTCTAAAGGCTGAATTCTCCACATGGAAAAGAAATGTCTCAGACCAAACGATTTACTTGGGAAAAACACTGATGGAGGAGAAAGTGTCCATCTCTGCTACCTTTCAAATTCTACCATGTAGCTCTTTTGATATTAATCTTACTCAGCTTATTCTACTAAAGCAAACAATGACATCTAAAGGTAGATTAAGGAGTTCCCGTTGTGGCTCCGGAGGTGAAGAACCTGACGAGTGTCCATGAAGATGCAGGTTTTATCCCTGGCCTTACTCAGGAGGTTAAGGATCCGGCGTTGCCATGAGCTGCGGTGTACATCACAGATGTGGCTCAGATCTGGCATTGCTCTGACTGTGGTGTAGGCCAACAGCTGTAGCTCCAGTTTGATCCCTAGCCTGGGAACTTCTATTTGCCACAGGTGTGGTCTTTAAAAAAATAAATAAAATTTAAAAAATAAAGACAGATTAAAATAGGCATGAATCATGACTATGAGAATCAGGAACAAACATTCTGAGAACAGAAAAACTGTAACCAAAAAAAATCTGATGTATTTTCACCTTCTCGGAACCTACACATACTTACAAAAAAGCAAAACGGCACAACCTAATTTGCCTCTCATGTCCACTACTAGAGAAGGACGGTAGTTATAAGAAACAAATCTGGGAGTTCCCGTCGTGGCGCAGCAGAAATGAACCTGACTAGGAACCATGAGATTGCAGGTTCAATCCCTGGCCTCACTCAGTGGGTTAAGGATCCGGCGTTGCCGTGAGCTGTGGTGTAGGTTGCAGACACGGCTTGGATGTGGTATTGCTGTGGCTGTGGTGTAGGCTGCAGCTGTAGCTTCGATTAGATCCCTGGCCTGGGAACCTCCATATGCTGTGGGTACGGCCCTAAAATGCAAAAAAGAAAAGAAAGAAACAAATCTGGCAAAAAGCAGGCTACGGCAAAACTAAAAGGCTCAGGTATTCCATTGGAAAATTCAAAACTGGCCGTAAGTTTGAAATGCCCTAAAACTCCATTAGAGCTCAGGACCTTAGATATGTAACCTGCACTGGTGAGCCACATAATTATCATCTGTGTATTTCATGGCTGATGCCCTGGTGAAACAGGAGAGATGGGGATGGGAAAAGGCTGTATATCAGCTATGTTCCCCTCTCCTTGATTTTACTTATTGCTGAAAAGCTCAGAGGTCATTTCTGGGACTTCAGAGCACCAGGAAACACAACCAATTCCAGAAAAAGCAGAATGACACTAGGACAACAGTGTCTGGAGAGCTTGGCCACAGCAGTTGACCAGGTAGCACTTTCACTGCTGTCTTTGCAAAAGTGTTGTAACTACAGGTCTTCTTTTAGGGAGACCCAGTCTTTGGGAAGAAACTCAGTATTACAGCTTCTCAAATTTGAAGAGAATCTTTGCATCTGCAGATTTAGGCAGAGAAAAAATATGAAGCCTTTAGACTCCAATGCCTACTCAGAACCCTCTTTTCCTCCCTATCCATTTTTTTTTCTCCATACTAGCTTCTTAGGATGGAATGAAAAAAGGGATCTAATAAATAATAAAGGACCTGAAGAACTTAAGATTTTTAAAGTGAAGACTGCAAAAGGAGACTTAGCGCTTAGCCCAAATGGAAAGGACTCATAATGACGACCTAGGTCACCCAGGAGCTAGGAAGGCAAGCTTAACCCCTAGAAGTAGTTTTCTGTATTTATTACTGACTCTAACTTATATTCAAGGCTAACCTATATTAACAATAACATATATTCCATAAATGTTAACTCAGTGAGACACAAGAGCCACCGCTTCCACACTGGTATAATAATAAGTAACACTATCAACACCAAATTAACTGAAACTAAGAATTATCAGGCTGGGAGTTCCCTTTGCGGCTCAGTGGTAATGAACCTCACTAGGATCCATGAGGATTGAGGTTCAATCTCTGGCCTCCAAATAAGCAGCAGTGTAGGTCACAGTCAGGGCTCAGATCCTGTGTTGCTGTGGCTGTGACACAGGCCGGCAGCTGCAGCTCCGATTCAATCTTTAGCCTAGGAATTTCCATAGGCCACCAATGCGGCCCTAAGATATTTAAAAAATAAAAAAGAATTATCAGACTGAACTAATTCATGTCTTGACCAGAAAGAACAATAACTCTTTAAATGAATTTGTCTGGAGTTCCCATCTTGGCACAGTGGAAACGAATCCAACGAGGAACCATGAGGTTGCGGGTTCAATCCCTGGCCTCACTCAGTGGGTTAAGGATCCAGCATTGTCATGAGCTGTGGTGTAGGTCACAGACGGGACGCAGATCTGGCATTACTGTGGCTCTGGCAGCAACAGCTATGATTAGACCCCTAGCCTGGGAACCTCCATATGCCACAGGTGTGGTCCTAAAGAGACAAACACAAAAAAAATAAAAAAATAAAAAAAATAAATGAATTTGTCAGAAGTTTCTTTAAACATGTATCTTGATATGTGTTTAATTTTATGTTAAATGCATAGATGGTATAGTTTGAACTTCTTTTTAAGGGCAATCTTTTATTCCTCTGCCCCTCCCAACTCCCTATACTTCCTCACTCCCACCACACCCAGGACCCCACTCACCTAACCCTGTTCCTTATTTTGTCCCAGCTCCCAGGACAGATCCTTCATACCTTTATCCCTACTCATAATGAAGCTAGAGAGCAGTTATAAAACACATAAACAGATGTACATAAGGGGGGTTGTCACTTATTTTTCAAAAGTCATTCCCACTCAACAATACCCATGGGAAATATTTCTCCAGGTCAAAGAATATAGTACTAAGTCATTCTTTTATTTATGTATTTATTTTTACTGAATATATAATATTCCAAAATGTGGGTATTCTCAAATTTAACCACCCTTATAGATGAACATTCATTTTCAGGTTTTATTCTTCCCACTACAAACAGCACTGAAATGAGTCCCATTTATGTGCGTGACCTTACCTGCCAGTGCTCCCATTTCCATAGATGGTATGCCCACAAGGGGGTTGAGTGAAATATGTATTTAAAAATTTTAATCTAGGAGTTCCCGTTGTGGCGCAGTGGTTAACGAATCTGACTAGGAACCATGAGGTTGCAGGTTCAATCCCTCACCTCGCTCAGTGGGTTCAGGATCCGGCATTGCTGGGAGCTGTGGTGTAGGTCGCAGACGCAGCTTGGATCCTGCATTGCTGTGCCTCTGGCATAGGCTGGCAGCTATAGCTCCAATTCGATCCCTAGCCTGGGAACCTCCCTATGCCGTGGGTGCAGCCCTAGAAAAAGACCAAAAAAAAAAAAAAAAAAAGTAATGTAGATGGCAGGGTTGCATTGTCAAAAGCAGTATTTCACATTGCCCAATACAGATGAGTCTTCCCAGTACCCAACCAGCAGTGGCTGCTGTACATGTTACTTTACATGCCTTGACTCCTAGTAAATATTTGTTGGCTATGGATATTCGCTCTTTTTGGAAGAGCCAGTTCATATTGTTCACCCACTCTTTAAATGCAATGCAATGTTTTACCTCTTTCTTGTCAATTTGTGAGAGTGCTTTATCTATTCTTACATGTACATGAGGTGGGTTGAAGTCCAGGTTATACACCCTTCCACTAGAAGGGTGAATCCAGCGCCGGCTGAGACGATCTTTGAGCGTTTCAAATGGAATGTTCAAAGTGATCACTAGATCCAGGTCACATATTTTGTCCAAGGCTTCAGCCTGAACTAATGTTCTAGGAAAACCTAAATGCCAAAAACAAAACATATCAAACGCGAGACACTTCCCAATTCCAATCAGTTGTTGAAATATTTTCAGTGACAGAATAATCAAACGGGCACATAAACTACCCAGAAAGGAGCTTTCACCAGGACTTTCTATCTACCTCTGTACATTTAATATGAGAAGAAAACATGCTACTTTATATCTGGCTTAAGCATTTGGAACATTCAAGGTTAAGGAGTCACTCGATAAAAGCAGAAAGTGCTACAGGTCACTAGACAAGGTAGGCTCAGCTCCAGACTCTGGGCAAGTTATACCACCGTCACTTCCTCTTCTCTTAAAAAATTGAAGGCACAAAATTTTATCTGTGTCCTTTTAACTCTAACAGCCTATGAGTACATTATTCTTTGGCTACCACTATGTATACACATGTTTTTTTAAGTCTAATCAAGTCAAGAAAGATCCTTCACTCAAACCTTCATTTGAGCTGGCACCTTAAGAAGGGAGACTGGAGTTCCCGTTGTGGCGCAGCAGAAATGAGTCCAACTAGGAAACATGAGGCTACAGGTTCGATCCCTGGCCTTGCTCAGTGGGTTAAGGATCCAGCGTGTCGTGAGCTGTGGTGTGGGTCGAAGATGCGGCTGGAATCCTGCATTGCTGTGGCTCTGGTGTAGGCCAGTGGCTACAACTCTGACTAGACCCCTAGCCTGGGAACCTCCATATACCGCGGGAACAGCCCTAAAAAGACAAAAGACCAAAAGAAAATAAAAGGGGTGGGAGGAGACAAAATTCCAATCTCAAAAAGAACTACTGGGTTTTTTTGGGGCGGCGGCCGGGGTGGGGGGTTGTTTTGGGTTTGGTTGCTTTTTAGGCCGCACCTGTGGCATATGGAAGTTCCCAGCCTAGGGGCTGAGTTGGAGCTGCAGCTGCCGGCTATGTCACAGCCACAGCAATGGGGGATCCAAGCCACTGGTTTTGTTGTTTTAAAATGTCTGCACCTGCAGCATATGGTATGCAAGGTCCCAGGTCAGGGAATGAATCTGAGCTGTAACTGTGGCGCTGTGGCAAGGCCAGATCCTTTAACCCAAAGGGCTGTGGCAACACCAGATCCTTTTACCCACTGTGTGGAGCAAAGAATAGAACCTCCACCTCCACAGTGACTCAAAAGCTGCTGCTGTCAAATTCCTAACTCACTGCACCACAGCAGGATATCAAAGAACTGGTGCTTTTTAAAACTATTTGGATACTGCAAAACTTATAAATTCATCCTAGTTTTCTAAATGAGAGGAAACAAACTAAAATTGAAATTTGGACTCATGGTCATCACTTCTTTTTTTGCAGCTAGCTGACACCAAATTACATACTTTTTTTTTTTTTATCCCGAGGGATTGATCTGTTTTAAACATAACTCCAGGTTTGGCTGGGGTGGGACTATACAATAGTATCTTTTACCTAGAGTTTGTCTGTTCTACTGAAAACCTTAGGGAAGCATAGATAAGGGTTAGTCATGGATGAGAATTCTGATTTCCTTTGGTCTTAAATTTTTCCCAGTTACACCCAACTCACCTCTTCCCACAACTTCACCTATAGGTTTCTCATCCTGCAGCCTAGGCTCTCGTGCCAATAGCCACCCAGCTGTATCTTCTCCTTCCTCCCACACTGACTCACTGGCTAAGCATCCCCTTCACGTAAAGGCACCCACATGTTGGGAGATTATGATTAGAAGTATGTTCGTGGTGCTTTTGCAATGATAAGGCAGGTGGTGCCTTGCTACTCTTTTATGGCTTCTAATTCTTTAAACTGAGAATATAGTATTTTCAAAATGGTCTTTAAATAAACTGCTAGCTAGATTTTTTTTCTTCAATCTCAACATAATTTATGTTAGATCAGATTAAGACTACTCGGTATTTGGGAAAGTAAAAGGTCAAATCATATGTGCCCAAGATCAGAACAATGCAGACACCTTGGCCATATTCGCCCTGGAAGGCAGATATTCCCAGCACAGAGCGGGAAAACACTAGAATAGTTATCGTCTAGTGTTCTAATCAGTGTACACCCTCCTTTGATTAGTCTCCCTTATTTTGAAATAATTCAGTGGAATTATATGACTCTTGAGTTCTGTAAATTCAATATGTAACCTTTCCATTATGGAATGGTTTGATTACTTTAATATCAGTTCAGTAAGCAACTTTTCTTTTGATTATTAAGTTCAAAAACAAACTGGGGGAGTTCCCGTCGTGGGACAGTGGTTAACGAATCCGACTAGGAACCATGAGGTTGCGGGTTCGATCCCTGCCCTTGCTCAGTGGGTTAACGATCCGGCGTTGCCGTGAGCTGTGGTGTAGGTCGCAGATGCGGCTCGGATCCTGCGTTGCTGTGGCTCTGGCATAGGCTGGCAGCTATAGCTCCGATTCGACCCCTAGCCTGGGAACCTCCATATGCCGCGAGAGCGGCCCACAAAATAGCAAAAAAAAAAAAAAAAAAAAGACCGAAAAAAAAAAAAAACCTGACTTTGAAGTTCCCATTGTTGCTCAGTGGTTAACGAACTCGGGTAGTATCCATGAGGCTGCGGGTTCAATCCCTGGACTCCCTCAGTGGGTTAAGGATCCGGCGTTGCCCTCAGCTGTGGTATAGTTCGCAGATGCGGCTTAGGTCCCAAGTTTCTATGGCTGTGGTCTAGGCTGGCAGCTGCAGTTCCAATTCAACCCCTAGCCTGGGAACTTCCATATGCTAAAGGTGTGACCCTAACAAGCAAAAAAAGAAAACACCAAAAACCAGGGAGTTCCTGTTGTGACTCAGTGGTAATGAACCCGAGTAGTATCCATGAGGATGCAGGTTTGATTCCTGGCCTCACTCAGTTGGTTGGGGATTCAGTGTTGCCGTGAGCTTCGATATAGGCTGGCAGCTGCAGCTCTGATTCAACACCTAGCCTAGGACTTCCATATGCTGCAGGTGTTACCCTAAAAAGCAAAAAAAGAAAAATGGAAATAAAGAAGTCTGCAGCCAAAACTACCCCAAATCAATCTCTTTGTTCTTTCCTCAAACCCATTTTCAAAAAGCCATCTTTTAAAGCAGTAACTTCCAAAGAGACTTTTGGAAGACTCTCCAAAGAGAGTACAGAATAGAACATTTCATTCTTTTTAATCTTCTGTTTTAGAGGGTTCATTTTATGTTATATATTTAAAAAATTGTACGTGTACCTCATTTATAAATACATATCTATATATCAAAGATGTAGACGCAACATTTTTACTGATGAATGTACACAAAGAATTTTAGAGACCCCTTTAAAGACCTACATTCTCAGCCACAGTTCCAGGGCCTCGTGTTCCAGCATCACTAGCCATAACCCTGAAAAGGAAACACTCTTCTTTATTTTCTGGGTAGAAGTTGAAAGCTGAAAAAAGCCCTAGGAAATATGCAGCTCTAAAAGAGAAAAAGACAGTTCCTCCAACAAATAAAAACTCAATCTAGGAAGTTCCTATTGTGGCTCAGCAGTAAAGAGCTTGACTAGTATTCATGAGGATTCTGGTTCAATCCCTGGCCTTGCTCAGTGGGTTAAGGATCCAGCTTTGCCACAAGCTGTGGTGTAGGTTGCAAACTCTGCTCAGATCCTGAGTGGCTATGGCTGTGGCGTAGGGCGGCAGTTGTAGCTCCAATTCAACCAACCACCAGCCTGGGAACTTCCATATGCCACAGGTTCAGCACAAGGAAGCAAAACAAACAAACAAATCACACAGCAACAACACTCAAATCTTATTGGCTAAAGTTTCCTTGTCTAAGAGGGAAGAAGCAAGTTGGCTCAGCTCCCCAACTGATTCCAAATGCTGGGGGCCTCTGGAGGAATGGGTGAGAAATACAACTGTGTGCAAAAGAAGCTGAATTCCCAAGGAAGAGATTTCAAAAGCCTGTTGGGTGGTGCCTACCTACTGGGCTCTCACACTCAGACCAGCTGACAACCACAGAGCACCCTTCATTCTGGTGGCTTAGAGGCCTCTTGTTAGGAAGACAGCTCTTACCATGTTCTCCCTTTCACAAAACAGGCTCAAGGTGAAAGAACCAGAGAAATGAAACATCTAAAATGGAAGAGTTATGCTTTAAGATGTTCATATTGTTGGAAAGCAACTGTCTCAGTGGTTTAGAAGTAATTAACAACTGAAATGTGTCATTGCACAATTTCAAGGATTCTCCATCTGGCAGGGTACAAAGTGACAAGGACAGACCAAAAAGAAAAGGTTAGGGATGCTCAGATTTCAACCCAGGCTGATGAGAACGGAAGATTTAGGAGGAAGAATAGGACTTTTTTTTTTTAATTTTTTAAATGATCCAAATGATTTCAATACATATCCCAATTGATTAAGAAGAACCACCAAACTGCTCAGTAATAACAGCAGTGGAGGTGCAGTATCAAGAATCTGACAGCTGGGAGTTCCCATTGTGGCTCAGCAGGTTAAGAACCTTGGGGATGAGGGTATGACCCCTGGCCTTGCTCAGTGGGTTGGGGATCTGGTGTTGCTACAAGCTGCGCAAGGTCACAGATGCAGTTCAGATCCAGCGTGGCGGGAGCTGGGGCTGGGGCAAAGACCTGCAATGCAGCGCTGATTCGACCCTCAGCCTGGGAAATTCCATATGCCGCAGGTGCAGTCCTAAAGAGAAAAAAGAACAATAACTTGTCACCTGCCCCATTGGGGGGGTAATTATAACCACTTCTGAGCAGGTACAAACCCCTTGGAAGAACGAGTCCCCTGTGACCTCGGTTAATGGGAAAACTGGGAAGGAAGCCCACAAACAGAAGCAAATCTTTCCCAGAGTCCCTAGGCACCTAACTCAAGCCACCTGTTAATGCCATTCCCCTGTCTGGTGTCTTAGCTCTAAAGAAAGTGTGCCTGGGGACAAAGGGTTCGGTCTTAGAACAATGGACCAGACGTCAAAGATCTGGGTGCCTGTCGTGGTTTCCTAAGGGAGGAGAAGCAGCCTTAAGCTAGACACGCTCAGGGCTCAGTGTAACCTGTATGTTACTGATGGGCACAAGCTTTGGAATCAGACACACCCAGATCTCAACCCCAGCTCTGTCCAGCCATAACTGAGAACTCCCCCTGGTTTTGTAATCACTCTGATCTTTAGTTTTCTCAGATATAAAACACTGGTGTATTAATTTGCTGGGGCTGCGAAACCACAGAACCAAACTTATTTCTCATTTTTCTGGAGGCTAGAAGTCTGAGATCAAGAGGGTTGAGGCCTCCCTCCTTGGCTTGCAAATGGCCATCGTCTCCCTATATACACACTTCTCCCTATATACTCACACGGTCTGTCTTCAGTGTAGGTCACACTATACTCACATTTCCGCTTCTAACAATGGCACCAAGTCAGTGCAGGTGAGGGCCCACCAGAAGTCCTCATTTTAACTTAATTACCCTTTAAAGACCTTATAGCCAAATACAATCACATTTAGAGGTGCTGGGGGCTAGAACTTTCACATAAGAATTGAGGGGTGGGGGACACACCCTCGAAACTGAACCTGAAAATGAAGGGTAATCCCTACTGCACAGGGCGGTTTTGAGGATGAAAAGAGACAATCGCTTGTAAAATGTTTAAGATGCCAAGTGTTAGGAACACAGTGAGCGCTCAGTAAAGGGCTGCTGTTACTCTTGGTAGAACTCTCCTATTTTCAATTCAATCAAAAGGTAGCAGGAAGGAAAGGTTCCCATCCACCAACTCACCCACTCTTAATTCCTTTTCTGAGATGCTCTGAAGAGTTTGGGCAGTTGCTGGTGCTCTTGTGCTCTCTGCCACAATTATAGCTCAGCACGTCCAGTTACAGACCACATAGATGCCACATTCTGGGTTCCCCCCTTCCCAGTCTCTAATACCTACCGGGTACTCCCTAAGTTTGGACATGTATAATTTGACCAGTCCTCCTACTGGTGGATATCTAAATGCTTTCCAATACACTCCTATGAGTATCACTGCACAGGAATTGAAACATATGATTAGGGAAAAACAGCCTGGCAGACAGGAATATAGACTCCAGAGAATAAACTGCCTGGGGTGGCAGTCCACTTGGCTTGGGTACCTAACCTCACTCTGTATCTATAAAATTAGGATGAAGATACCTAATTCGAAAAGTATGTGGGAGTTCCCGTCGTGGCGCAGTGGTTAACGAATCCGACTAGGAACCATGAGGTTGCGGGTTCGATCCCTGGCCTTGCTCAGTGGGTTAAGGATCCGGCGTTGCCGTGAGTTGTGGTGTAGGTCGCAGACATGCGCGTGCACACACACACACAAAGTCTGTAAATCCCAGAATGGTGGCTTGTCCAGGATAAGCTGCTGTGGGAGCAGTGGCAAATTGGGGGAAAGGCCATGTGGAATGGAGATAAAAAGACAAAAAAGCAAGTCTGATGAAAGGAAAGGCATGAAAGATAAAAGATAAGCTTGGGCTTCAATAAAACAGGCCATGCATGGGGAGACGGAATAATGTTTTCACATGGGAGAGTGAATCTCCTCAATATCGAAAGAGACAAGAAAGAAAGTAGCATCCTAAGGGAGACTCGGGTTTTCCTTAAGACAGAAAGTAGAAAGAGTATTCTGCAAAGAGAGTGAGGGAGTTTGGGAAAGGGGAGAAAATTGTAAGGAAAGAGGATTCCAGAGAGTGCGTTGGAAAAGCCAAGAATCAGTGAAAAAAGAGAACTGGATTTTTTTTCTTTTGGTCTTTTTGCCTTTTCTAGGGCCACTCCCGAAGCATATGGAGGTTCCCAGGCTAGGGGTCTCATTGGAGCTGCAGCCGCCAGCCTACACCACAGCTCATGGCAACGCCGAATCCTTAACCCACTAAGCAGGCCAGGGGTCGAACCCACAACCTCATGGTTCCTAGTCGGATTCGTTAACCACTGAGCCACGACAGGAACTCCAAAAGAGAACTGGATTTTAAAAAGGTTACAGGGCTGACTTAGCTTAATAACCAAGCATCATGGTTGGAAGTAACTCGCTTCAAATACTATAATTCTCAGGGCAGATGTGGTGTCCTCATGTCTGAAGTGGTCACCATGTAGGAGAAAATGTTCCAATAAAAATGTAGAAAGGAGAGCCCCCGGCCATGATGACTAAGCAAAGTCCATCCAACGACCCCAACCACCCCTCCCCCATGCATCTGCTTCTGTAAATTTGGTTCCGCAACGACTACCTTGCCTGATGTCACTCCCGTCCAACTAGCCAAGCATGGACCCGGAAGACGTAGCCCATAAAAGCCTTGTGAAACCCTTCTTCCGAGCTCAGACTCTGGAGAGCGATCTCCTCTGAGCCCACCGGCATCATAAACCTGAGTTCCCCAACTCTCCGAGTGCTCACTTGCTTTCTCGCCGGGTAAAGGAGCTGATCCACTGCAGCCACAGAGCTGCTGGAGCTGGTACGCTGCAGCCACAGGGCTGTCGCCAGAGCAGATACACTGCAGCGCAGGGCTGCCGGGTAGCTGCCGAAACAACCAAGTCCCTGGAGACAGGCATGGGCTCCAGTGAAGCCCAGGGTGCAGTGTCACAAGCCTGAGGGGTCACAGGTCCTGGAGAGGGGCTGGCTGTTACTCTGGTCAGGCATCACGGAAAGGCTCCACAGGGGGAGGAGCAGGGGTTACCCGTCTATGAGATTCTTACTATGCGGAACATCCTTCAGCCTACGGATCCTAGTGTCCAGACTTCAGAGCACACAGTAGGAAACAGTATTGTAGAAGACAGCCTGGGAGCACCAGCATTCCTTAAACTGATTTACGTCCGTGTCTCAAGCTGGGCTAAGCAAACCGTCAAAGTAATTCACAATTACTTCTCATGTCAATTAACTGCCAAGAAGGTAACATCAGAAGAGGTACAATGTGACCAGCACGTCTGATCAGCTGGATAAAGCCATACATTTCTTTCTTTCTTTCTTTCTTTCTTTTTTTTTTTTTTTTTTTTTTTTTTTTTGTTGTCTTTTTAGGGCTGCACTTGCAGCATATAGAGGTTCCCTGGCTAGGGGTCTGATGGAGCTGTTGCCGCCGGCCTACACCAGAGCCACAGCCATGCCAGATCCGAGCCGCGTCTGCAACCTACACCACAGCTCACGGCAACACCGGATCCTTAACCCACTGAGCAAAGCCAGGGATCGAACCCTCAACCTCATGATTCCTAGTCGGATTCGTTAACCACTGCACCACGATGGGAACCCCAAGCCATACATATTTTTTAAGTGAACATGATGTCAGAGCCGCAGTTATAAAGATTAGTGGAAACCTGTCAAGCAAGATGCCCCTGTTTCAGGACATGAGATGATCAGGGTGACTTGGGGGGAGGAGGGAGCTCATGAGAAATGTGGGCATTCTGCTCTAGAATCTATTCAGTTACCATTTGATATTCACTGATCCGGGTTCTCTTCTGCAGATTTACACTTCGTGTGAGATTCAACTCCATGGTACTTTGAATTGCTAGGATACTGGGATTTGAAAGGGAACAAATAATTAGCAAATATATGGAATGTTAAAAGGTGATTCCCCCGGAAGTCTTGTCATCTGTATTTAAATAAGAATAGCCACTCTGAACACGGAAATATTTCAGTGCATACATAAAGTACTTAAATGCATTCTCAGAGTTTATCTTCTGTAGTGATTTAGACTAGGCAGGCAAGGATGACACTGGCAGGCCCAAGGACAATCTGCTGCGCCAGCTGTGGGTTTATATTCTTCCTTAAATATGCTCGATTGTGGTGCCTATTAAAATTCTAAGATCCTTAAGGACTGGGGCTGTTTATTCCTGCAGTGTCCAGGATATGGTCAGATGCCATGCGGATATGGTTTTCCTGGCGAGCTGGGATTAGGGATGAAGCCGACTAGATGCACACTCAAATTCTGTCAACAGGTGGCAGCATTAATAATCTTTCTGCTGAGAAAAAACTGCCACAACATTGGGGTATGCATTTATTTTTCACTAAAAGTAATCCTCAAAAGACATGCTTTTCAATGGCTAGCAGTATTCCAGCCTCCTTAGACAGCCTAGTCCAAGTGGATACATTCCATTACTGAGGAAAACAGAAAGCCTAGCAGGTAAAGTAAAATAAGGATCCTAATTAAGCATGGAAAGCTTGCCTTCCTCCCTTAACTACGTATATGAGGCTGTCCCCCTGCATGGGTTCTGATCAGGAATATGGAAAACCTACCCCATGGGGTACCTGTCACTCATCTCACAAGTAGAAAAGATGCGCTGTCCTGTTCAAACAGCCAATCCATGTCCAAAGTTAACATTGCTCCGTAGTTAAAATTCTCCCAGGGAGTTCCTGTCGTGGCTCAGTGGTTGAAGGAATCCAACTAGCAACAATGAGGTTTCGGGTTCGATTCCTGGCCTTGCTCAGTGGGTTAAGGATCCGAGTTGCTGTGAGATATGGTGTAGGTTACAGATGTGGCTCAGATCCTGTGTTGCTGTGGCTCTGGCGTGGGCCAGCGGCTACAGCTCCGATTCAACCCCTAGCCTGGAAACCTCCAAATGCCGCAGAAACGGCCCAAGAAACGGCAAAAAGATAAAAAAAGAAAATTCTCCCAGAAACTATCGTGCTATATCTAATTATGGTGCCTGAGGGTTGTTTTACCTGTCAAAAGATTTACTAGGTGCGAGCAGATGTCACTAAATTCCCGACTGGTATGAAGTTCCCAGCAGTGCTGGCCACCAGGCCTTGACACGGGGTCCTCTCAGCCATGCCGAGAGCCTGTGGGAGGGCCACTGGAGCAAGAGGTGCCACACCAATAAGCTGAGGTGGGGGGCAATTGGGGACGAGGACATTTCTGTTTCTCTAATTTAGGGTGCATTCACGCCAGAGGAAGGGTGCTGAGCCAGAGTCCACCACTGCATTCCCAAGCAGAGAAGCACTAGATGGAAAAAAAATGAGAGTTCTGAGGAGTTCCTGTAGTGGCTCAGCGGTTAATGAGCCCAACTAGTATCCATGAGGATGCAGGTTCAATCCCTGGCCTCACTCAGTGGGTTAAGGATCTGGCACTGCTGTGAGCTGTGGGGTAAGTGGCAGACGCGGCTCAGATCCGGCGTGGCTGTGGCTGTGGCCAGCAGCTGTAGTTCAGATTCGACCTCTAGCCTGAAACCTCCATTTGCCACAGGTGTGGCCCTTAAAAAAAGAAAGAAAGGAAGAAAATAAAAGGACAGTTTTGAGGGCAACTTCCAGCAACCTCCTGGGCCTACCAGATGTGAAAAGGCCACGCAACATCATGCCCTGTTTCTACCTCCATTGAAATCTGGAGCCAACATGGTGGCTTCTGACCATCCATCCCACCCCTTCCCAGCTGTTGGGGAAACAAGCACCAAGGTACAAATGCAAGGCACTGTTCATCACAACTGATGGCTGAAGGATTAAGGCTGAAAGCAGTCCATTTGTCCTCCAGGGTCCTCCCTAATCCAGTGGCATTCAAACCATTCACACCGGCAACCAGAAGCCTGAGTAGTAACTTAAACCGCATCCATTAAAATCTGTTTTATGAAGGCCTTTTCTTTTTTCCTATCTTATCTGTTTACATAATATTTATTTGTATGTGTATCTAAGACCTCCATATTCCATTTCAGTGAGTTTTTATAACAGATGGGGAGACGATTAAGAAGCAGCTGTGCTCCAGATGTTGGCAACATCCTATCACTTTGTGAGTTCCACATTTCCCACGATGCCAAGAGAGCTCTGGGGCCGACTCCCTGCTCACTCTCAAGGACACTGGCGGCTCCTTCTGCTATATATCCTAGAGTTTAAGAGATCTGTGACCTGTGGGTACTGCTCAAGGAGCTTAAGTTAGTAGTAAACGATTTAAAAACCTAGATATGCTGAAGTTCCCGTCGTGGCTCAGTGGTCAACGAATCTGACTAGGAATCATGAGGATGCAGTTCGGTCCCTGCCCTTGCTCAGTGGGTTAAGGATCCGGTGTTGCCGTGAGCTGTGGTGTAGGTTGCAGACACGGCTCGGATCCCGCGTTGCTGTGACTCTGGCCTAGGCCAGCAGCTACAGCTCCAATCCGACCCCTAGCCTGGGAATCTCCATATGCCACAGGAACAGCCCAAGAAATGGCAAAAAAAAAAAAAAAAAAAAAGGCAAAAAACAAAAAAACAAACAAAAAAAATGCCTAGATGTGCTATAATCAGTACTTAGTGATCCACCAACAAATACAAGATACAGAAAATTTGGTTTTTCACCCACAAATTTGGATCTTCAAAGTGGCCTATTGAAATTAAAGAATTGCTATTAGGTAGGCATTCTTGGGGAAATGCTCAGTGATGTGGATATCCTCTGGCATTAGCATAAGGATTTTTCCTGTTTAAGGACATTGATGAAACTGCTAACTTAAAATCCCTGTTCTTAAACAAGTTATACTAAAACCACTGAGGCCTTTTCCCAGTAAGGGAAGATGGATAGTGCGCAAAGGAAGGAACAATCATCGGCAAATCCTTTGCTTAAAGGCTCTTCTGTGTTACAATTCTGCTTGCTCGTTCTTAAGAACAAATTGGAAGACGTTCCCTGCGGTGCAGCGGGGCAAGGATCCAGCATGGCCACAGCTGTGCAGCAGGTTGGATCCCTGGACCAGGAACTGCGACATGCCACAGGTGCGGCCGAAGAAAAGATAAGAATAAAGAACAAGGGAGTTCCCACTGTGGCTCAGTGGTTAACGAATCCAACTAGGAACCATGAGGTTATGGGTTCGATCCCTGGCCTTGCTCAGTGGGTCAAGGATCCAGCGTTGCCATGAGCTGTGGTGTCGGTCGCAGATGCAGCTCGGATCCTCCGTTGCTGTGGCTCTGGTGTAGGCCGGTGGCTACAGCTCCAATTGGACCCCTAGCCTGGGAACCTCCATATGCTGAGGGTATGGCCCTAGAAAAGACAAAATAAATAAATAAATAAATAAATAAATAAATAATAAAACAAATTAGAAGAAAATTGGCCCTACTGTACCTCATGAAAACAAAAGAAATTTGTGATTTTCACCACAGGCCCACACTTTAGCCCAAGGTAGACAACACAAGCCAAGTATCCCCTCCACAGGCTCGGCTCAGGCTACAGGTCAGACCTCTTTATAAGCGGACATATATTTATAAGTCTTTTTTCTATGTGTCAGACACAGCGGAAAGGAGTGGAAATACAGCCACGAACAAAACAGATATAATCTCTTTCTGAGAGGTACATGGGGGTGGGCCCGGGGGGGGGAAGGTACCAAATTTGCAGATAAATACCTAATACCTATACATGTTCCTTCACAATTTAACTAACAGAATGTCTCAGTATTAGAGGGTTTTTTTTCCCCCTTTATATACAGTGTGTTCTTTTGGCATTAGGTATTTAGGTATTTATCTGTAAATTATAAGGTAAGAAGAAAGAGTGACGTGGGTAAATGGGATGCTCCAGGAAGGACTCACTGAGGAGGGGTCATTAGGGTAGAGACTTAAAGGCAGCAATCAACATCTGGAGGCAGAGGCGCTGGAGGTAGCAGGCGGAGGAAGTGCAAAGGCCCTGAGGGAGGGTGCGCCTGGCACAAAAAGGTTCATAAACTATAAACAGTGTCTTGCTCTCTTCTGCCTCCAATGCGATTGAAGGCAAAAGAAAACATAGCAACAGGGAAAGGTGAAACAAAATAAGATAAAGACAAAGAATATCCAATGTAACATCCAATATAACTCAACTGCACATCAAAAAGACACACTGTATATAATGGGGAGTGAGGGCCCTAAAACTGAGACATTCTATTTACTTAAATTATAAAGAGACAATTCTTAAAGTTCTCTGCAGGCTCAGCAGGTTAAGGATTCGGAGCTGTGGCCCAGGTTCAATCTCTGGCCCAGGAACTTCCACATGCAGCCATGAGCAAGGACAAGAAAGAAAAAAAGCTAATAAAAAATGGGAGAAAAGGGAGAGGAGATGAGAAGATGTATTTTAATAGCAATAGCAAATGAGCTACGTGCAATTGAAGGTTAATGACAAAACAGGCCCAAAGACAGAGAAACCATAGCTTAATATCTAAAGTATATGGGAACTTAAATTTTTAAAAAAAATTTTGTTTTTTTTTTTTTGTTTTTTTTTTTTTTGTCTTTTTGCTATTTCTTTGGGCCGCTCCCGCGGCATATGGAGGTTCCCAGGCTAGGGGTCGAATCGGAGCTGTAGCCACCGGCCTACACCAGAGCCACAGCAACGCGGGATCCGAGCCCGCGTCTGCAACCTACACCACAGCTCACGGCAACACCGGATCGTTAACCCACTGAGCAAGGGCAGGGACCGAACCCGCAACCTCATGGTTCCTAGTCGGATTCGTTAACCACTGCGCCACGACGGGAACTCCTTAAATTTTATTTTTAACTTCCTCGAACTCATTTTTAATATTAACTTTGACATTTACTCAACTCTGTTTTTGAGCCTCAAGAAGTGTTTAACTTTTGCCACCACCCACTTTTCCAGCCTCACCTACTCACATTTTCAGCTCTAGGATCACCCAACTCCTTGTGGTTTCTAGAACACACCGTGCTGTTTCATGCCTCTATGCCTTCTACACACAGCATTCCCTCTGTCTAGAATGTGTTTTATTCCCACTTTCAAAATTCAGCTCTAGGTGTCACCCTCTCCAGGAAGCCTTCCTAACAGCTGCCTCCCTCACCCCTGAAAGAAGGCCACTTTCTCCTCTGTGCTACCTCATTTCTCCCCTCTCATCCCCTTCACTGATACTCCCAAGATCCTATAGGGATTGTAGTTTATGCAGCCTTTGCTCCTCCTAAGCTATGGGGTCAGGAAGTGTGCTATTTCCTCTCAGAGGGATCTAACAATGTGTACTCAATGCTTTTTTTTCTTCTTTTTTTTTTTTTTTAGGGCCTCACACATGACATATGGAAGTTCCAAGACTAGGGGCTGAATCGGAGCTGTAGCCACCGGCCTACACGACAGCCACAGCAACACGGGATGAGAGCCTCGATGCATCTACGACCTACATACACCACAGCTCAGGGCAACGCTACATCCTTAACCCACTGAGCAAGGCCAGGGATCAAACCCACATCCTCATGGATACTAGTCGGGTTGATTACCACCGAGCCATGACAGGAACTCCTCAATTCATTTTTTGATCTCTGAACCAAGTTTTCTAGAATGTGTTGAAATAGCTGTATACAAGTTTTCCATAAGGCCCTGAATGCTTGCATGTTAAAATCTAGTCATTCCCTGAAAATACAAACTGAATAAACAAAGTCAGGATTGTCTACCACATTAAGACGGCTCCTCATCCTGGGCAGTCAGTCACATCATTCAGAAGAAACCCACCAAACCCTGGACAAAGGGACAGAGTCTCAGGAGAGAATCCAAGGAAATGAAGAAAAGATCCAGAGTTTTGCCATGTCTTTCAGTCAGGTACCCTGAGCTCACACAGACCTAAGGACACTGGACAAAGGAAAAGTCATAGAGTGAAAAAACCAGGTTCTTACAGTGTGGATTTAAATCAGAGATGAACCTTACAAAGACTTTACGTATTTTGTTAAGTTGCTCAGCAGTTTATTACTGAAATGCTAGGCTCTAACATCTATATCAATGTCTGTATATACATATATCTCTTTCATTTTCATATTCATTGCTATATATGAGTGAGTTGAGAAGGACAAGCCTGGGGAGGCACCAAGGATGATGTCTTTAGCACTCACTTTCCGTCCAAGGTATGAGTACACCTACTGCCTTAACAATTATCTAAGATGCAAAGGACATGTGACAATATTATGAAGGTTAATGAGTAAGATAACCTACTACCCTTTTATATAGACACACCACATACACATACACACACACAGAAAGCCTGATTCTTTCTTTCCCAAAGAGAATGTCTTCAGTAACCTTCCAAACAAGCTTAGCATTCATTTTATTTTTGAAACATACCCTATTAAAAATTTTTTTTAAAAATAATAGTAATAAAAAAAAAGAAACATACCCTACATTCACAAAGGCCAGAGAAAAAAAAAATTGCCCTTGGTACTTCTTAAAAGATGTGATTCAGAAGACATGCCACAACTTAGAATAGATTTACAAGGAGATCCTGCTGAATCGCATTGAGAACTATGTCTAGATACTCATGTTGCAACAGAAGAAAGGGTGGGGGGAAAAATGTAATTGTAATGTATACATGTAAGGATAACCTGACCCCCTTGCTGTACAGTGAGAAAATAAAAAAAAAAAAAAAACATTTAAAAACAAAACAAAACAAAAATAAATACAAGCACAATGAAATACCATTTAAAAAAAAAAAAAAAAAGAAGACATGCGATTGTCGGCTTTTCTTCTGTAGGCATGTGTTGCCCAGTGGGATGTAACACTCTTCAGAGGCCTGATTCAAAAGAAAAATGCTGTATAGCACAGGAACTATATCCAATCTCTTGGGATCGAACATGATAAAAGATAATATGAGAAAAAGAATGTTATATACATGTATGACTGGGTCCCTTGGCTGTGCAGCAGAAATTGACAGAACGTTGTAAATCAACTATAATAATAAATTTACAAAAAAGAAAACTAGGAAGGGGATAAGGTCAAAGCAGTTAAGGGTACCAGTCCAGGGTGGTAAAACACATGTGCAAAACCAGGACGCAATACGGTAGTGCCAGCACATGTGGTTTTGTTCCCCAGCATCTACCTTTTCCTTGGACACCGAGGGCTCTGAGTACACATCCTGGAATATCTGAGGACGAAGATCATTCAACTCTCAGGGAAAACAAAAATACAAACACTGCACACATTCAAGTGGCTCTGACTTCTCTGGCTTGTGCTTTAAAAAAAAGTCCCAGAATTACCCACAGAAAACAGTGTTCAGCACTGCTCAGAACGAATCTAATGGAAAAGATGACCACGGCCGACACGATGACTCGCCTTTTAAAGGTATCATCACCAATGAAAAGGCTAAAATTATATCCTACTTATAATTCCAAAGTTCAAGGTACTTTCTGTGAAACCGAACTTTGACAAAGATTTGAAATGTTTTGATGCCGATACTTCACGGTATCTGGGAGACAATTCTGTTACCTCTTGGGATAAATTATGACCAAGTCTGAGAACGTGCAGGTTACGATTTAAATGCACCTTTTCAGCAGTCAAGTTTAGAAATGAAAAAAAAAACAAAAAACAAAAAAACTATTACCTAATGCACTACACTACCAGCCCCATCTCACTGCCAGCTTTTTTTTTTCTCTTTTTTTAAGTGAAGAATCTCTGTTTGAGCTGGTTACTGTTCCCTAGCTACTAGATCACCTCGTAAGCAGTCAATATACTTTTTTTAAAAAATGGTTTCCTGGAGTTCCCGTCATGGCTTAATGGTTAACGAACTCTAGTCGTATCCATGAGGACGTGGGTTCGATCCCTGGCCTTGCTCAGTGGGTTAAGGATCCCCTGTTGCCATGAGCTGTGGTGTATGTAGGTCTATGGCTACAGCTCTGATTCACCCCCTAGCCTGGGCAACTCCATATGCCATGGGTGTGGCCCTAAAAAACAAAAAAGAAAAAGAGAAAAGAAAAAAGGTTTCCTAACAAAATTAGAAGGCTTATTTGTGCACTACAACCAGCTGGAAGTCGGTGTGTCTTAAAAAGTGGATATTATTTTTAGAAAACTGCTCTCACACGTGAAACGTCTAAGGGAATTAAAAGGGAAAACCCATACCTCTATACACATAGTCACACATAAAAGAGGGCTTCTTACCCAACTGAAAAGGGTCCTGTGAAGGCCAGGTGGGGCTGAACTGTTTTTAGCACGGACCCGGCTGACCAAACCCCAGAGCCCTCACCAGGCCCAGGCCCCACCACCCCCGGGGGAGCCTTGGCTGGCGGCCACGCCACTCACTTCCGCCCGCCATTTGCAGGACGCCTCTCGACCGCCATATGGACCAGGAGGATGAGTCATCCGTCATCCCCAAGTCGCTTCTTGACCTTTCCACATTCTATCACCTTCAGCACGCTCAACAGGCACGTCCTCCCCAGAGCATGTGCCCTGACAGAAGGTGTTTCGAAAGCGCCACCGAGAACTTAGCCTTCCTGACGGCCCTCCCTCTGCCAAATGGATTTATTCCAGAGCTTGAAAGAAAAATCACAACCCAAAACCGTGACCAGATGGGTTTTTCAAGGAGAAACGCTACAAGCTAAATCAGTGAGGAGACTGACGTACTTCACCAAAAACAGGCCTGGATGTACAAGAACTTGAACGGTTATTCGCCCTGAAAGGAGACGTTACAGCAAAAGCAAAGCAGTGAAAAGACACAGAAAACATTTCATAACCGAAGCTGACTTTTAGACGTTGCCTGGCTAAATAGTTTTTCAACTATTTTGGAACATAACACTTCACGGAGTCACCAAAAAAGAATTCATGACCTGCACCTCGTGTACAGCAAGTCACAAAAGCTCATACTTACAGAGCACTTACTCTATTCTTCTAAGCACGTTCCCTATATTCACGTAACTCCATCCTTTTCGGAATCTCTGTTTTCCATGAGGAATAATTTTTTAAAAATTAAAAAAAATAATAGTGCAGAGCTAAGGTAACTTGCCCAAGGTCATCGCCAGTAAACGACAGAGCTAGGTTTCAGAGTGGGTGGTCTGGAACTCACTGGAAGGAGTAGTTATTAACCAACCACCTTCCCAAAGGAGTTTAACATAGATGATGCTTTTCTAAAACACATTTTTAAGCTTACTTAAAACTACCCAAGCCTTACAATTAAAGGATGTAAACTAGCGAAAATACTGTGAGGTGGTAACAAAGCTGAAGTTCTGCTTTGCTTTTTTCAGCCATGGCAAACAGCCACACAAAAAGTAGTGGGGGGCTGACTTTTGTGGGTGGAATGTCTAGAGTCTGGAGAAATAAACATAGCTGGAGAAGTGCAGGGAAGGTGATGAGAGCCAAGAAACTCCAACAGCCGGGCAGGCAATCAAGAAAGGCCAAGAGCCGGCAATACCTAACATCAGTTACAACTCCTCGCAACCCTTCCTCCTCAATGCATTCTTTCAAGAACGGTAATAGAGGTCCTGCCATGGCTCAGCGGTGAGCAAACCGGACGAGCATCCCTGAGGACATGGGTTCGATCCCTGGCCTCGCTCAGCAGGTTAAGGATCTGGCATTGCCGTGAGCTGTGGTGTAGGTCGCAGATGCAGCTTGGATCCTGCATTACTGTGGCTGTGACGTAGGCCAGTGGCTACAGCTCCAATTAGACCCCTGGCCTGGGAACTTCTGTATGCTGCAGGTGTGGCCCTAAAAAGATCAAAAAAAAAAAAAAAGGTACATCCTCTCCATCTCACTGGTCTTGCCTCAATTCAGGCGTTCAACATCCCTTGGTCCAATTATTCCAACAACAATCGCTTATACGTCCTTTTGTCACCACCTCCTCCCTATCCCAGTACCTAAATGCTCTACTGCGAACAGAAGTCTTTCTGGGACACCAAAAAATCTGATCACGTGACTCCCCTTCTTTACAAGGCTTCAGTGGCCCCAATAATTTCCAGCCCCACCATCTTCGTACAGAATCAAAGTCCTCCACCCCAGGACCTCCCCAGCCTCTCTCTATTTGCAGGCCCAAGAGAACACCAGGCTAAGTCATTCCTCTCTTACCCATCACACTGGCCCTCTGCTGAAAAATCCTTCTCGCCCACCCCCATTCATCAACCTGAAGAACATCTCTCTATTCATCTCTTTTTCCATAAAGTTGTTCCAGGGAGTTCCTGTCGTGGCTCAGTGGTTAACAAATCCAACTAGGCACCATGAGGTTGCGGGATCGGTCCCCGCCCTTGCTCAATGGGTTAAGGATCCGGTGTTGCTATGAGCTGTGGTGTAAGTCACAGACGTGGCTCAGATCCTGGGTTGCTGTGGCTCTGGCACAGGCCAGCGGCTACAGCTCCAATTCAACCCCTAGCCTGGGAACCTCCATATGCTGCAGAAGCAGCCCAAGAAATGGCAAAAAGACAAAAAAATAAAATAAAATAAAATGAAATAAAGTTGTTCCAATCCCACCTCCCACCATTAGAACAGATAATTCTCTCCTTTGTGTCCTCGGGGTACCACATAGATATGATTTTATCATACTGTCAAAACCCAATTTTTTACACATTTAACTCCCCTCCTGGGAGAAGTCCCTTAAGAATAAAGTATCTTGGGAGTTCCTGTTGTGGCAAAGCGGAGGCAAATCCGACTAGGAACAATGAGGTTGTGGGTTTGACCCCCGGCCTCGCTCAGTGGGTTAAGGATCCAGCGTTGCTGTGAGCTGTGGTGTAGGTCGAAGATGCAGCTTGGATCCTGGGTGGCTGTGGCTGTGGCACAGGCTGGCAGCTGCAGCTCTGATTCGACCCCTAGCCTGGGAACCTCCATATACCATGGCTGCGGCCCTAAAAAGCAAAAAAAAAAAAAAGAAAGAAAGAAAGAATAAAGTATCTTGTCATATTATCAAGAGCACCTAAGCATTCTAGACACATAGTAGGAGATTTATTCATTATTGCCTAAGGAATAAACACATGCATTCCACGGGCCATTACAGCCTTGTTCTTTTTTTTTTTTTTATGGCTATTTTACTTTATTATTATTATTTTATTTATTTTTTTTTTTTTGTCTTTTTGCCATTTCTTGGGCCGCTCCCACTTTTTCTTGGCTCCCACTTTTTCAAAATGGAAGACACCCTAGAAAGATACGACCTACCCTACAGCCAACTTTTCAGAACACCTACTAAGCAAAGAATATAAGTCAAATAGTAGAGTTCACAAAGAATGGTCCACGGGCAAATCCCAGATGTTTGCAGTGGGTGTTGAGAATAGGGCAGGAGATGCTGTGCTCGGGCTCAAATAAACTCAGAAAATGCCTCATGGGAGTTCCCGTCATGGCGCAGTGGTTAACGAATCCAACTAGGAACTATGAGGTTGCAGGTTCGATCCCTGCCCTTGCTCAGTGGGTTAACGATCCGGCGTTGCCGTGAGCTGTGGTGTAGGTTGCAGACGCGGCTCAGATCCCGAGTTGCTGTGGCTCTGGCGTAGGCCGGTGGCTACGGCTCCAATTGGACCCCTAGCCTGGGAACCTCCATATGCCGCGGGAGCGGCCCAAGAAATGGCAAAAAGACAAAAAGAAAAAAAAAGAAAAGAAAATGCCTCATGATGTCTCCTTCTAGGAAGAGTTAAATCACATCATGTTACAGGCTCATGAGTATCCTAAGAAATTGGTTAACTTTTGACTTAATAATGTTGGATAGGCAAGTGAACCTCCTGTGCCTCAGTGTTTTCATCTATTAAACGGAGATAACAGAATCTACTTCATATAGTTATTGCACGGATTGAATGAGGTAAAGTCAAATGTTGAGAATAAGCCTGGCACCCAATACATGCTCAAAATAAAAATAAAAATTGCTCGAATTTATTATTTTATTAATTTATTTATTGCTTTTTAGGGCTGCACCCACGGTATACAGAGGTTCCCAGGCTAGGGGGCAAATCGGCACTATAGCCTCCGGCCTACTTCACAGCCACAGCAAAGTCAGATCTGAGCTGAGTCTGCGACCTACACCACAGCTCACAGCAACGCCGGATCCTTAACCCACTGAGCAAGGCCAGGGATCGAACCCGCAACCTCATGGTTCCTAGTCAGATTCGTTTCTGCTGAGCCACGATGGGAACTCTAGCAATTTTTAATTTTTTTTTTTTTTTTTTTTTTTTGGTCTTTTAGGGCCACACTTGCGGCACATGGAGGTTCCCAGGCTAGGGGTCCAGTTGGAGCTGTAGCCGCTGGCCTACACCACAGCCACAGCAACGCGGGATCCGAGCCACGTCTGCAACCTAGACCACAGCTCACAGCAACACCAGATCCTTAATTTTTAATATTTAAACAGACATTTTCTTAACATATTTGACTACGGGGTCTGTTTATTCGCCTAGCCATTATTAACACTGTACTCTTTGAGAAACATTGATAAAAAATAAATACTCCACAACGTATTAGTCATTCTGGAGACCTTTGGCTCCAGACTTTAGGGGAAATTATAGGCAGTCTGCTAATTTCAGGGTAGGAAGTTCTCTATGGCTTCTCTGTGGCTGGCAAACATCAAGGTTTCAACTGTCACAACTTCCTGAAGCTTTACTTTCACCAAATTAAGATAGGACAGAATGTGTAACGTGAACTAAAGGACAACCGCTCTGCAGTAGAAAGTTGTTTGTTTTTTTTTCTTGCCTTTTAGGGCCATGGCGTATGGAAGTTCCCAGGCTAGGGGTCAAATCAGAGCTACAGTTACTGGACTACACTAGAGCCACAGCAACGCAGGATCCGAGCCTCATCTTCAACCTACACCACAACTCACGGCAACACCAGATCCTTAACCCACTGAGTGAGGCCAGAGATCAAACCCACAACCTCATGGTTCCTAGTCCAATTCTTTTCTAGTGCACCACAACAGGAACTGCAGGAAAGAAGTTTTTTATATAAATCTTGTTATCTGCATTTTCTTTTCCTAGAAAGCAGTATATTCATCAGGTTTCTGTTTTCCTGCCCGAAGGAATCTGGCTATTTAAGCAGTCAAATAGTCCACCCAGTCCATTTTTTTCGTTTAGAAAAATCAAAAGATTTATACTGGGCAAAGTATATAAATCTTAATTCCAGCTTCCCGGAGTGCAAAATATGTGATTATTTTGTGTGTGAGCATCTGCAGGCATTCTCCTATGCAAAGTATCATATAAATTACTAACTAAAGTGTTTTGATTCTTTTTTCTTTTTTTTTGGCCGCCCCACAGCCTATGGAGTTCCCGGACAGGGATCAGATCTGAGCTGCGGTTGCATCCTAAGCCACAGCTGCAGCAATACCGGATCCTTAATCCACTGTGCCTGGCCAGGGATCACACCTGCATCCCACTGCTCTCAAGATGCCACCAATCCTGTTGTGCCACAGTGGGAACTCCCTACTTTTTTTTTTTTCCTAAAGCAGTTTTTATTTAAATTGAAGTATATAGTTCATTTATAATGTGTTAGTTTCAGGTGTATAGGAAAGTGATTCGGTTATAATATGCGTTTTTTTTTTCAAATTATTTTCCATTATAGGTTATTATAAAACATTAAATAGTTCCCTATGCTATACAGTAGAGGTCCTTGTTCTGTTATAGTAGTGTGTAGATGTTAAATCCTCAACTTCTCATTTATCCCTGCCCAACCACTATCCCCTTTGGTAACCATAAATTTGTTTTCTAGGTCTGTGAGTCTATTTCTGTTTTGCACATTTTTTAGATTCCATATAAGTGATATCATGATATTAGTCTAAGTTGTTTATAGTAATATTACATTGTCCCTCCATTTTTACAAAAATAGTAGTATGTGATATATACGAAACTGCACGTAGCTTTTTTCGCTCAGTAATTTATCTTAGAGTTCTGTCCATATCAACACGTAGGTACAGATTATTTGGTTAATGAACATACCAAAACTAAGGCAACTCTAAGACAGATATGAGTGTCTTGCTATTTACACATAACACGAAAAATAATCATCCTTGAAGATATTTCTTTAGGCAAAAAATCCAGCATGGAATTCCTTAATCAAAAAGTACAAAGACTGTTAAACTGCCCTCCAAAGGTTGGCCATTTTATACTCTGAAAAATACTTATATTCTACACTCAAAAAGTTGTTCAGATTTTCTATCTTTGTTAATCTGATAGGTGAAAAATGTTAATTAATGCTTTTAATGTGTGTGGCTTATCATGAATGAAAGAACTTCTGAGTTATACTTATGATGACTTAGTTATGGACACAAAAGGCACCGTCAAAACTGGAACAATAATGAGAATTCAAGTTGATGACTCTAGGGATGGGAGTCGGCAGCCAGAAGAATTAAAAGGCTTCACCACCCAGGGTTCCTATTATGTTGCCAAAGTGGAATATGCCTATTTAGGTGATTGAACATTTTTTGGGGAAGAAAGCATTTTTTGCAACCTGTAAGAAGTATGCAACTGTGCAAGAAAACAATGACCCAGTATTGGCAGAAAAGCCCAGGGGACCCACAGGTTGAACTCACCATCCAGTAGCCAGTGCTGGCCACGCCTATTCTCCAGCTCCGACAGCATGAGGCGTGTGATCAAGTGGTCTGGGACCAAGAGACCTTTCTCTATGTACTGCTTTGCCATATCACCAACTTCTATTAAAAAGATAGAAGAAAAAAAAGAGACACTCAAAAAAACATTTCTGAGAAAAAAAAGCTGAAAAATGCTTTTTCTGACAGTTTTGCCTTCTCTCCCATCCCTCCTTGATGGCACAAGTGGAAAGTTTCAGGGAAAAGCATTTGGAGGCACTTTTCTTTTTTCTTTTGTCATTTTAGGGCCGCACCTGTGGCATATGGAGTTCGCAGGCTAGGGGTCTAATTGGAGCTGTTGCTGCCGGCCTATGCCACAACCACAGCCACGCCAGATCCAAGCAGCATCTTCGACTTACACCACAGCTCACGGCAATGCCAGATCCTTAACCCACTGAGTGAGGCCAGGGATCAAACCCACAACCTCATGGTTCCGAGTCGGATTCGTTTCCACTGCACCACGATGGGAACTCCTGGAGGAACTTTTCCAAATATTGGCTCCAGTCATGGTGGCACTGTCTCCCAAAGAATTATAAAAGCATCTCTTGAAGATATACACAGACCGAAATGAAAAAGAAAAGGAAATATAATTAAGCAAAGAGAAAAATTAGAGTAGGAAAGTTGGAGTCTAGAGGGTGGCACACAAAAACTCAGGAGAGAAGTCGGCTACTGCCTAGAAGTGAGCCACACATCGAACCCAAGCCTCCGACCAGCCTATGATGACAAGGAACCAGGATCAGCCACATGGTTCATGGTATACAGGAGACCAAAGGAAGCTGAGAGCCTCAAGGAAAAAATTTCCACTGCTCTTCTAGAAAGAACACTGGCTGATACAAATAGCAACCAGTTTATTTCTCTCCATAAGTCTCAGTATAAGCAGATGGCACCTTGCTGACAGCAGTTGTAAAAGTAACTCAGTCTTATTAGTGGAATGCCAAGTTCATAAAAAGATGTGGGTATTTTTTGGGTTTGTTTTTTTTTTTTTTTTTGTCTTTTGAGGGCTGCACTCATAGCATATGGAAGTTCCTTGGCTAGGGGTTGAATCAGAGCTGCAGCTGCCAGCCTACACCACAGCCAGAGCTACACCAGATCTGACCTTATCTGCAACCTACACCACAGCTCACAGCAACACCTGATCCTTAACCCACTGAAAAGGACCAGGAATCAAATCCATATCCTCATGGATTCTAGTTGGGTTCATTACCACTGAGCCACAACAAGAACGCTGAGATGTGGATTTTTTTAAAAAATAAATAAGTTTTTTCCAAAGGAAAAATGCTCCTGGGGAGTTCCTGTTGTGGCTCACCAGGTTACAAAGCCAACTAGGATCCAAGAGGATCCCTGGCCCTACTCAGGGGGTTAAGGATCCGGTGCTGTCGTGAGCTGTGGTATAGGTTGCAGATGTGGCTTGGATCCCACATTGCTATGGCTATGGTGTAGGCCGGTAGCTGCAGCTGCAGCTCTGATTCGACCCCTAGCCTGGGAACTTCCATATGCCATGGGTGTGGCCCTAAAAAGGAGGAAGGAAGGAAGGAAGGGAGAAAAGGAGGGAGGAGGAAGGAAGGAAGGAAGGGAGGGAGGGAGGGAGGAAGGAAGGAAGGGAGAAAGGGAAGGAAGGAAGGTCCTATGTTAATTGAAAACTACCTCTTGCATGTGCAAAAGGTGGGTTGCGTTCAAGAGAACAAATTAGTAGCTTAAATCTGTTAAATTTCTAGGAACTGAGTTTTTTTTTTAACCCTGATGAAGTCCTCTGCTCTCCTGGGATCTAATAATGAACCATCAAGAAACACATTCTTGACAGGCCAATTAAGTTCTTATAAAAACATAAAGCAGAATTATATTACTGGGAAAAAAGCTCAAGAATCATTTTGCCACCACCTTCACCTTGAATTTAAAATAGAGCCTTTCCTTCCGAAGAATAAGTCTACACTCCTAACTGCAACCTCCACACTGAAACAGAGACTGAAGTGTCCTACCACCAGACAAGGAGCTCAAAGTTAGACCCAGGGGTGTGGATTCACCAACATGCTGCAAGAAATAGAACATAAATGTGGCTAAATGTGAATGTGAACAAAACACATTCATGGAGGATCTGTTGACTGCATACTATGTAACAGGTAATATTCTACAAATATAGCAGTGAAGAAGAATTGCAGTTCACTGATACTTAAGCAGTACTACTTTTCTTAAGAGCAACAATAGCAATCCTTAACTGTGTACATAATACCCAGGCGCCATGCTTTAAGCATTTTATATGTGCTATGTCATTGAATCCTCATTTAAGAGTCTCACCTTCAGATAGGAGTAATACCCATGTTTTCTGTGATTTGGGTTTTGGTTTTGATTTTAGCGCCACACATTTGGCATATGGAAATTCCCGGGCTAAGGGTCGAATCAGAGATGCATCTGCAGGCCTATGCCACAGCCACAGCCACAGCCACAGCCACAGCCACAGCCACAGCCATGGGGGATCCGAGCCATGTCTATGACCTACACCACAGCTTGCTGCAATGCCGGATCCCCAACCCACTGAGCTGGGCCAGGGATCGAACCCACATCCTCACGGATACTAGTCTGGTTCATTACCACTGAGCCACCACGTAACTCCAATACCCATATTTTTCATGACAGCTTTATTGAGATATAATTTACATTCCATAACATTCAACACCCTAAAGTATACAATTCAGTGGTTTTTAGTACTCTAAATATTGTGGAACCCAACACAACTTCCTAATTTCAGAATGTTTTTATCACACTAGAAAGAAACCCTGTACCTACTATTAGCAATCACTCCCCATTCCCTCCCACTCTAGGCCCTGAAGACTATTCATCCACTTTCTAGATTTGCCTATTCCATCCATTTCATACAAATGCAAGCACACATTGTGTGGTATTTTGTGTCTGTTTTCTTTCACTTTGCATCATGTTTTCAAGGTTCATCCATGTTGTACCATATATCGGTACTTCATTTTCATGGCCAATTATCATTCCATTGAATGGACATACCATATCTGGTTTATACATAGCTCAGTTAACAGCCATGTGGGTTGTTTTCACTTTGGGGCTATTCTGAACAATGCTGTAATGAAATTCGTGTACAAGTTTTTGTGTAAACATATGCTTTTCAGTTCTCTTGGGAATCTGAAAAATAAATCTAGTCTGTCAGACAGAATGCTGAGAGCGACAAGGTTGCTGCTTACTCTGCAGGGGGTAGTCCAGCCCCAGAGCCCATCAGTCTTTAAGCTGGATACAAACAACAAATAGGAGAAAAACCAAGATGGGAACTGACTCCAAATATCCCACGAGAAAACAGTTAATGAGTAGGAATTGTCTTGTTTGGAAAAGAGAAGACCCAGAGTCCTCATCATGGCGCAGCAGAAACAAATTCAACTAGGGAACCATGAGGTTGCGGGTTTGATTCCCTGGCCTTGCTCAGTGGATTAAGGATCTGGCACTGCCATCAGCTGTGGTGTAGGTCAAAGATGCGGCTTGGATCTGATATTGCTGTGGCGTAGACTGGCAACTGTAACTCCAGTTGGACCCCTAGGCTGGGAACCTCCATTTGCTATGTGACCCTAAAAAAAAAAAGGGAGAAGACAAGGAAAAAAAAAAAATGAAAGAATAAGAGAAAAAAAAAAGAGAGAGAAGACAAGACCTGGAGAAGGATAAGGACATGATAATAATTTACCTATAACCTGATACTTGACACATGGAAAGGGCGTATCTTATTTAATCCCCGGGGATATGAACTGGAACTTGTACTGGGAATTAGACAAGTGTAGGAAAGGCTGCCTAGGGAAATGTTTGACTGCAGACTCAAAGACTCCCAGGTAGGGATATTACAGAAGGATTTTGAAGACTGGATTGGGAGTTGGGATTTCAGCTCCCTTCGGGTGGACAGATTTATAGTCCTGGGATACATTTGGACTTAATCATGTAACAGCATCCAAAATGACACCTCTAAATCCTCTGAGCATCTGCTAAGTGGCTCAACGTGTACCTCCCGCTAATTCCTCAAACTTATCCTGTCCAAAACTCTCTCGTTCCCCTCCCACTGTTCTTGCCCTAGTTGTCTCCTGCCTCTATTGGGTAACAGAGTCCCCTCTTATCCATAGTTTCCCTGGGATTCAGTGACCCGAGGTCCAACAACAGTCTGAAAATATTAAATGGAAATAAGCAACTCCTAAGTTTTATTTTTTTATTTATTTTATTTTTAAATGAGAGTAACTACTTTATTTCTTAGAACCTCTTGCAAAATACATCCCTTAGTCACCCACATTACTTCCTTTCAGAAGAATAGAATAAAGTATATTACCCCCAGCTCCTTCCACCCTCTCCTTTCAAATGACCATGAGGACTTTATTTGGTTTTTGGATTTTTTTGCCATTTCTTGGGCCCATCCCACAGTATATGGAGGTTCCCAGGCTAGGGGTCGAATAGGAGCTGTAGCCCCTGGCCTACGCCAGAGCCATAGCAATGCGGTGATCTGAGCTGCGTCTGCAACCTACACCACAGCTCACGGCAACCATGGATCCTTAACCCACTGAGCAAGGCCAGGGATCAAGCCCGCAACCTCATGGTTCCTAGTCGGATTCGTTAACCACTGAGCCACTACAGGAACTGTGGCCATGAGGACTTTAATACAAGTATGCAGGCATTTGCTAAAAGATCTAAGTTTGAGAAGCACCAGTGAGGACCGATGACCTCTAAAGATGAACTGACCTAGACTGTCAAAGGATCAGAGAGTTCACTACTAGGGATTCACTCCTTGGGGATTTTGGCCTCGTGTAAACAGGTTCCCCTTTTTGGTGCATAATTTTGAAGAGAGTACTAAATATACCACACTCTTACTATTCAATCATGAGCAACTCCTAAGTTTTAAGTTGGGCACCATTCAGAGTCTCACGATGAAATTTCCATCCTGCCTGGGAAGCGAATCATCCATTTTTCCAGAATATCCCATCAGTCACTTAGCGGTCTTGGTTATCAGACTGATGGTCTCCCCTCCATACCGCAGTGCTCAAGTTACCCTAGTGTACGTAGCATGATCCAAAGTACAAGAGTGGTGATGCTGGCCATGTGCTATGCCAAAGAAAAGTCACAAAATGCTTCCTTTAGGTGAAAAGGTGAAAGTTCTGATAATGAGAGAAGTCGAGAACGTGTCTGCTCAGGCTGCTAAAAATGTATGGTAAGAACAAATCTTCTACCTGAGAAACTGTGTAGAAAGAAAAGGAAATTCATGCTCGTTTTGCTGTTGCACCTCAAACTCCAAAAATGATGCCCGCAGTGCATGAAGTGCTCAAAGATGAAAAGCATTCAATGTGTACAAAAATATATTGAGAGAAATAGACAAAACATCCACAAAACTTTCATCACCTATCTGTTCATGTTTTTATCATAACAGGATACTGCTATAATTGTTCTATCACATTAGCAGTTATGGTTGTTAATAATCTCTTACTGTGCCTATTTTACTTTATCATAAAATTATGTATCGATGCCATTCCCATGGCTAAGACCAATCACTTAATTTGCAGGGCCCAGCACAAAATGAAAATATGGAGCCTCCTTGTTCAAAAATTTAAAAATTCAAGATGGTTGGAGGGGGGGGAGGATGGGCTGGGGGTTTGGGATGGAAATGCTATAAAACTGGGGGGTTGTGATGATCATTGTACAACTATAAGTGTAATGAAATTCATTGAGTAATAAAAAAATAAAAATTCAAGATGGCAACAGCAGGACATTAAATTGGGCGGGAAGGGCCTTGTGTGTCTTCACAGGTCACATGCCCACGGCAGTGTACAATTTGGAAGGGGTCCTGGAGTTGGTGTGGTGGGATCAAAGGAGGCTGTGACAATAAACCAAGCATACCAGAAAACCTCCTGTCCCTTGAGAGAGTACCTTGAGCTAACCCATCATAGATGGTGCAACTCTGAGTTCAAAATAGCTCTGTGGAAGACTTCCAGAATCGTCTCAATCCAATTTACTAATGGAGAGAAAGATCTAAGGACAACATCCTTTCCCAGCTATTTTTGGCAGCCTTGGCTCTTCTTTGGCACAGGACAAGCAGCATGCCCTCTAGTCTGATGCCTTCCACCACATCTCTCCGTGCCCCCCATGAAAACGAGGAACAAGCAACAACAGCCAGAGCAAGATGGACTTAGCCTTTCGGCATCTGAATGAAGACCTCACTACAACAGCAAACTCAAATACAACACTGGTCAGAAGACAGGTCCATTGCAGAAAACAGGACCTTCATGTGCCCTTGCTAGTTTGCTTGGAAGAGGCGGCAGTATCATTAAATGCTAGTGCCAGCAGGCTTGGATAAAACACATACCTGACCCAATTTCGCAGGCAGTATTCCAAAGAAAGGCTGTAGACATACATACGTTGTCTTACACAGCTTTTGCACCCTTGGTGTGTACACACTATGTGCAAACACACACACACACTCATGAAAATAATTCATAAACCACCAGGAAGTTTTCAAAAATAAACTTAATAAATTTAGAGTAACCAGAAAGGCCAACAACTTGCATTTATTTTTAAGCATCACAACAACCTCCCCATCGCCCATAAAAATACTAATCATGTTTAAGAAATCAACCAGAACACCAGTGATTAAGGCTGCATTAGGAAAAACTTTCTTTAGAAAGGGAAATATTAAGTGTCAGATTACAAAATGGTATTGTATTATGCAATATGTAAAGACATATTACCATCCTCAATGTTACATGTATTAGAAGAAAAATCAATGATCCACCTATTTTAGAATAGAAATTTTGTGGCAAAGCATCTTAAAAAACCTATTCCTGAGATCCTGCTGTATAGCTCTGGGAACTATATCTAGTCACTTATGATGGAGCACAATGGAGGATAATGTGAGAAAAAGAATGTATATATATATGTGTGACTGGGTCACTTTGCTGTACAGTAGAAAATTGACAGAACACTGTAAATCAGCTATAAAGGAAGAAATAAAAATCGCTTAAAAAAAAAACCTATTCCATTCAGGTACTGCCGAATATATAAATTTAAATATATATATAAATAGATATAACCTTGAGAAATATGTTTTTTTCATTTCTAACTAGATCAGATAACATAAATTTTCAAAATTAAATACAACCTATTAAGTTGCATTTTTAGGAGTTCCCTGGTGGTCCAGTGATTAAGGACCCAGCATTGCGTCACAGGTTCGATCCCTGGCCCAGGAATCTCTGTATGCCTGAAGCATGGGCAATAACAACAAAAAATGTTATATATTTAAAATAACACCAAGTTTGGAGGTCCAGTAGTGGCTCAGTGGTTAGCAAACCTGACTAGTATCCATGAGGATGCGGGTTCAATCCCTGGCCCCCTCAGTGGGTTAAGGATCCAGCACTGCTGTGAGCTGTGGCGCAAGTCACAGATGCAGCTCATACCCCACGTTGCTGTGGTTGTGGTGTAGGCTGGCTGCTACAGCTCTGATTCGACCCCTAGCCTGGGAACCTCCTCCATATGCCATGGGTGCGACCCCAAAAAGACAAAATGGCAAAAGATGAAGTAACACCAAGTTTTAAAATTTTAAATAAGATAGAACTTACCTATAGTCATTTCTCCATAACTCGTGCTTCCAGGATATGAAAAAGATATTTTTACTGGCCTCAATTCTTTCAAATTAAAGCTGCCTACATTCAAACGAACAGACTAATTCAAGCTATAGCCACCCTAAATACTCCAACTGCCAGCTTATTCATTCCAAAGACTGAATGACTTCCTAAAAGAAGCAAAGATCCAAAATGTGAAAGATTAACTGCAACGGTAGAGTGGCAGAGGGCAGGGCTGGTAAGCCCTGCTCACTAAGGGGAAACTGGAGAATATGGGATGTGGTTGGTTTTGCTGCATAAATACTCTCTGAATCCACTAGATACTCAGTTGATATTCATTCGGCATCTACTATGTGCCAATCCCTGTATCAACCTCAGAGGAAGCCTGTCCCAGAGCTTGAAACCCAAACACTGGAAGGAGGTGCTGGCTCACACAAAGTTTTCAAAAGCAAAATTTTATGGAATTTTACTGTCAGGCAAAAATAAATAAAGTAATTAATTAATTAATTAATAGCTGGTAATTTTCACATTAAGTTATACAAGCTCTTACTTTGCCAATAAAGTTCCATGGAAATTCATGTAATGAAATAGAAAGAGGCTATTGGTCACAAACAAATCAGATGCTGAACCTGCCAGCCGATTCACCTTTGACCACTGAGGAGCCATCCCTACAATCCTAGTACGGAGTCATGGAAAGCAAACCAGGCTCCCAATCTCTTGACACTGGAGACAAAGACATTTGTTTTAACAGACGTCGAGATTAAAACTCTGAGATCAACTTTAGTCAGGTAAAATCCACTGCTGGACTGGAAGTCTCTTCAAACCAAACTTCAACTTGTATTAATACTTTAAGCAAAGGCAAGGGAGGGCTTTTATTTTATTTGAATATATTTCTTTTCGTCATATTCTTTAATAACTCACCCAGAAAGTGCCAGCATAAGGACAACAGCAAGGGTGTTTGGCAGCATGGGGCCTCCAACCTGGCAGGCTGTGACCCTGCCAGAACCCCACCAGAGAGGTTCCATTTTACCCTAATCTGTCTCAGGCCCTCCAATTACTCAGAAGCACAGGTGAAAATCCTCTTCCCCCTCAGGAATATGCCACTTATCCATCCAAAGTTTTCTGTGCATCTCCAAACCAGGCTCTGTGCAAGGCACTAGAGATGCAAATAGAAGGACACCTCCAAGAATGAGGAGAGAGGGGAGGAGTGGAACAGACTGGTGAACAAATATATGCTCGGAGTTCCCCGGTGGCCTAGTGATTAAGGACCCAGCATTGTCACCACTCTGGCTTGGGTTTGATCCTTGGCCAGGGAACTTTCACATGCCCGGAACGCTGAGCAAAACAAAACCAAACAAAACGTATATGCTCTGGATCCCCATGAAAGATGTAAAGAGCTCAGAAGTCACCACTATGTCCTAACAAGTAAACATCTAGAGACTAAAAGATAAACAACCCATGGCCCTCAAGACTGGAGAGACAGACAGGGGAATATGAGGGGTCAGTCAGAGTTCCCATCATAGCTCAGTGGTTAACGAATCCGACTAGGAACCATGAGGTTGTGGGTTCGATCCCGGGCCTCGCTCAGTGGGTTAAAGATCCGGCGTTGCCATGAGCTGTGGTGTAGGTCGCAGACGCGGCTCAGATCTGGCATAAGCTGTGGCTGTGGTGTAGGCCGGTGGCTGCGGTTCCGATTAGACCCCTAGCCTGGGGACCTCCATATCCTGCAGGTGTGGTCCTAAAAAGACAAAAAAAAGGGGTCACAGATCCCCTGAGCAAGAAACTCAAAAATGGAAGCCATGTGGGCAACCAGTGCCAGGAAGGAAAACCTGAACTGTAACTGACAAGCTGCTGGAGACTCAATGTGCTCAAAACTCAGGAGAGCCCAGTCATGGGGGCAAGCCCATAATGTTATAGATTTTCCTCCAGAAGTTCCACCAGAGTGCCAGAGTAAGTATCAGAAGAAAATTCCCTCAGCCTTCTGGTAGGGGGAGGAGAAAAGGAAACTTTTTTTTTTTTTTGGTCTGTTTTTTAGGGCCACATGTGTAGCACATGGAACCTGGCATTCGAGCCATGTCTGCGACCCACACCACGGCTCATGGCAACACCGGATCCTCAACCCACTGAGCAAGGCCAGGGATCAAACCAGCATCCTCATGGATATGAGTCAGGTTCGTTACCATTGAGCCACATCAGAAACTCCAAAAAGGAACCATTTTTAAATGGCCAGATCACTCTGTTCTTCTTAGCAATCCCAAGGCAGTTTCATCAAAGGAGAACTATATTTAATCTTAAGTTGAACCTTGGAAAATAAATAGCTTCAAACACAAGGTTCATAATTAGACTACAAAAATTCCCAATGTCGTCTTGCCCCTGGTACAAATCGCAAACTGATTTTATTTCCACTTCAAGGTTAGGCTTCAGAAGATATGATTCAATATTCAGCAGCTCCCTCCTAATGCTAATCTAGCTCCCCCCCACATCCCATGATCGTGTGCCACTGTCCTTCACTCCGCCGCTGGGAGGAGTGGTCCAAGTTGCATACCTAACTATGTCAAAGCCCCGCTCAAAACACTTCCAAGGGGGAGTTCCCTTGTGGCACAAAAGGTTATGGATGCAGTGTTGTCATTGCCGCGGCTAGAGTTCAATCCCTGGCCTGGGAAATTTCCATATGCTGCAGGAGCAGCCAAAAACAAAAAAAAAAAACAAAAAACCACTTCAGAGGGATTCTACTGTGTGGCTTTCAGGTCTCTCCAAAGATCTGGCCCCCTCTGCAGCCTCCACGATTTTCTCTGATCACCCATGTGATCCCAACACTTCATCTCTACTCTCCAGCCCCAGGTCCTTCTTCCCTCCTTAACTTCTCCAAAAGAGGTTGGGTCCCCTGTATATGCTCCCCTGGCATCCTGTCCTTCCTCCATACAGCACATAGAACATCTGTTTTATTTCTCACTGCAGCACTATTTACAATAACCAAGACATGGAAACCGCCTAAATGTCCATCAAGAGAGGATACGATAAAGATGTGGTACAGGAACTCCCGAGGTGGCTCAGTGGAAATGAACTCAACTAGTATGCATGAGGACGCAGGTTTGATCCTTGGCCTTGCTCAGTGGGTTAAAGATCCAGCATTGCTGTGGGTATGGTGTAGGTCTAAGACACGGCTCGGATCTGGCATTGCTGTGACTGTGGCCTAGGCTGGAGGCTACAGCTCTGATTCAACCCCTAGCCTGGGAACTTCCATATGCTGCTGGTGCAGCCCTAAAAAGACCACACACAAAAGAAGATGTGGTACATGTGTACAATGGAATATTACTCAGCCATAAAAAAGAATGAAACAATGCCATTTATAGCAACATGGATGGACACAGAAATTACATTAAGCGAAGCAAGCTAGGCAGAGAGACAAATAGCATATGATACAAAAAGAATTTTGATTTGTAGGACATAAAGACTCCAAGACTTCAAGGTCAAACTTAGGGTTACCAAAGGGGAAATGTAGAAAGGCAGATAAATTGGGATGGTGGGGTGGGCACATACACGCTGCTATAGATAACTAACAAAGACCTACTCTCTAGCACAGAGAGATCTATTCAATGTTCTATAATAATCTACATGGGAAAAAAAGAATGTGTGTGTGTATCTGATTCACCTTGCTATAAACCTAAAGCTAATACAACAGTATAAATCAATTAAACCCCAATTTTTAAAAACTGAAAAAAAAAAAAAGTTTTAGTGTATGGCAAAGCAAGAATTGCAAGGTGCAGGACAGCGGTTGGGGTCATGGAAAAAGGGCTTTGGGGGGCTTCTAGGACACTGATGATATTCTAGCTCTTTGGCTGAGTGGCAGACACACAACTGAATCCTTTAAATCACACACATACTACACATCTTCTTTTTGTTCTGATTGCCTATGAAGTGATGGCAACCTGGATACGGAAGACAGCTGGATGAATGTCCACAAGGCAGCAAATTCCCAAGATGCTGGGCTAACTCCCCAGAAATAGCTACTCAATGTTCTTTTTGTTGTTCAAGCTAGAAAATGCTGAAGAGTCAAAGACCCCTGGAAAAGACCTAGATCCCCCCCCCCCATAAGGCTGCCTACATGAGGAGAAACCCCCGCCCACTCCCAGAATCATCCTTTCTCCAAGATGTCAGGGAAGGACCACACACACAAACACACTACAAGGAATAGTCAAAAATGAACTCCAGGAGTTCCTGCTGTGGTGCAATGGCATCAACGGCGTCTTGGGAGTGCTAGTTCCAGCCCCGGCCCGGCACAGTGGGTTAAGGATCTGGCGTTGCTGCAGCTGCAGCTTAGGTCACAAGCAGGACTTGGATCTGATCTTGGCCCAGGAACTCCCTATGCCTCAGGGCAGCCAAAAAAAAAAAAAAAAAGAAGAAGAAGAAGAAGAAGAAGAAAGAAAAGAAAAGAACTAATGCTTTGTGACTCTGCAAACCACAAGTTCTTTATTCCCTACTCCTGATTGGTAGCAATATTTTGGCACTGAAGTACTTACTTGAAAAAAAAATTAAAATGAAGAAAAATTTTATCTTATAAACGGTTTATCCCTGATATCACTTTGGTGAATCTTCTAGTAATAAAATAAGCTTTTTAGAAAAAAAACTTGGTTAAGAAATAAAGTCCTTCTGGGGCAAAAATTAGGGAAGAAACCCCTAAAATTAAGACATTTGGGCACTGACAAGTGACTCATTTCAGATGTCCAGGATTCACCCTTCAACTGGCCTTGCTCAAAGCCAGACTTTATTGGAAGTTCTCTTATGGCACAGAAGGGCAAGGATCCAGCATTGTCACTGCTGTGGCATGAGGTTCAATCCATGACCTGGGAACTCCCACATGCCATGGGTGCAGCCAAAAAAAAAGCCTAGGTTTCCTTTCCTTCACGCCAGAAAGACATGGGTTTTTGGCCTTTTTTTTTTTTTTTTTGCTTTTTAGGGCCACATCTGCAGCATGTAGAGGTTCCCAGGCTAGGGTTCAAACTGGAGCTACAGCTGCCAGCCACAGCCACAGTCACAGCCACGCAGGATCCGAGCCACATCTGTAACCTACACCACAGCTCACGGCAAGGTCGGACCCTTAACCCACTGAGCGGGGCCAGGGATGGAACCCGCAACCTCATGGTTCCTAGTTGGATTCGTTTCCGCTGCGCCAGGACGGGAACGCTGAACATAAGCACTTTGGATGTTAGAGTACATTCTTCTGGAATGTGAAGCAAGTCCCTGCACAAAAGGGACAGGGGCACATACGTCCTGTCATATGCTCTGTGTAACCACGTTGCCTCCATTAGGTGCTGTATCTTCAACTAAATAAACAGAAGACTTGAAGGATTTCTGTACAGCTGCTTCCTACCAAACTCTTAAGCACCCTGCAATGCTATACCTCCCGACTAGTCAGCCTCTTCCTCTCCACAGGGCCCTCTCCCTCCTCTGCCATCCTCAATACAACTCCCAGAGGCCTTCCACAAATACAGTTAGCATTAATTCGCTTCCTCCTCCAACAACAATGTATTCCCTGGCCTAGAGAATGACATGGAAACTCCTACCCTTGGCGGGAATGTAAATTGAATCTTTTTTTTTTTTTTGTCTTGTGAGAGCTGCACCCTAGGAATATGGAAGTTCCCAGGCTAGGGGTCGATTCGGAGCTACAGCCCCTGGCCTACGCCACGGCCACAGCAACATGAGATCAAGCAACGTCTGCCACCTACACCACAGCTCAGGGCAATGCCAGATCCTTAACCCACTGAGTGAGGCCAAGGATCAAACCTTCATCCTCATGGATGCTAGTCAGATTCATTTCCGATAAGCCACGACAGGAACTCCAAGGGAATGTAAATTGGTCCAACCACTATGGAAAACAGTTTTGGAGGTTCCTCAGAAAACTAAATCTAGAACTAACATGAACCAGCAATTCCACTCCTGGGCATCTATCTGGACAAAACTATAATTCAAAAAGATACATGCACGCCTATGTTCATAGCAGCACTATTCACAGTAGCAAAGAAGCAACCTAAACATCCATTAATGGATAAATGGATTATGAAGATATGGTATGTATACACAATGAAATACTACTCAGCCACAAAAAAGAATGAAATGATGCCATTTGCAGCAACATGGATGCAACTAGACAGCTGCTAAGTGAAGTAAGTCAGAAAGAGAAAGACAAATAGCATATATCACTTACATGTGAAATCTAAAATATGGCACAAATGAACCTATCTATGAAAAGAAAACACCCTCAGGCACAGAGGACAGACTTGTGGTTGCCAGGGTGGGGAAGCAAGAAGCAGGATGGACTGGCAGTTTGGGGTTAGTAGGTGAAAACTACTACCTTTAGAATGAATAAGCAATGGGGTCCTATGTACAGCACAGGGAACTATATCCAATGTCTTTAGATAGACCACAACGGAAGATAATATAAGAAAGGGAATATATATAGACAGACAGGTATAGATGTATATGTGTACATATACACATACTTTAAGAAGAAAAAATTTTTAATTATTTCTAAATGGCCCAGAACTACTCCTCAAACCTCACCTCCCACACAGGTCTTTTGTTGTCCAACTTTTGACCCTTTCATTGTGTAGGCAGAGGTCAAAAGGGACCTTGGTCTCTTCCCTCAAGTCATCAACAGACTCATGGAGGCAAGACAGGAGAGAGGCACAGTGGTGACAGAGATGAGCCTGGGATGGGACACAGAGCTGGACACCTCAATCAGACCTCAGCCCCCAAGAAACTTCTCGCTCTGGAGGTGGATTCTGAATGGCAGGCACAAGTTGGCTGGAAGAACAACTTTTCAGGCACTAGTGTACCAACCACCTCACAGCCATGTGTTTTCCAATTCATTCAGAGTTCCCGTCGTGGCTCAACTGAAACAAACCTGACTAGTGTCCATGAGGATGCAGGTTCGATCCCTGGACTCACGCAGTGGGTTAAGGATCTGGTGTTGCCGTGAGCTGTGGTGTAGGTTGCAGATGCAGCTGGGATCCCGTGTTGCTGTGACTCTGGCATAGGCCAGTGGCTGCAACTCCAATTCCACCCCTAGCCTGGGAACCTCCAAATGCCACGGGTGCAGCCCTAGAAAGACAAAACAAAAAACATAAAAACACGCAAACAGAGTAGTAACCCCCTCTGGGCTGATGCCAGTCCACGGATGCCACTTCAGATTAGAAAAAAAGCATCCCTTTAGAAGCTGCCCGTTCCTCCAGGCTGACTCAGCTGTATGCCAGGGAATACAGCTTGGTGGACAGAACCAAGGCTGGACTTGTAAGCCCCCACCCCCCACCACAGGTTACGGTCTATATACATCATACCTACATTTCACTCTACTTGTTGAATGGAGGTTGTTAATAAGTCCTCCATATCGGATTATAGTTAAGGCCAGAGACTCTTTTTTTTTTTTTTGTCTTTTTGCCATTTCTTGGGCCGCTCCTGCGCCATATGGAGTTTCCCAGGCTAGGGGTCTAATCGGAGCTGCAGCTGCTAGCATACACCACAGCCACAGCAACGCACGATCCGAGCCGCGTCTGTGACCTACACCACAGCTCACGGCAACGCTGGACCCTCAACCCACCAAGGCCAGAGATCAAACCCGAAACCTCATAGATCCTAGTCGGATTCGTTAACCACTGAGCCACAACGGGAACTCCGAGACTCTCTTATTTTAATGATCAATAAGAGCCACTTTACTTGAAATGAAGAACTCCAGGAGTTCCTGTCATGGCTCAGTGGAAACAAATCTGATTAGTATCCATGAGGACGCAGGTTCAATCAATCCCTGGCGTCGCTCAGTGGGTTAAGGATCCAGCATTGCCGTGAGCTGTGGTGTTAGGTCAGAAACACGGCTCAGATCTGGCATTGCAAGGTGGCTGCTGCAAAGGCCAGTGGCTACAGCTCAGATGTGACTCCTAACCTGGGAACTTCCATATACCATGGGTGCAGCCCTAAAAATAAAAACAAACAAACAACTCCATCTTTCTATCCCCAAGGTCCTACAAATTAGATGTTCTTTCTTTTTTTTTTTTTTTCCTTTTTATGGTCTCATGCACAGCATATGGAAGTTCCCAGGCTAGGGGTTCAACTGGAGCTGCAATGCCAGCCACAGCCACAGCCACAGCAAGGCAGGAGGATCCAAGCCACATTTGCAACCTACACCACGGTTGTTTCCAACACCAGATCCTTGACCCACACTCAAAGAGGCCAGAGATCAAACCCACATCCTCACAGGCAATATTGGATCCTTAACCTGCTGAGCCACAACGGGAACTCCTAGATGAACTTGATCACTCCTGTTCAATAGTCCTGATAAGCACAGTCCTGACTTGAAGGTAAGTCAGGCTCAGGAAGCCGTCAATCACACAATAAGAGTTATGTACAGCAATGCTTCCTTTAAATATTATCTCTTCTAATTTTTTGGCAAGCCTCGAATAGCTGAGAAAAATCAATTATTGAATTAAGCAAAACATTTTATTGTCTGACTTCTCTATATTAACGGACTGGGCGTACTTTCATCAGTAGGTCTCACAACTGTTGCTTCTGTCTATTCAAACGGGTGAAGGAAGATCATGACCACAGGTGGTTGCATTTGGATCCCAAGCCTGACCTCTTCACAAGAAAGAATCTGTTCTTACAGGTGGATGCCTGCGCCTCTTGAAGCCATCTGACATTCTTAAACACCCATAAGATGTGCCTGAGTCAACTCTTAGAGATTTCTTGGGATTAAGTCTCAAAGAAAAAAGATTCCAAACTACTTTGGGGTTAGTAGATGCAAACTATTGCCTTTGGAGTGGATAAGCAAGGAGACCCTGATATATATATATATATATATATATATATATATAGCACAGGGAAGTGTATCTAGTCACTTGTGATGGAACGTGATGGAGGATAATGTGAGAAAAAGAATGTATATATATGTATGTATGTATGACTGGGTCACTTTGCTGTACAGTAGAAATTGACAGAACACTGTAAATCAAATATAATGGAAAAAATAAAAATCATATTAAAAAAAAAAAAAGGAGTTCCCCGTCTTGGCGCAGTGGTTAACGAATTCAACTAGGAACCATGAGGTTGCGGGTTCGGTCCCTGCCCTTGCTCAGTGGGTTAACGATCTGGCGTTGCCGTTGCCGTGAGCTGTGGTGTAGGTTGCAGACGCGGCTCGGACCCCGAGTTGCTGTGGCTCTGGCGTAGGCCAGTGGCTACAGCTCCGATTGGACCCCTAGCCTGGGAACTTCCATATGCCGCGGGAGCAGCCCAAAGAAATGGCAAAAAGACCCAAAAATAAATAAATAAATAAATAAATAAATAAATAAATAAATAAATAAAAAGGCTCCAAACGACTAACAGAAGAAGCAGAAAGTTTAGTGTAAAGGAAACAACTTGCCATTCTCAAAGTACCGTACAGACACTTGGAAGTCACCCCGGGGGAGAGGTTATACTAGGCTAGACTGCCAGACCTGCTGCCTCTAAGTTTTACCCTAATGGTTTCCTGATAAATCACAAGACATTAGGAATTGTAAACTATTTCTAAAGATAAAGTATCAAAGATAGCTTTATACCTTAATGTAAAATAAAAAACACTGACACTATAAAGTAAGACTTCAACCCTCTTTGTTCTTTGTTCCTTTGGCCATCAGACTAAGGTCCCCATGTCATTGACCGAATGTCTCTCCTGAGGAACAGTGACTTCACAGGAGCACATCCGTCCTCAAAACCTCTCCTCTGCCATTTATTCTTGGGCTGAGAAGATATCTAGCTCATTGCAGGGACCATCAGTGTTGGTGGGTTTTTGTGGGGGGTTTTTTTGGCTGCACCCGCAGCATGTGGATGTTCCCAGGCCAGGGATCGAGCCTGCATCACAGCAAGAACCTGAGCTGCTGCACCGACAAGGCCGAATCCTTAACCCGCTGTGACACCAGGGCATTCTCAGTATTGGTGTTTTAACCCAAGGAAATTGCAGCTGAAATTATTTGAATTTGTGATGTATATAACCGAACACTCCCTAAGTCAAAAGAAGATTAATAGTAAAAGCAAAAACGAAAAAAAGTTTCCTTTCAATCTAGATATGAACCTAAATTTATGTGAAGTATAAATGTTGTTTCTCTTTACCTGGAACTGTAAAATTAAAAACAAAAGAATTTGTAGTATGATTCCTTTTGAGGCGTAACTGACATAACATGTTAGTTTCAGACTTACAACATGATTTGTTATTTGTATATACTATAAAATGATCACCACAATAAGTCTAGTTAACATCCGTCACCATACACTGTTATAATTTTTTTTCCTGTGATGAGAACTTTAACGATCTGGTCTCACCAACTATGATGGAAAAAATAAAAATCACCTAAAGAAAATAAAAATAAAATAAAGATCTAGTCTCTTAGCAAGTTTCAAACATGTAATTAACTATAGCTGTCATGCTATACATGACATCTCCAGGACTCACTTATAGCTGGAGGAGTCCCCTGATGGTATGGCAGGTTAAAGATCCGTATTATCACTGCTGTGGATAGGGTTCGATCCCTGGCCCAGGAACTTCCACATGCCGCAGATGGGAAAAAAAAAGTTTATAACTGGAAGTCTGTACCTTCTGATGCTCCCACCCCCCACTTCTGGCAACCATCAGTCTTTTCTCTGCATCTACAAAGCGCCAGGCTTTGTTTTGTTTTTTAGATTCCACATATAAGCGAGATTATACCGGTGATTTATTCACAATCCCTGCAATTTTAATCAAGGGACAATACCATTTTAAAATTACTGGGATGGCTTCACAATGAGGCAAAGAGCCAGTATAATCCAGGGAGTTCCCACCAGGCTGGAACTCTGGAGTTTGGCTCATGTGGCCTCCATGTCACTGCCCACAGGACCAAACACACCCCAGTTCTTACTGTGGCCTCGAATTTCCCGGCCTTGCAGCCTAGAGGACTGGAGTCCCAATATGCCTCAAACCCATGCCAGGATCCTTGCAACCTCCAAAATTCCACCTCTAAGGTGAGAAGAGTCAGCTCAGGGACTAAGGAGAGTCTCCCTCCTTTCACGGGCAGTGAAGGCGCTGATCGCAAGACCCATCCTCCAGGTGGGGAGTGGAGTCCAGACCCGGACACAGGCCCCCACGGCCTGGTAGTGTTCTGTCCTTCATATCTTGCCGGGAAGGGGGGCCAGGGCTTCATGTGCACTTCCTGGAAATAAGGGCCAGGGCTGCATTTGCTTTTTTTCTCTCTAGCCAGACTGGATATTTACATTCACTTCGTCTAATTCTGTACTCAAGGTCCAGAAATGTGTTGGCAGAGGGTATGCGTCTCTAATACCGAAGATAAAAATATGCATGGACAAAAGCCATGACTTTGGGTAGGGGAGCGGCTTGCATGACTGAGAAAGGTGATCCAGGATCTAAGAATCCAGCAGAGTCTTTATCCTTAAGCTTCCTCATCCCAGCAGCAGATCCAATTATTTGATTCCCCCAACGGATTGAAAGAATAAAACACACAGTAACTTCCTTTTAATACCTGGAATGAATCATAAGAAAAGGATACCAGAATTTCAAGAGCCAAAAAAATTGTGGATGTCCTATGTCAGGAGTATTTTCTTGGCCCAGAATAGGAACACATGCATTTATAGACACACCATGAACATCTGGCAATGGACCACATGCTGCCTTACATAAGCAGCCGAGGAGAAAAAGCAAATTGGGATAAAGGCATCAGAAGTTGGGCAAGAGAATAAATGAGAGAAGGCTTAAGTAATCCAAAAGGTTTGCCAAAGATGAGTTTTAGACTCAGAGTGTTTAATCATCTCCTCAAGCTCACCTTCAGCAAGTTTGCCTTGGCATCCACCGCGCCAGGCACTTGCAGCCCTGAAGCGTAAGATCATACTTCAAAGCTCACAAGCTCTTGAGAGATTTTCTCTGCTTCTCTTGTAACCCTACCACAACCCAATTACTAGTCCCATTCAGAAGACAGGGGGGAATTTCACGTTCACAGCAACATAAAAGGAATTCCTGCCCCTAGCAAAAGAGCCTGGGTCTGGGTCTGGCTGTGCCAGGCACCTTGTCGGCGTCCCCTCTGTGTGCAGAAGGATCTTGGCTGCAGACCTGCACAAGGGGAGCTGCTGTTTCCTCCACTGCCATCTGCTCAAACAGGATGGATTGCTACTGCTGCCCATGGGGGGGTTCGTCTCGTCCTCTCTCTCTGCCTGCCTCCCTCCCTCCATCATAGCTTTCTGGCAATCCTCTGCTGGAGAACTACTGCAAGAACACCCCAAATGGGTGCCTACTCACCAGCCTCCCAGGGCTGGTAGCAGACAGTCCTGGCAAAGGGAAAGAGGAGGAGGGAAAGAACCAGTGCTAATGCTCTTTGCTGCCAGGGCTCCCAGTGGGGTCAGAAGATCCACTGAGGCCAACATGAAATCATCCTTCACCACCAGCCAGATCAACAATAATAATAGCAGAGGGCAGATATTATGAAAAATAGTATGGAGGCGCCACAAAAAATTAAAAATGGATTCCTAGAGTTCCCTGGTGGCCTAGCAGTTAAGGATCTGGCACTCTGACTTTTGCAGCACGGCTTCAGCCCCTGGCCTGGGAGCTTATGCATACCACAGGTAGAGTCAAAAAAAAAAAAAAAAAAAAAAAAAAAATAGAATTACCATATGACCCAGCAAGTCTTCTGGATATTTATCCACAGAAAATGAAAACGCCAACTTGAAAGGATTTCCTAAATGTCCATAAGAGAATGGATAAAGATGTGAGACACACACACACACACACACACACACACACACACACACACACACACACAAGAATATTATTCAGCCATAAAAAATGTAATTTTGCCATTTGCAACAACATGGATATAGACCTTAAAAGCACTATGCTAAGTGAAATACAGCTAGACAAAGACAAATATCATGTGCTCTTTCTTATATGTGGAATCTAAAAACACAAAGAAATACAAGGAGTTTCCTGGTGGCTCAGCGGGTTAAGGATCTGGCATGGTCACTGCTGTGGCTCTGGTTACTGCTGTGGCACAGGTTCAATCCCTGCCCCGGGAACTTCTGCGTACCTTCACAGGCATGGCCAAAATATTGATATATTTAAAAAGAAAAAGAGTGAATTCTCCAGAAGGGAAAAGAGCAAAATGAACTCTAAGCTAAGTGAAGGGCAGGCAGGACTAGAGGAGTGTGCATTAGGAATGGCTGACAGATTAATACCTCTGGTCAAGATGTTGTTTCATTACCCGCAAACTTTCAATACAATCACCTTAAATTCAGAGTCCTTTGGGAAAAGAAGATAAAAGTCATGTCCAACATGGACCGAGGAATGCAAAAAAGGGCAGTCCTTTAAGACTGAAAAGCAGACGAATCCAGAAAAGCATGAAATCTGAGTTCCCATTGTGGCTCAGTGGAAGCGAATCCGACTAGGAACCATGAGGTTGTGGGTTCCATCCCTGGCCTCCCTCAGTGGGTGAAGGATCCAGCGTTGCCGTGAGCTGTGGTATAGGTTGCAGACACGGCTCGGATCTCACATTGCTGTGGGGTAGGCTGGCAGCTGTAGCTCCGATTCAACCCCTAGACTGAGAACCTCCATATGCTGCATGCGTGGCCCTCAAAAGACAAAAAAAACAAACAAACAAACAAAAAAAAAAAACAGAAAAGCATGAAATCTAAGAGGTACCTAGGGTGAGTGGCCAGTAGCACAGAGGATGGGGGGGATGTACCCAATGAGCCAATGATGGGAACCTGAATCTTCCTCATTCAACAGATAATGTTGGAAGACCAGCCAATTGCCACAGGCTGTTCCCTAGTGTTGCCAATCAGCCCTCCCGGTGACAGCACCGCTATTCTTGAGCAAAGTCACTTCCAGGCCACACATTGTAATGACTCAACATCAACGACCAGTACTTGTGGTGTGCAAATCTCTTTAAAACTCATTCCAAGCTGGCCCAGAAGCAGAAGTAAGGAGGAAGAGAAGAAAGCACCGGATTTCATCAAGGCTGAAAGTCTTACCTCACTAACTAATCTAAAGTTGAGCTGGTAAAACTACCTAATGGGAAACACTGAACTCTGTCCATTAACCAGGATCGCTTTCAGGCAAGGAAAATGTATCCCCACAGTTGCCTCTCTTCCGGTAAGAGTTCCTAGATAACTGAGGATGTTGCCCTAGTGAAGCCAACTGCCACTAGTATAGGGGCCCCTGGATTTCAGTCTTGAAGCTTGTTCTATACTCAAGTCTCTGTAGCTTCCTCTGAAAGATAGGCACATACGTGAAATCAAATGCTCCACTAGATAACGTTAGACTCAATTTAAAACTTTCGCACTTTCTCCATCTGCCAAATGAAAAGGAGGAAAACAAAGCAGACGTATATAGTTGAGCAGCTGCCACATGTGGTTCTCTAAAAATTGGTACAGGAGTTCCCGCCGTTACGCAGTGGTTAACGAATCCGACTAGGAACCATGAGGTTGCAGGTTCGATCCCTGGTCTTGCTCAGTGGGTTAAGGATCCAGCGTTGCTGTGGCTCTGGCGGAGGCTGGTGGCTACAGCTCTGATTCGACCACCAGCCTGGGAACCTCCATATGCCGCAGGATCGGCCCAAGAAATGGCAAAAAGACAAAAAAATAAATTAATTAATTAATTAAAAAATTAAAATAAAAATTGGTATAAAGAAGGTGACATGCACTGTTTTGAGACAAGAATTTCCCATCCAAAAGGGGGGGAGAGGCTGTAGCACAATGGGATTGGTGTGGCATCTCTGGAGCACTGGGACACATGTTCGACCCCCCGCCCTGCAGTGGGTTAAGGATCTAGTGTTGCTGCAGCTGTGACATAGATCGCAACTGCGGCTCAAATATGATCCCTGGCCCAGGAACTTCTTATGCCGCAGGGCAGCCAAAAAAAAATTCCCATACTCCTCTTTTTAAAATGCTAAACCAGAAGACACCTAAAATCTCTAAAAATGATCAAACTCACGCAATAGATAGAGGTTCCCAGGCTAGGGGTCGAATCAGAGCTGTAGCCACCAGCCTATGCCACAGCCACAGCAACACCAGATCCAAGCCTCACCTGCGACCTACGCCACAGCTCACGGCAACGCTGGATCCTTAACCCACTGAGCAAGGCCAGGGATCGAATCCGCAACCTCATGGATACTAGTCAGGGTCATCTCCACTGAACCACCACAGGAACTCCCATCTCACCTTTAAAAAGCAACTAGTTCTCTTACTCTGTGCAAAAAAACAACACTACATAAACCTGGATCAAAAAGCAAAAAGGAATTCCCATTGTGACTCAGCAGGTTAAGAACCTACCACAGCATCCATGACGATGCGGGTTCCATCCCTGGCCTCCCTCAGAGGGTTAAGGATCTGGCATTGCCGCAAGCTGTGGGTATAGGCTGCAGATGTGGCTCGGATCCGGTGTTGCCAGCTGTGACTATGGCACAGGCCATAGCTGCAGCTCCACTTCAAACCCGAGGCCAGGTACTTCCCATATGCCACAGGCGTGGCTGTAAAAAGACATAAGAAGAAAGAAGAAGGAAAAGGTGAAGAAGAGGAGGAAGGAAGGAAGGAAGGAAAGACACTCAGACAGAAAGAAAGGCGACTGCAATAGGGTAGTGCCCTAACAGCTTGCCTTGCCAGTGTAACTCCTGGACTGTCAAGAACAAAGTTTGAAAACATTGATTGTGCAACTTTTTTTTTTTTTGCCTTTCACCAATGATTATGAAATAGATTTCTGAGACTCGTTCATAATCAGGTCTGTATAAAGGCAAACTGGAGCAGAACCAGAATTATAGAACACGTCTATCGCCATAACTTCTACAAACACCACTTCCCACCCCCTAATGGGTTCCTGGTTTCTGTCACTTAGAACATCTCATGATTAACAGTAGTTCCAGCTCAGGCGCAGCCACCATCTGGGGCTGTCTCACAATCCCCGCCATCGAGGGGAAGCGATGCTGCAGTGCTCTTTGGTTTGGCTAGATGCCTCTTCAGTGCACACATTTTTTATTCTCTGGGGTGTGAACTTCGGCAGTGCTTGAAACATGACATTTCAAAACCTAAAACTGACCTTGATTAATTATGAGGTTTGAAGAGAAATAACTGCTGGAGAAAGAAATCCTACTGTGAGGCTCTTAGAATGCTTTTCCTCCACCAAACTAACATCCTTGCAATAATTACAAACACCAACACACCATCCTGCAACTTGGATGAGATGTCGACTAAAACAATACAACCTCAAAGTTGACAGTTAAGTTTTATCTGGGGTGCAATTAGGATTTAAGCCCGGGAGACAACATCTCAGGTAGCCCTGAGAAACCTCTCTGAGGAGGTGAGGGGCGAAGCTAGGATATATGATGAGTTTTGGCAACCAAGGGAAGGTAGTAGGAACACAAGATTTACAGGTAACCAGATTGACAGAAAACCAGTTTCTATGGGAAGAAGATTTACAGAAAACCAGTTTCTATGGGAAGAGGTAAAGATCTGGGCTTATTGGAATCAACTCCTTAGATAGGCACCTGGGCTGTGGGCCAGCCCTGTTAGTTTCTTCCCTGAGTTCCCTCAGGGCTCAGTGATCCACCCTTGGGAGTGGCTGTTCTCACAATGACTACGACATCTTTTGCTTGGTCCACTCACTACAGCCCAGGAGGCAGTTTCTCAGGTAGCTCTGAAATACTGCCCCAAAGAGGAAAGGGGAACTATCAAGATACAAGACGGGAGTTCCGTCGTCATGGCGCAGTGGTTAACTAATCCGACTAGGAACCATAAGGTTGCGGGTTCGGTCCCTGCCCTTGCTCAGTGGGTTAACGATCCGGCATTGCCTTGAGCTGTGGTGTAGGTCACAGACCGCAGCTCGGATCCCAGACCCCACGTTGCTGTGGCCCTGGTGTAGGCCCCAGTGGCTACAGCTCCGATTAGACCTCTAGCCTGGGAATCTACATTTGCAGCGGAGTGGCCCTAGATAAGGCAAAAAGACCAAAAAAAAAAAAGATACAATGCATAAAGGTGAAGGGGGAGGCATGCGCAGCCAGGCACACATTTTCCAGAAGTTTGCTACTGGTCTCGTGAAGGTTACTACTAGTCACAGACAGCAGTCACCATTGACGGATTTTAGTGTTTTGCTAGATATGAGGAGATACAAGAATTGGGCTCATAAAATCTTCTCCTAAAAATATCTAACTATCTGCAGATCTGTTCTTCCCGTCTTCCCAGAGCACAGAGTGCCTCACTCCTGGTCTCCACCCTGAGCTCCACTCAGGGGGCGCCGGGGGTTGGCACCTGCAGGGGTTCATGTTTTACTCCACGTAGAGGCCGAAGGCAAGTGCCAGACTTCAGTTTTCAGAGATAAATGAGACACTTATCTTGGGCCAAAATTGGAAAGGACACAAGAAAAAACAAACTTTAAGTAATCAAGATAAATAATCATTTAATCCTTTTTTTTTTTTTTTTTTTTTTGGCAAGGCCTACAGAAATTCCAGGGCCAGGGAATGAACCCAGGTCACAGTATCAACCCAAGCCACATCAGTAATAACAGATCTTTAACCTGCAGAGCCACCAACGAAGTCCTCCAATATTTTAAAATATCAATGGAGGAGTTCCCGTCCTGGCACAGCAGAAGGGAATCCGACTAGGAACCATTGGGTTGAGGGTTCAATCTCCGGCCTTGCTCAGCGGGTTAAGGATCTGGCGTTGCCGTGAGCTGTGGTATAGGTCACAGATGCGGCTCGGATCTGGCATTGCTGTGGCTGTGGTGTAGGCTGGTGGCTGTAGCTCCTGTTAGACCCCTAGGGGCTGGGAACCTCCATATGCCGTGGGTGTGGCCCTAAAAAGCAAAAACATAAAATAAAATAAAATATCAATGGAGTTCCTGTTGTGGCACAGCAGAAACGAATCCGACTAGGAACCAGGAGGTGGCGGGTTCCATCCCTGGCTTCGCTCAGTGGGTTAAGGATCTGGCATGGCCGTGAGCTGTGGTATAGGTCGCACAGGTATAGGTCGCAGATTCGACTCGAATCTGGCATTGCTGTGGCTATGAGCGTAGCCCAGCAGCCACAGCTCCGATGAAACCCCTAGCCTGGGAACCTCCGTATGCTGCGGGTGCAGACCTAAAAAATACAAAACACATAAATAAATAAATAAATAAGATAAACTATCAGAATTGGAGTTCCGGCTGTGGTACAGCAGGGCAGCAGATTAAGGATCCTGCATTGTTTCTACAGCAGCTCAGGTCGCTGCTGAGGTAGGGGTTCAATCCTCCACCCAGCACAGTGGGTTCAAGGATCTGGCATTGCTGCAACTGTGGTGCAGATTCAACCCCTGGCCTGGGAACTTGCCTCTGCCACAGGTGCAGCCAAAAAATAAGATAAAATTTTTAAAAATAAAAATTAAATGATCAACGTTAAAGCCGAAAGAAATCCATGATGAAAGACTCCAAAAATGTTAAGACCAGATCCAGCTCTGCACTTGCACAACTCATTCTCACTCACCTCACCCTGCTGGATCTGGTCTTTATTTAAAATGCTGGTGATGCTGTTCATTTTACTGCAGGAAACTGCCTCTTTATGTTGATTATTGATGTTTGGCACCCCTTTAAATTTTTCATTCAAAGAGAGTGCCTCGCTCCTCTCACCCTAGCCTCAGCTCTGCCAACACATATTAACTTAATACGCGCAAAGAAACCCTATGAGGTCGCTCTACCATTACTCTCATTTATAAATGAATAAACACAAAAGGGTTAGCTGCTTGGACCAAGTTCACACAGCTAGGGTGGCCAAGTCAGATTCCGAATCCAGTGATGCTAAGCAAGACCCTGTGGGGCCCTGCTGGGCACAAAGCCTTTCCCCCTTCTCCTTTTCTTATTTGCAGGATAAAGGCTTTAGCCTCCTTGATCTTCCCTGGGTTGCAAGGGGCAGCTTCAAAGAGCTATGAAACAGAAAGAGGGGCTGCAGAAACAAAGGAGGAACAACTGAGAACCAACAGTGCAGGAGAACCCCCGGTGTCCCCTCAAGGATATATAAATATATATAGAACAATAAGGTTCTTGGGCACCAACTAAAGCCCCACCAAGGTGGAGGAGAGAAGAATACTGACCCTCCTGTCTTCCATCAACTAAGACTTGAGCTCTGTGGATGTCTGCCCAGTTCTGCACTGAATTCAATTCTGCTCCGGCCCCTTCTTGAATATGCATGTGCCCTTAGCTTAAAACTTCCCCAGGTTTGCTGTTTGGGGAGACATTGCTTTGGGAGAGAGATCCCTGGTGTTCTCCTTACTTGCTGGAAGTAATAATAAATCCCTCTTTCTCCCAGGCTTTGGCTTGGTTGTGTCTTCTGGCTATGTTCAAGAGGCAAACCCAGTTTTTTGTAGTTATAAAGATCCTGCCACATTTAGCCAGTTGTCAATAGGGACTGCTATTGTAGATTAAAAGGGCCCCAGTGAAATCAGGCTGCCAAAGAATCTAGAAACAATGGACTTCCTGCTGTTGCCCAGTGGGCTAGGGTTACCGCAAAGAAGCAGGTTCGATCTCCAGCCCGGCCCAGTGGGTTAAAGCCTCGGGCTTTGCCACAGCTGTGAAATAGGTCACAGCTGCAGCTCAAATTTCAATCCCCAGGCTGGAAACTTCCATTAAAAAAAAAAAAAAAAAAAAAGAGTTCCCATTGTGGCTCAGCAGTTAAGAACCCAACACTGTTTTGTGAAGATGCAGGTTCAATCCCTGGCCTTGCAATTGCTCAGTGGGTTAAGGATCCGGCATTGCTGCAAGCTGTGGCATCAGGTCACAGATGTGGCTTGGATCCACCATTGCTGTGGCTGTGGAGTAGGCCACAGATACAGCCATAAAAAGAAAAGGGGGAAAAAAAGCAAAAGAAAAAGAATCTAGAAACAGTATCATGGGAAGAATAGCTGGTGTAACTAGGGCTACTTTTTTTGCAGAGGGGGAGGTGGCGGGAATTTTTTTCCGGGGGAGGGGAGGTGGCGGGAAACATCTTAAGTCAGAGAAGTGGTGCCTAGAAACTATTTTCAATTATCTGAAGAGCTAGTGGATTTAATTTATGTGACACCAAAAGACTGAAGTTGAATAAGTGGATGACAGTTTATGGGTGACAGTTTCAAGGAGTTGGCTTTCATCTCAGTATAAAGGAAAAAAAAAAAAATCTTCCAACAATTAGACCTGTCCCGCAATGAAAGAGCCTGCCTCCAGAGGAGGCAAGTTGGCTGTCAGATGCTATGGAAGGGATCTAGCACAGACAGAATGGCCACTTGGACAGAAGGACTTAAAATCCTTTCCAACTCTAAGATGTTAAGAAATAGAATCATTAAACTTTACACAGTCATTGTTTTGCATACTATTTAGTTCCTAGAGACTCAAGAGAACTGAAACAAAACTGAGTTCAAAGAAAAGGCTTTGCACTTTCATTTTATTTGAAGCTGTATTCTTGATTTTTTAAACACTAAGCCACTGAAGTAATGCAAGTTAAAAATCAATCTCCCTCTTGGAAAAAGTAAATTATGTACAGAGATGATATTTATAGTTATACCATTTAAGAAAATTGGGAAACTATACCCATATATACAATCAATGTTTTATAGCTCTCCTGCAAACCACACTGGCTATTTTTACCAAGATCTACAGGGGTCATGTAGAAGAAGAAATACAGAGGCAGCTGAGTTAGAATTTAGGAAAACAAAGCAAAGCAAAAATTGAATCAGATATGTCAGTTGTCCTGTACATGAAAAGACTCGAGAAAACCTCTCCCACCCAATAGGTAAAGTTAGAGAACTGTCTATCTTAAGGATGGCACCATTTTTAAAAAGCAATTTTAGGAGTTCTACTGTGGTGCAGAAGGTAAAGGATACGGCGTTGTCTTGGGTAGCTGCTGTGGCACTAGAACGTCCATATGCCACAGGTATGGCAAAAAAAAAAAAAGCAATTTTACTTTTAGGGGGTCTTCCAAAAGAGGCACAGAAGGCCATCACAACTGATAGAGTCGACAAAAACAGCTGCGTGAGGCATTCCCATCATGGCTCAGCAGAAACAAATCTGACTAGCATCCATGAGGACAGAGGTTCGATCCCTGGCCTCACTCAGTATGTTAAGAACCTGGCGTTGCTGTGAGCTGTGGTGTAGGTCACAGACGCGGCTCAGATCCAAAGTTGCTGTGGCTCTGGTGTAGGCCGGGGGCTATAGCTCCAATTAGACCCCTAGCCTGGAAACCTCTATATGCCATGGGTGTGGCCCTAAAAAACAAAAAACACACACACAGTTGGGTGAATGCTTATAGCCTCTGCAGAGTGGTGAGTGGTGTACACACATACACACACACACCGCCATATATTGCCTAAACACCACTAGATTGTGTCAGTGATTCCATTCAAAGCACCACATTCGCCAAGGGAGAATATAAATGAAATCAAAGTATCTGACTCCAGAGAATGGAATAAACCAGAGAGAAGCCTCCTACTTGTCGGGCATTTCACATAAATGACCCCGTATGACCCTCCCAATAGCCCTGTGAAATAGGGATTCCTGTAAAGGAGGAAAACAAATTCATTAACTTCCCCCCCAAATTAACAAAGTCCGTAAGAGGTTAAAGTCTGAGGCATGCCTGACTCCAAAGCCCACTAGATAGAGCCAAGCACTTGCTATGCTAATGGTCCACCAGGAACTTCCTGCAGGTAGGTGATCCTCCCACCCCTGGTCTGCCCTCCTGTTAAATGGGACCGCTTTCCCCCACAATCACTGAAGTTCCGCTCTTCCAAGGGCTGCAGCTGGGTCCACCCGTGCCCACCATTCTCATACAGACAGTAGGTACTCCCGTCCCTGCCTCACCTTCTCCTAAACCCCCTTCTTTTTCTTTTTTTCTTTTTTTTTTTGTTTTTCCGCCTTTTCTAGGGTTGCTCCCACGGCATATGGGGGTTCCCAGGCTAGGGGTCCAATCGGAGCTGTAAGCCACCGGCCTACACCATAGCTCACGGCAACGCCGGATCCTTAACCCCGCCGCCACCCCCCCCCCCAACCAAGGCCAGGGATCGAACCTACAACCTCATGGTTCCTAGTCGGATTCGTTTCCGCTGCGCCACAATGGGAACTCCCCCTTCTATTACTTTGATCCTATACTTGATCTAAACGGTTGTGATACGACCTCAGCTATGCTTCACTTCCTCCCCACTACAGTCCACTGTGCACTTTGCTAAGAAAAACTACAACTGCACCACTGAAGGAGCCTGAGGAAGGCAGACTCCTCACAGCCTTCCGGTTTGCAAACTCCTGATTTACATATAAACCCCAAGGGACATTTCCAGCCTCAATGCCTATTATGCCTCCAACTCTAGGCTTCAATGAAAATACCCGCAATTTTTTTTTGGTTGTTCTTTTTTTTTTTTTTTTTTTTTGCTTTTTAGGACCATGACCACGGCATATGGAGGTTCCCAGGCTAGGGGTCAAATCGGAGCTGTTGCTGCCAGCCTACACCACAGCCACAACAACCCCAGATCTGAGCCACGTCTGTGACCTACACCAAAACACCCTTAATTTTAATCACCTACTGGAGTTCCCATCGTGTCGCAATGGAAACAAATCCGACTAGGAACCATGTGGTTTCGAGTTTGATCCCTGGCCTCACTCAGTGGGTTAAGGATCTGTGAGCTGTGGTGTAGGTGGCAGGTGCGGCTCGGATCTGGCGTTGCTGTGGCTGTGGCATAGGCCAGTGGCTGCAGCTCCAATTTGACCCCTAGCCTGGGAACCTCCATATGCCAGGGGTGCAGCTCTAAAAAGACAAAAAAAAAAAAAAAAAATTTTTTTATCACCCACTCTCAGATGTGATCCATCAAAAACACCCAGCTCCCGATTTTCCACCGGCTAGTACCTTACCTATTCATCAAGGCTCAGCTCTAACGCCATCTCTCTCATAACTTTCAGTTACTCTGTCATCCATAAGTACAACAAACAACTATTAGGCACTGACTATGTTATACACTGAAGATATAAAAATGAACTCTTCATTGTTCTTATAAAAATTTTTTACTACTTTTTATTCAGTATAATCTGCCTGACAAAACAATTAATTGGATATATGGTTCTTTGGTTTTTGTTTTTTGGGGGTTTTTTTTGGCTGCACCAGTGACATGTGGAAGTTCCCAGGCCAGGGACTGAACCTGAGCCACAAGCAGCAATAACTTCAGATCCTTAAACCACTGAGCTACCAGGAAACTCCACTGGGTGTATTTGTGAATTCCTTAAAGGTAGAGACCATTTTTTTCTATTCCTATTAACAGAATGCTATTGGAATACATTGATTTAACAAGTGCTTACTGGAGTTCCCGTCGTGGCGCAGTGGTTAACGAATCCGACTAGGAACCATGAGGTTGCGGGTTCGGTCCCTGCCCTTGCTCAGTGGGTTAACGATCCGGCGTTGCCGTGAGCTGTGGTGTAGGCTGGCGGCCACAGCTCCGATTAGACCCCTAGCCTGGGAACCTCCATATGCCGCAGGAGCGGCCCAAAGAAATAGCAAAAAGACAAAAAATAAAAAAATAAAAATAAAAATAAATTTTAAAAAAAATTAACAAGTGCTTACTGAAGGTTAAAGTCTACCCATTTGTCTGTGGATGCTGTAACAGCCTCTTAACCCTTTGGTAGTTTAATTCTAGAACCTTCCAATTCAGTTTCCAAATAGCATGAGTGACCTATTAAATATGTGAATCAGGGAGTTCCCGTCATGGCCCAGCAGAAACGAATCCGACTAAGAACTGTGAGGTTGTGGGTTTGTTCCCCGGCCTCGCTCAGTGAGTTAAGCATCCGGCGTTGCCGTGAGCTGTGGCGTAGGTTGCAGATCCAGCTCGGATCTGGTGTTGCTGTGGCTGTAGTGTAGGCCAGTAGCTATAGCTCAAATTCGACCCCTAGCCTGGGAACCTCCATATGCCATGGGTACAGCCCTAAAAAGCAAAAAAAAAAAAAAAAAGAAAAGAAAAGTGAATCAGATTGTCAGTTCTGTATTTTAAAACAGTAGCTTTACCTTCGATTAGGCAATGGTTTCTTAGCTATAGAACCAAAAGCACAAGCAAAAAAAGAAAAAATAATAACAGATAAACTGAACTTCAAAATTTTAAACTTTTAAGTTTCCAAAACCATCATTAAGGAAAAAACAAAAAAAAAAACACAGAATGGGAGAAGATACGTGGAAATCATATTTCTAATAAGGGACTTGTATCCATCATATATAAAGAACTCAATAATGGACAGATGGGCCAATCTTAAAACCTGGCAAAGGATTTAAACGGACATTTCTCCAAAGATATACAAATAGTCAAAAGCATATGAAAGGATGTCCAGTATCATTAGGCCTTAGGGAAGTGCAAACCAAAACCACAATGGGATGTCACTCTGCCCACTAGGGTGGCTAAAAGGAAAAAAAGACAGTAACAAGTGTTGACAAGCAAGTGAAGATACTGGAAAACTCATTAATGGAGAGAACAGAAAATGATGCCACTACTTTAGAAAATAAGTTTGGCAGTTCCTCAAAAACGTTAAAGATGATGTGACCACATGACTTTGCAATTCCAATTCTAAGTACGCATCCAAAGGAGATGAAAACACGTCTGCACAAAAAAGTGTATACTAATGTAGGAAACAACCAAGTGAATTAACAAACAAAATGCGATACAGCATCCATCCAACAGAGCATCATCTGGCCATAAAAAGGAACGGCACACTGATGCACATCACCACATAGTTGAATCCTGCAAACCTGCTAAGTGAAAGAAGCCAGCTACGAAAAGCAGCATATGTTGTATGAGTCCATTTATATGAAAAGGCAAATCCCTGCAAACAGGAAGTAGATTACTGATTGTCAGGGGCTGGAAGGGAGGAGGGAATGGGAATGACTGCCAGTGGGTACAGGGTTTCTTTCTGGGGTAATGAGTATGTTCTGTAATCAGATAGTGGTGATGGTTGCACGATATACTGAAAAGCACGGACTTGTACACTCTAAAAGGATAAATTTTATTAGGTGAAAGTTATATCTCAGTAAAGCTGTTATTTATGTATTTATTTATTTATTTGTCTTTTTAGGGCTACACCCCATGGCATTCAGAAGTTCCCAGGCTAGGGGGTGGAGCTGCCAGCCTACACCACAGCCACAGCAACGCAGGATCGGAGTCACCTCTGCCACCTACACCGCAGTGCAAGGCAACAGCAGATCCTTAACCCACTGAACAAGGCTAGGGACTGAATCTGCATCCTGATGGGTACTAGTTGGGTTGGTAACCTGCTGAGCCACAAGGGAAACTCCTCAGTAAAGCTGTTATTTACAAAAAATAAAAAAAAAGATAACAAAAACACCACCAAAAGCCCCATCATTTAGCATCTGGTTATAATAAGCCCAAGCTCCTGGCCACACCACAAAGCCCTATGCCTACCTTTCCAGCCTCCTCTCCTCCACACTCAGGGTGCTCCAGAGACACCTGCCTCCTCCCCTCTCCACTTATGGAAAGCTCACTCCTACATTCCAGCCGTGCCCGCATGCTCTTCCCTCTGCCCCCAAGTCTTCCCATACCAGGCTTCCACATCCAGAGCTCAGCTTAGACATCAGCTCCTCGGAGAGGGCTCCTCTGACTGCACATGCTGATGCGACCTTCACAGTGACTCTGACACTGCACTGTATTTTCTTCCGAGTGCTCATGTAAGGCACAAGGGATACAAAGTTATCTTTGACTATCTTTCCATCATTTATACTATGTCTCCCCTCCTGCCGTAATAAGCCATCAAAACATGGGTTGAGCTGAACCGATGCTAATGAATGTACTACTCCGATGGTGAAAGAGTAACTGAAGTTATGAAATAGATTGTTGTACAGGGAGGTGATAATGAATGCCACGTTAGAGGTACGGATGGGTATGAGAGAAATTTCAGATGAGAAAACGACATGTAGCTGCAACAGCTGTGGAAAAGCTTCATGGAAGTGATGGGACTGAACACAGACAGTGAGAAATGAACAGAAGTGTGAAAAGCATTATGGGAGAAAGGTATATCTGCGTAACACCCTCCCCCACCGTGTCCATGACATTTGACACTCCATCCACACACATACACCTCACTGTGACGCATGCAAATGTAATGTGGAACCTAGAACTTGAATCCTGGACCGTAAATGCCTCAAGGGCACCTGTGCACGCCTCCCCAGACGTATTGAAGGCATGGAAACATGTGTCAAATGACTAATCGAAAAACAAGCACAGGTATTATTCCAGATATTTTACTGTGATGATGAAAAGCAATTTCTGCCTCCTCACAATTACACATAGCTTCTATTTTAGACCTTTTTTGGTCCTTTTTGGGGGAGAAAGGAGGAAGTCAGTGTTTCCTTTTTTAGATTTTTTAAAAATGTTTTAGGAACAGAAGGACAACAACAAACCACAGAGCTCTAGCCCACCTTTAAAGCGCCTGCTGCATCTCTCCACTTGTGGAGAACTAAGCTGCAAAGATTCCCTGCTATTCACGAAGTAGATACTCACTCTTTACCGGAGTACCTGCACGGCAGCATGTTGTAATGGGAAGTTTAACCCCTATTACAAAGTCTCAAGTTTGTGGGTTTTTTTTTTTTTTTTTTCAATGAACTGCATTGTATTTGTCATTGTACAACCATCATCACAACCCGACTTTACAACATTTCCATCTTAAAGGGGGGGGGGGTGTTTTGCCTTTTTTTTTTTTTTTTTTTTTTTTTTTTGGCAGTTCCAAGTTTGGGGTTTGTTTTGTTTTTATTTTTTTAGGGCCGCGCTCATGGCATATGGAAGTTCCCAGGCTAGGGAGTTGAATCAGAGTTACAACTGCTGGCCACAGACAAGCAACACCAGATTTCCAAGCTGCATCTGCGACCTACACCACAGCTCACGGCAACATTGGTTCCTTAACCCTCGGATCAGGCCAGGGATGGAACGCACATCCTCATGGATACTAGTCGGGCTCCTTTCCGCTGAGCCACAACAGGAACTCCTTCAGTCCCAAGTTTGAATGCTGGCATCTCTATTTAACTGTTTGGCCTAAGGCAAGTAAGTAGCTCAATGTCTCTGAGGCTGTTTCTTTATTCATAAAAATGCCACATTAACAACTGCCCTGTAGACTTGTATGGACTAGACAACGTGCATTCACCAGCCAGCAGAGGGCCTAGCACATGACTGACCCACCGCAAATGTTGATTATAATGACCAAGTCACAAGAATTTCAAAGTGCCAGGGTCACAGGTTGCAGGTCAATAAAAAAGTGCTGAAGAACAGAAAAGAGTTGATGTCAAGCTTCTTGGGAATGTGATGAGCAGGAGTGACTCTGCATTATTTCAATACTGTCAGTCTCTCTGGCTAAGGAAGGGATCCTGGCAGCCGGACCTGTCGTTTAACCAGTAGAAGAACTCTTGGAACTTGGAAGTGAGACTGTTAAAATATAACATCCGGCATGCAGACTAATTGGACTGCATGTAGAAATAAAGACCTTTTGTACTATGTCTTAAGGGGCAACCTGAACGAAACATCAGGGAAAAAGAGAGTTACTAAAAGCCTCTACAATGTGCTCAAAAAAAAAAATTTTTTTTACATATGTGTATATATATATATGTTTGTTAAAAGGCAATACATAGCTGATACATCTGACTATCTGACTCATTGCAAAAGCATATTATCTACACTTTACAAGAAAAACATAATTTCCAAGTCCTTAAATCTTCTCATACCATGGACCACAAAGTGCTGAAGAGTAGACTAGCATAACATAATACCATTTAACAATTTACTTTGGTAGATTTTATCTTATTTTATTTTATTTTATTTTTGTGGGGTTTTTTGTCTTTTTAGGGCCACACCAGTGGCATATGGAGGTTCCCAGGCTAGGGGTCCAATCGGAGTTATAGGTGCCAGCCTACAGCACAGCAATGGGAACGGGGGATGCGAGCCGTGTCTGCGACCCACACCACAGCTCATGGCAATGCCAGATCCTTAACCCACTGAGAGAGGCCAGGGATTGAACCCGCAACCTCATGGTTCCTAGTCGGATTCGTTTCCGCTGCGCCATGACGGGACCTCCTACTTTGGTAGATTTTAAACAAAACAGTCGATTCTATACGTCCTTCACAATGAGTGGATAATACTTTAGTGCCCTGTTTTAGTCGTTTCATGGATCCATGAGTTCCAGGAAGGCTGAAGCAGATTAAGTGTCATGGCACCTCATGTGTATATATCTTAAAGGTAAGCACCAAGTAATAGAACTGAGAAAGCAGGTATAATACCCCTTCCTTTGATAATACATATAATTAAGAGATGAAGATGATCTCAAATGACAATATACAGGGTGTGATCAAGTCACAAAGGCATGATCTCTGTGGACCACAAACAAACTCTGGAAGAGGATTCCGGGTATGTGGTGGCAACAACCACCTCTCCTCACCTCTTGCTGGGCTCATTTGTCACAAGAGCTCAGGAATGTCCTCTAAAAAGCCTTCCCTAATCCCAGCTCCTCCTTCTCACTGCTCTCACAAGGCTCTCTCTTCCCTACACCCCTAGGACCTACAACAAATGCACTCCTTGCAGCCTGTCATAGTCATCCTTATTCACCTGACTGTTTCTCCCAATAAACTTAGCAGCTCCTTCAGGGCACAGACTTTGCCTCACCTCTTTGTACCTTACAAGCCAACACTGCCTGCCACGCAAACACTTGTTGAAAGGATATTTATCCTGTGAAATCAGATTGTTATGATCATTATACAACTACAGATGTGATAAATTCATTTGAGTAATAAAAAAAAAGAATATTTAATACAGGACATTCAGCACAGCATGCTTTATACTAAAAAACTAAATCGGAGTTCCCATTGTGGCTCAGTGGTTAAAGAATCTGATTAGGAACCATGAGGTTGTGGGTTCAATCCCTGGCATTGCTCAGTGGGTTAAGGATCTGGCATTGCCATGAGCTGTGGTATAGGTCGCAGACATGGCTCGGATCTGGCGTTGCTGTGGCCCTGCTGTAGGCTGGCAGCTGCAGCTCCGATTGGACCCCTAGCCTGGGAACCTCCATATGCCATGGGAGCGGCCCTAGAAAAGACGAAAAGACAAAAAAATTTTTTAAAAATTAAAAAACTGTAAATAACCTCAACTGCCATCAACAGGGAACTGGTTAAATCAGCCATTCCCAAAGTGTGGTCGAAGGATCTCTGAGGGTCTGTGAGTTTCCCCTTCCTTGCACTCCATAGCTGCATGAAGCCAAATATTCTTCCAATACTTTAACCAAAACATAGCACACTGACTGAAGAACCAGATGTGAAAATCTAGCCTTTCTTCTATTAAGGGAAACACTGAAGAGATTTGCAAATACGCAAAAACACTACTCTTCCCACTGGAGTCTGTTTCGAAAGTTATTTTTTATAGAAATATGTTAAGAGTAAGGGGTTTATTATTTTAACAATTTAGTAAAATATTTTAATTTTCTCAGTTTTAATTTCTCATACAGTTAGTATCTATAGGTAAAACTTATATAAACAAAGGCTCCTTGGGGTTCTCAATGATTTTTTTCTTTCTTTTTTTTTAAATGGCTGCACCCTCTGCATATGGAGGTTCCCAGGGACTAAATCCAAGACAGAGTTGTGACCTATGCCACAGCTGTGGCAATGCCGAATCCCCAAGACACAGCTGGGACCCATGCCACAACTGCAGCAACGCGCAATCCTTTAACCCACTGCCCTGAACCAGGGATCAAACTTGCACCTCTGTTGTAGTCGGAGTCTGAATCCACTGTGCCACAGCGGGACCGCCTCAATGATTTTTATTTGTTTGGTTGGTTGGTTTTGGAGGGAGATTTGCAAGATTTTTATGTTTTCTATTATAGTTTCAATGATTTTTTAAAGGGGCTAAAAGACCCTGAGACCAAAACAGCTGAGAATCACTGGTTAAAGAAACAATAGTACAGTTGTACAATAAATAAAAGACTATGCAGCCATTCTTTTTTAAAGAATGTAATAAGGTTGATATGTGCCAGTAGAAACCCATATCCAACCTATAGCGCTAAGTTTTAAAAAAAAGAAATACAGAAGAACATTATAACTTTATACTTAAAAAAAAAAAAAAAAAGGAGGCACCGCTCTACACACGCCTGTGAGATACATGTTTGCACAAATTCTTTGGATGAACATCCAAGAAAAGTTAAAACCAAGCATCCCTGTGGAAAGCAGCTGTGGAACCAGAGGTCAGCAATGGGAGAGAAATTTTCCGCTCCATTCCTGGGGTAGCATTTGAAAATTTTACCATCTGCATCAGAAGTGGAATCAAAATTACATTGAAATAGTAGAAAGCATGAAACTCACATTAAAGAACAGACATAACAACACTGGCAAATATTAAATGATATATTGCGAGATAAAACAAGCAATTTTCAAAACAGTGATACCTAATACATTCTTCAAAAACTGCCTGGAAGATATACTGCATATAAAAGTATTAACAGGAGTTCCTATTGTGCCTCAGTGGTAATGAACCCAACTAGTATCCCTAAGGACTCAGGTTGGATCCCTGGCCTCACTCAGTGGGTTAAGGATCCAGCATGGCTGGGAGCTGTGGTGTAGCTCACAGACGTGGCTCGGATCCTGCATTGCCATGGCTATGGGGTAGGCCGGCAGCTACATCTCCGATTCGACCCCTAGCATGGGAACCTCCATATGCCTTGGGTTCGGCCGTAAAAATTAACTAATCAATTAATTAACAGTATTTTTTTTCCTCCTAGTTAGTGGGATTACAGGTTTTTGCTTCTTCATCTTTCTTGGAATTCTAAACCTGTAACACAAACTATTTCTCTAATTAGCAAAACAAGTAAGTACATATGTACAAATGTCTATGCAGCTGTATCTGTACTTACATATTTGGTAAGCCACAAAGTACATGAGGCAAGTAGCACCTTTAGGAGCACTATTACACCCTTGCACACCAAGACCTTGACTGGATGTTTGTAAGCTAAGTTTAAACCCCACCCCTTGTTAACCTTTGGGTTAAAAACTCTTCTGGTGCAGTCATTTTGTTGCCAGTAACCTATCCCAAGGAAACCATATCCGTTAAGGATTTCCATACAATGGCCTTCCTAAGAGCATTATTAAACAGCAAGTAACCCAAACATTCCACACCACAGTGGTTAGACACGCGGCAGTTCAACCCCAATGCACACTGAACCCAGAGGCTCAAGCCAAAATCCTTCAAACTATCAAAAACAATCCTAGACTCCAAACACACTGCCCTTCTTTCTGTTCTTCCAACCAGCTACACGTCTCACCTTAGGGCCCTTGCATTTGCTGTTCCTCCTCCATGGCACACTGTTCCTAGATCACTACATGTTCATCCCTGTAGTTATTTACCTCCCAAAGAGGAATTACCTGGAGGTTCCTGTCGTAGCTCAGTGATTAACGAATCCGACTAGGAACCATGAGGTTGCAGGTTCGATCCCTGGCCTTGCTCAGTGGGTTAAGGATCCGGAGTTGCCGTGAGCTGTGCTGTAGGTTGCAGGCTCGGCTCCGAGTTGCTGTGGCTCTGGTGTAGGCCAGCAGCTACAGCTCCGATTAGACCCCTAGCCTGGGAACCTCCATATGCCACAGAATCGGCCCAAGAAATGGCAAAAAGACAAAAAAAAAAAAAAAGAGGCACTACCAAACTAGACGATCTAGGAGGCCCACCTGAGCCCTCACCACTAACCAACGTGTTCCTTCATAACAAGTACCATTTAAAAAAACTATGCTATTTATTCCATCTGTGCTCATCTCCTACCCCCTCAAGCCCCTTGCCCTCTCACGTCCAAGAACAAAAGGCTATCTGAGTGCTCAAAAAGTACTCAAAAAAGCATCTGCTGAATGGGAGTCCCACTGCAACACAACCAGATTGGCAGAGTCCTGGGAGCACTGGGACACAGGTTTCATCCCCAGCCAGGCACAATGGGTTAAGGATCTGGCGTTGCTGAAGCTGTGGCATAGGTCACAACTGTGACTTGCATCTGATCCCTGGCCTGGGAACTCCATATGCCTCAGGGTGGCCAAAAAAATAAAAATAAGAGGGGGGGAAAAAATGTCTACTGAATAGCAACAACAACAACAGCAAAAAAGACAAAAAAAAAAAAAAAAAAAAAAAAAGGAGTTCCCGTCGTGGCGCAGTGGTTAACGAATCCGACTAGGAACCATGAGGTTGCGGGTTCAATCCCTGCCCTTGCTCAGTGGGTTAACGATCCGGTGTTGCCGTGAGCTGTGGTGTAGGTTGCAGACATGGCTCGGATCCCGCGTTGCTGTGGCTCTGGCGTAGGCCGGTGGCTACAGCTCCGATTGGACCCCTAGCCTGGGAACCTCCATATGCCGCGGGAGCGGCCCAGGAAATAGCAACAACAACAACAGCAAAAAAGACAAAAAAAAAAAAAAAAGTCTACTGAATGGACTATTAAACAGAAATGATTTTCAAGAAGCTTTAAGAACCCAAGAAAATGAGGTTCCCTGATGGCCCAGCAGGTTAAGGATCCAGCATTGTCACTGCTATGGCTCCAGTCACTGCAGTGGCACAGGTTCCATCCTTGGCCCTGGAACTCTAGTGTGCTGCAGATGCAGCCAAAAAAACAAAACAAAAAAACCAAAGAAACAAACAAAAACGCACACAGGAAAATACTCATAGTACATATCTAAGTGGGTGTTATAATAATGTAATGCCAACTTAATGTGTTGGGAGTGGTGGGGCAAATTCACAGAAAAGAGGAAAATAACGTCTGTTAGAATTTCCAAATGTCAGGATGGGATTGTGGGTAATTTTTATTTGTCTTTTCAGTTTCTTCCACAGCTTCACATTTTCTAAATTTTCTACAAGGCATGGCTTTGATCAGATAAAGCTACTTTTCAAAGAAATGACCACATTCAAAGTCTGCTCAGATCCAGCTGTGCAAACAGCAAAGCCAGCCTTACTGTCACGGGACACCCTACTCAAGGTGTTCACAGATTGTTCTCTTGAAGTACATGTGAAAACCTTCATACAAAAGAACCAGAGGAGTTCCCGTTGTGGCACAGTGGAAACAAATCCAACTAGGAACCATGAGGTTGTGGGTGCGATCCCTGGTCTCACCCAGTGGGTTAAGGAGCCAGCGTGGCTGAGAGCTGTGGTGCAGGTCACAAATGTGACTTGGATCCCGAGTTGCTGTGGTGTAGCCTGAGAACCTCCATATGCTCTGGGTGTGGCCCTAAAAAGCAAAAAAAATAAAATAAAATAAAAAAAGGAGGATATGGAAGGGATCTTGAGACTGAAGATGATGCCTCCAAACTGGTCAAACCCTTGACCTGGGCTACATCCCAGGCAGGGGGGGGAAAAAATGGATACAACATAGTCTAGAAATCTCAAAATAAGCCAAGATGCTGTATGATCTACAAAAAGGTGAATTATTTAAAGTTGTCTCCTTGTGGCACAGAGTGTTAAGGAGCTGGCATTACTGCTACAGTGACCTGGTCACTGCTGTGGCTAGATCTCTGGCCTGAGAACTTCCATATACTGTGGGCGCAGCCAAAAAGTTGGTTTAGATACATTGTTGGGCATTAGTCTCCCTAACACAACATCTTTATCCTCCCATTCTCAGAAGTTTTCATTCTGGTAAGAAAAAACACACATTTATACTTAATGACTATTAAAAAAAAAAAAAAAAAAAAAACTGAGCCCTCTGAATTAGGTCATCTTTTCAGAAAATAAAGGCTCAACCCCTAGTCTAATTTGAAATGCTAGTCCCATCCGCAAACCTCAGCAAGAGCTGCAGTTAATATTAATTAAGAGCATTAACAGGTTTGTTCTTGAACATCTTTTCTCTCAATCAAGTCCAAGATGCTTCCCAATGGAAACTTGCCAGTTTTCCTGCATTTGAGATAGTAGATCCAGTACAGAATGTGATTTTTTTTTTTTAACTCCTATTTGTCCAACACTTAAAACAGGATTCTCATACCCTTCAGAGGGAGGTTTCAGTCACCCATCACTCAACAAAAGAAGCTACCACTACATATAAGTTTCAGTGGAACCCAATACCTGCCCAGTGTGTGTGTGCACGCACGTGCGTGTGCACTTGTGAACATACGTGCGCACACACCCAGGTTCAGATGTATGTATACAAACACACAAAGACACATAGAAAAGATAATGTTGTTTGACACACTGTAGGACCCCGACTTTTGGCAACCTAAGAGAACTCTCCCTTCTATCTACTCAAACCACATGCTAAAGAAAACGTGAGCCAAAGACCTGGGGGTAGGTCTTCAAATAAGGAATCTGACTGATAAGTCTCAGCCTGCATTGCTCCAGGCAGACTAGGCAGAGTCAATGGGTGACATCTATCATGAGGGTGAACCTTGATCCATAGTAAATGCAAACTTTTACCATAAATTAGAGCTAATTTATGGACTTGATTGTCAATGGACTTGTTAAAAGCTGTTTGACTCCTTCTGGGGAAAATGTAGACAGAATCTGTGATCCCCACCTTCATCATAGACTTGCTGGGCTCCTTTTATGCATCTGGCACTTTGTCAGATCTCTGTCCTTTAAGTCTCTTAGTGGGAAGTGGCACGTGGTAAAGGTGGAAATACTGCTACAGCCCTCTGCACCTAGAACACTGACATATAGCAGGTACTCAGCAAGTATCTACTGGGGGAATCAGAAGACATTTGCTGTACTGCATCCCAACTCTTATGATGACAACAGCGACAGAATGTGCAGAGGAGAGAGACAAACGCTGCCAGGGCAGGTGAGGGGAAACTTCCCAAAAGCAATGAGTAGTCCTTCCCCTAGAGGAGCAGCTTCTTCCTGGGCAGTGGCTGTAGGAAAGCCATGTGGACAGGAATGTGGCCCAATCCAAGCTGGAGCAGATGGCCTGAGCCCCTTGCCAATTCCTACCAAGGTTTTATTTCCTGGGGTTTTGCTGCAGTTCATCATCTCCTTCAAACCTTCAACTATAAAAGGGTACATACAGAGGGGTGGGTGTACTTCTCTACTAGAAAATTAGTGAAAAGCAAACAGCAGGTAACAAATAACTGTAGAATGTCTTCTTCTTTTTTTTTTTTTTTGTCTTTTGTCTTTTGTCTTTTTGCCATTTCTTGTGCCGCTCCCGCGGCATATGGAGTTTCCCAGGCTAGGGGTCGAATCGGAGCTGTAGCTGCCGGCCTCTGCCAGAGCCACAGCAACTCGGGGGATCGGAGCCGCGTCTGCGACCTACAGCACAGCTCGCGGCAATGCTGGATCCTTAACCCACTGAGCGAGGCCAGGGATCAAACCCGCAACCTCATGGTTCCTAGTCGGATTGTTAACCACTGCGCCACGACGGGAACTCCTGGAATGTTTTCTTATTGACCAGGCAGTGAGCCCCTGAGACTCTTAGACCGTCTGTAAGAGAAAAATAATCTGAGAACACCCTCCGAGTCCACTAAAAACAGGCCACTTTCAAAACAAACCATTGTCGATTATTTCTCCTCTACTTCTCTCCTTGATAAAGTTTGTTGATTCATGCAAAAACTACCTGATTCCTAACAGAACAAGAAAAAAATTAAACATCATATGCACTTCTTACTCCGGGAAGAAACACTGAGGGGGAAATGAAGGCATTTGAAAGAGAATGGAAACTAAAATTTGGAACAAAGGAACGTTAAAAACAAAAACAAAAAAATAAGGGAAAACACCAAGCGGAAAGTTTTCAAAACCTCTAAGAAAAGCGCAGAAATAAACTATTCGCCAACACATTCTCTTTAAAAATGGAAAGCGCCGCTAATCCAGTCCTGGGATGGATGCTATGCCAGAAAGAAGGAAGTTCCTTAGTCAGGTGGAGAATGTGGGAAAATGGGTTCAATCTTATGCCAGCAGTTTCCAGCCCCCTCCCCATGCCTCCATCTCCCTCCCTGGAAGCCCCACCAGACCACAAAACCCAAGGGTGGAGCACCAGCCCACCCTCGCACACGGCTCTCCCCACCCCCCACCTCAACTGCATTCCAAACACAGAATAAAATGCATGTGAATGCGGTATTAAAATTAAAATAGACCCAATTGTAGTAACAATACCCACGAGAGAAAATTCCAGGGGCAATCTGGAACACAGAGTTCCACCTTCAGAGACATGGGGGAGGGAGGGGTCTTGAAAATCAAAAGATTGCTTTTACAACCTGCTTGAGATAATCAATAAAACTCTGCGTTTGGGCTACTTCTTAATCACTGGCTTTTCGACTTTCCGTTTTCTAGCGCCGTCCTCCACCCACCTCTTCCAACTAATCTGTGCTTCTGCGATGAAGGTCGCTGGATAATTCGCCGGTAATGGGCCATAACCACCTAGAACTTCGAGGACAGGGAAGCGCCCAGTCTTCAAAATCAAGTTTTCACAAAGGAGTTGCTAATTGTGAGTATCTACATCCCAGAAGGGCTATGTACCTTGCAGGGCCCCACAGCTACCTCGCGCCTTTTAATGCCAATTCATCAGGAACTGGTGTGAGCGAGGGGTGGGAAGAGATGTGAGAAGGGCCGCGCTGAAAGATAAGAGCGGGCGGTCTTGGAGCTCCAAGTGCACCACGCAAGCCGTGGGAGTCATTCTCAACAAGACACATCCAGGGAAGCTGGATTTAACATGATCCAGTCTCCCAAGGGCCAAGCCCGGGCTTGGGGAGGAGGGGGAGTTAGTGGTGAGAGTTTACCTTAGAAGGCTGCAGCGAACAGACAGGCCTTTCAAAGCCACCTAGGGCTCTGCCCCGAGGCCCGAAGCGGCGCGTGGCTGCGAGCCCCGCAGCGCCACAGGTTCCCCAGCGCGCGGCCGTGCCCGACTCCCACAGGTGGGCGGCGCTCGGCCCATGGGGGCTTTGCCGAGAGAAGGGGGCGCTGCAGGTCCCCAGAGACGCGGAGGAGGGGGCGGGAGACGGCCAAGGGGCGGGGATGGCTTGGCCTTAAGGAAGCAGGGCGAGAAGGAAGCTCGGGGTTTTCAGCTGTCTGGATCTCGCTCACTCAGCAGGGTAGTCACCGGCTTTTCCCCACGGCAAGAGGAGCTCAGGCGGAGAGAGTGGCCCCGTGCACTTCCACCCTCTGCCAGGCAGCCTCGGCCTCCTCCCCGGGCGCGGTTAAGCCGCACAGCCGCGGGCACCCGGCTGCATGCGCCCCGGCACGTAGGAGCTTGCACGACCACACTCGGGCGGGGGAAGGGCGCCCGGGGACCGAAGAGACCCAGCCGCTCGCTAGCCCTTCGCCTCCCGGCCTCACCCGATCCCGCGTCGGCTCACCCCGCCCCTCACCCCCGCACCCCCTTACCCGTGTTGGCCTTGATGTTCTCCCGCAGGAAGTGGCCGCTGGAGAGATGCTGGAGGCCAAAGTTCTGGGCGATCCTCTGGCACACGGTGCCCTTGCCCGAGCCGGGCGGCCCAAGGATGACCGCGCGCAGGAGTTTGGAAGCCATTGCCTTGGTGAGGAAGGGGAGGCCGAACGAGCAACCCAGACCGCGGCCTCGGACACAACCCGGGAACTTTGTTGCTTCTGCCCCTGCTTCTGACACCCTGGGCTCCCGCGGGGACTCGCCGCCGCCCCTGCAGGGGAAGGAGAGACTTTTGAGACAACCCCTCCCCTCAGCCGCGCGTCGGGGCGGCTCGAAGGCGGAGTAAGCGCCACGCTACAGCTCCCCGCCCTCCCCGCCCTCCTCGCCCCTAGGCTGCGACTCCGAAGAACTCCCAAGCGCCTGCCCCTAGCGGGGGCAGCCCTGAAAAACTCGGGGGTCAGCCCGGCCCCTCCCATCTCTATCCCTTACTAGATCTCGCGCCCCACGCCCCGTCCGGGGAGGGGGCCGGCCGGCCGGGCATCCCCAACGCCAGTCTCTACCGAGTGCAGGAGCCGGGAGAGGCAGTGACCCCAAGCAGGACCCCCGTCGCCCCACGCCCGGGGCAACCTAGGGGCCCAGCCCCAACCCGGGTCCCCGCACGTGGGCAGCGTTTGGTCCGCGCCTCGGCCCCTCCTCGGCCGCCGTTGCATCCCGGGAGAAGCAGCGGGCCAGCCCAGCGCCCACCTCCGCCGAGGGGAGACGGATGCGCTTCCCGCCGCGAGGAGCCGGAGACCGGCGCCTCTCCACCCCGAGTGGCCAAATAAACACACACCTCGGCCGGGACGCGGCACTCCGCTAGGCTTCCAGCCCGGATCCCGCTGGGCGGCGCCGCCTCCGCCCGCCCCCACTCGGAGCCCCGGCCGGGCGCGCGGGACTCGCGCCTTACGTAAGCCGGGAGACTGGCTCCGCGCTTAGCCGCCCGCCCGCGCCCGCTCCCGCTCCTTGCACGGCCTCCCCGGCTCACGTGCTCCCCGAGACCCCTGTAGGGCCCGCGGGAGCGAAGGGAGGTGCAGAAGACACAGGGGACAGAAACCCCTCTTTTGCAATCGTTTAAGGGACCCGGTCCACTGTGGAGAGGAAGGAAAAATACAACTTGTTGAGCGCCTACTGTGCGTCAAGTTTGGAGCTAGGTGATTTCTTATGCATCTCCCGTTCCAGGTGGGAACACACAGCGGAGGAAGGGAGGCTTGGAGTGTAGCCATGCATTCCTTGATTCATTCGTTCAACAAATATTTATTGAGCGCCTACTATGTTTTAGTCTCTCCGCATATAGCTGTGAACCAAAAAAGATTGAATCCCGCCCAAGTGGAAGTTACATTCCCGCAGGAGTTTTGAATTCTCAACTGCCAGACTCCAAAGCCCAGAAGGGAAAGAGGAGCATGATCACTGACCTATGCTCAGGGTCTTAGAGTCTTCGGTTCCAGGACTTCCGAAGCCACGATGTTGGCACTGTACTTACAACTCACGAAGTCCCAGTGGGTGCCATCTCCTCCCTCGCTTGGCCGGCATATCCCAGCCCATATTCTCTTAAATCTGTTCCCACCCCACACACAGCCATCATTTCCCAGTCGGACTTGGTGTGATAACGGCCAGCCCACAAGTCTCTGGCTTCCGCTAGGCCATCCGTGATGCAGCTGCCAGAGATACTGCTTAAGTGCAAATCAATTTCTATTTCTTCGCCTCAGATATTATTATCCCTTTAGCATAAAGCAAAAAATCGTCAGCAGGGCACACGGGTGCCTCCCATACACCTTTGCATCCGTTTGCTCAGCTCCTTTGCCCTCCTTCCGCTGGCCTCCTGGATCCTGCCTCCCGCCTTTGGGGAAACCACTGCGGGGTGCTTAGTGCCTCCAGCCCTGGCTCTCAGATTTGGAGGGACGGTGTGGGGAAGAGCATTCTCTGGATTCCTGGCTACTCTGTGTTAAGGGGCTAGGGGCTGAGGGTGCCTAGTATGATGCCCCAGAGCCTAGCCATTCCCCTCCATTGCCTCCTCCACACACTCATGGCCAGAGGGTCTCTGGCCACCTGAGAGCACACCCAGCACCACTCCCTCCCCCCAGTTTTAGACCAGTTCCATAGGCTCATATCCCTGTCTAAAATATCTGAGTGTGGGAGTTCCCATTGTGGCACAGTGGAAATGAATCTGACTAGTAATCATGAGATTGTGGGTTCAATCCCTGATCAAGCTCAGTGGGTTAAGGATCTGGCATCGCCATGAGCTCTGGTGTAGGTCGAAGACTCGGCTTGGATCTGGTATTGCCGTGGCTGTGGTGTAGACTGACAGCTGGAGCTCTGATTCGACCCCTAGTCTAGGAACCTCCATATGCCAGGGGTGCGGCCCTAAAAAGCAAAAATAAATAAATAAATAAAAATAAAATAAGTGTACTGTAGACCTCAGGAGGTTGTTACACTGAGCCCCTCCAGTCCTTGTCCTGGGAACAAAGAGGGGAAAGAGCTTCTGGGGATAGGGGGTAACTTAAATCTCCCCTATTCTTCCAGCCATGTGCTGCATAATGTATAGCAATTACTTTGCAGTCATTCTCAAACCTGAGCATGCAAGCACAATGACTCTGAGGGCTTGTTAAAACAGATTGCTGAAGAGTTCCAGCTGTGGCTCAGCAAGTTAAGGACCCAACTGGTATCCGTGAGTTTTGATCTCTGGCCTCGCTCAGCAGGTTAAGGATCTAGTGTTACTGTGAGCTGCTGTGTGGGTTGAAGATGTGGCTCAGACCTGGCACTGCTGTGGCTGAGGCCTAGGCTGGCAGCTGCAGCTCCACTTTGACCCTGGGAACTTCCATATGCTGCAGGTGCGGCCCTTAAAAAAAAAAAAAAAAAAGGATTGATGAGACCCATGTTCACAGTTTCAGATTCTGTAAGACTGAAGTCTGCATTTTTTTTTTTTTTTAGGGCCGCACCTTTGGCATATGGAGGTTCCCAGCTTGGGGGTTTCATCAGAGCTACAGCTGCCAGCCTGCGCCAGAGCCACAGCAACATGGGATCTGCAGCCGTGCACCGCAGCTCACAGCAACACCAGATCCCTAACCCTGAAGTGGGCATTTCTAACAAATTCCCAGGTAGTTCTAGGACTCCTGACATGGGAGCCCTCTTTGAAAACCAATGCTCTTGGGAAATAAGCATTGAGACCCGGGAGGTATGCAGTCTATTGATTCCTCTGCCTGCTTATAGGCCTTTGGCCCTTAACCTGTTCTCTTTCTAAAATGAGATTGGATTTAGCACAAGCCAAAGTTCCCTTTGTATTTACTGAGAATTGATTCTTTTTCTTTTTTCTTTTTTTTTTTTTTTTTTTTTTTTTTTTGTCTTTTTGCCATTTCTAGGGCCGCTCCCACGGCATATGGAGGTTCCCAGGCTAGGGGTCGAATTGGAGCTGTAGCCGCCGGCTACGCCAGAGCCACAGCAACGAGGGATCCAAGCCACGTCTGCAACCTACACCACAGCTCACAGCAATGCCGGATCGTTAACCCACTGAGCAAGGGCAGGGACCGAACCCGAAACCTCATGGTTCCTAGTCGGATTCGTTAACCACTGTGCCACGACGGGAACTCCTGAGAATTGATTCTTTAAGTTCCCACAGGAACTAAAGCTTCTAGCCCCCACAAATTAGATGTGGACATCTTCCCTTGCCCTCTCCCCCAGTGCTTTTGCTTACTTTTGAAATGTCTTGACCGACATCACCTTATGGTGTCAGGCAGCTGTAGGAGCCACTCACACAGCCCTAGGAAGTGGTGCTTTAGGAGCTGAGGAACATGCATTTTGAAATGGAAAGAGGAGTTGTGACATCAATGACCCTAGAGAAGCCCAGCTGAGATTGGAACCTAACATTTCACAAGAGCCCTGAATGGACCCTCCTGTGCACAGCCTTCCTCATGGTCCCATGACTCAGCTGCTGATTGGAAGCAGTAGAACTGGAAGAAATGGGTTTTAGAGTCAAACAACACACCATTCACAAACTCTGTGAGCCTCTGGAGCCTTGGTTTGCTTATCTATTAAAGGCTGATAACACTTATCTCATAGGCTTGGGGTAAGGTTTAAATGAGATAATGTCTATGAGGATTTAGCACAGTGCTGGGCATATAATAAGTCTTTATTCCTGAGCATCATCACCACGACTAACCATGGGACAATTACGTAGCCTCTCTGATCTCAGTTCCCAAACTGGGAGATAAAGCACTGAGCAGGCTCCCCAGCCCTTGGAAGATATCCCATAATGGGATAGTTTATCCCAAAGACTCATGTAATCAGGCTTCTTCCTGTGTTCTTTGCCTAGGGTTTTAAACCCATTTATACTAAGCATCACAGTCTACAAAAGAAAACACATCTTTTTTTTTTGGCTTTTTAGGGCCACACCCGAGGCATATGGAGGTTCCCAGGCTAGGGGTCAAATCACAGCTATAGCTGCCAGCCTATGCCACAGCCACAGCCATGCTGGATCCATGCGGCATCTGTGACCTACACCACAGCTCAGGACAACGTTGGATCCTTAACCCACTGAGCGAGGCCAGAGATCGAACCCACAACCTCATGGTTCCTAGTCGGATCCATTTCTGCTGTGCCATGATGGGAACTCCTGTATTCATTTTTCTATTTTCAAAAATATACACCATTTTGGGGCGTTCCTTTTGTGGCTCAGCAGGTTAAGAACATGACTAGTATCCATGAGAATGCCAGTTCGATCCCTGGCCTTGCGCAGTGGGTTAAGGATCTGGTGTTGTTGTGAGCTGTGGTGTAGGTGGGCAGCGATGCAGCTCCAATTCGACCCCTAGCCTGGGAACTTCCATATGTCTTCCATAAAAAAAAAAAAAAAAAAGAATATATATATATATATACCACTTTGCCCATAGCAAGTACTCTGTTAATGTTGGCAAATCTCCCTCCCCATCCAGACTCACCATCAAACCCTGGTGCCTCTCAGCAGCTTTACTAGATGGTAATATAAGGTCTACATTTGTTCATACTTTACACATTCCTGCATTTCCTGCATCGTAGTCTCACCAGCTTGCAAAGAGGGTCATGTAGAGACTCTTGTCCCCATTTTACAGATGAGAAAAACCAAGGTGCTGAGATGTTAGGTGAGCAAGGTCGAAGAGCTATTTGGTGGTGCAGCAGGAGTTCAATCTCAGATTTTCTCATTCCATGCATAATGCTCTTGTTTACCCAACTTTAGTCATTTCCGTACTACTTTCACAGTTTCGCCATAACCTTGTACCACCTTGGCTCTAACCTGCTTATCATGTTTCTTATATTGACTCAATTTGTTTAAATAATTTATTTGAAAAAGAAACTGTATATAACTCACTAACCATAAATAAAATGATAACGCTAGAATAAATGCAAGAAAGACAAAATAAAGCTACCAAATTCCAGCTGAAATCTGCCTGTTGAGTTTCTGAGCCTAATCTTTGTAAACAACAACAACAAAAAAGGTAAGGGCGGTTTGTTTACCAAATGTCAGAGGTGTTTAGGACATGCAGCGTGTAATAAGACTTTCTGTTTGTCTATAAACACACAACTTAGAATGGAATTAGAAAGAGAATACTTTCTTAACAGTTAGCTTATTATTATCTAAAGCCAGATCCATGTACCACTTAGAATCGGCTCTAGCTGCACTTTAAATTATCTCTTGCATCATCAGAGATGCTTTTACATACTCAAATGTACTTAAGAGCGCACTCTTGAAATGTCGTTTCATATATCTCACCAGGATTTTCTTTAAAGATGTGGCAGATATTATGCCTATCCCACTTCAAATACTAACACACGCACAGCTGGACACCACCCCACCCACCCCTCCCTGTGGTTCTAAGAGCTGTCACTCTCCATTGCTCTCTTTTTATCCGCATTTCAAACTTCCATCTGTTGTATTTGATGTAGATGGTAAGCTCCTTGAACAAAGTCCTCACCCAAACACTGGGTTTGCTTCTTGGTGGGTGTGGAGCCAATAGACACAACCAAGCCAAAGACAGGGAGAAGTAAGGATTTATAATTAGTTGCAGCAAATAAGGAGAACACTGGGTATCATTCCCAAAGCTCTGTCTCCCCAGACAGCAAAATTGGGGAAGGTTTTTGGTGTTGTTGTTGTAGTTGTTTTGTTTTGTTTTGTTTTGTTTGTCTTTTGGGGAAGTCTTAAGCTAAAGGTACATGCTTTTTTTTTTTTTTTTTGTCTTTTTGCCTTTTCTAGGGCTGCTCCCAAAGCATATGGAGTTTCCCAGGCTAGGAGTCTAATCAGAGCTGTAGCCACCGGCCTACGCCAGAGCCACAGCAACTTGGGATCCAAGCTACATCTGCAACCTACACCACAGCTCATGGCAACGCCGGATCCCTAACCCACTGAGCGAGGCCAGGGATCGAACCCGGAACCTCCTGGTTCCTAGTCCGATTCATTAAGCACTGAGCCATGACGGGAACCTCTAAAGGTACATGCTTATTGAAGAAGGGGCTTGAGCAGAAAATTCATCATAGAATTGGGCAAAAGGCGGACAAAGTCCATATCTCAGTTGATTGAAGTCAGGAGGGTCATCATCATTCTGTTCTCCACTTGGGTGGGGGCCTTAATTCCTGCAGAACTCAAAGATGATTTCATACACACACACACACATATACATATATAGGTATCTTTTTATTATTTATTTATTTATTTATTTAGGTCTTTTTTAGGGCCACACCTGTGGCATATGGGAGTTCCCAGCCTAGGGGTTGAATAGGCAGCTGTAGCTGCCAGCCTACACCACAGCCACAGCAACACGGGACCCGAGCCGCTTCTGTGACCTACACCACAGCTCACGGCAACACCAGATCCTTAACCCACTGAGCAAGGCCATGGACCAAACCCACATCTCTATGGATACCAGTGGGGTTCCTTAGCACTGAGTCACCATGGGAACTCCTCAAAGATATATTATGATGTGGAGTTCCCTGGTGGCTCAGCTGGTTAAGGATCTGGTGTTATCATTGCTGTGGTGCAGGTTTGATCCCTGCCCTGGGAACTTCCACATGCCTGTGCATGACCAAAAATTTAAAAATAAAAGATATATTATTATGTATATCCCTTGAGGAGGAAGTTGGATCTGCTTTAGCACTGCGCTATTGTTTGCCTTTTCTCTGTTCTTGCATTCCTTTGTTCCCTTAAGATCATTAATTACTAAGATCCATTCAAGGGCAAGCATTGAGGCCAGGCTTAGGTCATGAAATGGCTTAAGCCAAACTGGTTTCTGTCATGTCAAGAAAACCATTCCTGGAGTTCCTATTGTGGCGCAGTGGAAACAAATCTAACTAGGAACCATGAGGTTGCGGGTTTGATCCCTGGTCTCACTCAGTGGGTTAAGGATCCGGTGTTGGTTGTGTAGGTTGCAGATGCGGCTCAGATCTGGCATGGCTGTGGCTGTGGCTGTGGCTGGCAGCCTGGGAAACTCCATATGCCATGGGTGCAGCCCTAAATAAGCAAAAAAAAAAAAAAAAAGAAAAAGAAAAAAGAAAACCATTCCTGGCTCTCTTTCTCTGGGGACCCCCCCAACTATCTGCTTACATGGTGGCTTCAACTTTTTTTTTTTTTTTTAGTCTTCTTAGGGCCACATCCGTGACATATGAGAGTTCCCAGGCTAGGAGTCAAATCAGAGCTGTAGTCGCTGGCCTATGCCACAGCCACAGTGCCAGATCTGAGCCATGTTTGTGACCTATACCACAGCTCACAGCAATGTTGGATCCTTAACTCACTGATCGAGGTCAGGGATCGAACCTGTGTCCTCATGGGTACCAGTCAGATTCATTTCTGCTGAGCCACACGATGGGAACTCCAGTGGCTTCATCCTGTTCATCATGGCCTCCACAAAGCTAGGTACAGAGTCCAGCAGTGGAGAGCAAACATTATTCAATGACTGACATTCACAGCCGAATGAAGAGTGGATAAAGTTATTTCGCTTTTCGCCTTTTGTGTGGCTTCTCTGGACAGAAGAAAGACTAGTGACTTGGAAATGACAAATTAGAAAAGAATGATATAATTAATATAATGGGAAGAAGACACAAGATATCAGCCCAAGATGTCTGGCTTCTTTCTCCCTGTGGGCACTCGTGAAATACTTAAGAAGCCAAAAGGTTATACTGAGAGAAGAATAAATGGTGGCTTAAGGACTAACATGGCAGTATGTGTTGCAATAGTACATTATTAATAGGTGAAAGAATCATCTTATCTCTAAATTTTACTAGTCCACATGGTTATTAACCTCTAACATCTTAAGAGTTATTGAAAAGCAGCAGCAATATTTATTTTACAAGCTTGCATCTCAGACCAAAAAAAAAAAAAAGCTTCCCAAGCAGTTAAATAAAGAACTGGGAGGAGGAGTTCCCATTGTGGCTCAGCAATAATGAACCTGACTAATATCCATGAGGACATGGGTTCCATCTTTGGTCCTGCTCAGTGGGTTAAGGACCCGGCATTGCCGAGAGCTGTGGTATAAGTCACAGAATGAGGGTCGGATCTGGCATTGCTGTGGCTGTGGTGTAGTTTGGAGGCTACAGCTCTGATTCGACCCCTAGCCTGGGAACTTCCATATACCCTGGGTTCAGCCCTTTAAAAAAAATAAAAACAAGAACTGGGAGGAAAGAAGTCAACATTCTTCATTTGTACCTGGCATACAACCCATATGGTCCTTGAGCACAGCTTACAAATTGCTTCTGGAATAGCAGTCTGTGACCAAGGTGCTCCTTCTGGAGATGAAGAAGTTGAACTCCCACCCTTGGTCTTTTCACTGTGAAACACTAAAAAAAGTAACAATGTCTTAGGCTCCACCCTCCCAATTCGACAATATAACGGTGACGTCTTGTTTAGAACTTTGATTGTGGGGATGGACAAGACTGTGTCATTTCCACTCTTCACCCCACCTTTCTTCTTCTTCTTTTTTTTTTTTTTTTTTTTGTCTTTTTGCCATTTCTAGGGCTGCTCCTGCGGCATATGGAGGTTCCCAGGCTAAGAGTCCAATCGGAGCTATAGTCACCGGCCTATGCCAGAGCCACAGCAAGGCAGGATCCGAGCCGTGTCTGCGACCTGCACCACAGCTCACAGCAACGCCGGATCCTCAATCCACTGAGCAAGTCCAGGAATGGAACCCGCAACCTCATAGTTCCTAGTCGGATTCGTTAACCACTGTGCCACAACGGGAACTCCACCCCACCTTTCTAAACACAGTCAATAGCAGCCCTTCTCCAAGTTGCCTTGGGGTTAGGAGGCAAGTCTCTTCTTTGGTTGCCTTTAGGTGTGTTGCCTCTGTGCAAAGTTAACGGCTTAGGAGGAGTGCAACTTTCTTCCTGCTCCAACTGCATGAAGGAACTGGAACTGAATACTGAGTTTATTCTACCCAAGTCTAGCTTATCAAGACTGAATGGGTGAAGGGGATCCCGCTTGTTGGGAGCCTTCTAAGTTTGGTCTTCTGAAACGGGCAGTAAAGACTAACATTTATTGAGTATTTGCTCTGCGCCTATGTTCTCTCTCTCTCAGTGATAATATATACAAGTAGCATCATAAGTATATTATTACATGTTATATATAATCTTAATTCTTACAGCAGCCCTGTGCCATAGGTGGCCTATTATTGTGTGTCCAGTTTTTTTTTTCTTCAGCTTTTTCAGGGCTGCACCTGAGGGCTATGGAGGTTCCCAGGCAAGGGGTGGAATCTGAGCTGCAGCTGCCAACCTATGTCACAGCCACAGGTACACCAGATCCAAGCCACATCTTTGATCTACACTGCAGCTTGCAGGGTCCTTAACCCATTGAGCAAGGCCAGGGATGGTACCCACATCCTCATGGATACTCGTCGGGTTCCTTACTGCTGAGCCACAGCGGGAACTCCCCATTTTTTCAATTGTTTGTGGATAATTACTGCGAACTAGATGATTTCCACCCTCTACTGCTGCCTCATTCATTCATTTAACAGCTTTTATCAAGTGCCTCCTGCATGTCAGGCACTGCATCAGCTCTGAGGATACAATAATGGTCAAAAGAGTCCCCTGTTTTCGTTGACTTACAGATTATCAGATTCAAGGAATTCAGGTGCAGAAGTGGCTTAAATACTCTGCCAGGAAATCTCTAAATGAAAGAAAGTAATATCAATTAAATTCTTAGATGAAGGAAAACTGAGCAAGGAAGACAGACCCAAACACTAGCCAAATGGAGAGCAGGTTGAATTTGTGGTGAAGTCAAAAATCTAGCAGAGTTTTAAATGGGAGCATCCTAAGAATGCCTCATCTTGGAGTTCCCGTTGTGGCTCAGTGGTAATGAACCCAACTAGTATCCATGAGGACATGGGTTCGATCCCTGGCCTCACTCAGGGGGTTGAGGATTCTGCGTTGCTGTGGCTGTGGTGTAGGCCAGCAGCTTCAGCTCCAATTTGGGCCCTAGCCTGGGAGCTTCCATATGTTGTGGGTGTGGCCCTAAAACGCAAAAAAAATAAAGAACCCAACATAGTATCCATGAGGATTCGGATTTAATCCCTGGCCTTACTCAGTGGATTAAAGAGCAGGTATTTCCACAAGCTGTGGTGTAGGTCACAGATACTGCTCGGCTCCCACATTGCTGTGGCTGTGGTGTAGACTGGCAGCTGCAGCTCCGATTCACACCCTAGCCTGGGACCTTCCTTATGCTCCAGGTACAGCCCTGAAAAGAAAAAAAAAAATTCCTTATCGTAAAGTAGACCATATCTCAGTTTATATTCAAGACTTTTCTCCAACTGGATCCAGAAAATATTGTTTTCTTTTCTTTCTCAACTTAAGTATGTACAAATAAGCCACTATTCACTTTATTCATTTAACAAACAGTACCGAATTTCTACTTTATTCCAACTCTAGGCGAGATGTTAGGGATACAGAATTGACTAGAGTCCCTGTCTTTAATAAAGTTTAAGGTTAATTGAGGAGCCAGACATAGAACAACAAAAACAAAAAGTTTGAAAGAATGGGCTCCAGTGTCAAAGGGACCTTAATTAGAAACCGAGATCCATGGAGTTCCCGTCGCGGCACAGTGGTTAACGAATCCGACTAGGAACCATGAGGTTGCGGGTTCCGTCCCTGCCCTTGCTCAGTGGGTTAACGATCTGGCGTTGCCGTGAGCTGTGGTGTAGGTTGCAGACATGGCTCGGATCCCGCGTTGCTGTGGCTCTGGCATAGGCCGGTGGCTACAGCTCCGATTTGACCCCTAGCCTGGGAATCTCCATATGCCGCGGGAGTGGCCCAAGAAATGGCAAAAAAAAAAAAAAGAAACCGAGATCCATCATTTAGAGGCTGGGTGATTTGCATCCCCTGATTCACCTCAATTCCTTTATATCTAAAAGGGGAATAACAGTCATAGTACCTATTTCATAAGGGTTTTTTTGAGGATTAAGTGCTTTCTGAAAAAATCATGTATCAAACATATAATCAGCACGCAATAAATATTAGCTATTACTATTATTCACTAAGCACTATGATTCAAGCACTGTGTTAAATATTTATGATACGTCAGTGAATAAAACAGAATCTCCATCCTTGGGTACCTTACCTTACTATTTTCATGCATTATAATACATACAATGAAGGAGTTCTCTTTGTGGCTCAGTGGTTAACAAACCTGACTAGGATCCATGAGGACCCAGGTTCAATCCCTGGCCTCGCTCAGTGGGTTAAGGTTTGGTGTTGCCGTGAACTGTGGGGTAGATCGCAGACCCAGCTGGGATCCCACGTTGCTGTGGCTATGGTGTAGGCCAGCAGCTGTAGCTCTAATTCCCCCTCTAGCCTGGGAACTTGCATATGCCAAGGGTGCAGCCCTAAAAAGGAGATGATGATGATAATAATAATACAATGAAATGAAAGCTCACCGTTACATTCTTAGAATCTATCTTTCTTTTTTTTTTTTCGCCAGGCCTGTGGCATGCAGAAATTCTCGGGCCAGGGATCCAGCCCCCACCACACAGCAGTGACAACACTAGATACTTAACCTGCTGAGCCACCAGGAAACTCCTAGAATTTGGCTTTCTTAACTTGGGATTCTCCCAGATCCTGAACAAAGAAATATAGTGTAAGTTATTTTTTATTTTTTATTTTTTTTTGAAACCATGGTGAGGGAAAGATGTGAAAAAGGGAAAAAGAGAAAAGTCAGTTCCTTACACATGAATTACTGGGTCACCTCAAGGAGCAACTGAGCAACTGAGCTCATTCTCACAGGGGCTTTATTTTATTTTTTTAGGGCCGAAATGGCTGCATATGGAAGTTCCTAGCCTAGGGGTCAAGTCGGAGCTGTAGCCACTGGCTTAGACCACAGCCACAGTGACAGGGGATCCAAGCCATGTCTGTGATCTACACCACAGCTCAGGGCAACACCAGATCCTTAACCCACTGAGCGAGGCCAGGGATCGAACCTGTGTCCTCTTGGATCCTAGTCAGGTTCGTTTGCTGAGCCACGATGGGACCTCCCTCACAGGAACTTTTTGTGGGTTTTTTTGTTTGTTTGTTTGCTTTTGTTTGTTTCTTTTGGCTTTTTGCCTTTCCTAGGGCCGCACCCGCGGCATATGGAGGTTCCCAGGCTAGGGGTCCAATCGGAGTTGTACCTGCCAAGCCTATGCCAGAGCCACAGCAACATGGGAGCCGAGCCTCGTCTGCAACCCACACCACAGCTCATGGCAATGCCGGATCCTTAACCCACGGAGCAAGGCCAGGGATCGAATCTGCAACCTTATGGCTCTTAGTCGGATTCGTTAACCACTGAGCCACCACAGGAACTCCGAACAGGGACTTTTTGAATGACTGTGTCAAACACACCTCAGAACTGTCCTGGGTTGTTAGTTGCCAACTTGTTTTCATTGGTAGAAGGTCATTTCTGAAGCTCAATCAGGAAAACACAGGAAGCCATCTATGAGCATAGGAATTAACTGCAGGCGATCTCACAGGAGGGTTAAAGGGATACGGGTGAGGAAACGACAGCTCTGCTCTACTAATAAAATTAATATTTTATTATAAATACCTCTCTTACTAAGAGAAATTATAATTTTAAATATGAATTCGTGTAAGTATTATTGCTAGGTTGAGATAATATTCAGCAGTAATACCACACTATTTTCCATTCTGATACATTAGGTATTAAGGAAATTTCCACACAAATCAGAGGATAGACGTTTTTTGCTTTTTGTTTTTTTCATTTTTCGCCGCCTTAAGCACATGGAGCTCCCCAGCTAGGCATCAGGAGTCTCGACCTAAGCCGCAGTTGCAGTAACACTGGGTCCTTAAACCACTGTGCTGGGCTGGGGATCGAACCCGAGTCCAGGCACATTCAAGATGCTGCCAATCCCATTGCACCACAACGGGAACTCTGGGAATAGAAGATTTGTTTCAGCAGTTATCAGTCAGTTCTTTGAAGTCCTTCCAAATTCCAAAAACTACAGAATGATCTATCATTAAAATGCATTTTTTATGATGGAGGAGGATAATGTGAGAAAAAGAATGTATGCATGTATGTGTGACTGGGTCACCTTGCTGTACAGTAGAAAATTGACATGACACTGTAAACCAGCTATCATGGAAAAAATAAAAATCATTATAAAATTTTTTAAAAATGCATTTTTTAGTCATGTGTTAGCTGAAACTTGATTCTTCCCTCAATTCTGTTGCAAGCGAAGAACTAGAAAGAAACTCTCTTGCAAAAGCATTTGTTATATAGTCAGGACAGCCATTCACTTTCTGGATTTCTGGGAAGTTTATCAAAAAGGTTTTTCTCAAGAATTATCAAAGAATTATTAAATCAGAACTGTTACTTTTCCACCTACAGGCATTTGGATTAACTTGGTATGTTCAGAAATGTTTAGGAAATGCAAATACTATAAATTTCAGGAGTTCCTGTCATGTCTCAGTGGTTAACAAACCCAACGAGTAACCATAAGGTTGTGGGTTCGATCCCTGGCCTCACTCAGTGGGTTAAGGGTCCGGCGTTGCCATGAGCTGTGGTGTAGGTCGAAGATGAGGCTTAGATCCGGCATTGCTGTGGCTCTGGTGTAGGCAGGTGGCTGCAGCTCCGATTCAACCCCTAGCTTGGGAACCTCCATATGCTGTGGGTGCGGCCCTTAAAAAATAAAAATAAATAAATAAATAAATTGTATTAAAAAATCTTAGTGCTAGAGTTCTCTTGTGGAGCAGCAGGTTAAGGATTCAGGTTGTCATTGCTGTGGCTTAGGTTGCTGCTGTGGTACGGGTTTGATCCCTGGCCTGGGAACTTCCACATGCCAGTGGCGTGGCCAAAAACAGAAAAAAAAAAAAAAAAAAAAAACTTGGTGCTGTATTTCTAGCACATTTAATTTATGAAAATATCCACCTAATACCTAACTGCAAAGTCAGCCCTCACTGTCAAAACAACCAGCCAAATCAGGTTTTTTTCTGTCAGAAAAGATCTGACTACATTTTTCTATCCAAATAAACATGTTAAGACACATCCCCATGACAACCATCTCACTTCTGAATTCAAAAAGAGAGAGAGGATCTTGCTGAGAATTTGTTCCTGAATGAAATAAAGTACAAAGAGTGCCATCCTGCTTAATCATTTTTTTTCTTTTTATGGCCACACCTTGGGCTAGGAGTCGAATCAGAGCTGCAGCTGAGGCCTACACCACAGCCACAGCAATGCCAGATCCAAGCTCCAGGAGCAACTTCCACCATAGCTCGAGGCAATGCTGGCCGGATCCTTAACCCACTGAGAGAGGCCAGGGATCAAAACCACGTCTTCATGGATACTAGTTGGGTTCATTCCTGCTGAGTCATAAGGAAACTCCAAGGCTGTGGTTGTTAAATAAAAATTGCCATCATGTCCCTACGCTACAGTGTAATGAACTGAATTCAAAACATCCCAACAGGGGCCAACATAGTCCATTCCAGATGCCACCTTTCCTTCTTCACAGGATGTGCATAAATCAGGAAAGAACACAAGCCTTACTTTGGGTACATGCAGCCTAAATTAAAAGAGGCTTAGCCTACCTTAGTATTTTATTTTTTTGTTATTTTTTAAGTTTTTTTTTTGCTGTGCCTGCAGCATGTGGAAATTCCCAGGCCAGGGATCAAACCTGAGCCACAGCAGCAACCTGGGCTGCGGCAGTGCTAACGCCAGATCCTTAACCCAATGAGACACAAGGAAACTTCTACCCTAGTATATTTTATTTTATTTTATTTTATTTTATTTTATTTTATTTTATTTTATTTTACTTTTTAGAGCCTCACTCATGGAGGTTCCCAGGCTAGGGGTCTAATCGGCCTAGGCCACAGCCACAGCAACATGGGATCCGAGTTTCATCTGAGACCTACACCACAGCTCATGGCAATGCTGGATCCTCAACCCACTGAGCAAGGCCAGGGATCAAACCCACAACCACATGGGTCCTAGTCGGATGTTTCCACTGAGCCACAATGGGAACTCCGAAGCTTATTTTTAAACAAATCTTTGGCAGCTTACATGTACCCTTTCCATAAAACAGGAAAATACCACTGTACCCTCTTCTATTTTTTTGCCTTTTTGGGGCTGCACCCTAGGCATATGGAAGTTCCCTGGTGAAGGGCTGAAATGGCCACAGCTGCCAGCCTACACCACACCACACCAATGCTGGACCTGAGCCAAATCTGTGACCTATACCCCAGCTCACGGCAATGCCAGATCCTTAACCCACTGAGTGGGGCCAGGGATAGAACCAGAGGCCTCATGGATATTGGTCGGGTTTATTACCACTGAGCTAATACGGAAATTCCATCTGGGGAGTCTTTTCAACATACCCATGCCCTGGTTCTATTCCTGATCAAGTAAGTCAGAATCTCTGGAAGTAGGTACAGTATCTGAGCAATCAATTAGCCAGCAGGGAACTAATGAGTGCCAACCATGGTCAGGGGCGTCTCAGACATGGTGGTTAAGAAGGAATGTCCCTGCCTTCATGGAGCTGCATCCTCTTGCCTCGCCCTTACTTCCTCCCTGCATGGGGGGTCTCAGCCCCTTCCATCCAACTCTCCTTCCTTCTCAGACTGCCTCATCTTTGTTCAGGCCCCAGAATATTCCGCTTCCCCTTCTCCACCCAGAGCCTACTCCTGCCCCAGGTCCAGCTTGCATGTCGACTCCTCTGGAATCTCGCCTGGCCCTATAGATTGATGCTTCCTTCTCAAGAGTCCTACTGCTGCTTTTCTGTATTATCATTATCATAAGATAGAGGCCACTGGTGCAGAGATTTCTGGTTTTATGTGTGGGACTCTGGGTACTGGAAAGAGGCCGAGACTCTTGGATTTGACCTGATAGCCTCATTGTGTAGGAAAGTGCCTGGAACCTGGCACTGCCAAAATTTAAAACAAGCAAAAAAATGCCAGTTGATAATACACTGAATCTAAGCAATCACAACCTCCATGCATGGCATGTTTCCAGAGACTCAGAATTTCTTTGATGATTTCTTTGATGCTCTTTATTTTGCTTTTTTTAGGGCCACAGGTGGGGCATGTGGAAGTTCCCAGGCTAGGGGTGGAATATGAGCTACAGCTGCCAGTCTACACCACAGCTACAGCAACTCGGGATCTGAGCTGCATCTGCAACCTTCAACCCAGCTCACGGCAATGCCTGATCCTTAACCCACTGAGCAAAGACAAGGACTGAACCCCCATCCTCATAGATACTAGTTGGGTTCCTTTCCACTGAGCCACAATGGGAGCTCTTGTTTGATGCTCTTTTTCCTCCAAAGGGACAGAAGCTAGACTTTACAGGCGATAGACCTGATCTGATAATGAAGCGCTCTGGAGGTTTACAAATTGTATTCTTAGATGTTTCTATGTCCTGCAGTGAAAACTCGTTAAAACTCCTGGCCCCACCAACAGAATCTATAGAGGGGACTGTCCTAGGGAAGACAGATCATGAAAGAGTCTACTCATTGACATAGAAATAGTTGTGCACATAAGCTTTATTTATTTATTTATTTTTTTGTACATAAGCTTTGAGGTCCGATGGAACAGAGGATGAAGTCTGACCTCCCCACTACTATCTGTTTGACTTCGACCGTTTACTTAACCTCTCTGAACCTCCGTTTCTTTACCTGTAAAATGCAGATAAATATCCTCACCCTTGTTTTCTCCATATCAGACGGCAGCTTCGTGAACAATAATGTTAATTAATAGCTAACATTTACTGAGTGTTTACCATGTGCCTGGCTCCTTTACAAGTCAACCCACGGACCCTTCAAGGTACCGTTATGATCTTGTTTTGCAGGTCATGAAACCGAGACAAATTAGGTTGTCAATGATTATACAGCTAGTAAAGAGTGGATTCAAATCCAGACAATCTGGCTCCAAGAGTCCACTCTTATCCATGACCTAGAGACCTTGTTTATCTTATTCAGCCTGTATCTTCAGGGGGTAGAATAGTGGCTGACACGGGGGTGCTAAAAATAACAGTTGAATGAATCAATCAATACTTTTTCTTGCATCCCTGTGCTAAGGAGAAAATCCTATTTATGACCCTACCATGTTTCATGCTCTTTTGTGTCTTATCTCACTTGATCCTCCTATGAAGTACGTGCTGTTATCAAATCCATGTTAATGCTAGCATACACAGAAGCAGGAAACCCAGGTAAAAGAACTCGCCCAGTGATTCACACCGACAAACCGCCTCCACGACGCCTCACGTCAAAACCCATGTTCTTTTCTCTATACCTGCGGTCTTTAGACATTTTTGCTCACCTTGTACCTCTTTATGTTGACATCCAGAATTTTCTTTTTTTTTCTTTAAGGGCCACACCTGCAACACATGGAAGTTCCCAGGCTAGGGGTGGAATCAGAGCTGCAGCTGCCGGCCTACACCACAGCCACAGCAATGACAGATCTGAGCCGCATCTGCAACCTGTGCCACAGCTTATGACAATGCTGGATCCTTAACCCACTGAGCAAGGCCAGGGATCGAACCCACATCCTCATGGACACTGGTCAGATTCTTAACCTGCTGAGATAGAGTGGGAATCCTGACATCTAGAATTTTTGATCATTAGTTTCAGTAATTGTAAAGGCTATAATTTCCTGGGTATTATAAATATTGACATTTTAAAATCATTGCGTCACCTTTCTTTGGCTGGGTGGGAGGGGGTAGTTAAAAATGTCTTAATATTTAAAATTGCTGGTACTCCCACAATTTGCAAATCAGGGCACTATGCCTAATGCAACAAAAGGAAAAGGAAAAAGCTATAACCGTTAGAAGACTTCAATAATGCACATCTAATTGTCACTACATTGCATTAATCATTAATTTTCCTTCTTGCAATGTGTATTGAAAATTGGTCAATTATTACATATTTAAAGAAAATTATATTGAAATCTCTTTCTCTCTCTCTCTCTCTCTTTTTTTTTTTTGGTCACACACATGGCATGCTGAAGTTCCAGGGCCAGGGATTGAACCTGTGCCACAGCAGTAACAACACCAGATACTTAACCTGCCACGTCGCACAGGAACTCCTGGAAATCCATCTTTCATTGACCTAGTTGCATTTTTGTTTTTAATTAATTCATAAATTCATGGATTAATATAAACTATTGCTAGAATAGAGAAGATTGCCTTTCAGTTCTATCCCTATTTTATGGATATAAGAGCTAAGAAACCTGTTCATATAAATAAATAGACAGAAATGGAAGGAGTTTTATGACCGTATGTCACTTCATTCTTTGAACTCCTGAGTAGTATATCTGTTATGGAATTCAGGATTGGCTGCTCACAGCTCAAAAGCCAATACTCAAGAGACAATTAATTACTGGTTTGAAAGGAAGCTTTGCTTTATTGAGGAGGCCCATCTTTTCCTGTAAACCTCTTTACCTGGGGAGAAGGCAGACTTGTATCTGACTTTTCCTTTATTTCTGCATTCTCTTCCTTCCCTGATTAGCAACTATGTGAATCTGCCTTTTGGAACTTGGAGAAGATCTAGGAGGCTGAATGTAGCCTATTTCCTACAACAAGAAATGGGGACGTGGAAAGGATTTGTACCTGGGAGGGCTCCACAGGGTCCTGCTCATTTCATATAGTTGGAATTTTCTCGTGGAGCAGCGGGTTAAGGATCTGGTGTTGTCACTGCAGCTGCTTGGGTCACTGCTGTAGTGTGGGTTGGATTCCTGGCCCAGGAACATCCAAACACCACTGGTGAGACCAAAAAAAAGAGAATCACATAATTACATGTCATCAGAAAACATTAATAACCTGTTGGCTATCGACTTGATCAGGTCATTCTTCAATTTTTTTTTTTTTAATTCTTTTTTTTGCTATTTCTTGGGCCGCTCCCGCGGCATATGGAGGTTCCCAGGCTAGGGGGCGAATCAGAGCTGTAGCCACCAGCCTACGCCAGAGCCACAGCAACGCGGGATCCGAGCCGTGTCTGCAATCTACACCACAGCTCATGGCAACGCCGGGTCGTTAATCCACTGAGCAAGGGCAGGGACCGAACCCGCAACCTCATGGTTCCTAGTCGGATTCGCTAACCACTGCGCCACGACGGGAACTCCCCAATTTTGTTAAAAATAAAATATTGGAAACCATCTGACTTGAAAAGGAATTAACACCCAGTCATTAGAATCACTGTTACCAATACTTGGAGTTGCTTCTCTGGATATTTCTACACTCCACTGTCATGCACCAAAGCAAACTGAGGTGGGAGGGGTGCTTATTTTTCTTTTCTTGAAATGGAAAGAGGGCTGACTGTGGAAGTGGATGTAAGGAAAGAGGATCTTCAGGTCACTTTGCAGGAAGATCAGTTTGGGACCAGAACACACGAAACATCAGGATATGAAAACTGATTTTCTTTTTCTTCTTTTTGGCTGGACCTGTGGCCCATGGACGTTCCCAGGCCAGGAATCAAATCCAAGCTGCAGCTATGACCTACACCACAGCTGTAGCAATGCCAGATTCTTAACTCACTGCATTGGGCCAGAGATCAAACCCACATTTCAGCGGCAACCCAAGACACTGCAGTCAGATCCTTAACCCACTGCGTCATGGCAGGAACTCCAGAAAATTGACTTTTTAAAAAAAAACTATCCATGATTGTGTTGTCCTTGAAAATCTTCCTGACTTGCAGAGGTAAACATACCCCCGATTTGAGGACCGTTATCTCTACCCTTTCTGGAGTTGTCACAGTTAGAAATAGTAGATGTTGGGCGTTCGCATCGTGGCGCAGCACAGGCGAATCCAGCTAGGGACCGTGAGGTTGCAGATTGGATCCCTGGCCTTGCTCAGGGGGTTAAGGATCTGGCGTTGCCGTGAGCTGTGGTGTAGGTCGCAGATGTGGCTTGGATCTGGAGTTGCTGTGGCTCTGGCATGGGCCGGTGGCCACAGCTCTGATCAGACCCCTAGCCTCTGAACCTCCATATGCCACAGAACCTCCATATGCCACAAAAAAAAGAAAAAAGAAAAAAGAAATAATAGATGTTTAATGCGTAAAGTAGACACGCTATAACACCTAGTTATCATTACTTTTATTTTTTATTTATTTATTTTTGGGGGTCTGCCCTGGCAGCATGTGAAAATTCCTGGGGCTAAGGATCGAACCCATGCTACAGCATTGACCAGCACCACTGCAGTGACAACTCTGGATCCTTAACCAGCTGTGCCACAAGTGAACTTCTCAATAAGTGTGCTTTTGAAAGGCCGAGGGAGGAAGAAAGAAGTAACGCAACACAACTGCATTCAGGAGAAATATAGAAACTAGGAACAAGATGAAGCCAGGTACAATGGGAAGAACAGAGCAGATGAACCTAAGACCCCTTCCAACCTTGAGCTCTGATGAGTTTCTGGGGTGAGAAAACGCATAATAATGAAAGGGAACTTTCACTGTGATTCATCTCATTCATCTCACTCCCTCTCTTCTCTTATCTGCAAAGAGAAGAAAGATATATTCAGACCCTGAACGAGGAAGAAGCCAATGCTTTTGCAGGTGCCATCATTTTGCTCTTTGCCTATTAAAGCCCAGCAATGCACAATCTTTCCGTGCCTCCTCTTTCTTATTATCTGCCTTTTCATAAAGGAGAAAAAAGGAACAAAAGGCTTACTGGAGGAATATGTGGTTGTTTAATTTGGGCCTCTCTTGTATCCTCCAGTCACCCAGCAAACTAATAATTCTTATTCCATGCTGAATTACAAAGGATATATTATCCCTGCCCATTCTACTGCAGGAGAATAATGGTGTGGGGAAGAAAGAGAAAGGGACATTATTTTTCCAGGCCTCTTTCCCCAACAAAGAGGAAAAAGCTGTCGCCAAAGGGCTGTGTGTTTTGCTAGGCATTGAATCCTTCCCTCTGGTAACAGCGAAAATCCTCAGGTGAACCCGGAAATTCAAAACCTCTCCTACTAAACTAAAAGTCTGAGAAAATAAGAGGATAGAGACGGGACTGTTTTATGCAAACTGTTCTTTGAAGCAGCAAGAGATAAGAACACTAGAAATTGCTTGGACATTTATTATAGGGGAATATAGAAATTAAATATGATATATCCAAGCTATAGACATTATGCATAAAAATAATGTTCAATCTGTATTTACCTGGAAGGGTTGGAATGAAATATAGGTGAAAACAGCAAGTTATTTTTATGCGTTTATAAGTTCCATTGTAAAAGAATATGACAAAACTCTCTAAATATGTGACTATATGTGCATATACATATATATACACAGTGTATATGCATATACAAGAATGCATGTATATATATGCATAGATAAGGGTGTGAAAAGATATGTACCAAAATGTTCACATTTGTTATGATGGGAGTTAGAGGACAGGCAGATTAAGCAGAAGGGGATATTGTTTGATTGGTTGCTTCAAGCTGGCGTTATTTCTGTATTTTGAAACGATGATCTAAAATTTCAAAGCAAACGCGCATGCGCACGCGCGCACACACGCACGCACCCTTTTAAGTCACCAACGGGTGCTTTAAATCTAAAAAACATTTCAACAAGCAGGATCCCTTTGACGTCTCCTAAAGGCGCTTTGGTTAGCTTGTTATGTAGTACACCTGGAGAAAAAAGAGGCTAACACCCTCTGGCTGGGCCGCATAAATCTCTTTTTAAATGGACCCGCCTGCTGAGTGGCAGCATTGAGGGCTCTGGAAGCCCAAGCTCCGGAATGGTCCCTCGGAACTCTGTGTTCTAGGAAAGGAGAAAAGTAGAAAAACGCAGCCTGATTGCTTCTTGGCTCTCAGCCAAAGTTGCTCGTGGTGGGAGTGGAATTTTTCCATGGCAAAGGAAGAGGAAAAATCAGATCACATTTCCTACACGGAGAGCCCTATTTATTCAGGAAGATCTCAGGGCCCTTGCTGTTCATAACAGGAGCATGCTCGCGGGGTCATGCCTTGATTTTCACTATTAGGAATCTTCTCTTGCCTCCTTTCTCTCTCTCTCTCTTTCCTTTTTTGCCTTCAAGTGTGAAGGTGTTTCTCCCTAAAATGCAAATGCCCTAGAAACGTGGCATTCCTGATCGTTTGTTTTTTTTGTTTTTGTTTTTTTTGCCTTTTCTAGGGCCGCTCCCGTGGCATATGGAGGTTCCCAGGCTAGGAGTCTAATCGGAGCCGTAGCCCCCGGCCGAGGCCAGAGCCATAGCAACGCAGGATCTGAGCCATGTCTGCAACCTACACCACAGCTCATGGCAACGCCGGATCCTTAACCCACTGAGCAAGGGCAGGGACCGAACCCGCAACCTCATGGTTCCTAGTCGGATTCGTTAACCACTGCGCCACGATGGGAACTCCCTGATCATTATTAATGGAAACGCAAAAGAGAGTCAGGCCACCAATTAAAAAAAAAAGACAACCAATATGGAGGATCATTGGTTCCACAAGGAAAGCTCCATCCTCTCGAAGAAGCAGACATTTGTTACCTCACTAAACTCGTCCTCACTAAGGACAGCAGCTGCTGTGGGGGACTTGAGGGTCCCCAAGGGGTGGGGGGGGCTCCTGACCCTACATCTTCTCTCACTCTCTCCCAACCAGGGTATTTGGAGAGGAACCATGGACCTTCAGAAACCATCGACCTTCAGAAACCATCATAAAATTTCACTTGGGAGAAAAAGTCTGTGGTGAATGTGGAGACACAGAAGCGTACACACCCCCCTCTACATGGCTGCTGCCTGACAACATTTTCTGAGGGATTACTGTCAGCTCCGTGCTCTGTCACTGGACACCATCCCCACAGCATCCCTGGCCAGAAGGGGCTTCATCTTCCCAGCTTTACAGGTGAAGAAACAAGCTAAGGAACTTTCCAGAGTCACTCTGGCAATACATTATTATGAACAGGCAGCCGACCACCAGATTCCACGCTCTTTGCCCATGGTCTTTGTACCTGCCCCAGGTACACGGCCTCTCTCTATGATGTCACTGAAACACGAGCACCGTCTCTGCTTGGACACCTCCGGTCACGAGAGGCTCCCTATTTTCAGAGGCAATCCTTTGCTAATTATGAGGACTTTGGCTTTAATTTTTATTCATTTATTTATTTTGTCTTTTTGGGACCACACCAATGTCATATGGAAGTTCCCAGGCTAGGGGTCGAATCGGAGCTACAACTTCCGGGCTACACTGCAGCCACAGTCACAGCCACAGCCACAGCCACGCAGGATCCAAGCCGTGTCTGGACCTACACCACAGCTCACAGCAATGCTGGATCTTTAACCCACTAAGCATGGCCAAGGATTGAATCTGCATCCTCATGGATACTAGCTGGGTTCCTTAACCACAGAGCCCTGATGGGAACTCCCGACTTCTCTTTTTTTAGAATGCTGGTTGTCTACTGTTTATACTGTTCATGTTTATACCTTCAAGGATAAGCCAGCATTTATCTAATCTCTAGAGCTTCTGTTTTCTCTTCGTAGTTCTTTCTATGTACTCCCATCCATGTACTAACCAGGCCTGACCCTGCTTAGCTTCAGAGATCAGATGCGATCAGGTATGTTCAGGGTGTTATAGCCCTAGACTCTGTTTAGTTCTTTCAACTGTTCCTTCCTGTTTCTTACTATCCTGGTTTTATTTCTCTGTACACTCTCTTATTGTTAGCTTCCCAACTTAATTGCCATGGCTAGGAGTTCCTGTTGTGGTTCAGCAGTTAACGAACCCGACTAGGGTCCATGAGGACATGGGTTCCATCCATGGCCTTGCTCCGTGGATTAAGAAACAGGCGTGGCCCTAAAAAGAACAAGAAAATAGAGGTGCCAAACAGCTAAATGATGGATCCAAGATTACGAAGCCGGTAAACATATGTAAGTATGTGGCCCAAAAGTATGTTCCTTCCACTATAGCACATTGTATCTAGAGGCAAAAAATTAAAATCTATTTCATAAGAACTGTTTGAGTAAGATGTGCTTGGCTATGTGCCAGTATTTTTTTTTTTTTTTTTTTTTTTTTTTGTCTTTCGTCTTTTTGTTGTTGTTGTTGTTGTTGTTGTTGCTATTTCTTGGGCCGCTCCCGCGGCATATGGAGGTTCCCAGTCTAGGGGTCAAATCGGAGTTGTAGCTGCCGGCCTACACCACAGCCACAGCCACACCAGATCCGAGCCATGTCTGCAGCCTAGACCACGGCTCCGGGCAATGCCTAACCCACTGAGCAAGGCCAGGGATCGAACCTGCATTCTCATGGATGCTAGTCAGATTTCCACTGAGCCACGATGGGAACTCCTCTATTTTCAACATCTGTAAAATGAGAACAACACCACCTCACTCACAGAAATTTTCTGTGGATTAAATGAGATAACAGATGCAAGATACCCAACATATAAGAAATGTCTGATAGATTGTCAATTTACTCAAGACAAATTTCTATCTTAAATTCTTTTTTTTTTTTTTTTTTTTTCCGCTATTTCTTTGGCCGCTCCCACAGCATATGGAGGTTCCCAGGCTAGGGGTTGAATCAGAGCTGTAGCCACAGGCCTACACCAGAGCCACAGCAACGCGGGATCCGAGCCGCGTCTGCAACCTACATCACAGCTCACGGCAACGCCGGTTCATTAACCCACTGAGCAAGGGCAGGGAGTGAACCCGCAGCCTCATGGTTCCTAGTCAGATTTGTTAACCACTGTGCCACGACGGGAACTCCTCTATCTTAAATTCTTACACAACTTAATGACTCAAGGACATTGCATTCAGTCTGCAAAGCAGAGACAAAGAAGGGTGTCTGAATCTCCTGGTGCTTCTGTGAAGAAAACAAGACCTAGGAACTAAAACACCTGGAAAAACAGACAATCAAGGCTGCTCTGCAGAAGATCAGCTATCGGTGAGATACCTCTCTGGCATAGCTTCAGGCCCAGAACGAGCCACACACATCCTGCAGTAATGAAACACGGATGGCACAGAGGACCGTCGGGTGAGACAGGTGATCCCTCCAGGCTTCCTCGATGCCAGAACAATAAATCCGAGCCTGTAAAGCACCAGAAGTCAAGCAAGAATCAGGGTGGGTTTTCCGGGATTTAATCAATTCACTTAATAAATATTATAGAGTGCCTCATGTATGGGGGGGGGGGTTCTGTGTTCAGTGCTGTCCAGATGGAAAGGAAAAAGAATTAATTGCTATCCACCGGCAGTTCGACATTTTAGGGAACACCAGAACACAAATATTCACAGGGCAATAGGGTAAGTGCACAAACGGAATTTGCATTCTAGTGGAGACAAAAGACTGCAAGGGACATCAAAGAATGACCCAATTGGTTCTAAGAGCTTATGTGTGAGCAACAGGCAAGATGTTATGCATGAAAAGCAGGGAGCTGGGAGTTCCCTTGTGGTGCAGTGGGTTAAGGATCTGGTGTTGTCACTGCAGTGGCAGGAGTTGGATCTCTGCCCTGGGAACTTCCACAGGCTGTGGGTGTGGCAAAAAAAAAAAAAAAAAAAAAAAGGCAGTGAGCTGAGTCTCAAAAGAAAGGCATTCCAATCCCTTCCTGCTTACTCTTTGCTTTTGCGCAAATAGTTTCACCTCTTTGGGCCTTAGCGTCTCAGTTGAATGCTGTATATATTTCTTAAGGTTCAAGCAGTGACCTAAGCTAAGTTTCCTGTAAAATTGGAATAGTAATAATTCCTGTCTCAGGAGTTCCTGTTGTGGCTCAGCAGGTTAAGAACCTGACAGGGTGTCCGTGAGAATGCAGGTTCGATCTCTGGCTTTGCTCAGTGGGTTAAGGATCCAGCATTGTCATAAGCTGCTGCATAGGTGGTAGATGTGGCTGGCATCTGGTGTTGCCATGGCTGTAGGATAGGCTGGCAGCTGCAGCTCTGATTTGATCCCTAGCCTGGGAACTTCCACAGGCCACAGGTGTGACCTTAAAAAGAAAGGCCTGTCTCCTATACCTGTTTCATAGGATTCAAGGGCTCAATATTTGTTACAGTATTCCAAACAATACAAGATTCATAATAAGCACTGTGCGTCTGTTAAATGAAATGTAACTAGGAGTTCCCATGGTGGCTCAATGGTTAAGGAATCCGACTAGGAACCATGAGGTTGCCGGTTCGATCCCTGGCCTTGCTCAGTGGGTTAAGGATCCGGCATTGCCGTGAGCTGTGGTGTAGGTCGCAGACGTGGCTCAGATCTGGCGTTGCTGTGGCTGTGGTGTAGGCTGGCAACAACAGCTCCGATTAGACCCCTAGCCTGGAAACCTCCATATACACTAGAAAAGACGTGATAGATAGATAGATAGATAGATAGATAGATAGATAGATAGATAAAATGTAACTATCCTAATTGTTTTTCACCAAGTCCTATTTTCAACTTCTTAGTGAAGGGAATTAAAGGGCTTTTCAAAGACCTTACAAACCTCAGCAGTGAACCTATCATCAGACCACACTGCCCAGGACCCTGCTAGCTGCAGACATCCTCCAATGCTGGGTACCTGGTTTAGCTCCTGGTTCTCTACGACTCTTCCCAACACTACTCCCACTGCTATTCTTGTGATTTCTTTATCCACATAGATGATTCTTCTGGTGTCCCTGTCTCTTCATCCGGGACTTCTCACCCTTCTCTCTATCCTACCCGAGGGGCTCATATGCATGGGTCACATTCTAAATGCTATTTTGTCATTTTGATTTTTGACAGAATGCAGTTTATTCCTATGTTGACTTAGGGAGTTCCTACGTATTCCTAGTTAGTACAGTGCTATGTATAAGACTTTTGTGTGTGTGTGTGTGTGTGTGTGTGTGTGTGTGTGTGTCTTTTTGACTCTTTCTAGGGCTGCACCCGCAGCATATGGAGGTTCCTAGGCTAGGGGTCTAATTGGAGCTGCAGCTGCTGGCCTACACCAGAGCCATAGCAACGCCAGATCCGAGCCGCATCTGCAACCTACACCACAGCTCATGGCAACACCAGATCCTTAACCCACTGAGCGAGGCCAGGGATGGAACCCGTAACCTCATGGTTCCTAGTTGGATTCGTTTCCACTGCGCCACGATGGGAACTCCAAAACTTTGATCCCTTGCTTCCTTCCCTTTTTCCTTCTTTCATGGCAGTACCTGAGGCACATGCAACTTCCTGGGCCAGAGACTGAACCCGAGCTGTTGCTGCAGCTGAAGCAACGCCAGATCCTTTAACCCACCCTATTGGACTGGAGATCAAACCCACACCTCCACTGCCACCCGAGCCACTACAGACAGATTCTTTGTGCCACAAACTTTGATTTCTGAATCTGTTTTCAGTTTTTCTGATAAAGGGACTAAATGAGTCATCACATAGTGGGCTGGAAGAACAGAGCTCATTATAAATGAAGTGACTCAATTCTGTTCCTAGATAAACATATTCTGGATGTTTCTTAGATGAATGTTGCAGTTCTTGAAGATTAAATAGGTAATCTCTCTCTCTCTCTTTTTTTTTTTTTTGGCTGCATGTGGAATTTCCCTAGCCAGGGACTGAACCCACGTCATAGCAGCAACCGGAGCAGCAGCAGTGACACCAGGTCCTTAGTCCACAGAGTCCCAGAGGAACTCCCAACAGGTGGTCTATTTAACATGAAATGAATGGATGGGGTTAGAGAGAGCCTGTGCATTGTGCAGCTAGGAAACGATCTATGTACATCTCAAGAAGGTTGTGATTTTATTATGACAAGAGACAGGAACACTGTTATAAGCCAAGTAAGTCTCTTCTCTTCCAGATTCTCCCATCCTTTTGTTTTCCAAGTTAACAAAATGCTCCTCACTCCCTCTCTCTCGTCTTTTCCAGGCCTCCTAACTCTCCATCGTGGAGCCTTCTGCAGTTTTCACCATGGTGTCCTCTAGCCATCTGGACCAAGTGACTCCCCCAGCTGCTGCAGGAAGGGGGACCCCTTCCAGGGCCCGAGAGCAGGCTCTTGCCTAACACTAGGAAATGAATTGTCCAAGGAGACACGTGTGCTGACAAAGCAAAAGACTTTATTGGGAAGGGACGCCTGGACTGTAGCCTTTCAAACTCCCCATCTATTGACCTCACCTCTGCAGCAGCTGTATGAGGGCTGCAAATTTCTCATTTATACTTGAATTCTCCCACCGGGCTGAGAATTCTTCTCTGAACCTCTCTCTGCTGGTTTGGGTCTTCACACCCTGCTCAGCCCTTGCTGGAATCTCACTTCCCACTAGTTGTGAAACCTGGGACAAGTAACCTAAGCTTTCTGAATCTCCATTTTCTTTTCTTTTTTCACTTCAATCTTATTTTCATATATCTGGTAATCAGTTAGGTCAGGGGGTCCCTGGAGAAAGAAAACCAGGAATGGCTTTCTTTTTTTTTCTTTTTTTTTTAAGAAATGGCTGAGAGAACCCATTTTGGCTTAAGCCATCTTGTGATCTAAGCCTGGCCACAATGCTGGCCCTTGAACAGGTCTCAGTAATTAATGCTCTTTAAAAAAAAGAGCAGTCAAAAGACAATACTACAGGAGTTCCTTGGGGGTGCAGCTGGTTAAGGATCTGGTGTTGTCACTGCCAGGACTTGGGTAGCTGCTGTGGTGTGGTTTGATCCCTGGCCCAGGAACTTCTGCATGCCCTGGACTAGGACAAAACAAAAACAAACAAGCAAACAAAGAAACAATAGAAGAGTTCCCTTTGTGGCTCTGGGGGTTATGAACACAACTAGCATCCATGAGGATGTAGTTTCAATCCCTGGCCCAGCTCAGTGGATTAAGGATCCAGCGTGGCTGTGAGCTGTGCTGTAGGTCGCACATGCGGCTGGGATCTGGCGTTGCTGTGTGAGGTCAGCAGCTGCAGCTCCCTATTCAACCCCTATCCTGGGAATGTCCAGATGCTCCAGTGCAGCAGGTCCCCTGCCCAAAAAAAGAGAAAGAGGAGTTCCCGTGGTGGCGCAGTGGTTAACGAATCTGACTGGGAACCATGAGGTTGCAGGTTCCATCCCTGGCCTTGCTCAGTGGGTTAACGATCCGGCGTTGCCGTGAGCTGTGGTGTAGGTTGCAGACTCGGCTCAGATCCCGTGTTGCTGTGGCTCTGGCGTAGGCCGGCAGCTACAGCTCTGATTAGACCCCTAGCCTGGGAACCTCCATATGCCTCGGGAGCGGCCCAAGAAATAGCAAAAAGACCAAAAAAAAAAAAAAAAAAAAAAAAAAGAAAGAAACAATAGTGCAGCCTTGGGGCAAGGTCCTAGTTCTTGAAGAACATACATAATAATGTATCCTTGAGTTCAGCAGAAACTAAGGCCCCCACCCAGTGGGAGGACAGAATGATATTGACCTTCCTTGCCTTCAATCAACTAAATCTTGGACTCTGTTGACCTTTTGCCCCAATTCTGTGGTGAATTTTCCTCTGCTCAGCCCCCTCATGAATATGCATGTATCCTTAGCTTAAAGCTTCGCCAATTTTGAGGCTGGGGAGACATGGCTTTGGGAAAGATCCTCTGTGTTCTCTTTACTCGCTACAAGCATAATAAATCCTTCCGACTCCCTGTCTCTGGCTTGGTTGTGTCTATTGGCTCCACACCCACCAAGAGGCAAACCCAGTTTTTGGGCAACAACACCCTTGAAGACAGGGCATCTCCTCTCCCTCATCTTCCTCCCCCGCCTGTGCCCCTGAGGTCTCTGCTGGTACCCTAGTGGAGCCAGCACTGACCCCAACACTGACCCCTACCTGGATTGCCTTTCCTTCTTCTTGACTTCTTCCCTCTCCCCACACTCCCAAGCATCCTTGGTACTCAGAGTTCGGCCTGAGGGCCAGCAGCAGCAGCTTGTTAGGAAATGGGGAGCACGGTGCCCCTCCCCAGACCTTCGGAATTAGCTACTACCTTTTTTTTTTTTTGGCTCCCTCCTGATGCCTTCAGAAGTTCCTGGGCCAGGAAATGAACCCAAGCTATAGCAGTAACCCAAGCCACAGCAGTGTCAATGCTAAGTCCTTAAGCACTAGGCCACCAGGGAACTCCAGCTACGGCATTTTAAGAAGATCTCCGGGTGACTCATAAATGCACTAAGGTTTGAAAAGCACTGCACTACATTATTTATTTTCTTGTTTTTCTTTTTAGGGCCCCACCTAAATGATATTGACCCTTCTTGACCTCAATCAACTAAAGCTTGGACGTTCCCAGGCTAGGGGTTGAATCAGAGCTGCAGCTGCCAGCCTACACTACAGCCACAACCACGCAGCATCCAAGCTGCCTCTGCGACCTACACTACAGCTCACAGCAACACGGGATCCTTCACCCACTGCACAAGGCCAGGGGTAGAACCTACACCCTCATAGATACTAGCTGGGTTGGTTACTGCTGAGCAGCAAGAGGATTCCTGTTCTTTAGGGCTTCACTCAAGGTCACCACTCCTATGGAAGTGTCATTGATGCTCCCATCCAGGGCCCATTTACCTCCGTGTGGGCACTGTTATTTACTGTCTCCTCCCTGCTGTCATCTATCTGCACTCATCCATCCATCTATCCATCGGTCCATGCCTCCATCCAGCCCAGAATCTGCAGACACTTAGTGAGAGCTTGTTTTGGTAAGACCTCTCCTCACTGATGAAGATAAAAAGTAAATTCTGCACATTCCTTTCTCAGAGAGATCAGAGTGCTAGGGAGGAGACATCTAGTTGAGAGACAAGTCCAAGATATTGCTAAGTGCCATTTATTTGGCAATCACAAATATGTTTGTGGAATAAGGGTTTAAGCCAGAGGCTAAGGAGTATCAAAGTGGCACACCTCCCTCAGCCAAGGAGGGGAAGACTAACCAGAGATATTGACATCCAAGTTGAATGCTAATCTTTTCCGTCTCAGCCTAGACATTCCTCCCCCTTCTCTGATGTCCCTCTACCAGGTTAGGGGCTCCTGTTTGATGCTTTATGTCACAGGAATCAGCCTGCTGAAATGCCAAGGAAACACATTCCCAGCCTTAGAAACAATACATGCAAACGTCTACAAGGTAAAGACATCAGGGAGCAGATGGTGTGTATATGTGAATACATCCCTGTCTTGTAATGATCACTGTGCCTATCTGCTTCCCCTCCTCATCTGTGATGCCCAAGAGGCAGGACTATGACTTGATCTCTATTTCCCACCCCCAGCACAGTGCCTGGCTTTTAGTCGGAGGTCAGTAAGTAAACAGACAGGACAGTAACAAGAAGATAGGTTCGGAGAGGGATTTCTTCTGGGTTTAGCTCATGGTCCTTCAAACCAGTATCTTGGACACCCTTCTAGAGCAATAGAATAAGACCATTAGGGAAACAGCTTTGTTTGTTTGTTTGTTTGTTTGTCTTTTTGCCTTTTCTTAGGCCACTCCCACGGCACCTGAAGGTTCCCAGGCTAGGGGTCGAATTGGAGCTGTAGGTGCCGGCCTACACTACAGCCACAGCAACACAGGATCTGAGCGGAGTCTGCAACCTATGTCATATCTCACGGCAACACCTGGTCCTTAACCCACTGAGAAACCCGCAACCTCATGAGTCCTAGTTGGATTCGTTAACCACTGAGCCATGATGGGAACTCCGGGAAACAGATTTTCTTTTTAACCAAGGAAAAAAAACTGCAGAATTATGGCAAGTATACGAGTCTTGTGTAAGCTAAAATTATCATAAAAAAAAGTCAATAATTTCATTCATTGGGAACAGTTGAAAGGGTGGGGGAGGGAAAAGATCCAAGGTGGCTTAAAAGGTCAAAGCCTGAGCACATGATTTGGGTTTCATTGCCTCTCCAGTTTCAAGGGCAGGGGCACATACGTCCTTCACTGCGTACTCACGTATGTGACTTAATTACAGTCCCTGTATTACATTTTCTCTGCCTATAGCACAGAGAGGGGGGCCTCTTCTGCTCACTCTCTGCTGAGAAGGGAGCCAGAGGTCAGTTGGCTTGTTCTGGTTACACGAGCTGAAGCTGAGAGAACCTTAATGCTCACCGGGGTGTGTTTTGTTTTGTTTTTTAATTCTACAGGGATTATAAATTTTATTTTATTTTTTTAATTTTTATTTTTAATTTTTTGTCTTTTCTAGGGCCGTACCCGAGGCATATGGAGGTTCCCAGGCTAGGGGTCGAAACAGAGCTGTAGCCACCGGCCTACGCCAGAGCCACAGCAACTCAGGATCCGAGCCACGTCTGCAACCTAAACCACAGCTCACAGCAACGCTGGATCCTTAATCCACTGAGTGAGGCCAGGGATCGAACCCACAAGCTCATGGTTCCTAGTCGGATTCGTTAACCACTGAGCCATGACGGGAACTCCAGGGATTATGAATTTTAGAGTCAAGTAGTTCACCAGTCTCTACCTTTCAGCCCTTGGCTCCATTAGCGTTATTGCAAGAGTTCTGCAAATCTCTCTTGGCCCCCTGCCCTGTGCAGCCCAAATTACAGTTACACGTGTGCACACACGTGTACTATATTTTCCAGATCCTAGTAGAGTGGTTTAGAACACCGACTCTGGAGCCAGACTGCCCGGGTTTGAATCTCAGCTCCACTTATACAAGCCACTTTCCACGACTCAGGTTCCCCATCTGTAAAATGGATGTAATAGCTGTCTATCCTCTCTCGTAGGATTAAATGAGCTAATACTTATATAATGCCTAGTATAGTCTCTGGAACATAACAAGGACTAAATAAATGTTGGTTAAATAAAACAAAAATAAAGCTGGTTGTAGCATTCATTACAACTCTAATAAATAATTATGGTGCATATATTTAACACCGTCTCTCCCTAGCTTGTAAGGGCACAGGAGGGCCATGTTGGCCTTTTTTTTTTTTTTTGTCTTTTTACCATTTCTTGGGCCGCTCCCGCGCCATATGGAGGTTCCCTGGCTAGGAGTCCAATCGGAGCTGTAGCTGCCAGCCTATACCAGAGCCACAGCAACGCGGGATCCAAGCCACATCTGCAACCTAAACCACAGCTCACAGCAACACCAGATCCTCACTCCACTGAGTGAGGCCAGGGATCGAACCCATAACCTCATGGTTCCTAGTCGGATTTGCTTCTGCTGCGCCACGACGAGAACTCCCTGGCCTTTGATAACTTCTGTGCTGGCAGAGCAGCTGGCACACAGTGTTTGATGGATACTATTACAATAGGGTAGGCTTTTCAACTCTGTCCTCCCTACACCTCTCTTGCTCAAGAACCTACTATGGCTCCCTGTCGCTTACTGCACCAAGTTCAGTTTCTTTGCCTGAATTTCAAGGCCTTGGTAACCTGGCCACACTGGGTCTCTCTGTCCTATGCATCCTCAACAAGCGCAATATCACCCCCAACGGGGCAAATATTGGTTCTTGGGGGCTGAAAAAATCTTACTCTTTTTTTAAATATATATAGCACATAAAGAGATCCATAGTACAGAAGAAATATACAAATATCTGTGTTATTAAGATTTCTTTTTGCTTTTTTGCTTTTTTCGGGTGGAACCCGTGGCATATGGAGGTTGCCACGCTAGGGGTCCAATCAGAGCTACAGCTGCTGGCCTACACCACAGCCAGAGCAATGCCAGATCCAAGCCGTGTCTGCAACCTACACCACAGCTCTCAACAATGCCGGATCCTTAACCCACTGAGCGAGGCCAGGGATCGAACCTGCAACCTCATGGTTCCTAGTCAGATCCGTTTCCGCTGTGCCACTATGGGAACTCCTGTGTTATTAAGATTTCTCTGGAGAGGGGGCAATTAGGAAAAATGTCTGAAAAGGTTCCTGGGCTACAATGACAAAAAGTTTAAGGAAGACAAAGAACACTTCAGCATAAAGGGTCACAGGAATCATTTTCTCTTCTTTGGTCCTCAGTTTCCAGGACAGGAAAATGAGGGAGCTCTGCCTGTGACCTCAGCCCTGACAGCTGATGCCCTCAAGAACTGGGTGCTCAACAGGCCCACAGGGATGCACTCAACTTGCCCAGAGCCTTTGCCCATCCACTGGCCCTGTTTATGCTTGTCACCCGTCCCCCACTCCCACGACCTCTGTCTGCTGCAGGGGTGGAATCTGAGCCACAGCAGTGACAACTCCGAATCCTTAACCACCAGGCTAACAGGGAACTCCTTCCCCTCCGCTTTTTGAAGCCCCACCTCCTTCACCCTTAGCCTCCCCCAGTACCACTCCCACCTCCAATCCAGGTAGTGCTGGCCTGGATGTATGAGCTAGGATTTGAGTGTTGGATAGTTTCCTTTCTTTCTTTCTTTCTTTCTTTCTTTCTTTCTTTCTTTCTTTCTTTCTTTCTTTCTTTCTTTCTTTCTTTTTCTTTCTCTCTCTCTTTTTTTTTTGCTTTTTAGGGCCGCACCTGAGGCATATGGAAGTTCCCAGGCTAGGGGTTGAATCCGAGCAGCAGCTGCTGGCCTACACTGCAGCCACAGCAATGCCAAATCTGAGCCACACATCTGCAACCTACACCACAGCTCACGACAATGCCAGATCCTTAACCCACTGACCAAGGCCAGGAATCGAACCCGCATCGTCATGCATATTAGCCCGGCTCGTTACCAAGGAGCCATAACAGGAATTCCCAGATGGTTCTTCAGAGCCCTAAGAGATGAGATTTCCAACTGACCCAACTGCCTGGCATGAGAGCTACACTTAATAAGCACGTGCGTGCTGAGTGGGGAACATCTGAATGATTTGTCTGTGTCTCTGCCCTTCCTCCTCCCCATCTGCTTTCACAATGTCCAAAGCAACAAAAAGTTCACTGGACAGGGAGGGCTGTCCTGGTTTGGGTTTTGCTAGGAGCAAATCATGAGTCGTATATTTGGAAGGTGACTCCGGAAGACACTGGTAGAGGAGTGGGAAAGTGAGAGATGGAGGGACCAGATGCCAATAACAGCTGTAACGCTAAGCAAGTCACCGCTATGGACCACCAGAAATCCTTTCAACTGGAGCACTCCGGGAGTCAGTGCAGTTACCCCACAAGAGGGGAAGGAGCTGGCGTATTTATCCACCAAATCCCATTAATGGAACGCTGTTCCCAGGAGGCATGAACTCCGGAAGCTGCAGCCTGCAGCAGGACAGGGCACAGTGGTCACTGGCATCTGGCAAATGTCCTCTGCCAAACACCCAGGCACCAGCGGTTGACCTTCAGCCCAGAGACCCTGGAAGTGGTTACGGCCCAAGGGATGGGGGTGGGAGGAGGGACGGGCCCCAGAGCATCTGCTGTAGGGATGCAGGCAGAGGGAGGGAGAAAGGACCACAATCTCTTCCAAACAGATAAAGGACACTTTTGCATGTGTAAAATACCTAGCATTTTAGGTAAAAGTACTCTCTGATATTTGCAAAAACACCTTGAATTTTAGGTAAAAGGACTCTTTTGCACTTGTAAAACACCTAGCATTTTAGGTAAAAGTACTCTCTGACATTTGTAAAACACCTAGCATTTCCTCTTTTACGTTTCCAGCACATCAACCCTGAGGGTATTCCCCTGGCATGTTGCACAATGTCCATCCCTGGATGGGGTTCCTGGAGTTACAAAATACCCTGCCTGAGAGCCAGGCCAGGCAGGAGAGCTGCTGTGGAAAAGAGGTGTCATTACCCTGGTTTCCCTCTGACCTTAAACACCCCTAAGTTAGGGACAGAATGAGGAGTTCCCGTCATGGCTCAGTGGTTAATGAATCTGATTAGGAACCATGAGGTTGTGGGTTTGATCCCTGGCCTTGCTCAGTGGGTTAAGGATCCGGCGTTGCCGTGAGCTGTGGTTTAAGTTGCAGACTCGGCTCGGATCCTGCATTGCTGTGGCTCTGGTGTAGGCCGGTGGCTACAGCTCCGATTGGCCCCCCCCCAGCCTGGGAACCTCCATATGCCGTGGGAGGGGCCCAAGAAATGGCAAAAAAGACCAAAAAAAAAAAAAAAAAAAAGTCAGGGACAGAATGAATGAGATGATAAGCAGAGGCCAGAGATCTTTTTCCTACCCTAGGAGGTGGTGCGTTTAGGATGTCCTGGGCTCTACCCCAGCTCCTTCCTGTCCAGGAGGACCCACAGAACCTGAGCCGCTCCTATCCCCAGGCTGCCTTGTGGGCAGCTCAAAGAGCAAGGTCAGAGGCAAGGAAACATGGCTGAGCTTGGCAAAAGTCCCTCTGACCCTCCATCCCACTCATAATTGGGAGGAAAGTGCCCTGAGCTTTAGACCCAACTCTTCCACTAACTTCCCGTAAGGCTGCAGCCAAGCCATTTAGCCTCTTGACTCTTACCTGCCAAGGATATGAAATCGTTCAACTCCTGTTGACACTGAGAGATAAGACCTGAGAAAGCACTTCACAGACGGTAAAGTGCTGTAAAAATATAAGGTATTATCATTGTTGCTGTTAACAATGTCTCCTGTCTCTCTCTCTCTCTTTTTTGCCGTACCCGTGGTATATGGAAGTTCCCAAGCCAGGGACTGAACCCAAGCCACAGCAGCCACTCAAGCTGCTGTAGTGACTACATCAGATCCTTAACTCACTGTGTCACAAGGAAACTCCCAACATCTCCTGTCTCTGAGTGTGCTTGTGTCAGAATCACACAATGAGGGGTTTGGGATTGGTACACTGAGGTATATGGAATGATTGGCCAACGAGGAACTGCTGTCACAGAGGGAATTCTACCCAATATTTCTGTCTTCATCTATGTGGGAAAATAATCTGAACGGGAGCTCCCATTATGGCTCAATGGTAACAAACCTGACTAGTATCCATGAAGATGCAGGTTCGACCCCTGGCCTTGCTCAGTGGATCTGGGATCCGGCATTGCCGTGAGCTGTGGCGTAGGTCGCGGACGCAGCTTGGATCTGGCGTTGCTGTGGCTGTGGCATAGGGGGGCAGCTGCAGCTCCAATTCGTATGGAGAACTTCCATATGCCATGGGTGCGGCCCTAAAAAAAAAAAAAAGAATCTGAAAGAGAATGGACGTGTGTACATATATAACTGAATCCCTCTGTCATGCATCAGAAATAATCACAAACTTGTAAATTAACTATACTGCAATAAAACTTAAAACATAAAAAAGACTCCCACAATCACACTTTGTTTCCCCCCATCTGTGCATTTCAAATGACTTGCTGTTCCCTGCAGGTGCCTGTTCCTTTCTGTCTTCAGAGGTCCCCTCTGCTCTCATAGACTCCCGGTTACCTTATCAACCACAAGTCTATTCTCTAAGTTCATGAGTTTCTTTTCTGTAGAAAGGTTCATTTGTGCTGTATATTATATATCAGATATAAGCAATATCATATGGTATTTGCCTTGGAATAGCAGGATCTGGATAATTCCTTGTTTCGTGTCAGTATAGGAGGAGATCTTTTTAGCAGCAGCATTAAAAGACATCCCTTGGAGGAGTTCCCATCATAGCACAGAGGAAACCAATCCGAGTAGAAACCATGAGGTTGCAGGTTTGATCCTTGGCCTTGCTCAGTGGGTTAAGGATCTGGCGTTGCCGAGAGCTGTGGTGTAAGTTGGATCTGATGTTGCTGTGGTTGTGGTGTAGGCTGGCAGCTGTAGCTTCTATTGGACCCCTAGCCTGGGAACATCCATACGCCATGGGTGCAGCCCCAAAAAGCCAAAAAAAAAAAAAAAAAAAAAAAAGGTCCTACTGTATAGAACAGGGAGTTATATTCAATATCCTGTGATAGGAGTTCCCATTGCGGCTCAGCAGAAATGAATCTGACTAGTATCCATGAGGACACAGGTTCGATTCCTGGCCTCGCTCAGTGGGTTAAAGATCTGGTGTGGCTATGGCTGTGGTGTAGGCCAGTGGCTATAACTCTGCTTGGACCCCTAGCCTGGGAACCTCCATACGCCATGGCATAAACCATAATGGATAAACCATAACAGAAAAGACTATGAAAAAGCATACATATAACTGAATCACTTTGCTGTAGAGTAGAAATTAACACAACATTGTAAATCAACTAGACTTTAATAAAATAAATTAGAAAGAAAAAAGATGCCCTTTGGAGTTCCCATTGTGGCTCAGCAGGTTAAGAATCGACTCGTATCCATGAGGATATGGGGTTTGATCCCTGGCCTTGCTCAGTGGGTTAATGATCCAACGTTGCTGTGAGCTGAGGTGCGGGTCACAGACTTGGCCCAGGTCTGGTGTTGCTGTGGCTGTAAGCTACCTCTTTATCTGGATCTAACATGCCTGATCCTCTCCTAAAGCCATCAGAGATTCAGGGCATTTATTCTTCACAATGCCTGGAGCACTTGCCAAATTTCACGCTCCTACAATTTCAACCTAAGAAAATGCCACTTGCTGCTAGAAAATTTATTGTGGGCCACCCTTTATCTGCTACATTCTCTTCCATTGAGAAACCACATTTCCCTGCAGAGTTAGTGGTTCTTCCGTAGCCACTTAGTAATCACTGGAGAATCTATTGTGTTTACTAGTGCAGCTTGATTAGTCATTAGTGTTTATTCAGCCTAAATATTTCAGGCACATGTGAATTCTAGCATTTTGGCCTTGGAAGGAAAGGGCTATGGAGCTTTATTTTTTTTTTTAATCCTTAATGACTTTCATTACATTTATAGGTGTGCAACAATCATCACAACCAAATTTTACAGCATTTCCATCCCACACCCCCAGCGCATCCCCCCACCCCCCCAACCTGTTTCCTTTGGAAACCATACGTTTTGCAAAGTCTGTGAGTCAGTGTCTGTTCTGCAAAGAAGTTCATTTTGTCCTTTTTTTAGATTCCACTGTGGAGCTTTATTTTTTATGGTTTATTTATTTATTTATTCATTTATTTATTTTAATTTTTTTTCTTGTCTGCGGTGTGCAGCGTCTTGATGTAGGACGTCAGTTCCCAGACCAGGGCTTGAACCAGGACTGCTGTGGTGAAAGCACCAAGTCCTAACCACTTAACCACCAGGGAACTCCCACAATGGAGCTTTATTTAGACCTGAGCTGAAATTCTGCCTTCTTGGGCAAACTAAGATTTTTTTCATCTGTCAAACATAGAGTAATATGTCATAGATTTATTCTGAGTATAGAATAAGATAATGAATATACAGTGTCTTGGACATAAGAGGACTGATAACTGTTAGTATTCTTCTTCTCTCCATTCTACAGATGGGCAGATCAAAGGCCAGAGAAGTAAAAAGCCTAGAGCAATATCAAATCACAAGCCCTTAAAACAAGCCAGGGTTTGAACCCTTATCTTTTCTTTTCTGTTTTCTTTTTTTTTTTTTGCCTGCAGAAGTTCCCTGGCCACAGATCAAACCTGCGCCACAACAGTGACCCAAGCCATAGCCAGGACCATACCAGATCCTTAACCTGCTGAGCCGCTAGGGAACTCCCAGGGTTTTCTAGAAGAACACAGATTTGATTTTGTCTTTATGAATATATGCGAAATATATTAGAATATAGGTTAAAATGTGTGTGCACAACTGACCAGATCATATGTATGATAGTTTTTGAGGCTGCCATAACAAAGTGACATAGACTGTGAGACTTTTTTTTAATTTTTAAAAAGTATTTATTTATTTTTTTTGTCTTTTTGCCTTTTCTAGGGCCGCTCCTGTGGCATATGGAGGTTCTCAGGCTAGGGGTCAAATCGGAGCTGTTGCTGCTGGCCTACGCCGGAGCCGCAGCAGCATGGGATCCGAGCTGTGTCTGCCACCTACACCACCTCTCACGGTAAAACCGGGACCTTAACCCACTGACTGAGGCCAGGGATGGAACCAGCAACCTCATGGTTGCTAGTCGGGTTCATTAACCACTGAGCCACGACAGGAACTCCCACTCTTGTATTTTATACATGGTGCTGTCTCACACTTGACTGCCCTTTTCCCCAGAAAGCCACCACAGCCATGGAGACCTGGCATATATGCTACAGATAAATACTCCCTCCTTTATTCTCATGTTGCACCAAGTACCTCTTACTGCTCAGTGGATATCAGAATGTATGTATGTATTTATTTATTTATTTTTAAACGTTATGGCCGCACCTGCAGCATATGGAGGTTCCCAGGCTAGGGGACAAATCAGAGCTGCAGCTTCTGGCCTACCCCACAGCCACAGCCACAGCAATGCCAGATTCCAGCTACCTCTGTGAGCTACCCTGCAACTTGCAGCACCGCCAGATCCTTAACCCACTGAGACCAGGGATCAAACCTGCATCTTCATGGATATTAATCAGGTTCTTAGTCTGCTGCGCTGCAATGGGAACTCCCCCAAAATGTATTTTAAAGGTCAGTTTTCCTATCACCCTCATTAGACTTTCTACTCCTTGAGGGCATAAAAAGGGTTCCATCACACAGCAGGCACTCAGTAAATGCCAGCTAGATGAGTCAGCCTGCCGTTCTGCGTGGTGACACGCACAGCCGTCACACGCATGTATGGGCCCAAAGCATGAATTTGCCTTAGCCCCGTGTTTTTCCCAGACCCATGAACAACCACAAGCCTAGCCTGACTCCAAGCCAAAGAGAGGAAGGAGGTCTGTTTGCGATAAGGTCCCAGGATTCTTAGATCTACCCTCAAAGAGGGCCTGAAGCAAAATACAGCTTTGGAAGCTGGTGGCTCCAATTCTCTCAGCCCGCCTGCCTTCCTCTAAGCCACTGCTATCTGACCACAGCACTAGGAACCTCAGACCAGTCTCAGCTGCATGAAAGAATGAACAAGAATGGTCTATCTTTTTTTTTTTTTTTTTTTTTTTTTTTTTTTTTGTCTTTTTGCCATTTCTAGGGCCGCTCCCAAGGCATATGGAGGTTCCCAGGCTAGGGGTCCAGTCGGAGCTGTAGCCACTGGCCTACACCAGAGCTACAGCAACTCGGGATCCAAGCCTCGCCTGTGACCTACACCACAGCTCACAGCAACGCCGGATCCTTAACCCTCCAAGCAAGGCCAGGGATCGAACCCACAACCTCACGGTTCCTAGTCAGATGTGCTAACCACTGAGCCATGAAGGGAACTCCAAGAATGGTCTATCTTTGAGAAATGTACATGACATTTGACAAATGGGGGAGGGGTTTACTTTGTCATAAATGTGACCGGAAGAGAAAATGCAAATTGCTAATTGTCTTAGGGAGGTGATATTAAGAATGGCTTTTTTTTTTTTTTTTTTTTTTTTAGGGCTGCACCTTAGGCAAATGGAAATTCCCAGACTAGGGGTTGAATTGGAGCTAGAGCTGCCAGCCTACACCACAGCCACAGCAACTCAGGATCTGAGCCACATCTGTGACCTAGACTACAGCTCATGGCAATGCCGGATCTTTAACCCACTGATCGAGGCCAGGGATTGAACCCGCATCCTCATGGATACTAGTTTGGTTCAAAACCCACTGAGCCACAATGGGAACTCCAATATTATGAATGATTTTTACTTTATTCCCCAGAACAGTTTACATTGTCTAGATTTTCTGCACAGACCAGGTTTGACTTGTATAATTGAAAATAAAGGCACAGGAGTTCCCTGGTGGTCTAGCAATTTAAGGATCTGGTGTTGTCACTGCTGTGACTCTGGTTAGTGCTGTGGTGTGGGTACCATCCCTGGCCTGAGAACTTCCATATACCGTGGGTGCAGACGAAAGAAAAAAAAAAGAAAAAGAAAATAAAGATACAATAAAACCCCACCATAGCATCCTAGGTGGAACCACAAAATTCATTTCTATAAAATGAGGGGCCTCGGTATTGTAAGGTTACTGAAATGACCAGGGCAAAACTATCAGTCACTCAGGGTAACTGGGAGCCATCCAAATCTGTCCCTGCCCTGGCTGGGGTTTGGCACTTCCTTTTTTTGTGTGTGTGTCTTTTTGCCATTTTTTTGGCCGCTCCCGCGGCATGTGGAAGTTCCCAGGCTAGGGGTCGAATCGGAGCTGTAGCCGCTGGCCTACGCCAGAGCCACAGCAGTGCAGGATCTGAGCCGCATCTACAACCTACACCACAGCTCACAGCAACGCCGGATCCTTAACCCACTGAGCAAGGCCAGGGATTGAACCTGCAACCTCATGGTTCTTAGTTGGATTCGTTAACCACTGAGCCACGACGGGAACTCCCAGCACTTCCTACTGGTGGTGGACAACAGCAGCAATTCCCAGACTTTTCCAATTGGCTGTCTGACCCTCATAATGTCAACCCAATACTGGGGACACTGGGCACCCTTGCAAAATGGAGCTTTCTCTCTCTCCATTCACAACTCATCAGAGAAGGGAGGGGGGAGAGATGTTTGTGGAAGCCTAAGGCAGAGTCAGTTGCCTCTGTTTGCCTTTTTTTTTTTTTTTTTTTTTTTTTTTTTTTTTTTTTTTAGGGCCGCATCCATATGGAGGTTCCCAGGCTAGGGGTCAAATCGGAGCTATAGCTGCTGGCCTATGGCAGCTACAGCAATGCGGGATCCGAGCTGACTCTGCAACTTAAACTACAGCTCTCAGCAACGCTGGATTCTCAACCCACTGAGCAAGGCCAGGGATCAATCCTGTGTCCTCAAGGATGCTAGTCAGATTAGCTTCCCCTGAGCCACAATGGGAGCTCCTCATAACTGTATCTGGGTCATGGGGAAGAGCCATGACCTTGGGAAGCTATGGCAATCACAGAAGTGCAGCCTACACAGATCTCCCTCTAAGAAAGCAGTTGCTGGAGTTCCCATTGTGGCGCAGCACACATGAGGTTGTGGGTTCGATCCCTGGCCTCGCTCAGTGGGTTAAGGATCCAGCGTTGCTGTGAGCTGTGGTGTGGGTTGCAGACACAGCTTGGATCTGGCATTGCTGTGGCTCTGGCATAGGCTGCAGCAACATCTCTGATTAGACCCCTAGCCTGGGAACCTCCATATGCCACGAGTGCGGCCCTAAAAGACCAAAAAAAAAAAAAAAAAAAAAAGAAAAAGAAAAAGAAAAAGAAAAAGAAAAAAAAAAAAAAAAGAAAGAAAGCAGTTGCTGCCAGCGGCATGGAGTGCTGTGAGCTGACAGCTTCCAGTTGTCAGTGTCTTCAGGATCTGCCTCAGGATCAGCTTGTGAGCTGAAGGCATGCTCTTTTTCTGCAGCCCCTAGCCAAGAGCTAAGCCTGATGGGATTCTAGGGCCTGGTTGTCTTTGCCCAGTTCAGCCCTCTTCTATTGGGCAAACTTTGTTCCGGCGCTTCACAGTGGATCATCCAAGACGTTCTCAGCTCATGGTCTGAGGTTCTTTCTGCACAGTCCTGCCTCTTCCCCCCTTTTTTTTATCTTGTATAGACATTATCTCCAATTATCTCCAACAAATCTCTTATACTCTCAACTCCAGCTCAGTGGACTGAGAGTTTAACACACACACACACACACACACACACACACACACACACACACGAGTGAAAGATCTGTGAGTCTAACACCTGAGCCATCCAGACACCACGGAAAGATCCCTTCATTTAGCTCACGTGTGCTAAGTACTACTTTGTGCAAGAGTATTGCTCCTGCCCTTAACAAAGCCCTGTGTCATGAGGGAGACAGAGAGGAAAATAAATCAGCAAAATACACTGTGATATCTTTGTGTATACACGCATGCTTCTAATTGTTTAAGTACATGGAAACCTCTAATGAGGGCCCAATGTCCTCAGCCTACTGTTTTCTTTAGTGGGACAATCATTCCTCTGGCAATCTTGCTTATCACTTTGCAAAGTCTTTTGCTACTGACAGAACAGAGTTAAACTCAAATGCATATCCAAGGGGGAAATTCTAATAAATTCTAAATTGGGGATTTGAATTAATGAACCCCTGAATAACAGAGTTGATTATATTGTCCTCTGTATTCCAGTTGCTGGGATTTTATTGGTTTTGGCTCTGAAATGACTGATGATCAGCAGATCTAATAATGGCAGTAATGACTGAAATCCAAGAATAATAAGACTTAAGCCACAGTCACAGTAAAGCCGGGAGTAATAACAAGCCTCAACCCACACATTAAAGCCTTAGCTCGCTAATCGTACCTGTAACCTAAGCAAATGACTGCTGAGAGGAAAACCAAGAGCAGGACAGAGGAGCCAATATTCTGTAGCGTCACAGTTGGATTTTCTCTGTTCTAAGAAACTCTAAAAGGATTTGTTTCCACCCTCGGGGAATTCACAGCAAGGTAGAAGTTGGGTCACATTATTAGTTTTCTGGATGCTTATAAAAGGGCCTGAATTGTGTTTTGGACACAGAAGCATTCAAGTACACTAGCCTTTTGGCTATATTTATATGTATAATATAAATATATACATACACACAATGTATAGGTATATGTAACACGCGACAGCATTCCCGTCATGGCGCAGTGGAAACGAATCCGACTAGGAACCATGAGGTTGCGGGTTTGATCCCTGGCCTCACTTAGTGGGTTAAGGATCCGGTGTTGCCAAGAGCCGTGGTGTAGGTTGCAGATGCAGCTTGGATCCCGAGTTGCTGTGGCTCTGGTGCAGGCTGGCAGCTACAGCTCCGATTGGACCCCTAGCCTGGGAACGTCCATATACTGCGGGTGCGGCCCTAAAAAGACAAAAAAAAAAATGTGTATAATACATGAATACACATATGTAATATATACATACATACATATATGTGTATATGCACACACACACACACACACATATATATTAGATGTGTATATGTTTAAGCTGGGTCCCTGATCTCAGGGCTTGTGGAAGTCCAGCACCTCCCCAAGATTTCAGAGGGCTCCTCCCGAGATGGTGGCTGGAAGTTTCCTTCCATGGCTCACTCAGCCTCCCTGCCAGCAGCTTGATTCCTCTTGACCACCCTGTATAGTCTCGAGCCCCCAGAGAGTGCTCTCCTTTCTGCCCCTCTGCACCCCTCCACCCCAACATTCTCTTTCTCCTTCATTTTCCACAGCAGCACCCACATGGGGCTGTTAGAAGTTACAAACTCTTAGTAACTGTATAAGAATAATAAAAGCAGGCACAGGGAAGCCCAAACAGGAATCAGCTAAAGAACTTCTCCAGGAATTCCGCTGGGGTGCTGTGAAAACAGAATCAGACCAGTATCTGTGAGGATGCGGTTTCAATCGTGACCTCGCTCAGTGGGTTGGGGATCTGGCATTGGAAGGAGCTGTGGTGTAGGTCGCAGATGTGGCTTGAATCCCATGTTGATGTGGCTGTGGTGTAGCCCAGCAGCTGTAGCTCCGATTAGAACCCTAGCCTAGGAACTTCCATATCCCATGGATGTGGCCCTAAAAAGACAAATAAAAAAAAAAGTAAATGAACCTTAATGCTGCAAACTAGCAATTCAGTTACCAAACAGGTTGATCAGGGAAATGCTATAGATATAATCTGGTATCATCAAGCTTTTCAAAGTATCTTGCCTAGAGAGTGGAGGGAGGAGATTAAAATGTGTACAAGATAAATGTCATGAAGAATCATGGCAACAAACACTTACTGAATGTAATGCAACATGTGAAACACTTTATATTATTTCATTCAACCATCACAACAACTTTGTAACAAAGGCTCTGCTCTTACAATTATTTTAAAATGAAAAATTGAAGTTTAGAGAAGTTAAACAACTTGTCTAAGGAGGTACAGTAGGAATTTACAAGATGAAGATAAAGGCCAAGCTGGAGTTCCCTGTGGTGCACTGGATTAAGGATCTGAATTGTCACTGCAGCAACTTGGGTTGCTGCTGTGTCTTGGGTTCGATCCCTGGCCCCAGAAACCTCCATATGCCATGGTAACGCCAAAAAAAAAAAAAAGAAAGAAAAAAGATAGGAGTTCCTGCATGGCTCAGCAGAAATGAATCTGATTAGTATCCATGAGGATGCAGGTTCGAACCCTGGTCTTTCTCCGGGGGTTAAGGATCCCACGTTGCTGTGAGCTGTGGTGTGGGTTGCAGACGTGGCTCAGATCCCACATTGCTGTGGCTGTGATATAGGCCAGCAACTACAGCTCTGATTCGACCCCTAGTCTGGGAACCTTCATATGTCTTGGGTGTGGCCCCAAAAAGACAAAAAAAAAAAAAAAAAAAGAAAAAGATAAAGGCCAAGCTGTTGACTATAAAACTCTTGCCTTCCCAAGTAACAATGACTCAATTTTTTTTTTGGTCTTTTGCTATTTCGTGGGCCGCTCTTGCGGCATATGGAGGTTCCCAGGCTAGGGGTCGAATCGGAGCTATAGCTGCCAGCCTACGCCAGAGCCACAGCAACGCCAGATCGTTAACCCACTGAGCAAGGGCAGGGATCGAACCCGCAACCTCATGGTTCCTAGTTGGATTCGTTAACCACTGCGCCACGACGGGAACTCCCTGACTCAAATTTTTGAGCACATACCTTGTTCTAACTGCATGGTAGGTGTTTCATCGTATAATCCTTACAGCAGTCCTCTGCATTAGGTATAATTATCTGCATTTAATAGCAGAAGAAAGGGAAGCACAGGTTAAGTAAGTCAATACATACTGGACTGAGCAACCCTTCCTAGAGAGTGCTCATTGCTGACCACAGGCGACCAGAGGAAAGGTCTCCAAGGGCATGCCACAGTGAGCTGTCCCTGCCCTAAGCTTTTGTTCACAACTTACTTGGATAAAGACTATGATTGGAGTTCCCTGGTGGCCTAGAGGTTTAGAATCTGGAGTTGTCACTGTTGTGGTGTGAATCGCTGCTGTGGTTTGGGTTCAATCTGGCCTGGAAACTTAAACATGCTGTGGGCACACCTCCTCCCTCCCCCCAAAAGACTGTGATCTACTGTGCAAATATGGGAATGCATGAATTTGGTGGGATAAATTACACAGGATGGGAAGTTCCTTGTAGCACAGCAGTTAAGCATCTGGTGCGGATGCAGCTGTGGTGCAGGTTGCAACAGTGGCTCGGGTTTGATCCTTGGACTGGAAACTTCGACATGGTGTGGGTGCTGCCAAAAAAAGTCAACCTCATAGAAACAAAGAGAAGAATAGTGGCTGTCAGGGGCTTGGAGGGTGGGGGAAATAGGGAGATGCTGGTAAAAAGGTACAAACTTTCAGTTATAAAATGAATAAGGTCTTAGAATCTAATACATAACATGGTGATACTGTATTGTGTTGCGTTGTATACTATATTGTAAAATTGCAATTTGCTGAGAGTAAAACTTGTGTCTACAACACAAAAGAAAAATGTAAAGGCATGAGGTGATGGATATGTTAACTTGATGATGGGAATCTTTTCACAATGTATATCAAATCATCATGTCATACACTTTAACTATATTAAATTTTTGTCAATTATACCTCTTTTTTTTTTTTTTTTTTGTCTTCTTAGGGCTGTACCCGAAGCATATGGTGGTTCTCAGGCTAGGGGTTGAATCAGAGCTACAGATGCTGGCCTACGCCACAGCCACAGCAACGTGGGATCCGAGCCTCATCTGTGACCTACACCACAGCTCCGGCAATGCCAGATCCTTAACCCACTGAGCAAGGCCAGGGATCGAACCTGCATCCTCATGGATGCTAGTCAGATTCGTTTTCGCTGAGCCATGACAGGAACTCCCAATTATACATACCTTAATAGAGCTGAAAAAAGTTTTTCTTTTAATTACAAAGAATCCATGAAAAAAATGACTAAAATTAATAGTGTGTTTAATAAGTTCACAAGATACAACAGCAACACTCAAAAATTAATTCTTATTTCTTTTTTTTTTTCTTTTCTTTTCTATGCCTGCAATATGCAGAAGTTCCTGGCCCAGTGATCAAACCTGAACTACAGCTATAACCGAGGCCATAGCAGTAACAATGCCAGATCCTTAAGCCACTGAGCCTCGAAGGAACTCCAAAGAGTTCTTATATGTGATACAAAAAGCATGAACCATCAAAGACAAAATCAACACATTGAACTTCATCAAAATTAAAACTTTTGCTCTTTAAGAAACATCATTGGAGTTCCCCTATGGTACAGTGGGTTAATGATCTGGCTTGTCTCTGTGGAGGCACCAGTTCGATCCTCAATCCTCAGCCAGACACAGGGGATTAAAGATCCAGTGTTGCCCCAGCTGTGGCATAGATCCCAGCTCCTGCTCAGATTTGATCCCTGGCCTGGGAACTTCCAAATGCTAGGGGGATGACTGTAAAAGAAAAAAAAAAATCACTAAGAAAGTGAAAATATTTGCAAAACATGTATTTGATAAAGGACTTAAGTCCAGAATATGGAAAAAACTTTGGTAATTCAGCAAGAAGACAAACTACCCAATAAAAAGTGATCAAAATATTTTAATTATCACCTCACCATGAAGATATACAAATGGCAAATAAGTCCATGAAAAGATGCTTGCTCAGAGAAAGGCAAATGAAAACCAAAATGAAATACCACTACATACTTCCTAGGATGGCTAAAACAAAAAAGACTAAGAATTGGTGAGGATATGGAGAAACACATATTTTGCTAGTGGAAATGTAAGATGGGATGGACACTTTGGAAGACTTGTTGGCACACTTTTTAAAAAGTTAAACATATACTAATCATTTGACGTAGCAATTAAATTTCTAGATATCTACCCAGGAGAAATGAAAATGCCCACCAAAACACTTCTATACAAATACTCTTTTTTTTTTCTTTTTTTTTTTTTGTCTTTTTGCTATTTCTTTGGGCCGCTCCCACGGCATATGGAGGTTCCCAGGCTAGGGGTTGAATCGGAGCTTTAGCCACCGGCCTACGCCAGAGCCACAGCAACGCAGGATCTGAGCCGCATCTGCAACCTACACCACAGCTCACGGCAACGCCAGATCGTTAACCCACTGAGCAAAGGCAGGGACCGAACCTGCAACCTCATGGTTCCTAGTCGGATTCGTTAACCACTGCGCCACGACGGGAACTCCTATACAAATAGTCTTTTTTTTTTTTTTTTTCCTTTGTCTTTTTATGGCCACACCTGTGGCATATGGAAGTTCCCAGGTCAAATTAGAGCTGTAGCTGCCAGCCTACACCACAGCCACAGCAACGCTGGACCTGAGCCACATCTGCAACCTACACCACAGCGCATGGCAACAGCAGATCCTTAACCGACTGAGCAAGGCCAGAGATCAAACCCGCATCCTCATGGGTACCAGTCGTTCGTTACCACTGAGCCACAGTGGGAACTCCGTATACACATAGTCATATGGCTATTATTCATAATAGTCCTCCAACTGGAAGCAGTGTTTATCAACTGGTAAATCAATAAACAAAATGTTACACATGTATAGAGCTATTACACATAATAAAAGTGTCATGCTAAATGGAAGGAGGCAGTCACAAAAGACTACCTATGGTATGATTGCACTTCCATGAAAATTCCAGGAAATGCAAAACTGTAGAGACAGTTGCCTAGGGCTGGGGGTGGGAGCAGAGATGGATTGAAAATAGGCCACAGGGATTTTTTTTTTCTGGTGGTGTGAGTGTTCTAAAACTGAATTGTGGTTATTATGGTTCTATAATTGTATGAACTCACCGCAATTTAACAAAGTTTACACTTAAAATGGATGAATTTTATGGCATGTAAATTAAACCTCAATACATGATTTTTTTTCTTTCTTTTTTGGACACCCCGTGGCAGATGGAGTTCCCAGGCCAGGGATCAGATCCAAGCCACAGTTGCGACCTAGGCCCGAGTTTCGGCAACACTAGATCCTTTAACCCACTGTGCCCGGCCAGGGATCAAACCTGCATCCTGGTGCTTCAGAGATGCCACTGATCCTGTTGCACCACAGCCGCAACGCTAATTAACATGTTTTAAAGAAAACGAAATGGAAAGCTAATGTGTCTTTCTGGCACCCTTTCCGGTTCACCTCTGAAATATCCAAGGCCTGCATAACTGTGGTAAAATTCTCCTTGAGTGTGCCTCTCCTCGCCCTCAGAACGCCTTGTAGAAGGCCTGAAGTGGACAGGTTAGCAGAGAGTTCTGATGTCGGTCAGGGGTGGACCTCCTTTTTCTCGGTAGAGATTAGAAGGAGAAAACCGACAAACAGGAGCATAGGCAGAAGAGCAGGAAAGGAACAATAAAGACCTTCAAATCCTAGTCTAGTCATTCATTGTTCTTCTATTCATATGCTTTTGGTCTTTTCTACGCCAGAGAAGTGCTGTGGCATCAAAGGATGAAAATGAATGAGCAAAGTCCTTGTTCGTAGGGGGCTTGTAGTCTAGCAGTGTGAAATATACCAGAAATAGATAGATAGATAGATAGATAGATAGATAGATAGATAGATAGATAGATAGATAGTCAGACAGACAGAGAGACAGGTAGATGGATAGATGATAGATACATATAAATAAATAGATGGATGAATGGATAAAAAAGATAAATAGATGACAGCTAAGAGATAAAGATGCAGATAAGTATAGAGATAAAGGAGTTCCTGTTGTGGTTCAGTGGTTTACAAATCAGACTAGGAACCATGAGGTTGCGGTTCAATCCCTGGCCTAGCACAGTGGGTTAAGGATCTGGCGTTGCCATGAGCTGTGGTGTAGGTCGTGGACGTGCCTTGGATCCTGCGTTGCTGTGGCTTTGGTGTAGGCTGGCGGCTACAGCTCTGATTAAATCCCTAGCCTGGGAACCTCCATATGCCACGGGTGCTGTCCTAGAAAAGGCAAAGATAGATATCTAGATAGATGATAGACAGATAGATAGGTAGACAGACAGACAGACCGATCGATCAAACAGGTTTGATCTCTGGCCTGGGAACTTCCATATACCTTGGGCAAGGCTAAAAAAAAAAAAAAAAAAGTGGAGCCTAAAGATATAACTGAATTGCTACAATCTCATGATAAAATTTTAGTGGATGAAGAGTTGCTTCTTATGGGTGAGGAAAGAGAGAGGTTTTTTGGGTTTTTTGGTGGGGTTGTTTTGGCCATGGAATGATATGGGATCTCAATTCCTAGATAAGGAATTGAACCAGGGCTGAAGTGGTAAAAGTGCTGAATCCTAAATTACCAAGAAAGTGGTTTCTTGAGATGGAATCTGTTCCCGGTAAAGATATTGGGAGGATTGTTGAAATGACAACAAAAGATTTAGAATATTAGGTAAACTTACTTAGTTGATCAAGGAGTGGCAGGGTTTGAGAGAATTAATTCCAATTTTTTTTTTTTTTTAATCTGCGCATGTGGCATGTTGAAGTTCCTTGGCCGGGGATCAAACCCAGGCCACAGCAGCAACAACGAACCACAGCGGTGACAATGCCAGATCCTGAAACCAGTGAGACACAGGGGACTCCTTTGACTCCAATTTTGAAAGAAGTTATCAAACAGCATTTCATGCTCACAGAGAAATCTTTCGTGAAAGGAAGAGTCGGTCAGTATGGCAGGAGTTTCCTCTGCGGCACAGCTGGTCAACAATCAGGTGTTGTTGCAGCTGTGATGTAGGTCCCAGCTGCAGCTCGATTCAGTCCCTGAATTCAGTTCCCTTATGGGACCTTCCATAAGCTGCAGGAGTGGGCAAAGAGCAAGCAAAAGTCAACATGGCAAATTTCACTGCTATGTTTTAAGAAATTGCTGCAGCCCAGCCTTCAGCAACCACCACCCTGATCAGTCAGCAGCGCTCAACGTCAGGGCAAGGTGCTCTACCAGCAAAAAGATTAGGACTCTCTGAAGGCTCAGATGATGGTTAGCATTTTTTAGCAATAAAATATTTTAAAATTAAGGTGTGTACATTTGTTTGGACATAATGCTATGGCATACTTACTAGGCTACAGTACAGTGTAACCATAACTTTTAGAGTCACTGAGACACCAAAAGAATGCGTGTGACTCGCTTTTTTGCAATATTCACTTTATTGAGGTGGTCTGAAACCTAACTCATAATGTCACCAAAGTATGGGTAAAAAGAAGATACGGAAAGTACTCGGAAGAGAATGACAAGGGTAACATCAGAGAACAGCTGAACCACAAGAGGGAGCCAGTCATGCAAAGACCAGAGGGAAGAGCATCTTAGGCACCTTTTTTTATATTGTCCTTCACCCCTGGTGGCCCTGCATTCCCTCTAATTCAACTTAAAATTCAGAATAGGAGTTCCTGTCGTGGCTCAGCAGAAACAAATCTGACTGGCATCCATGAGGACACAGGTTCCATCCCTGGCCTCTCTCAGTGGGTTAAGAATCCGCTGTTGCCATGAGCTGCTGTGTAGGTTGAAGATGCAGCTTGGATCCCATGTTGCTGTGGCTGTGGCGTAGGCCAGCAGCTATAGCTCCGATTCGACCCCTAGTCTGGAAACCTCCATATGCCTTGGGTGTGGCCCTAAAAAGGCAAAAAAAAAAAAAAAATCAATAATCTAATCACTCCCTAAACTCCCTTGGTCATCTTAATTCTATCCTGCTGGTTGCAAAATCACAACCCCGTAAATTCAACTTTCTGCCTATACTGCTCTCATTTTAAGCTTGTCGCCAGGAACTTAAAGAGGGCCTCACTGTGTCGCAAGACATGTTTCTTTGAAAACTCCATCTTGTCCTTCTTTACTTTATCCCATCTTCTTGTCTTACTTTATCCCATCTTCCTGCTTGGAAAAACAGTCACAGTGCTGGTAAATGACTTAAGCTTAAGAACAAAGACCTAAAGACATAAGTGATTTAAGCTTAAGAACTGTTATAGGAGTTCCCGTCGTGGCGCAGTGGTTAACGAATCCGACTGGGAACCATGAGGTTGCGGGTTCGGTCCCTGCCCTTGCTCAGTGGGTTAACAATCCGGCGTTGCGTTGCCGTGAGCTGTGGTGTAGGTTGCAGACGCGGCTTGGATCCTGCGTTGCTGTGGCTCTGGCGTAGGCCAGTGGCTACAGCTCCGATTTGACCCCTAGCCTGGGAACCTCCATATGCCCCGGGAGCGGCCCAAGAAATAGCAATAACAACAACAACAAAAAGACAAAAGACAAAAAAAAAAAAAAAAAAAAAAAAAAAAAAAAAGAACTGTTATATGCCTAGAGGTCAGAGTAAGAGCTTAACCTTTTACCACCTAAGTGGCTTTTTAAATAGTAAAAGAACTTATATAATAGTAAACAAATCCTGTATCATCCACCCATAGCCACTCCTCCCTTGAGCTCATCTAAAGAGCACAATAAAAGCGGTGTGGATTCTTGCGGCAGGGCTCTTGGTCCCTGAGACCTTGAGTCCCCCGGTTCCCACCTTTACTTAAGGTAAATGTCTCTGTGCCTTGTTTTATGTTAACTTTTTTTCCTTAAGTTTCACAGCACCCGTTCTTTGGCCCCATCCTCCTGAGCTGGTCTCGGCATCACTGTTGCCCAGCTAACATCCTACATCTTCCTGATCTATTCAATTCCCTGCATTCTACGCGCATAGGGTCACTGTCTGTTCAGGGGCCGTTTTACCCTTGTGCCTCTCTTGACCCCCACCTTCGCTCTCAGCTGAGGACTGTGCTTCTTCCCTCATGGAGAAAACTGAAGAATCAGAAGAGAACTTCCGCTCACTCTTACCACGTCCACGTGTCCATACCCTGTGCTCCCTGCACACGTAGTGATCCTACATAAATCTTCCGCTTATGCATTCTCCCCCTCCCCCAGCACAGTCAGGACACGGGACCTGCAAATCCTCCCTCCATCCTACATCATCAACTTTTCCTCTCTTGGATCATTTCCATCAGTGTATGAATTTTTTTCAAGCACTTCAAAGACAAATAAACAAACAAAATCTCCCCTTGACTTGATTTCCCTTATTTGATCACCACGTTATTTCTCTGTAAGTCTTTGTACCCAAACGGTGGTCTACACTAGCTGCTCTAATTCCTCTTGGCTTGCTATCTTAAGAGAATTTTTTTTTTTGGGTCTTTTTTTTTGGTCTTTTCCAGGGCTGCACCCGCAGCATATGGAGGTTCCCAGGCTAAGGGTCTAATCAGAGCTGTAGCTGCCAGCCTATGCCAGAGCCATAGCAATGGTGGATCTGAGCTGAGTCTGTGACCTACACCACAGCTCATGGCAACACCGGATCCTTAACCCATTGAGCAAGGCCAGGGATCAAACCCACAACCTCATGGTTCTTAGCTGGGTTCATTAACCACTGAGCCATGGTGGGAAGTCCCTCTTAAGAGAATTTAAATTCTCTCCAATCCAGTTTTTGGGCCATCACTAATCTGACACTGGTCTTTTCAAGGCCAGCAAAACAGACAAAAATAAAACCCACCATAAGGAAAAATGAACGAGGCAGCCCTGAGTGAAAGAAGCGGGGTTAGGGGGAGAAAATTGTGCATTCTAGTAGCTGGACTGACTACCTGTAACAGAAGTGCTTAGGTTGCTCGTCTTCTTTCCACTCCAGCTGAACAATACTTCCTTTCCATATACTTTCCCTGTTTTCTCTGGGATCTAATATTGCCCAGCTTCTGAATATCAGATTAACCTGTTCACCATTTACGGGAAAGGAGAGTCAAACAAAATCACAGCAGTAAGTGAGAAAACTTTCATTTACCTTTAACTGTGAAACCAAAGTGGAATCTCAGAAACCTAAAATGTCTTTTTAACCCAGCCAGGAATTTTTTTTTTTTTTTTTTTTTTGTCTTTTTGCCGTTTCTTGAGCCACTCCTGCAGCATATGGAGGTTCCCAGGCTAGGGGTCTAATTGGAGCTGTAGCCGCCGGCCTACGCCAGAGCCACAGCAACTCGGGATCTGAGCCACATCTGTGACCCACACCACAGCTCAGGGCAATGCCAGATCCTTAATCCACTGAGCGAGGCCAGGGATCGAACCCACAACCTCATGGTTCCTAGTTGGGTTCGTTAACCACTGCGCCACGACGGGAACTCTTAATTTTTTTTTTTTTAAGTTTGAGAAAAAATTACCCCTCTCCCTGCACATATCCCTCTATTCTGACTATAGTTGCCATTTGTGATAATTCTGCAGCTAACCCTTTTTATAAAAGGCCTTGCCAGGAACTTTGTATACTACCCTCAGGCAGGTTAGAAAGTCTGGCTGCAGTATTCGGCTTACTGATTTTATCAAAATGGACAACTGTGACTTGCCTCAGCTGAGGTGGCTCAACTCCTTCTGTGGGCAAGGTGGTTCCTGGTGGAGGTTGCACAAAGTGATGAAATTAACTTGATGGGTTGACCAATTGTTAAGAGATGAAAGAGAAGAGAAAATATCAGAGTTTATTACACACACAGAGAGTGATGTAGTTCATGAGACTTTGGTTTCGGTCATGAAGGGGTGCGTCCTGGATCATAAAATTAAAATTTTAAAAATTAAAGCCGCTGGTCCAGATCCATTCATAATGCAATAGCTAGGGTGGTTGAGTGCACTAATGAAATTTAGAGGACATTTGGAAAAATTTCCACATGATTTTCAGCATCATCTATCACCAGATATGAGCAGATACAGAGAGATCCAGAGCATTTTATTTTATTTTGTTTTGTTCTGTTCTAGTCTGTTCTGTCTTTTAGGGCCACACCTGTGGCATATGGAGGTTCCCAGGCTAGGGGTCGAATCGGAACTGCAGCTGCTGGCCTATGCCACAGCCACAGCAATGCAGGATCCAAGCCATGTCTGTGACCTACACAGCAGCTCACGGCATTGCTGGCAATACCGGATCCTTAACCCACTGAGTAAGGCCACATATTGAACCTGCGTCCTCATGGATCCTAGTCAGATTTGTTTCAGCTGAGCACAATGGGAACTCCCAGAGCATATCAGAGAGAGGTTTTCATGTACAGGACCAGATGAAAGAGCTTGTAATTAGTCTCCATCCTAAATTACCACCATAAAGACTTCATAATTTACGAACCACTTTCACAAACTTCCTCTTGAGTCTCTTGTTTAGCCTCTGTAGCACCCAAGACAGGAAGGAGGCAGTATCTGAGACAGGTTTCAACGATCCATCTAGTTCAGTCAGGAGCCCAGCCAGGAGCCGGGAGAAAGACATTAGCCCCACAGCCTCAGGGAGAGTTGGCAAGAATGAAAAACCATGTGTGCGTCCCAGCCAAGTAAATTGGGGTTCAGGGCAGAGCTGCAGTTGCAGGAGGGAGAATGGAAAAGATGAACAGGAACCGGGGCAGAAGTCCAGATATGAAACAAAGCACACAGGTGGCCAGGCCCGTCTCCAGCACACTGGAGCCTAAGCTCACACCTGCAGAGTTCCAGATCCCATCAGTGGCTTTTGAAGAAGCAGCAGGAGTTGCCGTCATGGCTCAGCGGTTAATGAATCTGACTAGCATCCATGAGGATGCAGGTTCAATCCCTGGCCTTGCTTAGTGGGTTAAGGATCCTGTGTTACTGTGGCATAGACCAGTAGATGTAGCTCTGATTCGACCCCTAGCCTGGGAACCTCCATATTCTGCCGGTGTGGCCCTAAAAAAAAAAAAAGAAAAAGAAAAAAAAATGTGAAAAAGCAGCAGAAGAGTATCATTTGGATAAGGAACAGGACAGAGAGGATAACCAAGCACCAACAAAGGTATAAAGAGCCTCGTGGGGAATGGTAAGTAAACTAATCAGGCTGGCATGATAGGGAGGGCTGCCAGATGGAATACAGGATGCTTACTTATGTCTGGAATTCAGATAAGCAATGAATACCTTATTTTTATTTATTTAAAACATGTATTTGTTTTTTCTTTCTTTGCTGCACCTGCAGCATGCGGAAGTTCCCAGGCCAGGGATCAAACCTTAGCCACGGCTGTAACCAGAGTCAAAGCAGTGGCAATGCTGGATCCTTAACCCACTGAGCTGCAAGGGAATGCCTCAATATTTTAGTATAAGTATGTCCTGTATACTTTATAAAAAATTGTTGTTCACCCAAAATTTAAATTTAGCTGGGCAGCCTACGTTTTTATTTACTATGCCTGGTACCCCTACATGTGGGTCTTATGGAGGATGAGGCTAGAAGGCTTGGCAGAGCAAGATCATAAGGAATCTTGTGTGCCATGTTTGGGAGGTAATGGGGCACTATGAAAAATTTTAACCCGGGGAATCATATAATTGGGTTGGTATTTTAGAATGATCATTGTAGAAGTCCTTTGAAAACCAAAATAGTTCAGAAAGACAGGAACTGAGAGACCAGAACGCTGCTTAAATAGCCCTGACTGGAGGAGAATTAAAAAGAACTTCGCTCACTCCACAATTCCGCCTCGCGCTAGTGAGATTCCCAGGTCCACTGGGGCTGTAGAGACCAAACTATTCTTTCAAGAGTTGCTCTTTATTTCAAAGAAAAAAGATCTTTTGAGGATGGGCCAGGGACTATATATACATATATATACACCCACGCCACACACACACATATGTATACCTATTGTCTTGCTCAAACCCTGTGCTGTCCCATGCTTCTTGAGGAAGCTGGAAAGATATGTGTTTATCAGTCTCCCACTGGTAACCTCAAGATCTTGTTCACTATCATATCCCTGGTAGGTAATCAATAAATACGTGTTGAATGAGTTCCTTAAGGGCAAAGCCTATCTTCATCATCTTTGTTTCTTTAGCATCTGACCCAGGGCTGGGAATAAGTTGCTCAGAAAACAGGTCTTGATTAAGGCGGTGTGATTAATTAACAACCAGAAGGGCTTCCTATTAACTACATTTGTCCAACATTACTTTTTTATGGGGGGGGGGCAGCCCAGGGCCAGGGATCAGATCTGGGCCGAGCCGTGAGCAGCTATGGTGACGCCAGATCCTTAACCCACTGTGCCAGTTTCAGGAACTAACCCATGTCCCAGCACTCCCAAGATGCTGCCGATCCCATTACACCACAGCAGGGGCTCCTGTCCAGCATGACTTTAGAGGTACAGCCTGGCATATTTTTCACACAAATGCCAAAGAAACCTGCCTCTTCAATGGCCCATGGGACCAGAAAACTGTTTTCAAAAGCTGCAGCATAATGCTCATTAGATGGAGTTGTTAAGGTAACCTTCCTTATTTATGTAAAAATGTGAAGTTTTTTGTTTTTGTTTTTGTTTTTTTTTTTTGCATTTTCCTAAATACTTACGCAAGTTTTGTCATTGCCTCTCTCCTTTTACTTTATTTATTTATTTATTTGCTTTTTAGGGCCGAACCCATGGCATATGGAAGTTCCCAGGCTAGGGGTCAAATTGGAGCTGCAGCTGCCGGCCTACCACAGCCACAGCAATTCAGGATCCCAACCTTGTCTGCTATCTACACCATAGCTCATGGCAATGTCGGATCTTTAACCCACTGAGCGAGGCCAGGGATCGAACCCGCATCCTCACGGATACTAGTAAGATTAATTTTTTCCCCTGTACCACTACGGGAATTCCCTTTTATTAATTTTTTTGAGTTGAAGTATTGTTGATTTACAATGTTCTGTTAGTTTTAGGTACACAACAAAGTCAGTCATATGTATATATATACACAAATGTATATATAATACATACATAACCCTACATGTATGTTCTTTTTCTTATTCTTTTCCCTTATAGGTTATTATAAAATGTTGAGCATAGTTCCCTGTGCTACACACTAGGTCCTTTTTGGTTATCTATTTTATATATATATATAGTAATGTATATATGTTAATCCCAAATTCCCAATTTATCCATCCCCATCCTGCTTTCAAACTACAAGTTTGTTTTCTATGTCTATGGGTCTATTTCCGTTTTGTAAGTTCAGTTGTATCTTTTTTTTAAAGATTCCACATGTAAGCACTATCATATGATATTGGTCTTTCTCTGGCTCACTTCACTTAGTGTGCTAACTCTTAAGTCCGTCCATGTTGCTGCAAATGGCATTATTTCATTTTTTTTTTTATGGCTAAGTATACACACACACAATGGTATATGTATGTATGTGTATTTATCACATTTTCTTTATCCATTCCTCTGTTGATGAATATGAGGTTGCTTCCATGTCTTGGCTATTGTGAATAGTGCTGCAATGAACATTGAGGTGTATATATCTTATTGCCTACATATTATTAAATCTAGATCTTAATTAAATATTTCTCAGGTAGCTCATCATAAAGTAGTATGAACCAAGTACGTGTCTTCAGTCCACCAGCATCAGTATAGTTATTGACATATGTGTCTTTTCCAAGCCGTATGAACTTGGAGGCAGACTTATTATTTATCTTCATAGTCACAGAACTTTCACCCATGGCAGGTTTGTTGAAAGGTCAAGAGCAGGAAGCCAAGATGGATAGAATAATTCTAGAAAGTGCATAGGGTAAATAAAAATATAATAACATTATTACAGCTACTTGTTATTAAAAATCATGTTCCAAGTATCATGCCATGTCTTGACACCTATTTTATGAAGTTTTGGCTAAATTTCAATTCTAAAAACTCCTCTTTGAGCTAGGCGTTGTCATCCTTATTTTATGTGTAAAGAAACAGAATCAGAACGGATGAATAACTTACTTAGGATGACACAGCTAATAGATCAGCAGAGCTGAGATCAGGACCTGATTCCATAGTCCGTCTCACACACCGAGAATTGTCATTTTTTCAAGTGGATGTTGGAAAGATGAAAGATGACTGTGCCTATAAGAGCTCTCTCTAATCAGTAGCTCTGTAGTTCCCCAGAAGACTAAAGTTTGATCTTTATTTTACTTTGCTTTTGAGGCCTGCACCTGCAGCATACAGAGGTTCGTCTAATTGGAGCTACAGCTGCTGGCCTACGCCACAGCCACAACAACGCCAGATCCAAGCTGTCTGTGATCTACACCACAGCTCATGGCAACGCCGGATCCTTAACCCACTGAGCAAGACCAGGGATTGCACCTGCAACCTCATGGTTCCTAGTCAGATTCGTTTCCGCTGTGCCACAATGGGAACTCCTAAAGTCTGATCTTTAAAACCATGTGAGTGCTTCAGTGTGGAAGACAAGCGATATGGAGGTACTGCCTGTATTTTTGAACTGCGAATCTTGTTTTCTGTGTTTAGCTTTACATTTAAGGGAGCACGTGACTTTACATACAACTAGGCTTCATGCCCACCTTGCTGAAAGTTGGTATTATTGCTCTTAAAATTACTCTCGCATTCATTACCTGGGATGAAACACATGGCTTTTAGATATTATGATCAGTAACACCAACTACTCTGCCCCATCCAAAGGAATACATGCAGTTCATGTTCAGATATGTAATGGAACCTCATTGAACTGGACGTTTATGCGCTCATTTGCGATAGTCCAGACCCCCCTCCCAGCTGTAAATATAATTAACATATGTCAGCTATTCTCCAGTCTTTCAAAGGTGCAAATGTGCACTTTTTGTCCAGACACTGACGTCTTTCCAGCAGCCCTCTTCAGCTTGTTCAACTGTCAGCCTCCTCACTTACTTCACTGGGTTCCAGGAAGAATCAGAGTCTCATAAAGAATGCTGCCTCTGGAGTTCCCGTCGTGGCGCAGTGGTTAATGAATCCGACTAGGAACCATGAGCTTGCGGGTTTGGTCCCTGCCCTTGCTCAGTGGGTTAACGATCCGGCGTTGCTGTGAGCTGTGGTGCTGTGAGCTGTGGTGTAGGTTGCAGACGCGGCTTGGATCCCAAGTTGCTGTGGCTCTGGCGTAGGCTGGCGGCTACAGCTCTGATTGGACCCCTAGCCTGGGAACCTTCATATGCCGCGGAAGCGGCCCAAAGAAATAGCAAAAAAAAAAAAAAAAAAAAAAGAATGCTGCCTCTGATCATTTATTTCCAGGCTGAGCGGGGTAAAATCAGTTTAAACTTCACCAATCTTTTGGAGTCTATGAGAGCAAAAGTCAAAGGGCAAGTGTTGGCATAACTAATTCTATGAATTATATGTTATTTGAAGAGGGAAAAGCAATTATTGTAAAAAGAGGGGAGATGACAGTTGGTTTAAAAAAAAAAATCAAGAAAGCAGAGTTTCCGTCATGGCTCAGCAGTAACGAACCCAACTACTATCCGTGAGAATGCCGGTTCAAACCCTGGCATCGCTTAGTGGGTTAAGGATCCAGCCTTGCTGTGAGCTGTGGTGTAGGTCCAAGATGCTGCTTAGATCCTGTGTGGTTGTGATGTAGGCCAGCAGCTCCATTCCACCCCTAGCCTGGGAACTTTCATATGCCAAGGGTACGGCCCTAAAAAGAAAAAAAAAATTAAGAAAGCTAATTATGTTTTGCTTGGCTCTGTAAATAAGAAGCCTGCCAAAAATGGTCTGTAAAGGTGTAAAAATCAGTAAGCATCTCCGGCTTTCTGCTTTCACCAAAGACATGGCTGGAATTTCCTAAAGATAATTGGTTGGGAAGGCATTATAGAAAAAAAAAAAAAATCCTCTTCAGACCTTCATTGGCTCATTCGTTGCCAGGCAGGGTACTAAACATAGAAAATATAGCATGAACATGGCCCTGATCCTCACAGCCCACTCTGGAGCTCAGGGAGATGCATCAACTGTCCTGAACAGTGAAGTGTGAAAGGCACCATGAAACTAATATAGAACGGACACAGTGGGTGTACAAAGGGGGAGTGGTCACCTCTGTGAGTCTAGGAAAAATCATTCATAGCAATCATGGAGGGTTGTTCAGTGAGATGGCAAACATTCCCGGGAAAGGTGATGCAGAACCTGCATTAACAGATGTCAAAATCTGTGGTGTCAAATCACAAGAGGGGAGATTTTGAAGAAGTCATCAGTTTACCCCATTCCCAGGACGTGAATGAGCTGGTGAGCACGCTCCATCTTTAATGTCTAGGATACGAATTTCAGAGCAGAACTGCTGCTCTAGGTCGCTCAGTTAGCTTCCCCCTCTCTCACTCTCTATCGCCACTCCTCTAACAAGTATCAGGTGAGCAGGGCTTACTCGAATTAAATGTGTGACTTGGAGCAATTCTGTCACTCCTCAGGGCTTCGGTTTCTTCGCCTGTAAAGTGAGGAACTCTAGTTAACTCAAAAGTCCATTTCTGCTGAATTTCGAAAAAGGACAAGAAACCAGAAAGGAAACTAAAGAGAAACAAAAGTGAAAGTGGCCAGAGGAAATACAGTAGTAAACAAAAGCACAAAATTCTGTATCTCATTGAAAAATGTGGCAGAGTTCCCAAATAACTTTTTTTTTTTTCTCCAGCAACCCCCGAACACGAGACACAGGAGAGAATGCAATGTCGATCACGCCCTCTGAATGTGAATGAGATGAGGGTAACACAAATCCACCTTGCTCCATGCAACTGTTTTCTTAAACAAGGCTCCCGGACCCTAAACAACCATTTAGTAAAAATTTCTTCCTAAGTAAGTCAATCCGCGATGGATGGTCCGTCGCCACATAACACACCCCACGCAACAGAACACAAGGGTGTGTCCAGCTTTCGGAAGAGAGAGAAAAGGGAGTAGAAAAAGAGAGGAAAAAAGGATTCGAACCAATATTAGATTTTGCATAGTGTTTTCACGCGGTTGTCAAGCATAACAGCGCCGAAGCAAACTATTTTAAACCTTGAGAAATACAGTAGCCTTTAAACTTTACCATTTCCTCCTTCATGGTGTTAGTGAGATTTCTCTACACGTAACCCAGAACCGTACACCCGCCGGGAAAGCGCGACCTCTGGGGTGGACGGGCAAGTGGAGGCGGCCAGAGGAAAGGACCAAGCTGACAGCTTCGCTGAGCGTTGGACCCGAGTGTGAGACCCGGACCCGCGACCGCCGCGGCTAGGAGGTTCAGTCTGGACCCACCCGGGTCACGGGGTTCCCTAGGTGGGAAGATGCTGCCAGCTCGCTGCGGGAGCCTCCCTTCTCCGAGCTTAGGAGGGAAGGGCGAGCAAGTGCGCGCGCACACCCAGACCCAGACACACACACACACACACACACACACACACACACACACATCTCCTTCCTTCGGAGTTGTGTCTCGTCTCCCTTTTGTTTTTCTCCATTCCCGGTCATGAGACCCGGAAGTTTTTTTTTTTTTTTTTTTTTTAATCCAGTCTCTCTCCCTTTTCCAACCCCACCCCCCCAATCTATCACATGGCAGAGACAGAATAAAAACAGAAAAATGGCGACGGTCACGTTGTGGCGAGCACGTTGTATCCTTGCTGCGTCATTAGATAATCCTCATGCAAATAGCGGGAAGAACAAAGGAAGGGGGGCCCGGGACCCCCGGGGGCGCAGGTGGGTGTGGGGGCGGCGTGCCGGGCGCGGGGGCGGCGGGGTGCGCGCTGAGTCGGGCGCCGGCGGAAGGCGTGCGGCCGTGCGGGGCTTAGTGCGCCTAGTGTCTACGTCCGTGTGCGCGCCGGTGCGGCGCGGTGAGCGCCAGCCGGGTCGCTGCCGTCCGGATCTCGCGGCGCGCTGGAGCCGGACACCGCCCGCCCCGGGGCGCGGGACGCTGAAGGGGCGAGGAGAGCCGTTCCAGCGAGGCCAGCCGCGGCGCGCGCACACGCACACGCCGCCGCCGGGCTCGGCCGGCGGGGCGGGCCGGGCGGTGGTGGCGGCGGGGGCTGAGGGTGCATCGCAGCCCGGCGTTGGGCGCCCGCCTGCAGCCGCTGTGGGGGACTGCACGCAGCTCGCCACCTTGGGGTAGGCGCTGGGGCGACGACACGGAGAGAGCCGGGGCGCCGCACTCCCGCACGGACTTAGAGGGTGTTGCTGGGCTGGGCTTGCGGTGGCTGGGCTGTGTTTTTTTCCTGCGGGGCTGTGGGGGGGGCGACCTCGCCCATGGGCGCTTCCGCGGTTTACCTCTGGCCCTGGCTTGGGTGTCAGCAGCGGCGCAGGTTGGACGGGGGCGCGGGGAGCCCCCCGGCACCCCCGCTCCGGCCCCCTAGCGGGGCAGCGGCGCAGAGGGGCGGGGCGGGTGTGTGTAAATGTTGCGCACTCGCTTTTCCCCCACCCCCGCCTTCTTCCAGGGTGCTGGCGTGGGTCCCTCGCCGTCCGGCGGCGACTGTAAATAGAGCCTGGATGTTGTTTACATGAAGGATCCGGCGGGAGGAGTCTGCGAGGAGGAGGCGGAGGAGGAGGAGGAGGGAGGAGAGAGGAAGACCAGAGTCCCCGCGGCGGCGGTCCGGGGTGAGGGTGAGCCCCGCGCGCGTAGGGCACCGGGGGCTACCGCGAGGCCGGGACGCTGGACCTGGGGTAGGAGGGAGAATGGGCGCCGGGCTGGGAGAAGGGGGGGGCTGTCAGAGAGGCATTTTTAGCTTCCTACCTGCCACGCAGATTCTCCGGGGCGAGAGGGGAGGGGTGTGCGAGGAGGGCGGGGAATCCTGATTTCCCTACACGTTCCTTTTCCCATCCCCAGTCTCTTCCCGCTTCCTCTTGAGGCTCACCTGTTTATTTCCTTCAGCCAGAGCTTGCAGTTTGTTTGTTTTTTTTTCCGGTAGGCAAGAGAAGCTCTTTCTTTTATTAGAAACGTTATTGGGGAAGGGGGTGTCCGCCTGTAATTTATGACGGTCCCGGTCGGTTTTCAAGAAGGGGGAGGGGACTTGGCCGGAGACCGCCCGGTAGCTGACCCTCGGGCTTCTCCCTGCCTTCCTGGTCGGCCGAGGAAGCTTTTTCCTCGCACAACTACCCGCAGGCCAGCTGCCGCCTTCTTGGAGAAGGACCACATCTATTCCTATTCCTCCCTTTGGAGGAGAGGTGAGCTGAGAAAGCGGGGAATCCTCTGTTCCCCAAAGCTCCTAGCCAAGCTTCCCATCCCAGCATTGGCCAGAAAGTGCTGCTTTCACCTGCTGATGGCACTGGGTACATCCAACCCCGTGCCCCGGCAAGTTGTGGTCCATAGATGTGTTGGCATTTTTTCTCGCCTCTGGACCTACATGCCAGCAACCAGCAGCTAATTGCTACGTTTAGATTGAGAGCGATGTGACCCCCCTTCAGCTTAGCGTTCGTTCTTTATTCCCCACCGGGTCTTCCAGTGGAGTCATCTCTTCTCCCCCCACAGCCCCTTTCATTCTTCCCCTGAGAGTTTAGCCTAGAATCTGGCCTAAGCAGCCAGTCTCTGGCTGTTATTCCGTGGGCTCCACCCTGGCCCCTCTTGGTTCTCCAGAGCCAAACACGCCTCCCAAGCTGAAGGCACACCCTGCCCTAAATCTAACCAGTCCAAAAGGGAGGAGAAGACAGTGGAAGAGAAGGGACCCAGGGGTCTCTTTTTTGTCCTGAGTATGCCCAACAGCATTTTCCCTTCAAGCTTCCTGAGTTTATAATCCCTTTATTCTTATCAGCTGCCCCCCGCCTTGCCCTTAGTCCTATGATAGATGTTTATGGAAGTGAGGATGGGGGGGTTGTCATCCCTTTTCCCTAATGTGAGGCATTTTCCTTCTCCGTAGTCTTTTCATTTTGGAGTTGCTTAACAAGCAAAACATGTAGATATGTGTGCACGCTTATTTGAACTTGCTTTCTTGCCAGCTAATGAAGAGCTGGGACTCAAAAGGGAGGGGAGGGGATAGCGATGAGAAGAGCACGTTCCCCCTAGTGTCCCCCATGGCATTTCCAGAGCTGCTGGAGAAGACCCTTCTGGGAAAGCCAGCAGTCTCCCTTCCATAATATCACCACCTCAGCCCTTCCGACTTGAGCTTCAGAACAGGAAGACCGCTCAAAATAGTACTATCTTCAGAATCCAGCTCCATTTAGAAGATAATTCTTAAGTCAGCTGCAGGAGGAGCCCTGCACTTGAACATGGGGAGAGAAAACTGTAGTTTGTGTAATTGGTTCCTTTGGGGCAGGGGAGAGGGGTACTTTCCACGTAGATTCAGAAAAGCTTTTCTCAATATCAGTTGGGTACCTAGATCAATGAATGATTCATAGGATGGTGTGAGATTCGTGTATTGAATTCTTCGTATGTTTTGGTATGTCAACAATAACAGGCACTTTTCAGAATGAATTAAAGAGGGGCTGCAAGAATGTGCTCTGGAGAGTCTGCTAGAGGTAGAGGAGGGCGTGGGAGGGAGCACTTGCAGGCGAGGAATCTGAGGATGCAGTGACAGCTGCTGTGAGTGTGGAAGTTGAGAGGCTTACTATAAACAACGCCTGCCACTTTTGCAGAGTGACTAATATCCTGGCCAAAACGTAGCAATGTCAGGATCCTCCACCTTTACCTCGAAAACGAACCCCATGTCTGAATCAGGATGTCTCCATTTTTTCCCCCGGATTCTCTCAGCTGAAAGAGTTCAGCCTTCAGGAAGGGCTGCTTCATAAATGATCATCACTAAAGTATTAACAAACTTTAAGGATTAGAAGTAGGGCAGAAAACACCTGGCATAATTTGAGTACTTGGTGGGGGCTGTAGAATGACGTGCTGCATGAAGGATGATGGCATCAAAGACTGCAGGTGATAGGACTGTCTCTACCTGCATTAAAACGGCAGCCACTAGTCACAGGTGGCTGACAGGCACCTGAAGTCTGGCGAGGATGATGAAGAAGTGAATTTTTTTTTTTTTTTGCTATTTCTTGGGCCACTCCTGCGGCATATGGAGGTTCCCAGGCTAGGGGTTGAATCGGAGCTGGAGCCACCGGCCTATGCCAGAGCCACAGCAACGCAGGATCCGAGCCCCGTCTGCAACCTACACCACAGCTCACGGCAGCGCCGGATCCTTAACCCACTGAGCAAGGGCAGGGACCGAACCCGCAACCTTATGGTTCCTAGTCGGATTCGTTAACCACTGCGCCACAACGGGAACTCCTTATTTTTTTTTTTAACTTTAATTTTAAAAACTGGTGATGCATTCGATTATTGGAAAACTTCATTTGGTTAGGAAACAACTCGAGCATATGCATCTCCTTTGTAAGCTGTAAATTTTGTGAAATCTAAATACAGATTGAATATTTCTGATGAAAATGTAGTGTTTGAATTGAGATGTTATCACCGTAAGATACACTCAGGATTTCAAAGATTTAGTACAAACAAACCTCAGTAATAATTTTGGTTTTGATAACACGTTCTACTGAAAATATTTTGGGTATGGTGCAAGAAATGAAATACATTGTTATGCCACCTGAACCTATTTATTTTTTAGCTTTTAAACAGTGTGACTGCTGGAGTATCTACAGTTACGTACGTGGCTTGCTTTTTACTGCCGGGACAGCGCTGATCTATATCTTTGTTCCTTTTTTCTCCCTGGATTAATTTCAAAAGAGGTGACTGCCTGAAACAGTTACTTCATGTCTGTCAGCCCTTTACTTTCACCTGCTCTTTTCCATGTGGACGTTCGGGGGCCCACAGAGTGACAATTGTAGTACATGAGACTAATGGTGACTTCTTCCCAGATTTCTCTGCCGGAGGCGTGCCCCGCTCGGGAAGGTCCATAGAGAAGTCCAGGGTCCTGGAAGGGCTCCTAGGGGTGTCCTGGGAAAATATAGGGCAAGAGTGTGTCTGGCAAGAGCTGCTGTTGTATAAGGCTCCTGGGCATGCCAGAATATATCAGAGAACAGTGTGTGGCATGGTAATACTCGTGACACCTGCTGGCATTTTAGCGGTACCACTCACTTTTATTTTCCCTTTCTCTGCATTCGCTTTCTGCTCCACCTCCTAGTTCCTCTGGTGGTGATTGGGCCCACAGGGTTACTGACCCCTCTCCTCCAAAAAATTATCCTGCTGACCTGAACGGAGATGTCTTTGGGGTTTGGTTTGATCTAATTAGATTCAGTGATGGCACTGGCAGGAACTTGGGGGGCATTTAGTACTGTCGGCTCATTTTTATAGAGGACAAACTGTTGATTGCTTTGCCTGTAGACTCACAGACAGAGGCATTACCTGTATTTTTTGTGGATGACCTATTTAGAGACTCCCTGGGAAATCAAGAAGTTGATCAGTGATCAGTCACGTATTTGTAGAGCTTGCATTTTGTGGAAAGGCCTGGGATTAATGCTGTGAAGGGACAGGAAGAAAACAGTCTCTGATGTCAGGACCGCGCCTGTTGATGTGAGGAAATAAGATGTGAACGGTGCCAAATTCAGTCACAGTTTAAGATACCACCCTTCATACCGAGCGCAGGACCTCTGTGTTACAAGGAGAAAGAAAAGTGCTTTTTTCCACGTGTTGGAAGTAGAACTGTGTTCCTTTTCCAGATGTAGGAATAGAAGCTCTGAGAATGGTGGACTCTGCAGAAAAGAGGAGTGTGATTGTGTTTCTGGAACAGCCCAGGGCTCTAGAGGTGGAGGTCAGTGCTAGTCTTTGGTGCTGCCCCCTCTTAGCTGTCCAGGAAGAGGGAATTTGAGAACCCAGACCCCGCATTTTGAAATGGCAGTGTTGCCGGTAATGAGGAAATCCTAGATTAATTGGAGACGGCCAGGAGATGGTTAGCTAGGGGTAGATCATTTTTGAAGTCAGCTGATGTATTTTCGACTAGTTATTCTAAAGGGTACAGTAGCAGAGGTGAAAACAGAATAACATTGACTTGTAAGCAGACTCTGAAAATCGGGGGGGAAAAGTTAAATCTCGCGCAACATCTGAAAGTATAGACGGGTGGACTAAAACTATGAATGCTGAGTCCGTGGGTAAAGGGGAAGGCCCATGTAAGAGAAGATCTATTTAAATTTAATATCTGTGAAATATGAAGTGTGGGGGGGTCCATTTCCTTGTAAGTTTTTAGTCTCTTGAAGCCTTTTTGGACTAAAATCCCCAACAACCGAGGACTAAGACATGTCTTTGCTTGTACACATAGCTTCTGCGTTAGTTTTTCTCTTCTGTGCGGACCTACCAAGGTTACGCAGTGTGACTGTTGCGATGTGAGTGCTTGGAGTGGGTAAAACAAGGTCACCGCCTTGCAGTTCCTCCCAGTTAGTGCTTCTCTCTGAGAATTGGGGCTGACTTGGCACAAAGCAGTTGTCCTTGGCTTTTCCTTGCCCTTTTGGCCAATTTATTTCTCCTAAAGAAAGAAAAAAATGAGTAACCTCTTTACTCCAGGTTTCCCACTAACCTTGGCACGAGTTAGTTTCTGAACCCTTTTTTTTCTTTAATTTTAATTTTTTTATTTATTTTTATTTTTTGGAGTTCCTCTTGTGGCTCGGTGGGTTAAGAATCCAACTAGTATCCGTGAGGAAGCAGATTCAATCCCCAGCCTCATTCACTGGCTTAAGACCTGGTGTTGCTGCAAGCTGCGGTGTAAGATGTGGCTCAGCTCTGGCATTGCTGTGGCGTAGGCCAGTAGCTGCAACTCCCATCCCTAGCCTGGGAACTTGAAAAAAAAAAGGGTTTTTTTCATTTTTTTAAAAATTTTTTATGGTTGCACCATAAAAAAGTTCCTAGACCGGGGACTGAATCCAAGCAGCAGCTGCGACCTGTACCTCATTTGCAGCAATGCAGCATCCTTTTAACCCACTGCACCGGGCCAGGGATGGAACTCATGCCTATGAAGCAACCTGAGCTGCTACAGTGGTATTCTTTTTTTTTTTGTCTTTTGTCTTTTGAGGACTGCACCCACCGCATATGGAGGTTCCCATGCTAGGGGTCTAATCAGAGCTGTTGCTGCCAGCCTACGCCACAGCCACAGCAACACCAGATTCGAGCTGCGTCTGTGACCTACACCACAGCTCACGGCAATGCCGGATCCTTTAACTATAGTGGGATTCTTAACCCACTGTGCCACAGTGGGAATTCCAGTTGTTAAATACTCTTTTTTTCTTTCTCTAGGGCCACACCTGTGGCATATGGATGTTCCGAGGCTAGGGATCAAATTGGAGCTGTCGAATAGCCGCTGACCTACCCCACAGCCACAGCAACGCCAGATCCTTAACCACCGAGCGAGGCCAGGGATTGAACTCTCATTCTCACGGATATTGGCGGGTTTGTAACTTGCTGGGTCACAGTGGGTACTTCAGTTTTTAAATACGTTTAACAGCAAAACTTTGCAGTAAAATGCAAGTATACCTTCTCTGTACTTCCAACAAAGTAGTAGTTGACATTTGCCATCTTCTGTTGACAGTACATTTTTATAACATGACAATTTGGTCAAATTTGCGCATTTTACAATGTCACTGAATTGGACTATGGTTTTCAGGTTGGGAAAGAAAAAAAAAATCACACTTTAGTAAAAGACCAGTGGATTAATTAAACAACCTACTTATGGAGTTCTCGTGGCATGGTAGGTTAAGGATTTGGTGGTGTCACTGCAGCAGCGTGATCGACCCCGTGCCTGGGAACTTTCACCTGCCACAGGTGAAGCCAAAAAAAAAAAAAAAAGAAAAAAAAATTTAACCTACGTAAACAGTTTTAAAGTAGTGTCAAATATTTTACAATGCCAGCAGCTCATTTCATGGTAACTCCACTTATTTAATGTATAATCAGATACCTAGAAGTTCAAAATCATCATGTTTTCATTGTATTCTTTTGACAAGAGAGATCGTGACATGTTTTTTTTTTGTGCATTTATATTCCGCAAGTTCTAAAAGCACGTTTTTAGTATGTCAGTTTGCCAGTAGTACTTGATTTTCTAGATGGTATATATTTGGTGCATGCATCATGAAGAAATTGTTCTCAGTTGTATCATTTTCATCGTAGAATAACTGAATTTAAAGTCAGTTTGATCTCTGGAGAAAAACATTTTGCATCACTGTTTTTTTCTCCTCTTCTTACTGTGCAGTAACGTTCCCTACTGTAGCCTGAGCACCTGCAGTCATCTTTTTTTTTTTTTAATTAAAATAATTCAGTTTTTGGAGTTCCTGTTGTGCCTTAGTGGTAATGAACCTGACTAGTATCCATGAAGACTCGGATTCCAACCCTGGCCTTGTTCAGTGGGTTGAGGATCTGGCATTGCCATGAACTACAGTGTAGGTTGCAGACAGGGCTGAGATCCTGTATTGCTGTGGCTGTGGTGTAGGCTGTTAGCTACAGCTCCGATTTGACCCCTAGCCTGGGAACTTCCATATGCTGCAGGTGCAGCCCTAAAAAGGCAAAAAAAAAAAAAAAATTCAATTTTTAAAGTAAAATCTATTGAAGAACGTTTCTGTTTAGTTTTTTTTAATGCACATTTATAGGGAATAGTTTCTAAGAAGAAATAAAGTTTGCATTTTTAAGTGTTTATTAGTATTTATAAAATGCAATTCTGAAAACCCATATATTTTTCTTCTTTGACTTAGAATTTTTCTGAGAAAATATTAATTCAGCTATTGACAGAATAACGGCACTTTGCTTTTTATTATGACCTGTCTTCTTGGCTCTCGGATTCTCCGCCTCCCCCAGTTTCAGTAGAAAAAGAGGTGAGAGAAAAATAGGGAAATACTCTTTACTTTTTGTATGGAAAATCTTTGGTTGTCTGATTTGAGGTCATGGCTTATAGAATGAGTTTCAGCTTTGCAGCACGTTATAAACATTAAGTTCCTATTTGTCAACCTCTTATTTAGACATTCAGGTGCATCGGTACTCCGTCTTTGTGAAGAAGTCTAAGAACTGCTGAGTATATTAGAGTTTTATTTGTTTCCATCCTTAGCTACCTTCAAGGGTCTCAGAGTTAAGTATTCATTTCCATAGCTGACAGAACTTACGGCCAGGAAATGTTAGGTGGTAATCTTTTTATCCTTTTTGGTGGATCACCTATCTAAAATTTTATTCTCAGATAACCACAGTGTCTTTGTTCATGTAGCAGATGTTTATAATTTTGGTGAAAATGTGCAACTGTTTCCAGGAACCTAAGGTTAAGGGATCCAATTTTTTTTTTTTTTTTTTTTTAAATCTTCGTTGCCCTCTCGTGTTTCAACTCTGTATTACATCAGTTGGCTAAGACCTAGGCAGTGACCTCTTTAACTTGGAGATATTTTTTCACTTTAGAGATGCTGTCTTAATTTGTGTGTAGTTGGATTATTTCACTGGACATAGCTTTTCTGAAGATAAGGTCAGTTTCACAGTGCTTAAATGTGACGGTTGAGCTAGACTCACTGTCCTCTCCTATTTTCTGACCTCTGCTGACTTGAAGATTTTGATGCATCTGTCTAACGTATTTGAAGTACAATGCTAATGTTTAATTTGCATATAATGAGTCTTTGAAACCGAGCAAATGCCTAATTGGAAACATCGTTATTTTTCAAATATCTCTCAAGTTCCACTCATGTTGAAATAACTTGAGAACTTATGACTGACATGGGAAAAGAGTGAATCATGGCTTTAATAAATTGGTATGCTGAAGCATGAATTCCAGTTTCAGGATCTTTTTGTACTTTTTATTGAAAGGAAGAATCATCCCTGAATGACTTTAGGGTACACCTCAAAGTTATAGATAATTTCAAAGCAAGTAATGTGTTGATTTTTGTATTTATAATTTTTGGGCTGTGCCCACAGTACTCGAAAGTTCCTGGGGCAGGGATCAAATCCAGGCCACAGCTGAGACCTATACTGCAGCTGTGTCAATGCCAGATTTTTTAACCCACTGTGCTGGGCTGGGGATTGAACCTGCACCTCCACAGCAACCCAAGCTGCTGGAGTCGAATTCTTAATCCAGTTTCACAGCAGGAACTCCCTGTGTTGATTTTTAAAAAGGCATTCCAAAGGTTGTTAGAGATCCTTCACCGTAACAGTAGACTTACATTAACTGTAGTGAAAAAAACACCCCACAAGTGTGCTGTAAATACGTTATCATCAGTGTCACAAATTGGAATACATTCTCAGCACTCAGAGCAAGAACAATAAAAGTTTTGTTTTTTTGGTTTTTTTTGCTATTGTGTATTTCTTCTTAAATCATAAAACCTCCATGGGCTTCTGCTTCATGATCTGAGATACTGAGAAAACTAAAAATTTTTGGCCAAAAGTAGATGTTTTCAGAAATCTTTTTGTTGGCATAAATCGTGTAAGCTGACTATCCAGTTGATGGAATTGAATGGCTAGGTTGGGGTAGAGAAAAGCTCTAGGCTCAATCATTAGACATGGATTTGAACCCAGGGTCAGGCATCTTAGTGGTATGATCAGGCAAATCACCTAACCTGTCTTAGGTTTTTTTGTTTTCTTTTCTTTTTTTTTTTTTTTTTTGATAGTTACTATTATTATTACTATTATTTTCATTGCTCAGTGAATTTTATTACATTTATGGTTGTACAACGATTCTTTGTTTTCTTTCGGTACAGTGGGCTAACAGTACCTAACCTGGTTCCAGAATCCTTCTGTGATGAATTAGTGAGTAATTAATCCCGTAGGGGTCTTGTGAAAACCAAAGCAGAAAGCACATAGAAAATTATTGAATGTTAGGCACGTGTGAAAATTACTGCCAGATTTGCTTCTGAGCTCTTTGAGGAGAGGGACCATGTCTTGTTTCTCTTCATTTCCTGGGCATCTCGAAGAGGTCTGGGCACGTAGTAGTCCCTCAGTAAATATTTATCGGGTGCATGATTGAGGTCAGGGAGGTGGAATCGGTGAGTCCCCGCATGGCATGCCACGGAGCACCTCTGCCGCCTAAGCGGTGGCTCATCATTCCTGTCTGGAAGTCACGTGTGGGTGTTTCCGTCTTACCTGTATTTCACCTGGGCCTTTTCCTGTTTCAGCCTCACCGGTTACTGGGCTGGGACCCTCCTTTCTCTTCTGCTTGGCCACATCTCGAAGCCGCAGGGGACCTCTTGGTCCTTCACTCCCTGGGGAGCCTTCGGAGGGAGTCACACGGCCCCTCCCCGCCGGAAAGGAAGCTGCCGGCCGACCCAGTGACTGACAGGCTGCCCTGGCTCAGTTATCACAGTGCTGATGCTGTCCATTCTAAAGGTACAGTACTGTGATAACTGAAGGATGGCAGCCATCTTGCCTTCCAGCCGAGGAGCCCCCATCCTGCCCGGGAAGGAAGACGGAGGACCGGCTCGGCCTGCGTAACGGTGCCAGGGACCCGGGAAGCCTCTGGCCCTGTGCCGCACCGCCCCTCGCTCCCGCGCGCGCGCGCAGGGCGTTGCTCCTGCTTCCGTCTTCGCCTCGTTCGGGGATGCGCGGTGCAACGAGGGGTTGGGTAGTGGTTTTCCCTCGTGTGCGGAGCAGATGTGCTGTTGAGAGCTTTGGAACTTTGAAGAGACTGGTATCAGATAAGCGCTAAGTGTGGATTCGTATTTCTGGAATGTTTGTCATTCAGAGAAATTTGTGCCGCTTTGAGAAACCTAAAAAGTCACCTGATTACAACAGCCTGATGCTTACCTATCTTGCACAGAAAAAAAAAGCCCCGCACGTTGAACGGTATTCATGTATTCGTGTTACTGCGCAAATAAAATTACGTCTTGGTGTTGAAGGAGTGGATAGGGACATGTTTTGTTTCTTTAGCAACCGAAGATGTTTCAAATCCAATCTAACGCAAGAAAATGTTTGTTGAATGCTCACGTTATTGCCACTGTCATCTTTGCATGAAAGTAAAATGCAGATGATTTTACTTTTATCCTTTAAGGAGTGCTCTGCAGTAACATCTAGAACAAATCAGTTTCAAGGATATGAAGCTATAAATACCAGCCCAGCATTAGGTGCACAGAAAAGACCAGGAAATTTGACAGCATGCTCTACATCCTATGTCCTTGAGAGTGCTTTCGGGGTTGGGGTGGGGTTATTGAAGAACCCAGGGTTCCCCACAGCCCTCCTCCCCCAGGACTCCCACAGAAGCCGTACACATGGAACAGCAGCCTCAGACAAGAATCAGTGCATGGCCTTATTTTGTGGTCACGCATAGCCTGTGGCAGGGCTCAGGTAATTTCATGGAGTTCAGCCTCTTGCCCTAAACAGACCTCTTAACCTTGTCTCAGGCTCACGTCTGTATGTGGGAACCTTCCCAAGCTGTGGAGAGCTGACCGGTGGAGGAAGCCAAAGCAGTGAGCAGAGAGAACAGAGCCTGCTGAGGCCAGGCCCCCCTGCCGCAGAGCTCAGAAGAGCCAGGGAAGAAAAAATCTCATGTGTGACCCTTTAATGGACAGAGACCTTATCCTCTCATCAACACAGGCCAGTCCATGTCATAAGCCAGTTTTATTCTCAAGTCCTCACTGGGGCAGAGCGCAGAAAGGGACCTGGGGGCAGGTTAGGGAGGTGGCGTCTGTCTCACACAGTCTGACAGTCCTGGTCTTTGTGCTCCTTTGCTGGTCACAGCTCCCTGACCTCTTTCTTCCCCCGTCTCCACCCAGACAGGGCCGGTCCTGAAGGAACGCCTCGAGCCACACCTGTTTGGCCCTGAATTGCTTTCCACGTAGCGTTGACCACGTTATGGCCCAGGACCTTCACGTGTCCACGTATACACGGGATTTCTCTAGACTGCAGGCCACACGATGGTTTTAATTACAAGGAGGGATGGCTCTGCCCAGTTGTGTCTTACACTGCTCGTCCTCCGATTCCTTGGAGTTTCCCACTTCCTTAAACAGAAAAGGAATTTCTGACAGAAACCCTGGAAGAGCTTCTAAGAGGGAAAATGGCTGGGGTGGGTAAATTCTCAAGTAACTCGAAACACTCCCAAATTTTTAGTGTTAGAGCAGGTGGAAAAATGTGCTCCAGGGAGTGATGTGTTGTGCAATCGTTGGCCTTGGTGAGGATTTCACCACCTTCTGTGATCTTCCTGTTTTCCCATGACCAGTTTTATAAAAATTCAGGTTTTTCACTTGCCAGACCTTGACCCCAGGGTCCACACCGGAGCCTGAGAGCTGTTGCAGAGCTGAGTATTGGGTGTAGTTTGGAATCACTCAGGGCATTTCTACAGACCAAGCCATCCTGGGTCCCGTTTCCTGTCAACAGGAAAGCCTGGGTCTCAGCCTGCAGCAGGAGCTCTGGGAGGCTTGCCTAGGCCTGGAGGTCCCTGGCAGTTTGGGGAGTTTGTGCATGTAAGGTGTTCCAGCAGGTTGAGTGAGAAGTGATGCAAGAGAAATCTGACAAGGTTTTTCCGCTCCTTGGTTTAAAACACACGTAGGTATGGGAGTTGCTGTCACGGCTCAGTGGTTTACAAACATGACTAGTATCCATGAGGACACAGGTTCAATCCCTGGCCTTGCTCATTGGGTTAAGGATCTGGCGTTGTTGTGAGCTGTGGTGTAGATTGCAGGTGTGGCTTGGATCCCGAGTTGCTGTGACTGTGGTGTAGGCCGGTGGCTACAGCTCCAATTGGACACCTAGCCTGGAAACCAGCATGTGCTGTGCGGATGGGGCCCTAAAAAAAAAAATGACAAAAGAAAAAAAAAAAGGTACGGTGTGTGATTGGTGTATTTTTTGGACTGGGAAGATGAATTAAACATAGAATTACCATACGGTCCGGTATTTCCACTTTGCCAGTTATGTACCCAAACGAATGGACTCGAATATTTGTGCACCTGTGTTTACAGCAGCATCATTCGCAATAGACAAAAGGTAGGAGCAACCCAAGTGTCTGTTGATGGATGTGTGGATAAATAAAGTGCATATTCATACAAGGAAATGTTAATTGGCATTAGTAAGAACATTCTGACACATGCAACAAAGTGGATAAACCTTGACCCTGGCTAATTGAAATGACCCAGACGTAAAAGGACAAATACTGTATGAGTTTTCTTATGTGGCATTCCTAGGGTAGTCAGATTCATAGAACCACAAAGAGAAACAGTGATTGCCTGGGGCTGGAGGAAGGGGGAAACGGGGAAACTTATGTTTAACAAGAACAGATTTATTGAGGAAGAAAAAATTCTGGAGCTAGATGGTGGTGGTGTTACATTGTGGATGTACTCAGTACCACAGACCATACACTTAAAAGTGGCTAAGATGGTAAATTTCATGTCTGTTTTACCACTTCTCTCAAAAAAAAAAAAAAAGCATTTCGGGGTAATAGCACTGTTGTGTTGCAGCTAACAACAGGACTGAGTTGATTGCTCTCTTCTTTAGACAGTCCAGTGTGAAGATAATTGCTATTTCAAATAAGCAATTAAAGTATAATTCCCCATGTCTTTATGCATTTAAAGTTCTCTAATCTGTAGACTGTTAGACATATTTCCAGGGTTTCTGACATAGCTTAACATCACTTTAAAATTCTGTAAAAGATAAAACCATAATAGCAGTGAGAGTACCAAAGGCAGAATGAGACAACGGCCTCAACAAGAAGGCAGGTGATGGGGCATTTGATGCTGGCCGTATGCCTTTTCTGGTGAAATTGGGCAATGCACTGGACCATTTCATGCATTCCATGCTCCACCTGCCTCCTTTGCCTACCTCTTTGGAGTCCTGATAAAGATGTGTGTGTGTGTGTGTGTGTGTGTGTGTGTGTGTAAACTGTATATTATACAGAATTCCCTGGTGGCTCAGTGGGTTAAAGATCTGGCTTTGTTACTGCTGTAGTTCTGGTTACAGCTGTGGTGCATGTTCAGTCCCTAGCCTGGGAACTCAGGCATGCCTTGAGCACGGCCAAAAACAATGTTTACTGTATGTTTGTATCCTATGAATTATATATATATGTGTGTGTATGTATGTAGACCATTTGGTGACTAAAGCAACATTCAAGTGGTGTATTTCATGTTCTCAAAATGTAGACATACAATGTCTGAAAAGAATAGCATTAGTACTTTAAAATAAAGTTTTAAAACGCATCCTAAATGGACTTGGAACTCAAGTACTCTCAGCCTCATTAAAAACATTCTATAGCTTGCTGTCAATCATAAAAGTTTTTTTTTTCCTATTATACGTTGAAATTTGAACATGAGGAAAGTAAAAACAGAGACGAGAATCAGCAACAGCTTTCTCTGCAGAATCACATGTTGTTAGCTGTGAGTTGAAAGCATCTCTGGGCTGTGTCTCCTTCATCATGAAGCTCTCATTAGAGGTCACGCTCTGGAAAGCAGATTTTGGTCGTAGGCACCACGCTGCTGGATCCCAAGCAGTTTTCTACCGACTGTGTCCAGTCCCCTGGCACTTGGCTTTTCTTGCGGTGTACTTGTCACAGTTGAACTACATAGATGTACATGTTTGGAGGGTGTGTATGTTTAATGTCTTCTTAGATGGTGAGTTCTTTGAGGGCAGGGACCATGGCTGTATCCATTGCTATGTGCTTGGCACAGATCTTGGCATGTGGTTTGCAGTAGAAATTGAATGTGTGAGACGCTGAATGGAGTCTTTCCTCTCTTCTAACAATGGGTTAGCCAAATCCACAGCTAAAAAGGTGGTTGGTTGGTTTGTTTCTTCTTTTTTTTTGGCCACACCCCAGGCTAGGGGGCTGATTGGAGCTGCAGCTGCCGGCCCACACCACAGCCACAGCAACACTGAATCCAAGCCTCATCCTCGGCCCACACCGCAGCTTGCAACAATGCTGGATTCTGAACCCACTGAGTGAGGCCAGGGATGGAACCTACATCCTCACAGACACTGTGTCAGGTTCTTAACCCACCAAGCCACAATTTAGGGAACTCCTAAAAAGGTATTTTAACTACCCACTTTTCAGAGTTCCCTGGTGGCCTATTGGGTTAGGGTTCCAGTGTTATCACTGCTATGGCTCGGGTCACTGTTGTGGGGCTGATTTGATCTCTGGCCCAGGAACCTCTGCATGCTACAGGTAAGGCAAAAAAAAAAAAAAAAAAATCTCTGCTTTTCTATGATCAGAGAACTATAGCTCTGTGGCTAGTATTTTTTTGCCAAACTTTTTCAAAAGCTGCCATTTCAGCAGAACCAACTCTCAGATTGCCCTGGTCCCTGACGCCCACCCAAGTGAAAGAGGGGTGGCGGTGGGAGAGAAGTTTTCTCAGGAGCATTCCCCAGAGCTCACCTTCTGTCTGAAAATTGGTGGGTCACTGGCTGTCCCAGAAAGAGCTCCCCATGTCCGGCCTCTGCAAAACTAAGAGAAGGAGCCAGGAAGAGAGAGGAAAGAAGGTGAGATGCCAGATTCGGTGGACGAGGATGTGTTTCTTGGACACTGTTGTCAAGGGGGATGAATCTGTGGAAGGTGGCTTGGGACTTAAATTAACCTGGCCAGTACCCCCTCAGAAGGGCAGCCCCACAACCCACGAGTGGACCCCAGGAGTGAGCCGGCATCTGGGTGGTATCTCAAAGGACAAGCCTCTCTCTGGTCAGGCAGAAAACTCATCTCCATCCAGAGGGGTGGCTCACCCGGTAACCCGCTATGGAGCTTCTGAAGAGCTGAGCCCCATTTTGTGCAGAGCTTTTGGCACGATCTCATTTCAGCAGAACCAGCTCTCAGGTTCACTGTGAGTAGCTATGAAGGGGACCAACCAAGAGAGTGGGCTCAGGGAGAAGGGGAGGGGCGGGGTGAGAGAGACCACCCCACTCCTCCAGCCCAGCCCTGGAGCCTGGGGCCTCGCCCGGCTGGAGAGTGCTGACAGTGAACGTGGGATTTATGTCCTCGTCAAAATGAAACACTTAGCAACTCAGCTTGGTTAGGGGTCCTTTGTGGCCCTTACCACTCAAGAGGAAAGGGGCGTTAGAGCACAAGAGTAGAAGTTACTGAGCATGCGGGGCGTTCCTGCTGTGGCTCAGCGGATAAAGACTCCAACTGGCGGAGTTCCCATCGTGGCGCAGTGGTTAACGAATCCAACTAGGAACCATGAGGTTGCGGGTTCGATCCCTGCCCTTGCTCAGTGGGTTAACAATCCGGTGTTGCCATGAGCTGTGGTGTAGGTTGCAGACGCGGCTCGGATCCCGCGTTGCTGTGGCTCTGGCGTAGGCCGGTGGCTACAGCTGTGATTCAACCCCTAGCCTGGGAACCCATATGCCGCGGGAGCGGCCCAAGAAATAGCAACAACAACAACAACAACAAAAAAAGACAAAAGACAAAAGACAAAAAAAAAAAAAGACTCCAACTGGCGTCCAGGAGGACTCAGGTTTGATCCCTCGCCTCGCTCCGTAGTGTGGGTCGCAGATGTGGCTCCGATCCCACGTGGCTGTGGCTGTGGTTGTGGCTGTGGCCAGCAGCTGTAGCTCTGATTCGACGCCTAGCCTGGAAACTTCCCTATGCGGTGGGTGCGGCCCTAAAAAGAGAAAAAGAACAAAAAACCAAAAAATTGTTACTGGGCATAAAATAATTTAATGTTTTGTTCTTCACTGAGTTGAAAATCAAAACAGTTAAAATTACTCATTAAAAGGAAGAAAGGACTGTAAGAGATCCCTTCAGGTAGAAGGTTGCGTGTCGCTATTTCCCTCGCAAGGCCTCTCACCCGCTGCTTCTACCATGTGAAGGAGTAGAGATGCTGGTTCCATCCTGGCGCTTCCAGCAGCCTGTCATCTCCCACTGACGTCCCCTCCCTTTTCTCCAGAGCAGAAGGCAATCTGAGAAAGCAGAATCCAGCCAGGACATTTCCCAGCCACCCAGGGCCTGGCATGTTTGCCTGAAGGCACCGCGGGTGGGGGTAGGTGGGAGTTGATGTTTCCTGGAAGTAATTCCCAGGGGGGCGAGTCCCACAGCTTCGATTGTACTTCTTTGGGATGGGTAGACTCCCTGAGATCATCCCCATGCACAGCCAGCTGGCTTAAAAAACAAAAATAGGAGTTCCCATCGTGGCGCGGCCGAAGCGGATCCGACTAGGACCATGAGGTTGCAGTTTGATCCCTGGCCTCACTCAGCGGGTTAAGGATCTGGTGTTGCCAAGAGCTGTGGCATAGGTCGCAGATGCAGCTCAGCTCCTGAGTGGCTGTGGCTGTGGTGTAGGCTGGCAGCTGTAGCTTCGATTCAACCGCTAGCCTGGGAACCTCCATATGCCATGGGTAAAAAACAACAGTAAGAAAACTAAAAACCTGTAGACACACCTGCCTTTGACAGCGTCAGTCCTATCTGGAACCAAGTTGTCGACAGGGACCTGTTTCCTCGTCGCGAGCCCCCGAAGTGTACTGTCAAGGGCGGGAACCCCAGAGCTCACTTGCTCCAGCATTTTTCACACCAGCACTTTAAAAAATGAGAACATTTCCAGAGCTCCCGTCGTGGTTCAGTGGTTAACGAATCCGATTAGGAACCGTGAGGTTCCGGGTTCGATCCCTGGCCTTGCTCAGTAGGTTAAGGATCCGGCGTTGCCATGAGCTGTGGTGTAGGTCACAGAGGCGGCTCGGATCTGGTGTTGCTGTGGCTCTGGTGCAGGCCGGTGGCTACAGCTCTGATTAGACCCCTAGCCTGGGAACCTCCATGTGCCATGGGTGCGGCCCTAGAAAAGACAAAAAATAAATAAATAATTTTTAAAAAATGAGAACATTTCTGAGTGCATAGCGTAGAGGAAGGTAATATTTCTTCTTGAAACTTTGCAGTTGCCTGTTTGAGTGTGTGTGTGTGTGTGTGTGTGTGTGTGAGTTTGAGTACTGGAACACACAGGTGTCTTTTTTTTTTTTTCACTCTGGGTTTCAGTTAAATTCGTGAGTTATTGATCTGGATGTTAGATTCTTTTGTTGTTGTTGTTGTTGTATTTTAGGGCCACACCTGTGGCATTTGGAAGTTACCAGGCTAGGTATGGAATTGGATACCTAGCTCCTGGCCTACACCATAGCAACACCAGATCCCCAATCCACCGAGCAAGGCCAGGGATCAAACCAGCATCCTCATGGATCCTAGTCGGGTTCATTAACCACTGAGCCATGGAGGGTACTTCCTGGATGTTAGATTCCAAATCATCTCACCATGAATGCAAATTTTGGAAACTAAAGCCCAGAATGGTGAAGACACTTGTCCAACATCAGTAAGAAAAGAGTAGGAATTCAGACGTGCATCTCAGACTCTTGGAATGTTTCCTCTTCTTTCACCAGCCTGGAAACGGCAATAGTCGTAGGTGATATTCAGTGGGTGATGACTGTGTGCCAACCACTGCCCTGCATACATCATCTTATGTACTAGGGAAAGGGGGTGAGGTTGGCTTTGTGTTTTGTTTTAAGTAAATGTTCATGGCTAAACAGTGACTTAGTGCTGCAACCTGTGGAGAGATGCAGAAGTTGTGAGTAAACATTTAAAAGTTTTATAGCAATCTGACAGTAGCTTTATGTCTGTTGACTCTAGTAGTGAAAACATTGGCTTTCATTTTGTGTCTTTTTTTTTTTTTTTTGACATTCTTTTTTTTTTGTCTTTTGTTGTTGTTGTTGCTATTTCTTGGGCCGCTCCCGCGGCATATGGAGGTTCCCAGGCCAGGGGTTGAATCACAGCTGTAGCCACCGGCCTACGCCAGAGCCACAGCAACGCGGGACCCAAGCCGCGCCTGCAACCTACACCACAGCTCACGGCAATGCCGGATCGTTAACCCACTGAGCAAGGGCAGGGACCAAACCCGCAACCTCATGGTTCCTAGTCGGATTCGTTAACCACTGCGCCACGACGGGAACTCCCATTTTGTGTCTTTAATAAACAGTTTTCTATCAGTTCATTTTCATTGTGTTTTGTGAAAGTGTCGGTCCATGATGGATTAGAAATGAGAACAAACTGCTTCTTCACCGCAGACCATTTGAGAAGCACTGACTTAGACTGAGCAAGGCCAACACCTTTGTCCCTGGAGGCCTCTGAAGTCATCATAGCGACCATTGGGAGGGGGAGATTGCTGGATGCAAGCCCCCTGACAGCAGAGAAAGGGTTACTCTGCTTTCTGGAGCGAATGAGGTACCTCCAGTTCTAGAACTAGCTGCCCTGGTCTTGGGGATGAGTAGTAGAAAAGGCATTGATGCCACAGTTCCCGTTGTGGCTCAGCAGAAACGAATCTGACACTAGCATCCATGAGGACACAGGTTCGATCCCTGGCCTTGCTCAGTGGGTTAAGGATCCGGCATTGGCATGAGCTGAGGTGTAGGTTGCAGACAGTGAATATCCCAAGCTTTCACTGGCTTCAGAACTTGAGGATGTGAGACAGATGGGGATGCCTGCCCCTCTGGGAAAGCGGAGAGATCTCCTTCCTTGTAGTGTTCCCTCATGAGAAGAAGTCCAACAGGACAAATTCAGTTCTCGTTTCCCAAAGTAGTAAGAGCAGAGGACAGTGCTGCAGAGGTCTCTGGGAAAATAGGGCTAATTAAAGGGGGCCTGTGTATCTCCTCGATGTGCAGGCTCTGTGGAGGGGAGCACACTTCATAAATCCTGCTAGGCTGCTTTTTGGTGAAATCCTCAAGATTTGTACCAAGAACTCTTTTGAGTGAATCAGTGTGTCTTTGTTTGCGTTTTCTGGAATTCTGACGACTGCAGCCAAGGAGTTAGCGAGGCTAAGCACTGGACTGAGCATTTAATCAGTTGAACGCTTCCTTATGTTCTCCTGGTTTGTTCTCATAACAAGTGACCTTAAGTCCAACTCTTAGCAACACATGATTGTGGAATGTTCCCTCTTGAGGAATACTGCCTTGTTTTTTCATTCTGAACACATCGAAAAATCTCTGAAAATTCAGATGCGTTTGTTTGGACAGTGATAATAATGTAAGCTAACTGTACCTGCTGTGTGCCCAGTTTTTTATGTGTGTATTATAGTTTATATGTATTTATTTAGTGTTTACATCCGAAATGTCCCAACAGCCCTGGTCAGTTGGGGGGGTGGGAAAGAAGGCTTAGGAAAATTAGATCACTTACCTGATGGAACTCGGTTCAAACTTCAGCTTCTGCATTTCTATGTTTCCTGCAGATTCTTACCTGAGTCTTTGTACAGGTGAGACAATACCCAAACCCCATAGTCTTGACGTTTTCATTGACTCCTTCCTTCTGCCTGAAAAATAACACTGGGACCTGCTTCCTTTTGGTTTTGATTTTGAATACATACGTCCTGTTGAGTAATTCAGGAGTGGAATGATGCATTTAACTGTAGGTCCTGCAGACTCAGAAGTCCCCATGGTAATTATAGCAAATGCTGATTGAAGACTTGCCGCATATCCTTTCCATGCAGTATTTTTTTTTTTTACCTGTATTATCTTAATTCTTTCACGAAAACCACCTTCTCCTCCCTATCCCTACTGCGATTATTTTCTCATAGGACTTTTGCATCGTATGTTCACACTAGCATGCTTCAGTTTATTTAACTGTATTTTTTGCTGCCTCGCTCTCACTAGAAGGTAAGCACCATGAGGGCTGTTGTATGTCTCTTTAGCTCAGTGATGGAATTCCCCAGCAATTAGGGCCAGGCTTGGTATATAATAGGTGCTCACATGTTTGTCGAATGAATGAATGAGCAGTCCTTATAGGTTAAATATCACTATCATCACAAACTGAGGTTTGTGGTATTAAATAATGTGCTCAAGTTGGAAGAGTTATCATTGTTATTATTATTATTTGTCTTTTTGTCTTTCAGGGCCTCACCTGCGGCATATGGAGGTTCCCAGGCTACAGGTACATTTGGAGTTGTAGCCGCCAGCCTACACCACAGCCACTGCAGTGTGAGTTCTGAGCTGCATCTTCGACCTACACCACAGCTCATGATAATGCCGGATCCTTAACCCACTGAATGAGGCCGGGGATTGAACTCGTGTCCTCATGGATGCTAGTCAGATTCGTTTCTGCTGAGCTATGATGGGAACTCCCAAAATCAGTTTTTAATGTTAGTGGTAATAGCTTCCTTTCTTCAGTACATGGTTGGAATGAACATTTTCACACACAAAAAGAGGTCAGTTTGGCACCATTTTTAGAGCACATAAACAGTGGTATTTGTCCTTTTTTTGGTTTGCTTGTTTGGTTTTTGCCATGCCTGCAGCACATGGAAGTTCTGGGCCAGGGACCGAACCTAAGCCATAACAGCAACCCAAGCCACTGCAGTGACAATGCTAGATCGTTAACCCACTGAGCCACATAGAAACGCCTGTATTTGTTGAATACATGCACTGGGCCTCTCGTCTGCCGTAGTAACTGTAGCTGGTATTAAGGTCAAATAGGTTTTTTCTCTGTCCTATTATGGTGCCTCCAATTTTTTAACACAGTAAAGGACAAGCTAACGATGCGCTAACACACGCCTGCTTCTGTTGAAGGCGTCGTGGGCTTGATGGGAAAGAATTGCAGCGCAGTGAAGGGCCTGGAAGAGGTCGAGGCCAGCCTCTACTTCCCCACCTCTCCCCCTCCAGTGCCAGAGCAAAGACTCGGGTCCTTCCTCACTGGACAGCCTGTTCCACGGATGGACAGGTGCATGGTCATTGAATGGCTACTTCGTCAGAAAATTCTTTGCATTGAGCTAAAATGTGTGTGCAGGTAACTTCTACCCATGGCTCTGCACATGCTCCCCAGGGAATGACGGAATAAATGAAACCATCCTTTCACATACCCGCCCTTTAGATATTTGGTCCGTTTGTGCTTCATCTTAGGGGTCTCTTCTTCTCAGTGCCTCAGCCTGGATTCCTCACAGCATCTTTCCAGCCGTTTCCCTCCTGCTTGCTCCTCCTGGCATGCTTCCAGCTTGTTCACGTCCAATGCAGTTGTGTCCTCCAGCCTGCCAGGTGTGGCCCTGGGATGACATCCACTGTTTTTTGGCAGCCACGCCACCCTGTTGACTCATCCACACTCCCGAAGCCCTCGAAGACCATGAACTGTTGTCGAACTCAAGTGGGAAGCGAGTGCTGCACAGATGGAGCTGAGGGGTGCTGGTGATGATGAAAAGTAATAGCGATGTCCCTGGACACTCCGTCCTCCATTTCTCTGGGCTCGTTGGCCGCCATACCCAAGACAGTTTGGATAAGCACACCTATTGCATTGGGACTGTGTGTAAGATACTGACTGTCCTAGCCACTGTACATAGCCTCCCTATTTAACGTTTCTTTCTTTTTTTTTTTTTTTGCCATTTCTAGGGCCGCTCCAGTGGCATAGGGAGGTTCCCAGGCTAGGGGTCGAATCGGAGCTGCAGCTGCCAACCTACACCAGAACCACAGCAACGCAGGATCCAAGCCGCCTCTGCAAACTACACCACAGCTCAGGGCAACGCCAGATCCTTAACCCACTGAGCAAGGCCAGGGATCGAACCACTGCACCATGGTGGGAACTCCCCTATTTAACTTTCCAAACGACTGTGCTCATGGCTATCACAAAACTGTTACCCTTGAGGAGACAGAGATGAGAGATTAACTAGTGTGCTTAAGATCACATGGCTTGTTCTTGGTGATGGATAGGAGTCTGTCTGCCTCCCAGTCCTAATCCTGATAAGATGCACTCTCAGGAGCTACAAAGAGGCTAGGCTTAGCTCTGCACATTCTCTCTGAAAAACATGCACAGGAAGATGTGTTAAAGAGTGGTGTTTTTTTTCTTCCTGTCCTTCGAAGAAGGAAAGGATGCAAATTGTTGTGTTCCTGCTCTGTGCCAGCTGTTCCATATCTGTTTATCTCAGTTTGTCCTCAGGACAATTCCATGGGGAAGGCACTGTTGGCATTATCACATGACAGGTGAGGAAACCGTGGTTCAGAGAGGATAAAGCTAGGTTACTCCTGCAGCGGCCTGAATCCAGAGCGCGTGTGCTTCCGCCACGCTTCCCAGAGAAGGTTTTCAACTCCCGCCTGCCTGCACCCCCCACGGGGTCTCTGACTAGACTGTGATCCACTGCGACAGTCTCTGCTCTCCTGGCCAGCATTTATGGACTTACTGACTAACCAAATTACCTAAGTGGAAATGGAGGGAAATACCCTCACCAAATGAGCTGAGCATTAAAGGCTTCTTATACACATACCTTTGGGCTATGATCAGCCATGGAAGCAAAGTAAGGAGCCAGCTGAAGCTGCTAGAACTCAGCTCAGATGTGGCCCATCATGCTTCCTTCTCCCGTCATACGCCCCCTTATGGTGAGTCGTGCAGTAGTCTCATGGTGAGTTCAGTGGCTGCTGTCAAGACCTGATCATATAATGATGCTCACTTGAGGGCCACGGGCCACCCCTTCTTCCCCTGGCCTTCGGACTGAATTAACTTCCTTGCCAAATCATAGGTCCAGAAATTGAGAGACCATTAGCAAGACTGGCCAAATCACGTGCCTAATCTTTGTGTTTGCATAGAATTTGTGTCCACAAAATGCTTTTTTACTTATGTTCTTCCGGTTGTTCCTCCCACCAGCCGGGGAACCGGAAGCAGGGAAGGGTTCGTGGCCGTTTTGCAAGTGGGGAGTCCGAGACTCACTCAGAGTCTCCCAGTCCCGAGGGCAGAGCCCGCACAAAATCGGTCAAGCTCTGAGTCCTGCTCTCGTGCTCTCTTGCCCCTTCTTCCTTCCCTCCTCTCTTGTACCGTCCACCAAACAGCTCCTACACTTCTGCCCTTGCCTGTGGCCCATTAACTGAATCGTCACTCGCTCAGCAAAAACTGTGCTAAACCCAGCGGAGACTGCTCTTTCTCAGGCTTCACTTCCCAAGCCATCTGGTCCCCCGGACTTTCCCCAAAACAGATGCGAGAGTTTGCAGGTTGTCATCAATCTTGGCTGTCGCTTGGAAGTCCAGCTGACCCCACAGCGCCAAGCTGCCATAAATGTTCTTTTTCCTCAGCAAGTACCTGTGTATTAACCTTAACGTCACACGAACCACCTGAAAAACTTGCAGCTTCCCTTGATTTCTCTAGCATGGACAGTCAGCTGAGAAATGGCCCTGGAAGCCAAGGCTTTCCTGTGGATTGGCTCAGGGAAGAGCATCTTACTTAGAGCTTGCTCTGCCCTGGGTGAAGGGGCAGAAGCAGCAACCTCCACAGCCCCCAGCTCAGGGTTCAAAGCCTGTCGACCACCCCCACCCGGTCCTCTCTCTCTAGTCTAGCCTCCCTTTGCAAATGTTGCCATCTAAATGCCTTATATGGTTAGAATTATATCATACGTAACCTTTTGGAAGTGGCTTTTTTCTACTCAGCCTAATTCCCTGGAGATTCATCCAAGTCATGATAACTGATTTTTATTTTTGTTTATTTTCTAAATCCATACGTTAAACTTGATTTTTTTAATTTATTTTTATTTATTTTATTTTTTGTCTTTTTGCCATTTCTTGGGCCGCTCCCGCGGCATATGGAGGTTCCCAGGCTAGGGGTCTAATCGGAGCCATAGCCACCAGCCTACGCCAGAGCCACAGCAACGCGGGATCCGAGCCGCGTCTGCGACCTACACCACAGCTCACGGCAACGCCGGATCTTTAACCCACTGAGCAAGGGCAGGGATCGAACCCGAAACCTCATGGTTCCTAGTCGGATTCGTTAACCACTGCGCCACCACGGGAACTCCTAAACTTAATTTTTTTAACGTTTAGGTTTAAGTAATTTAAAAAATTTCACTTTGATTTTTGGGGTTTGGGTGTGAGTATTGTGTATGGTTTTGGTTTATTTATTTATTTTTGTCTTTCCTAGGGCCACACCCACAGCATACAGAGGTTCCCAGGCTAGGGGTCGAATGGGAGCTACAGCTGCTGGCCTATACCACAGCCATGGCAACGCCAGATCCGAGCCGCATCTTCAACTTCCCCCACAGTTCAGGGCAGCACTGGAATCCTTAACCCACTGAGCAAGGCCAGGGATCAAACCTGCATCCTCATGGTTACTAGTTGGGTTCATTAACTGCTGAGTCATGGCAGGAACTCCCGTGTATGTTTTTAATTAACTAAAATCTGTACTTGAAGTTACAGAAGCGATCTGCGCCACCTCGTCTCCTGGAGACCTTGTGCATTGCTTGATCCTCCATGTCCTCACTTTTAGAATGAGCGTAATCATTAGAACTTTACATTAGTTTGGTTTTTGAAAAATTTTATTGAAATATAGTTGATCTCCCATATTGCATTATATCTGCTGTACAGCAAAGTGACTCAGTTATACATATATATACATTCTTTTTCATATTCTTTTCCATTATGTTTTATCATAGCATGTTGAATATAGTTCCCTGTGCTACACAGTAAGACCTTGGAGTTTATCTTCTGTGTAATAGTTGGCATCTGCTAGTCCCAAACTCCCAATTCCCTCCACCCCTCCTGTTGGCAACCACACGTTAGTTCTCAATGTCTGTGAATCTGTTTTTGTTCCATAATTACCTTAATTTGAATCATATTTGAGATTTCACATACAAGTGATAAATGGTATTTATCTTTCTCTGGCTTACATCACTTCCTATGATAATCTTTAGGTTTATCCATGTTGTTGCTTCATTCTTTTTTTTTTTTTTTTTTTTTTTTGGTCTTTTTGCCATTTCTTGGGCCCCTCTCGTGGCATATGGAGGTTCCCAGGCTAGGGGGTCCAGTCGGAGCTGTAGCCACCGGCCTACGCCAGAGCCACAGCAATGCGGGATCCGAGATGTGTCTTTGACCTACACCACAGCTCACGACAACTCCAGATCCTTAACCCACTGAGCAAGGGCAGGGACCGAACCCGCAACCTCATGGTTCCTAGTCGGATTCGTTAACCACTGTGCCATGGTGGGAACTCCAGGTTGCTTCATTCTTTTTAATGGTTGGGTAATATTCTATTGTATGTATGTAGCACATCCACTTGATCCATTCACCTGTCAGTGGACATTCAGGTTGCCTCCATGTCTTGACTATTGTAAATAGTGCTGCTCTAAATAGGGGGTGCATGTATCTTTTTGAATTACAGTTTTTTTCTGGGTATGTGCCCAGGAGTGGGATTGCAGGATCATATGGCAACTCTTTTTAGTTTTTTGAAGAACCTTCATCCTGTTTTCTACAGTGGCTGCACTAATTTACATTCCCATCAGAGGGCTCCCTTTTCTTCACACCCTCTCCAGAATTTCTTTGTAGACTTTTTGATGAGGGCCATTCTGACTGGTGTGAGGTGATACCTCGTTGTAGTTTTGATTTGCATTTCTCTAATAATTAGCAATGATGAGCGTCTTGTCATGTGCCTCTTGGCCATCTGGATGTCTTCTTTTGGTGAAATGTCTATTTAGGTCTTCTGCCTATTTTTCTATTGGGGTGTTTGTTATTTTGTTACTGAGCTGTTTGTGTATTTGTTACTGATCTGTTTGTATATTTGTTACTATGCTGTTTGTGTATTTTGGAAATTACATTGGTTGCATTGTTTGCAAATACGAAGTATCAGAAGGGGAATGGAAACGAACAGTCCCTTTTAAAAACATATCAAAAAGGCACTTCTCATTGTGGATCAGCCAGTTAAGAACCCGACTAGTATCCACGAAGATGCGGGTTTGATCCCTGGCCCTGATCAGTGGGTTAAGGATCCAGCATTACTGTGAGCTGTAGTGTAGGTTGAAGACACGGCTTGGATCTGGCATTGCTGTGGCTATCGCATAGGCCAGCAGCTGTAGCTCCAGTCTGACCTGGGAACTTCCATATGCCGCAGGTGCAGTCCTAAAACAAAACAAAAAAGAAAAAAAAGAAAAATAAAATCACATCAAAAAATAAAATACTGAGAAATAATCCTCACCAAGGAGGTGAAAGACTTATCTGCTAAGAACTACAAAACATTAATAAAAGAAACTGAAGATCATTCAAAGAAATGGAAGGATATCCCATGCTCCTGGATTGGAAGAATTAATATTGTTAAAATGGTCATACTCGGAGTTCCCGTCGTGGCTGAGCCATTAGCAAACCTGACTAGCATCTGTGAGAACGTGAGTTTGATCCCTGGCCTTGCTCAGTGGGTTAAGGATCTGGTGTTGCTGTGGCGTGTGGTATAGGTTGCAGGAGCAGTTTGGATCCTGTGTTGCTGTGACCATGGTATAGGCTGCCGGTTATAGCTCTGACTAGACCCCCTAGCCTGGGAACCTCCATATGCCTTGGGTGTGGCCCTAAAAAGACAATAAATAAATAAATAAATAAATAAATAAATAAAATGGCCGTACTATCCATGGCCAAGCAATCTATAGATTTAAAGTTATCTCTATCAAATTACCCATGACAGTTTTCACAGCAGTAGTACAAATGTTCCTAAAACTTACATGGAACCATGAAAGCCCCAGAATTGCCAAAGCAATTTTGAGGAAAAAGAACAAAGCAGGAGGCATAACCCTCCTGGCTTTAGACAATACTACAAAGCTACAGCAATCAAAACAATGTGGTATTGGCCCCTCAAAATAGATGTACAGATCAGTGGAACAAAATAGAGAGTAAAAGTAAACTCACATACCTATGGACAATTACCAAGAATATATAAAGCAGAAAAAGTCTCTTTAGCAAGTGGTGCTAGGAAAGTTGAACAGTGTCGTGTAAATCATTTAAGTTTGAACACACCCTCACACCCTGCTCAAAAATAAACTCAAAATGGCTTAAAGACTGAAACAAGACAAGACACCATAAAACTCTTAGAAGAGAACATAGGCAAAACATTATCTGTCATAAATCGTAGCAGTGTTCTCTTAGATCAGACTCCTGAGGCAATAGAAATAAAAGCAAAAATAAGCAAGTGGAACCTAATCAAACTTAGAAGCGTTTGTACAGCAAAGGAAACCCTAAAAAACAAAAAATGATGAAAAGACAACCTTTGCTGCTGTACAGCACAGAGAACTCTACCCAATATTCTGTGATAATCTGTGTGGAAAAAGAACCTGAAAGAGAATGGCTGTGTGTACATGTGTAACTGAATCACTTTGCTGTATAGCAGAAATTATCGCAGTCTTGTCAATCAGCTATAAAGCTTTTAAAATCAACTTCAATCAAAAAAAAAAAGGCAGTCTGTGGACTTGGAGAAAATATTTGCAAATGGTTGGTTTGACTCTTTTTTTTTTTTTTTTTGTCCGAGCCTATGTCCTGTGGAAGTTCCCTGGCCAGGGATCAAACCTGAACCACAGCAGTGACAACATTCGCTAGGCCATCAGAGAACTCCTAGTTTGATTTTTTTAAAGTTTCAAGAGGAAGAGTTCCCTCATGACTCAGCAGGTTAAGGATCCAGCATTGTCACTGCTGTGGCTCTGGTTACCACTGTGTCATGGGTTCAGTTTTCAGCTGAAGAACTTTTGCATGCCATGGACTTGGCCAAAAAAAAAAATTTTTTTTTAAGGAGGAAAAGCCTCCATAGCCCTCTCATTAATGAAGGCTTATTATAAAGAAGCAAGACATTTTCTTTAGCCACAGGGTAACTCCTAGTCCCAGTACTTCAAGGACTGGGATAAATAGCAGGCCTTGTGCATTGTTTAGAGGGGAAAGGCCATATTTTCTGTGTGATCCCTTGTTATTCTTTTTTTTTTTTTTTGCTTTTTAAGGCTGCACTCAAGGCATGTGGAGGTGCCCAGGCTAGGGGTCGAATTGGTGCTGCACCTGCCGGCCACAGCCACAGCAATGCCAGGTCCAAGCCGTGTCTGTGACCTACGCCACAGCTCATGGCAATGCTGAGTCGTTAACCCATCCAGCAAGGCCAGGGATTGAACCCGCATCCTCCTGGGTACTAGTCACATTTGTTAACCCTTGAGCCACGAAGGAAACTCCAATGTTCTGTCAGTTTCTGCTATGCAGCAAAGTGACCTGGTCATACATATAAGGCTGGTTATTTCTAATATAGAAAACCTGTGCTGGGCCCACACCAAACCCCTTGACGGTGTCTCTCAAGGCCCTCTTGTGGACATGCTAGGGGAATCTACAAATATCTTTCTGCCATTGGCAGAACCAAGCAAAGATGCCTTGGGAAGTGATGCTTATGTTGCAGGAGACATTCAGGCTGAGCCTGATGGCCACAATCAGGTAGGACTAAGAGTACATTTGTCCCGGGTTTAGTCCTTTGTAGATGAAGTACAGAATGTATTTTATTCAATAGAGGAAAACATGAAAAGTCCACATTGAGTCAATGTATTCAGAAGGGACTCTGGATATGAGAGGTTCTTAAGGCTTAATGGACCCCCATCCCCATCGAGGACAGTGTTTTGTAAAAAATTCAGTGACCACGAACACCTTTGACCAACTATAAAGCTCTGTACAAATACTAGTGATTTCACAAAGTTGCCTGATTGAACATGAAATCAGTCTTACCTAAACATGCTGGTCATGTGCCAATAGGAAATTTCCTCGTGTGTGTGTGTGTGTGTGTGTGTCTTATTTTTTAAAATAAGAAACCCTGGTTTGCCAGAGTTCCCGTCGTGGCTCAGTGGTTAATGAATCCAACTAGGAACCATGAGGTTAAGGGTTTGATCCCTAGCCTCACTCAGTGGGTTAAGGATCCGGCGTTGCCGTGAGCTGTGGTGTCGGTGGCAGACGCGGCTTGGATCCTGTGTTGCTGGTGGCTACAGCTCTGATTAGACCCTTAGCCTGGGAACCTCCATAGGCTGCGGGAGGGGCCCTAGAAAAGACAAAAAGACAAAAAAAATAAATAATTTTTTTAAAAAAGAAAGAAACCCTGGTTTGTCATAGTGAGGCAGGTTAAACAGGAACACGAGAAAAAAATACACTTACACACGTACGCATATATTTGTGTTTCTGCAAGAAGACAGTAGGGTTCAGTATAGAGCTAGAAACAAGGCCAGCTGGTTCCTATGAAACATCCATGGGCAGGAACATACAGCTTCAGGTGTCCAGTGGTAACAGTTACAAATTGGCCATCAGGCCGGAACAAAGGTCAATCACCAGGCACATCCAGGGTCCTGGGCGGTGGTCTGGTATCTAAAACACACATTAAATCATCAAAAGCTTACAAGTTCTGGCTCCTCCTTCAGACTCCACATTTGAGATGCAGAGAGGCACTCAACTCTGTCTTTGTATATTTTATCTAACAATTTTTTTCCTTTTCCACCTTTCAAAGTAAGACCTTCTCTTAAGTCAGGCTGCTCCTGGGGAAGTGAGAGGATCACCCCTCTGGGAGAGCCCATCCCGCTGGGAGACAGTAGAGCGCTTGTTCCACTTGGCAGGGGTCCCCCGTACCTCGGTACTGAGTAATTCCTGCTGGCCGCCGCTGCTCCCAGACTGAAGCAAGGCCCTCAGGAGCACAGAGGCAGCTCTGTGTGCCCTTGTGCGTCTCGGCTTCTGGGCCACACAGCTCTGCCTGGACTCACTGGGCATCAACAAGTTAGCGATGCCTGAGACCAGACCCCAGATCCTCATTTTCCCTAATGAATCCTACTGTTTTGATTTTGTGGATCTTGAAAGGAATAGGAGCAGTAAGCTGTATCTGTGCATAAACTTTCCTACCCCAGACCCCAAGTTCTGAGTGCCCCCTTCACCACCTGTGCTCCCTTTCATCCCAAGAATTGGCATATTTGCTGGTCTTTCATGATTTTTCTGTCAGCTTCACTAAAATGTGAGCACCTTCAGGGCAGGGATGATGTCTTTTTATCTTGGTCTCCCCTGCCCCTGGCAAAATGCCTGGCACACAATAGGTGCTCTATAAATGGTTATTAACTGAACAGAGAACCAGAATGCATCCATAGGAAAATGAGCAGGATCCACAGGAAGGGGAAGGACCTGGAATCCAGGTCACATGAGAAACCAGGTGTGTGTGTGTGTGTGTGTTTATGTGGTGTATTGGGAGGCTGTGGTGGATGAAACAACTCCCCCCCACCCAGATCCCCCATGTCTTAATCCCTAGAACCTGTGACTATGTCAGGTTACATGGCAAGGGAGGCTAAGGCTATTAATCTCTTGACCTTAAAATCAGGAGATTGGGAGTTCCTGTTGTGGTGCAGTGGTTAAGGAATCCGTCTAGGAACCATGAGGTTGCGGGTTTGATTCCTGGCCTTGGTCCATGGGTTAAGGATCCAGCGTTGCCGTGAACTGTGGTGTAGGTTGGAGACGCTGCTTGCATCCCATGTTGCTGTGGCTCTGGCATAGGCTGGTGGCTACAGCTCCGATTAGACCCCTGGCCTGGGAATCTCCATATTGCTACTGGAGTGGCCCAAGAAATGGCAAAAAGACAAAAATAAATAAATAAAAAATAAAATAAAATCAGGAGGTTGTTGTGGATTATCCAGGTGGTCAGTGTAACAGAGGGTTCTTTTTTTTTTTTTTAAGTTTTCTTGAATTATAATTGATTAAAAATGCTATGATAATTTCACAGGGTTCTTTCTTTTTGGCCACACCCGAGGCATGCAGAAGTTCCAGGGCCAGGGATCAAACCTGTGTCACAGGAGTTGACCTGTCGTGGCTCAGCAGTAACAAACCAGACTAGGACCCATGAGGACGTGGGTTCGATCCTTGGCCTCACTCAGTGGGTTAAGGATCCTTCCAGCATTGCTGTGCGCTGCAATGTAGGTGGCAGATGAGACTCAGATCCCGCATTGCTGTGGCTGTGGCCTAGGCTGGCAGCTGCAGCTCCAGTTTGACCCCTAGCCTATATGCTGCAGGTGCAGCCCTAAAAAGCAAACAAACAAACTGAACCTGCTGCACCACCAGGGAACTCCTCAGAGGGCTCTTATAAGAGGGAGACAGAAGGGTCATGGTCAGAGCAGGAGACATGATGACAGAAGAAGATGGAGTGTTGTGGCCACAAGCCAAGGAATGCAGGCAGCCTTTAGAAAAGGGAAAGGCAAGGAACAGATCCTCCGGAAGAAATGCATCTCTGCCGACTCCTTCGTCACAGCCCTGTGAGGCCCATTTTAGACATCTGACTTCCAGAACTGTAGAATAATAAGTTTGTATTGTCTTAAGTGCACTAAGTTTGTGATCATTTGTTACAGCAGCCTTTGGAGATTACTACAGGAGCTAAGCTTAGTGGAAAGGATGTGACAGAGGGTGTGAACCCAAAAAAGAAAACAGCCATGTGGGAGCAGCTCAGTCAGATCCAAAGACTTTTGCAGCCGAGTCACCCTGAGCAAAATCAGTTGACAATACGATCATATAGCTCACTGTGGGCTGCCTATAGCCCCCTAAGCAGTGAGTGCCTCTAATAAACTTGGGGGGAGAAGCCCCGGGAGAGCACACTGTAAAAGAGCCTGTCTGACCTGGGTTCAAGTTCTCTGCCACCTATAACTGGATGGTCTTAAGCAAGTTATGCCACCTCTCTCAGCCACAGTTTTCTTAGGAGACACCCACAGCCTAAGCCAGGGATCAAATCCACACCACAGCAGTGACTTGAGCCCCTGCAGTGACAATGCTGGATCCTGAACTGGATGTGCCACATGGGAACTCCTCAGCCACAGTTTTCTTACCTGCAAAGAGAGGATAAGTCTGTCTCTTAATTAGAAGGGTGGTTATGAGGATTACAGAAGATAACACATGTAATGTGCTTAACATAATGCCTTTCACCTCGTAAACATAACTGCTTTCTATTACTACAAATATATGTACAAACTTGCTTATAACAAGGTATCCTATACTCCTCACTGACTAGGTCATATGTAGAGTCTGTGGTGAGTTCTGGGAATAAAACTCAGGGAAGATCATCCAGGATGGTTAAATAGACCTCAGTCAGGGAGTTCCTGTCCTGGCACAGTGGTTAATGAATCCGACTAGGAACCATGAGGTTGCAGGTTCGATCCCTGGCCTTGCTCAGTGGGTTAAGGATCCGGCGTTGCTGTGAGCTGTGGTGTAGGTCACAGACGCAGCTTGGATCCGGTGTTGCTGTGGCTGTGGTGTAGGCCAGTGGCTACAGCTCTGATTCAACCCCTAGCCTGGGAACCTCCATATGCCTCGGGAGCGGCCCAAGAAAAGGCAAAAAGACAAAAAAACAAACAAAACAAAACAGAAAAACCCTCAATCAGGTCCTACAAAAAGAATAGTCCAATGAATGGCGAGGTTTGACAGGAAGCTATTTGAAATATTTTCAGGACCGGTTAGGTGATTTGTGAGAGCCAATACAAGATGAAAGAGTGGGCTCCTTTGTTATAAAAGTTATTAAGAATTTCAAGAGGATGATGACAGAGCCATGAACAAATGTGGGACCCTTCTGAGCACAGACCACTAACCCATGGAGCAGCCGTGAGTATCGTCATGTAAAAGCGACAGACTTGCTCTGAGACTGTGGTGATGGCAGCAGCAAGGTGAACAAGTTCGAGGTGACCGAGAGGTGATGACATTGGGGGCCATTATCAGGATGAAGAAGGCAGCGTTTGGAAGGGGGGTGAGCAGGAAACATCGGAATGGGTCAAGAGTCAGAGCAGCAGCAAGAGGAAGGCTGTAGTCTCTGGGCCAGAGCATCCCTTGCAGGACATCTACACTGTCTTGTACCCCCGGAGACCCCAGGGCATCCCACCCTCTCTCAGAGCTTGAACAGAATATTAACCAGATTGGTACCTTTGTCTGTATGGAGCAGTCCTGGAGGTCAGGCAGTAACATGTCCCTTGTATCTGACGGGCCACAGAGACTTCTGTCTCTTCAAATAAGGGATTAATCATTTATTTATTAAAAAAAAATTTTTTTTTTTTTTTTTTTTTTGTCTTTTTGCTATTTCTTGGGCTGCTTCCGCGGCATATGGAGATTTCCAGGCTAGGGGTCCAGTCGGAGCTGTAGCCACCGGCCTACACCAGAGCCACAGCAACGTGGGATCCGAGCTGTGTCTGCAACCTACACCACAGCTCACGGCAACGCCAGATCCTTAACCCACTGAGCAAGGGCAGGGATCGAACCCGAGACCTCATGGTTCCTAGTCGGATTCGTTAACCACTGTGCCACAACGGGAACTCCAAAAAAAAAATTTTTTTTTTTAAAGGGAGTTACAGAGCTCCTGTTATGGCTCAGCATGTTAAGAACCTGACTAGTGGTCCATCCCTGGCCTGGCTCAGTGGATTAAGGATCTGGCATTCCCGCAAGCTGAGGATAGGTTGCAGATGTGGCTCAAATCTGGTGTGGCTGTCTATGGCTGTGGTGCTGGCCTGCAGCTGCAGCTCCAATTTGACCCCTAGCCTGAGAACTTCCATATGCCATGGGTGTAGCCCTAAAAAAAAAAAAGAGTTCCCTAGTGGCCTCATTGTTTCAGGATCTGCTATTTTCACTGCCATGGCTCAGGTGGCTGCTGTGGCATGGGTTTGATCCCTGGCCTGGGAGCTTGTATATGTCACAGTTGCAGCCAAAAAAAAAAAAAAAAAAAAAGGAGAGGAAGTTCCTGTTGTGGCTCAGTGGTTAACGAACCTGACTGGTGACCATGAGGTTTCGGGTTCAATCCCTGGCCTTGTTCGGTGGGTTGGGGATCCAGTGTTGCTGAGGCTGTGGTGTAGGCCAGCAGCTACAGCTCCATTTCGACCCCTAGCCTGGGAATGTCTATATGCCGTGGGTGCGGCCCTGAAAAGACAAAAAAGACAAAAAAAAAGGCGAGAGAGAGAGAGAGAGAGAGAGAGAGAGAGAGATGGATTTAATCTGGGAGGTTGATGCAAGTATAAATGGTGGCAAGTGAATTATTTTGCTATGGAAGCACTTGGCATCCTGTTGCTCAGAGAAGCTCATCCTGCCATGTTGGGGGAACATTTCATAACTGGGGTGGAGATCTGTGGGCCTGTGGTCTCTGTGGTTTCAGAAAGACATTATTTCACTATAGAATAAGACTGGAAGGGGTTCCCTATTGGCCCAGCAGGTTAAGGATCCGGCATTGTCGCTGCAGTGGCTTGGGTCACAGCTGTGGTACAGCTTTGATCCCTCACCCAGAAACTTCCATGTGCCCTGGGAGTGGCCAAAAAATAAAAATTTAAAAAACAAAACAAAACAGAATAAGACTGGAAGTGACCTAGAGACCACAGCCCGAATCTAGACACGTGTACATTTGTCCTGGAAGGGGTAGGCGGTCTGCAGCCAGCCCTTCCATCTGCTCACTGAAGGGACATCCCAGTGCTTCATGCTCCCCTTTTGCACTCATTCACGGGGGACGGATTGTGCTAGACACCCTCCAGCACTGCTGACTTTATAAAGCAGGAAAACTGGGAAATGGGACTTTGGTTTTCATGGGTGTTTTTTTGGGGGGGAGGGCTTATTTTTTAATGGGATTCTGTGGAGGAGAGTTTAGCGTTTTGTTTTGCTCTGCGCTGTCCAGATGCCTCTGGGGCACTCCGTTGTGTTCCTCGCATGCTACGCGAAAGGCATTGCGACCACATGTATGAGCCAGAAATGTCACCTGACAGTTGTCAGCGCTATGAACATCTGTGCGTCCGGGAAAAGCTTTCTGTCGGAGAGTCCCGGAATAGCTGTAAATGCTCTCTTCTGGATCTGCCATAAAATTACTGGGACATTTTGTGAATGTCTTTCCCTTTCCCCTAAGCCCATCACCTTCTAAAAATGTGTTCACAATTTTGTGTAGTCTCGGCGTATTCCCTCCCCAACTTGCTGCTGTGGTGCTTTCTTTCCTTCTGTGGCACAGCCGCCCTTAGCATTTCATCCAGTGCGCTGCTCGGGTTGCACTGAGCTGGCTTGGAAGGTCCGATGCCTGGGTCAGTTAAGTGGGAGCAGAATCCAGTTTGATGAGGAGCTAGATTATAATGTATGTTCCAAATGCAGCAAGTGGAGCTGAAGACAGTGGCTGAGATGATTTCTGTGGGTTCCGGCATGCCTCTCTTTGGGGAAGGGAAGCCGGAAGCTACTCGTTGCTGATGTTAACATTTAATGTGGGAAACGCTGTGATCCTGAAGGTGGGACGTCTAAGAAAAGGTGGCCTTGATCGATGGCTTCGCTTAAGTGGTTGTGTGTCTCTGTAGTGACTGGAGAAATCTACCTTCAGTCCCCATCACCTGGTAAATCCAGGATTAAAAACCAGGATGATCCAGGAGGCCCAGACAGAAACCTCTTAAAGGTTGATGCAGGCATGCTTTTATTTATTTACTTTTTATTTTAATTTTTTTGGTCTTTTGTCTTTTCTAGGGCCGTACCTGTGGCGTATGGAGGTTCCCAGGCTATGGGTCCAATCAAAGCCGTAGCCGCCAGCCTATGCTAGGGCCACAGCAATGCAGGATCCGAGCCGTGTCTGCGACCTACACCACAGCTCACGGCAACGCCAGATCCTTAACCCACTGAGTGAGGCCAGGGATCGAACCCACAACCTCCTGGTCCCTAGTCGTATTCGTTAACCACTGTGCCACGAGGGGAACTCCCAGGCATGCTTTTAAAATGGCCACTCATCAAGAGCACCTAGGTTTCAAATAAGTAATGATTAAGAGTCCTACAGCAGCCTCCAAGCAGCTTATTTGATTCTTGGAGTGAAGGTTGCAGTTCCTTCGATTAAGCCTTTCTTTAAAACATACCCTCGAAGGCTAGGAGGATCCTCAGCCACCTGGTCTCAGAGAAAGAACTGAGAGCAACAGGCATTTCCTATTGTGAATAGACTCCTGTCTTCCTACTTTCTAACTTCTGAACACCCTCTAACTACCAACTCTTGGGGGAGGCTTTTTCCTCGAAAGATGTAGAAGGACAGGACCAAATAGAGGTGCTTCCATTACACACAATGTTTGGATAAACAGATAAGGCAGCGGTATACACTCTAGGAACCTGAAGAATGAATTCTGGTGTCCAGACACCTGTGGCGGGGGGGCATGGCGGACGCAGGTGACATTGGCTAAGATGGGACACAAAGGCTGCTTCCTGAGATTTGTTTAGATCTCAGGGAGGTCTTCATTTTTACCTAAACCCAGATTTATCATGATCGTTCCAAAGAGAGCAGACATCTGGGTTTGGCCTCCTATTGTGTGTTTGGGGATGGGTGTGCCTGTGTATAATGGATTCATGAGTGAGGGTCTTTTGTGTGAGACCCAGTGGTTGGGTACATTGTCCATATTTTTGCTTTTTAATTTTTTGTTTCATTTGTTCAAAATACTTTTTTTGTCTTTTGTCTTTTTAGGGCCGCACCCATGTCATGTGGCTGTTCCCAGGCTAGGGGTCGAAACAGAGCTGTAGCCACCAGCCTATGCCAGAGCCACAGCAATGTGGGATCCTAGCTGCATCTTTGATCTACACCACAGCTCACGGCAATGCCAGATCCTTAACCTACTGAGCGAGGCCAGTGATCGAACCCTCATCCTCATGGATGCTAGTTGTGTTCATTAACCACTGAGCCACGATGAGAATTCCTATTCAAAATTTTTGGGTCTCTTTTGTTGTTTAAAATGTATTGAACTATAGTTGATTTACAGTGATTTTTTTTCATTTCCATTGTACAGTTATACATATATGTACCTTCTTTATATTCTTTAATTATGGTTTATTGATGTTGTTGATATTGAATATAATTCCCTGCACTATACAGTAGGATCTTGTTTTTTTAATTCAATGAATTTTATATTTATAGTTGCACAACCATCATCACAACCTAATTTAGAACATTTCTACACCAAATAGGACCTTGTTGTTTATCCATCAAATATCCAATGTTTACTAGAGCTGCTGCTGTTTCTCCTTCCTCTTTGTCACTGAAGTATTTGGAAATTATATTTTCCCATCAAAAATAGGCTGACTCTGGGAATTTTCTTGTGCCACAGTGGGTTAAGGACCTGCTGGTGTTGTCACTGTAGTGGCTTAGTTCATTTCTGTGGCACAGGTTCGATCCCTGGCCTGGGAATTTCCACATGCCATAGGCATAATTTTTTTTTTTTTTGTCTTTTTGTCTTTTGTTGTTGTTGTTGTTGCTATTTCTTGGGCCGCTCCCGCGGCATATGGAGGTTCCCAGGCTAGGGGTTGAATCGGAGCTGTAGCCACCGGCCTACGCCAGAGCCACAGCAACGCGGGATCCGAGCCGCGTCTGCGACCTACACCACAGCTCACGGCAACGCCGGATCGTTAACCCACTGAACAAGGGCAGGGACCGAACCTGCAACCTCATGGTTCCTAGTCGGATTCGTTAACCACTGCGCCACGACGGGAACTCCCATGGGCATAATTTAAAAAAAAAAGTTGGAGTTCCCATCGTGGCTCAGTGGTTAATGAATCCGACTAGAAACCATGAGGTTGCGGGTTCAATCCCAGGCCTTGCTCAGTGGGTTAAGGATCCGGCGTTGCCGTGAGCTGTGGTGTAGGTCGAAGACGCGGCTCGGATCCCGTGTTGCTGTGGCTCTGGCGTAGGCTGGTGGCTACAGCTCCGATTCGATCCCTAGCCCAGGAACCTCCATATGCCATGGCAGCGGCCTAAGAAATGGCAAAAAGACAAAAAAAAAAAAAAAAAAAAAAGCTACATGAAAAAAATGCTCAACATCACTGATTATTTGAGAAATGCAAATCAAAACTACTATGAGGTACCACCTCACACCGGTCAGAATGGCCATCATTAGTAAGTCCACAAATAACAAATGCTGGAGAGGATGTGGAGAAAAGGAAACCCTCCTACACTGTTGGTAGGAATGTAAATTGGTACAACCACTGTGGAAAACAGTATGGAGGTACCTTAGAAAACTATACATGGAACTACCATATGCCCCAACAATCCCACTCTTGGGCATATATCCAGACAAAACGTTCCTTGAAAAAGACACAGGCACCCACATGTTCATTGCAGCACTAATCACAAGAGCCAAGACATGGAAAGAACCTAAATGTCCATCGACAGATGAATGGATTAGGAAGATGTAGGATGTATACACAACGAAATACTACTCAGCCATAAAAAAGAACGCCATAATGCCATTTGCAGCAACATGGATGGAACTAGAGACTCTCATACTAAGTGAAGTAAGTCAGAAAGAGAAAGACAAATACCGTATGATATCATTTATATCTGGAATCTAATATATGGCACAAGTGAACCTTTCCACAGAAAAGAAAAAATCATGGACTTGGAGAGCAGATCTGTGGTTGCCAAGGGGGAAGGGAAGGGAGTGGGATGGACTGGGAATTTGGGGTTAACAGATGCAAACTATTGCCTTTGGAATAGATTAGCAATGAGATCCTGCTGTGTAGCACTGGCAACTAGGTCTGGTCACTTGTGATGGAGCATAATGGGAGAAAAAGGAATGTATATGTGTATGTGTGATTGGGTCACCTTGCTGTACAGTAGAAAATTGACAGAACACTGTAAACCGCTGTAAGGGAAAAAAATAAAAATCATTAAAAAAAAAAAAAAAAAAAAAGCATGTTGACTCCGCCAGGTACAGCAAGGGGTTATTCCTTTTCGTCAGCATCTTATTCCCAGTGTTCTCGCAGCTATTCTGCCTAACAGCTTTAAAGGGGGTGGGGGTGGGGTTAAATAGTCAATATATTCAAATCACCAGTTTTTTTCCAAACTAGCTTGAGAGTTTTTTCCCATTTATTTTGACTCCATGGGGCTCTGATATATTGGCATGTGGCACAGCTTTTTTTTTTTTTTGCTTTTTAGGGCCCCTTCCAAGGCATATGGAGATTCCCAGGCTAGGGGTTGAATCGGAGTTGTTGCTGCTGGCCTACACCACAGCTGCCACAACGCCGGATCCTTAACCCACTGAGCGAGGCCAGGGATCCATCTTGCGTCCTCATGGATGCTAATCAGATCCATGAACTGCTGAGCCACGACGGGAACTCCTGGCCCAGCTTTGGGCGTGGCATCACCTGTTCTAGACACCAAGGGGAGAAGTTCTGCTGGAGGACAGGAGGTCAGTCTCCACTTTGGCTGTTTTCCCCATGACCCTCTTGCTGTGTTTTGCATTTGCACATGTTTCCCCTCCAGGGCTCTTCCCTTTTCTCCTCTGTGTATGTGTGCCTGCTTTGTTCCCCTGGGACGTTGGTAACAATGTTCTACCCAGAGAGAAGCTTGTGGGTCGATAGTGCTCCAAGAAGAAATTTCCAAGTATTTGCCAGTGAGAGGAAGCAGAGGCTGTGATCAGAGCGACTGTGCTTTCGGAGCAGCGTCTACTATAGTGAGTGATAAAGGAAATATCAAGGAGAAAAACAGAAGCAATAGTTTTGACCCCAACAGAGAGAATGAGACCTAAGGGCAAGAAATGGCAGACATTACGTAAGGGAGAACTTCCTTATCAGCCAACCAAAGAGACGAGAAACTTTGGCACTTCTGTCCTCAGAGGTGTTCGAACAGAAGATGGGCAGCCTCTATGCTGGAGGGCAGAGAACCCATCACTAAAGGTGTTCAGAATCTGAAAACATGGAATACTATATTAGATGACTGCTAAAAGTATCTCCAGTTCTGAGACTTGATAATTCTATGAAGTGTTCTAAGAAAGGGGGTTTTAAGAGCCCTCAAGCTTTTCAAAAATGTGATGCAATTCTTGAACAATATAGAACATATATACACACTCATTCACACACTCACACACACACACACACCACTCTTTCCTGCACTTACAGCTTTTGATATATTTCCCTATTGTAATTATTCCCTTTATATACAGTTTTTCTGTTGATGCATTTTCATGATTCCATAATATTCTGTCGAAAGGATATAGTATAATTTATTATTCCCTAGTTATCCGGTGGCTCCATTCTTTCCAGTGTTTATTATAAGGAGCAATGCTCTAGATATTTTTGCATACGTGGCTTCTTTTCCCTCTTGAAATACTTTATTAGAATAATTAGAGCTCATTAGGTTGCAAATTACACAGCTCACTGGAGCAGCCTAAGTAAAAGAGGTTCGTTGATAAGCATACGGAACAATCACAAAGATGCAAAGTTCAAGGCACACATAGGAACTGGAAAGATGTCCAGACACCCATTTCGCCTCCCTGGCCTCTTGTTTTCTGTATTTTTATTTTGAAAACTTTTTGGCCATGCCGGCAGCATGCAAAAGTTCCCCAGCCAGGAACTGAACCCACACCCCAGTAGTGACAATGCTAGATCCTTAACCCTCAGAGCTACAAGGAAACTCTTCTAGTTTTCTTTAGGCTGTCTTTCTTTGTCTGCTCCTGGTTTCCTCTTCCATTATAACTCTGACTCCCAGGAGCCTTTGACTTGCTTTGAAGTCAGAAACCTCAGGCTTTTATCAGATGAGTCCAGAGCCAACTACCATCTGATCAGAATTTCAGTATCTCTTGCAGTTCCCTGGCGCCTCAGCAGGTTAAGGATCTGGTGGTGTCAGCGCTGTGGCTCTGGTTACTGCTGTGGCATGGGTTTGATCTCTGGCTCAGGAATTTCTGCATGATGTGGGTGTGGCCGAAAAAAAGAAAACTATAGTATCTCGTATATCAGATTCCTGAGCCAGTCTAATAAACCAAGCTGCTGGGACTTGGACCTGAGTTCTCCTCTGATTGTGGGGGGGGGATTGGTAGTGGGGAGTCTGTCCAGATTCTAATGGAGGTCTCCCACGTACTAACCATGTAGCTTTCTGTTCATTATTTAGCTTTTCTGTATCTTGTTTGTTCATCTGTAAAATGAGAATAACACTGGCACCTACTGCATGAAGTTGTTGTGAGGATGAAATAAAATAATCCTTGTCAAAGACTGTAAGAAAGGCATGTAAGTCCTCAATATATGTTACTTTTCTTTTTTTTTTTTTTTGTCTTTTGTCTTTCTAGGGCCGCACCCATGGCATATGGAGGTTCTCAGGCTAGGAGTCTGATCGGAGCTACAGCCGCTGGCCTACACCACAGCCACAGCAAGCTGGATCCGAGCTGCGTCTGTGACCTACACCACAGCTCATGGCAATGCAGGTTCCTTAACCCACTGATTGAGGCCAGGGATCAAACCTGCAACCTCATGGTTCCTGGTCGGATTCATTTCTGCTGCGCCACGACAGGAACTCCTATGTTAGCTTTTAGTTAAATTTTTGTTTTTCGGAAAAATACACATAACATAACATTTGCCATTTAGGAGTTCCCTAGTGGCTCAGCAGGTTGAGGATCTGGCCTCGTCACTGCTGTGGCTGGAGTTACTGCTGTGGCACAGGTTCAGTCCCTGGCCTGGAAACTTGCACATGCCATGGGCAAGGCCAAAAAAATTTACCATTTTAATCATTTTTAAGTGTACAGTTCACCTCAGTGGCATTTAGTGGTTATTTAGCCATTACCACTATCCATCCCTGGAATCTTTCCTCATTCTAACCTGTAGCTCCTGCTTTTAAATTATCATCATTATGATTATTTCAAATATGACCACCTGGGTCTACCCTTTTTAAAAAATTTTAATTTATTCTTTGCTTTTTTGGGGGGGGGCCGCACCGTTGGCGTATGGAAGTTCCCAGGATAGGATCTAATGGGAGCTACAGCTTCTGGCCGGCACCACAGCCACAGCAGCATGGGATCTGAGCCTATACCACAGCTACGGCAACATGGGATCCAAACCTATACCACAGTTCATGGCAACACTGGATCCTTAACCCACTGAGCAGGGCCATGGATGCTAGTTGGATTCGTTTCCACTGAGCCACAACAGGAACTCCATGGGTCCACCCTTGAGGAGGGTTTGATGGGGACACTACACAAAGGACCCTCGTGTCTATGAAAATTATCACACTTCTAGAATTCTTTAAGCCTCATAGGGCACTTTTACATGTTATTTTATGCAGTCCTCCCAAGGAAGGACTTCTTGAGGTAGGAAGGGTTTATAATCTCTATTTTTTTAATTATTTTATTTTTTTTGTTTTTTGGGGCCACACCTGCAGCACATGGACGTTCCCAGCCTAGGGGTCAAATTGGAGCTGTAGCTGCCAGACTACACCACAGCCACAGCAATGCCAGATCCTTAACCCACTGAGCAAGGCCAGGGATCGAACCCGCATCCTTATGGATACTAGTTGGGTTCGTAGCCCACTGAGCCACAACAGAAACTTTCTATAATCCTTATTTTATGAGACACATCTGAGATTCAGGAAGTCCAGTTTGTCCAACTTCTCCCATCTTCTGACTCATAGAGTCAGAACTCGAGGTCAAGTCTTCTTACTGTGTGTTCCTGCTGTTTCCATGACATCTCAGAGCTGTGATTACTCAGCCAAGCTTCACACCTGTTTCTTTATAGTTCCTGTTACATACTCTGTTTCAGGTTCTAAGAAGGAAGAGAAGAATTTCAGATTGGAACTTGGGAGTGGTTCTATCTGGGACATACAGGAATGCAAGAAATCTGACAGCTGGTCTGGCTTATCACTTGCCATACTAACATATAGGAAAAACAACAATAATTTAACTTTATTGTGTAATGTGATGATTCTGTAAAAAACCAGGAGTGGAGGGACTGGTTAATGGATCCCCTAACTTTTACCTTAGCGAAGTTCTAAAATATATGCTGGAAACAGGTGCCATTACTTGGTGGATTTTGAAAATGCGATAGAGAAAAAGGCACCATTAGAATTGAAATGGGTGAGTGTCACCTGGTGTCTGTGCCTTGTGCAGAAAAACATTTTGTCTGATGGGGCTGATTAAATTTTTTAGTGAAAAATACCTTTGCCAAATACTGAAAGTTTTATAAAAAGTCTTCATTTTATACAAAAACCACAGGAAAAAAGCTTGTGTGGACTCCAGCTACCCCATAGCACCTTTCTAATGACTAGATTAATGTTTGCTGTTAGGCAATCTTTCCATTAAATTAATGGCCACTTTTTTGGATTAGATACTTACCTCTTATCTGGCACTCAGGCTCATTTCCTTGTCACTTGTTCCAAGAGGAAATCACTTGGGATAACAGAACACCTTAGTGTGACGAGCTTTTATTATGTGTGTTTTTATCAGTCTCTTTTGTATGAAACTTATGGATTCTCCTGTGCCCTTTCATGTCAAGTCCTGTCTTTTTGGATCCCACCGCATCTGTGCCATCCTGATCTCACCCTACCCACGCTGCTCCGTTTTCCTTAATTCTACAATTCCAGTTAAATCGATCCCCTTGGAGCTCTCAAATATGTTTTATTCTCCCAATCCCTGTGTCGTTACCCATGCCTTTCCTTTCCTTTACTCTCTTGGAATACCTTCCCCTTATCCATCCTGAACAATTTCTTTTTCTTTTTTTTTTTTGCCATTTCTTGGGCCGCTCCCGCGGCATATGGAGGTTCCCAGGCTAGGGGTCGAACCGGGGTCGTAGCCGCCGGCCTACGCCAGAGCCACAGCAACGCGGGATCCAAGCCACGTCTGCGAGCTACACCACAGCTCACAGCAATGCCGGATCCTTAACCCACTGAGCAAGGGCAGGGATCGAACCCGCAACCTCATGGTTCCTAGTCGGATTTGTTAACCACTGCGCCACGACGGGAACTCCCTGAACAATTTCTTTGTTGTTGTTGTTGTTTTGGCTGCACCTACAGCATGTGGAAGTTCCTGGGCCAGGGAACGAACCCACACCACCCTAGCTGCTGCAATGACAATGCCTGATCCTTAACCCACGGCACCACAAGGGAACTTCATCCTGAGCATTTTAATCCCCCACTGCCCACAAATGCAATTTACTCTCCAAGACTTTCTTAACGATTTCAATCCATATAGATTTTATCCTGCTATGAGTCTGTATAGCTTATAAATTACTGCCAGCATTTATTGAGCACCTATTAAGGGCCAGTCCCATTATCTCTACTCCCCATTACAACTCCATGAGGTAATTAGTGTCATCCTCATTTTATAAAAGAAGAAACAGCTTCACAAAGATAACTGTTTGCCCAGAGTCACACATCCTAAAACTGCTAAACTGAGGACAGAGCTGCGGGGGTAACTGATATTACAGCTCTTACTCTTTCCACCACTGCAGTCTCTTAACCACCTACCACCAGCTAGAGGTGCTACGTGTTTTATGTGTGCTTGTCTTTTCTCCTCACTGGGCTCTTAAAATCAGAGGCTATATAATTTAAAAGTTGTATTCAGCTGCTAGTTGCCAAGAGCCAGAACAATGATGGCTTCAGAAAGATAGAAGTTGACTTTTTTGTCGTGTAAAAGGACTCCAGAGAAAGCTGGCCGGGACTAATGATGAGGACCCCAAGAGGGCAGCATGGTCCTAGCCCCTTTTGGCTCTTCTCTCTGCCATCTGCGGGGGGTGTGTGTGTGTGTTGCGGGGGGTGGTGGTGAGCCTTAGCCTTGTGTTTACAGGATGGCTTCTGCAAGTCCAGCCATCATATTTATGTTCCAGGAAAGGCAGAGGAAAAGATGAATAGGAAAGGGTAGGCTTCCCAGCTGAATGTTAAAGACCTTTTCCAGAACTCTCACCTTTCAGCTTCTGTTTCTATCTCATTGGTCATCACATCTGCAAGGAACGTTGGGAAATGTTTTATAGCCGAGCACAGGGATTCACCAAACCGTGAAGGTAGTCCCTTTCCGAGAAAGAAATGGATGTTGAACAGACAACTAGACGTCTCTGCCAGAGACCCATGTCCCAATCTTTTACATTTGTGTAGCACCTAGAAGGTGCTCAGTAAACACTGGTAGACAGTCTAATGCAGAGAGATTTCTATGTCTCTACATTAGACTGAAGTTGGAAAAGTTACTTTAGAAAACTGATGAATGAAGAAACTGAAGAGTAGCCACATGCAATTTCTAATTTGTAAGTACTTTATTAAAAAAAAATACAGACCATCTTCTTTCTAAACAGTCCTGTTGGGGAGTTCCCTCCATCGCGCAGCAGAAACGAATCCGACTGGTATCCATGAGGATGCAGGTTCGATCCCTGGACTTGCTCAGGGGCTTGGGGATCCGGTGTTGCTGTGAGCTGTGGTGTATATCACAGACGCGGCTCAGATCCTGCGTTGCTGTGGCTCTGGCATAGGCAGCTGTAACTCTGATTGGACCCCTAGCCTGGGAACCTCCATATGCCAAAGGTGGGGCCCTAAAAAAGCAAAAAAAAAAAAAAAAAAAAACAGTCTTGCCGTTACTCAGGCTTCCTCTATGGAATACTTAAAAAATTAACATCAAGATTAGGAAAATGGGAGTTCCCTAGTGGCCTAACTGTTGGGGGACTTGGTGTTGTCACTGCTGTGGCTTATGTTACTGCTGTGGCTCGGGTATGATCCACACCTGAGAATTTCCACGTGCTGTAGGCATGGCCCCTTCCCCTCCCGCCCCCAAAAGATGAAGAAAGTGAGGCCAGGTCATTTGAAATTATTTTGAGTAGATTTACTGTTGTTTCTTTTAGCCTTTATTCTTTGCATACATTTTATTTCCATTTACAAAATTGGAGTCATAAAATGTTCTATTTTGCAAAGGGACTCATGGCAGAGAACCACTTCTGACAAAATGACCAGTACTTGGCATATCTGATGAGCACTTAGAGAAAAAGAGTAGATTACATTTCCAATAGAAATTAGTGCTATGCATTTCTGCAATTCTCCTGAGTTTCTTATTTTCACTTGCAAAGTAATTCAAATGCTTTAGAGAAAAATCTATGGTAATTACCTGAAGTGTTTCACCAGCCCCCAGATTAATATCCAGAGAGGGTCTTGGAGATTAAAAGCATGTTTTTGTCATTTTTAATTTTGATAAAATTCCTCCCTCTCTCCCCACCCCCACCCTCCATTTTTCTATGGTATGTTTTGTTTTTTTTTCCTGCAACATTTGAGAGGAAAGGGAGATATCATATGTTAGGAGCCTCTAAACACTTAAGAATATTTGCTGAGAGAAGGATATCCTCTTATACAACCACAACAAAGTGATCAAAACACGGAATTTAACATTGATGCAGTACTATTATCTAATACATGGTCCATAGGTAAATTCCATTCATTGCCCCAGTAATGTCCTTTCTAGCTATTTGATTTTCCCAGGCCAACATCCAACCCTACATCATGCATTGCATTTGGTTATCATGTCTGAAATCTGGAACAGTTTCTCAGGCTTTCTTTGGCTTTAATTTAGCATTTTTAAAGAATACAGGACAGCCATTTGATAGAATGTCTTTCAACTTGGGTTTGTCTGACTTGCCTCATGATTGATTACATTCAGGTTACACCTTGTTGGCAGGAATTCCGCAGCAGTGGAACTGGATTCTTCTCAGAGCGTCATATGAGGAGGCACATGATGTTGGTGTGTCTTAATAACACCACTGACATTGACTTGGCTTGCTGGATAAATGGCCATCTGCCAGATTTCTCCATTGTAAAGATACTGTTTTCCTTTTGTAATTAATACATGATTGGTAGGAAATTTTTAGGGACTGTGTAAATATTTTCTTCCTTATCCAACATTCATCTGCTAGTTTTAGCAACATCCACTCATGATTCACAGATCCCATTATTCGTTCTATTTTCATGAGTTGCCATTTTACTGTGAGAACAGGTTTCTTGAGTTTCTTTTTTTTTTTTTTCTTTTTCTTTTTGTCTTTTTAGGGTCGCACCCGCAGCATATGGAGCTTCCTAGCCTAAGGGTCGAATTGGAGCTGTAGCTGCTGGCCTACACCACAGGCACAGCAACAGCAATGCCAGATCCAAGTCTCATCTGCAGCCTACACCACAGCTCATGGCAACACCAGATCCTTAACCCACTGAGTGAGGCCAGGGATTGAACCTGCGTCCTTATGGATATGAGTCAGGTTCTGCTGATCCACGATGGGAACTCCCTCTCCTAAGACAGTTTCTGATGTTGTGTGGTTATATGCTTATTTTTTACCCCCTTAAGCCATTGTCTCTTTTTTTTTCCTTTGAGTTGTTATTGAGATATAATTAACATATAGCACTGCATAAGTCTAAGGTATACAGCATGATTATTTAACTTACACACATCATGAAATGATTACCACAGTAAGTTCAGTGAACAACTGTCATCTCACATAGATGCAAAATTAAAGAAATTTAGAAAAAAATTGTTTTCCTTGTGATGAGAACTCTTAGGATTTACCCTCTTATCAACTTTCATACACAATGTGCAGCAGTGTTAATTATACTTATCATGTTCTATTTTATATCCCTAGAATCCTTATTTCTCTTATAACTGGAAGTTTGTACTTTCTAATTTCATCCAGTTGCCCCTCGCCCACTCCCTACCTCTGGTAACCACAAATCTGACTGCTCTTTCTACGAGTTTTTTGTCTCAGACAATAGGTGTTTCTCCAAACTAGAATTACAGTTGGCCAATAAGCTCTTGAAAAGATGCTCAACATCCTTGGTCATTAGGTAATTGCAAACCAAAGCCACAGTGAGATACAACTTCACATCTCCTAGGATGACTTTAATCAAAAATGCAGACACTAGCAACTGTTGATGGGGATGTGGAGAAACTGGAATGTAAAATGATGCAGCTGCTATGAAAAACTGTCTGACAGTTTCCAAACACTTAAACAAAGTTACCATGTGACCAGCAATTCAGCTCCTCTGTTTATACCCCAGAGAAATGCAAAGATATGTCTACAAAAAGCCTTATATAAGAATGTTTAGGAGTTCCCGTCGTGGCACAGTGGTTAACGAATCCGACAAGGAACCATGAGGTTGCGGGTTCGGTCCCTGCCCTTGCTCAGTGGGTTAACGATCCGGCGTTGCCATGAGCTGTGGTGTAGGTTGCAGACGTGGCTCAGATCCTGTGTTGCTGTGGCTCTGGCGTAGGCTGGTGGCTACGGCTCTGATTCAACCCCTAGCCTGGGAACCTCCATATGCCGCAGGAGCAGCCCAAGAAATAGCAACAACAACAACAAAAGACAAAAAGACAAAAGACAAAAAAAAAAAAAAAAAGAATGTTTATAATAGTTGTATTCATAATAGCTAGAAATGGAGAACAGCTCAAACATCCAGCAACAGGAAATGGAAAAACAAATTGTGATATTGTCATACAAAGGAATATTACTCAGCAATAAAAGGAATGAGCTACTGATACATGGAAAAATATGAGTGAATCTGGAAATGTGTTGAATGAAAAAAAACCAGACCTAAAATAATACAGTATATGGGATGACTCCATTTATGTGAAATCCAAGAACAAGCAAAATTAATCTATGGTGATGGAAATCAGGAAGTGACAAAATAGAAAGGGACAAAAGGGTACGGACCCTTTCTGGAACTTTAAGTGCTAGTTACATGAGTGTGTACAGTCGTAAAAATTATTGAACTGAACCTTAAGATCAGATGAATGCCCTTTTTTAAAATGTTGACTGCTTTTTAAAAACCATCTTGTATTCTTTATTGTGATAAGGACAGATCATATGAGACAACTGACTATCTCTATCTACAGTTTTTAAGCAGCCAGTCTTAAACTGTAGGCTCTGTGTTGTACAGTCTGCCAACTCTAGGCTCTATGTTGTACAGCAGAGCTCTGAGCTCTGGAACTCACTCATCCTGCATAACTGAAAATTTATACCCCTCGAACAGTGATTCCCAATTTCCTCCTTCCCCAGCCCTGGCACTCCCGTTCTACTACCTGTCCTGTAATTTTAAGTATCTTATATAAGTGGAATCACACAGTATTTGTTTTTCTGTGACTGCTTATGTCCTGTAGGTTCATCCATATTGTTGCATATGCAGGATAGCCTTCCTTTTAAGTATATTTTGTTTTATATATAAATAAATATATATGTATATCTTAAATATATATATTCATATATAATATAGTAAATATATATTTTTGTTTTATATATATATATATATGTAACATTTTCTTTATCCATTCATCTGTGCTGATGCTTTTTTATTTCGGATGAAGAAAATAAAACATCTACTGAGTTAACATGACCTGTTATGTGTGAAAAACTCACCTATCCGAAAACATATTTTCCCACCAACTTAAGAATGGGCTCCCCCCCACCCCCCATTTATTTCTCCTTTGCTATAAAGCCTTGCAGTGCTTTAATGCTACAGTACATTTCCCCGAATGACTGTTCCTTCTTCTTAGTGAAGCATCTCAACCCACTTCTGATTAAATGACCAAGATGATCATGGAGAACATGTATAAACCATTGATTTTCCACTCCTTTCTTAGCAAGTTTTGTGGCAGAGTTCTTTATTTCACCTGAGTTAGCTCAAGAGAACAAGTGATGTCTAGCTAGAAATTCAGAAATTAAAATAAGGGAAGCAGGAGTTCCCATCGTGGCGCAGCAGAAAAAAATCCGACTGGGAACCATGAGGCTGTGGGTTCGATCCTTGGCCTCACCCAGTGGGTTGAGGATCTGGCGTTGCTGTGAGCTGTGGTGTAGGTCGTAGATGTGGCTCGGATCTGGCGTTGGCTGTGGCTCTGGCGTAGGCTGGCAGCTATAGCTCCCATTAGACCCCTAGCCTGGGAACCTCCGTATGCCACAAGTGCAGCCCTAAAAAGACAAAAAGGACAATGGATAAATTAATTAATAATAAAATAAGGGAAGCAATAAAATAGTGATTACCATCTTCAGATCACAAGGGCAAAGAGCTACCAACCCATACAAACTAAGTTTCCACTTTGGGCAACTCAGTCTCACTTCTTTAATTCTTTCTTTACCTTACCCCACCTTCCAGCCTTATCCGACGTCACTGACCAACTACTGACCAGTTTAACCCCAGAAAGCCTATGGCAATCCTAAAATGCAGAGTCACTTACCAGCTTCCCAAGCATGATCCCTGAAACCCCAATGGCTTTGTTGAAAAATCTATTTTGATGGTGTTTTATGGACTAGAAAGAGCCCTGTTGCTTCACTGGTGTGGACTCTCTGTAACAAACAAACAAACAAACAAAAGCAATGTGAGTTCCTTTGGGGGAATGGAGAGGAGGCATTACAAAAGAAAAGTGGTATTATTTTCCAATACCAAGGAAATTCACTAACAAACACATTAAAATGCACTTGAGTAGTCATCACACTGAATTGTTTTGGAAAAGGCCCTGCTTTGGAAAAACAGCGCAAAAACATCTTCAGTGCTGTGGCTTGGCACAGTGAGACGGCAGGATGACAAATGTCTTGTTATTCTCTAGGGTGCTTTAATACTTAGAGGACATCTGCTACTATGAGATGCTTCCTCCCATGAGCCACCTTTATTCCAGTCTAACATTATGTTACTGTTATGGCCCATGTCCACCTGTTCCAGTGATGAGACACAGATGTACTCCTCCAGTGTGTGGGAAACAAATTAATCTCAAGTCAGGAGGCTGAGTTTTTAGTCTCGGCTCCTGTATTAATTGTGCAGTCTCAGGCCAATTTCTAAAATTCTCTTGGCCTCAGTGCCTTCATATGAAAAATAGGAAGTATAGGAGTTCCCATCGTGGTACAGCGGAAATGAATCTGGCTAGGAACCATGAGGTTGTGGGTTCAATCCCTGGCCTCCATCAGGGGGCTAGGGATCCTATGTTGCTGTGAGCTGTGGAGTAGATTGCAGACGTGGCTCAGATCTGGTGTTGCTGTGGCTGTGGTGTAGGCTGGCAGCTGTAGCTCCAATTTGACCCCTAGCCTAGGAATCTGTATATGCCCTATAAAAACAAAAAAAGAAAAATAGGAAGTATAATAGATTTGGTTCAAATGAAATGGAAACTGACTTACCCCTGGTCATTAGGGGTTCTTCAGGCCACAGAACCAATATGTAGAGAAGGGGTGAGGTATCTTAATTAGCAGTAATTGGCTTGCTGCTGCATGGTGGGGATTGCATAGGCAAGACTATGTTTAGCACTCAGGGATTCAATGGACGACCTCTTAGCCCTCTTTGGCCCAGGGGCCAAGTACAGTCACTGGAAAACTGCATTCGCCTAATGAAGACAAGACTACAATGCTTCTTATCCCATATGCATGAATTTTAGGTCTTTCCAAACGTGCTTTCGAAAAAGCAGGCAAAGAGATCCCATTGTGGCTCAGTGGGTTAAGATTCAGGTTTGATTCCTGGCCTCGCTTAGTGATTTAAGGATCTGGCATTGTTGCAAGTCGTGGCATAGGTTGCAGAGCCTGACTGTGGCTGTGACGTAGGCCTGCCTCTGATTTGACCCCTAGCCTGGGAATTTTCAAATGCTGCAAGTCTGGCTGAAAAAAGAGAAAAAGAAAAGAAAGAAATGAGGCAAAATTATCTGTTACTGCAGCCCAGAACAAGGAGAGGGTAAAAACCAAACCAAACCAAACAAATAAAACATTCAGCCAAAGTGCGGATGGAAAAATAACAAGAAGAGCAGTGAGAGAGAGGAGGTAGCCATGAGTCCCAGCGTGGGCCTTGTGACCTGCTGCGGGAACAGGGACTGTACAAGCTGTTTTATGTCACTTAGTCACATTTCCCTTTTCTCTGTACCCCGTGCTTTAAAAGAAAAACAACAGAGTTCCCGTCGTGGCACAGTGGTTAATGAATCCGATTGGAACCATGAGGTTGCGGGTTCGATCCCTGGCCTTGCTCAGTGGGTTAAGGATCCAGCATTGTCGTGAGCTGTGGTGTAGGTTGCAGACTTGTCTCGGATCCCGCGTTGCTGTGGCTCTGGCGTAGGCCGGCAGCTACAGCTCTGATTCAACCCCTAGCCTGGGAACCTTCATATGCTGTGAGAGCAGCCCAAGAAATGGCAAAAAGACAAAAATAAAAGTTAAAAAAAAAAAAGAAAAATAACAGAGATGGCTAACATTTTAGGTTCAGGTGGACATGTGGCCATCTTCTCATCCCTCCAGTTCTACTCCCCAGGCTTCTTCCATTCCCTGGGAGGTTGACCTAAATGCATAGCCTCTCTTCCTTCTGGTTTCTATGGAGGTTCAACCACAAGGGAGCACGGTAATCAGAGGGCAGAAGGGAGGAGAGGACGGTCTGCATATTTAGCCACTGAGCTGTGAGTGCGCTGCAGCGTCCTTCCACTAGAGGTCCTCGCTCCGGTCCAGCAGCTCTTCACACAGCGCCACTTCCTGCTTCCCATGCTCAGGGGCTTTTTCCCCTTGCTCCTTCAGGCCAGTGTGTGGTAATGATGCTAAGTTACCAAACCAGGGTATTTTATTAGCACTTGTGGGTTCCTTAAATCCTGCCCACACTTTGTAAAGTGTCCCTTTATTAAACTCTCCTCAAATTACCAAATTTGCACAACTAAATGATTTTGTTTGTGGGAACCTGACTGATAGAGACAGGTGTTCCCTCCCCCGCCCCCACAGGAACCACAAGGGGTAATTGAAAGATCAAATGACCTTTATTTAAAATGTCTGGAATTTCTTTGAAGAATAGAATGACTTTGTACAGCTGAAGCTGGTGTGATGCATATAGACACGGAGTTCCTGTCGTGGCGCAGTGGAAACGAATCCGACTAGGAACCATAAGGTTGCGGGTTTGATCCCTGGCCTCGCTCAGTGGGTTAAGGATCCGGCATTGCCATGAGCTGTGGTGTAGGTCGCAGACACGGCTCGGATCTGGCATGGCTGTGGCTGTGGCGTGGTCCGGCGGCTACAGCTCCGATTGGATCCCTGGTCTGGGAACCTCCATATCCTACCAGTGCGGCTCTAAAAAGACAAAAGACAAAAAAGGAAAATGCATAAAACATATATGTATAGTTTTAATAATTTATAAAATGAACGCTTTTGTAAACAGGACTGTGATCCAGATGTAGAACAGTACTGGTTCCCCAAAAGCACAGCCTCCTTACCCCACCCCAGCTAAAATCGCCTTTATTCTACATTTTGTGGGAATTGCTTTATTGCTTTTCTGCGTCTTACCAAGGAATGTGTATTTTATCAGCTATGTCAGCATCCCTTTAAATCTACAGTTTCATTCTGCCTGTTACAGAACTTGGGTATATAGAGTCATACAGTAGACGTTATTTTGTGTCTTGCTTCTCTTGCTCATTTTATGTTAAATTCATCCATATTGTGTACAGCATCCATGTCTTATGGTGTACTTTGTTCACTTTCTCTGCTGTATACTGTTCCACTGTAACAATATTCAACCCTTAATTTATCCTGCATTTGATGAATGTTTCCAGTTTCAGGCTATTCAGAACAATGCTACTGTGAAAATTCTTGTGCTGACCTCTAGGGCACAATGCAAAAGTTTTTCTAGGACAGTAGTTCTTGAACTTTCTGGTTTCAAGACTCCTTTACAGTCCTAAAAATTATTAAGGACCCCATACAGCTTTTTCTGACAGAGTGATATCTATCAATAGAAATTGTATTAGAAATTAAAACTGAAAAAATTAAGATATTTATTATTTCATTTAAAAACAAACTATTAGGAGTTCCCATTGTGGCTCAGTGGGTTAAGAACCTGAGGTTGTCTCTATGAGGATGCAGGTTCAATCCCTGGCCTTGCTCAGTGGGTTAAGGATCTGGTATTATCACTGCAGTGACTCGGGTTGCTGCTGTGGTACAGGATTGATCCCTGGCCTGGGAACTGCCACATGCCATGGGTGCAGCCAAAAAAAATTTTTTTTTAAAAAGCAATGGTGGGGAAAACTTCTGGGAGTTTAGCTCAAATCAAGGCAATGCTACCAAACTGTTTTGGTGGTCATTGTATTCTTAAGTACCATTTACTAAAGAAAATGCCAGTTTCACTTGAGAATATCATTAATGAGGCAGTAAAAATTAATTTTATTAAATTTAAAGTACACTGTACATAGAGTACATTTTTTCTGATGAGATCTGTGGTTGTATTAACATGTGAGATTTTCAATATTATATAAGGAAATGTGCTAACATTTGGGAACGCTGCATAACTCAGTTACTAATATATATATACATTTTACTAATATATGTATTAGTATATATAATATATATATTTTTTGGCTGTGCCCATGGCATGTGGAAGTTCCTGGGCCAGGGACTGAGCCCATGCCACAGTAGTGACAATGCCAGAGCCTAATGCACTAAGCCACCAAGGAATTCCACTAATACTTTCCAAATGACCAATGTATGATGCGTAAAAACCTTGATTTATGTTATGTTTCATTCAAAGTCAAAAGAGAGGGCAAAGGATTTTAATATAATAGAATATATAGTGCATTGGTATTTTCGGATTCTGCAGGGCAACTAACCTTTAAGAAACTACTAGTATAATGTCAATTAGAAGAGATGATAGTAGGCATTTTCTGTTTTTCCTTCTTTCAAGGAAAGCTTCCAGTGTTTCACTATTTAGTATGATGTTTGCTGTAGATTATCTGTACTAACTGACTTTAAAGGTCCCCTTTATTGCAAGTTGGCTGAATTTTTTTTTTTTTTTTTTGTCTTTTTGCCTTTTCTTGAGCCGCTCCGTCGGCATATGGAGGTTCCCAGGCCAGGGGTCTGATCAAAGCTGTAGCCCCGGCCTATGCCAGAGCCACAGCAACACAGGATCCGAGGGCCTTGTCTGTGACCCACACCGAAGCTCACGGCAACGCCGGATCCTTAACCCACTGAGCAAGGGCAGGGATCGAACCCACAACCTCATGGTTCCTAGTCAGATTCGTTTCCGCTGCGCCACGACGGGAACTCCAAGTTGGCTGATTTCAAAATTAAGAATCTTACTGATTTTTTTTTTAACCATTTGCTTCTTCTAAATATATTGAAGTGGTTGTATGGTTTTCCACCTTTATTCTATTAAAGACAAATTACATTGATTCATTTTTTTCCTTTTCTTTCTTTTTTTCTTTTTTTTTTAATGGCCGCCTGGAGGCCTGTGGAGTTCCCAGGCTAGGGATCAGATCTGAGCTGCAGGTGCGTGGAGCTGCAACAATGCTAGATAGATCCTTTATCCTACTGTGTCAAGCCAGGGATCAAACCTGGGTCCTGGTGCTGCAGAGACGCTGTCTACCCTGTTGCGCCACAGCGGGAACTCCTAATTCATTTTTTAATGTTAAACTGACTTTGTATTCATAGGGTCAATCCAACTTGGTTATATATTATCCTTTTGTATTGCTGGATTCAGTTTGCTGATGTTTTGTTTCAGATTTTTAAATATGTCTGTAGATCAGATCAATTTATAATTATATTTTAGGATGTTGTCCATAGATTTTAGTATCTTATAATGAGTTTGGGAGTTGTTTCTTTTTTTCTTTTATATTTATGTGATATTAGAGTACTTTGTTTCTTTTTTTAATATTTTTATTTTTTTATTACTCAAATGAATTTATCACATCTGTAGTTGTATAATGATCATAACAATCTGATTTCACAGGATTTCCATCCCACAGCCCAGCACATCTCCCGACCCCCCAAACTGTCTCCTCCGGAGACCATAAGTTTTTCAATGTCTATGAGTTAGCATCTGTTCTGCAAAGAAGTTCAGTCTGTCCTTCTTTCAGATTCCACATGTCAGTGAAAGCATTGGATGTTGGTGTCTCATTGTATGGCTGACTTCACTTAGCATGATAATTTCTAGGTCCATCCATGTTGCTAAAAATGGCGGTATTTCATTCCTTTTAATGGCTGAGTAATATTCCATTGTGTATAAGTACCACATCTTCTGGATCCACTCCTCTGTCAATGGACATTTAGGTTGTTTGCATGTCTTGGCTATTGTAAATAGTGCTGCAATGAACATCGGAGTACATGTGTCTTTGCGAGTCGTGGTTTTCTCTGGGTAGATGCCCAGGAGTGGGATTGCTGGGTCAAATGGTAGTTCTATGTTTAGTTTTCTGAGGCATCTCCATACTGCTTTCCACAGTGGTTGCATCAATTTACAGTTCCACCAACAGTGTACTAGTGTTCCTTTTTCTCCACCCCCTCTCCAGCACTTATTGTTTGTAGACTTTTGGGTGATGGCCATTCTGGCTGGTGTAAGGTGGTACCTCAGAGTGGTTTGGATTTGCATTTCTCTGATAATGAGTGACGTTGAACATCTTTTCATGTGTTTTTTGGCCATCTGTATGTCTTCTTTGGAGAAGTGTCTGTTTAGATCTTCTGCCCATTTTTTGATGGGGTGGTTTGTTTTTTTGGTATGGAGCTGCAGAAGTTTATAAATTTTGGAGATGAATCCCTTGTCAGTTGATTCACTTGCAAAGATTTTCTCCCATTCTGTGGGTTGTCTTTTTGTGTTATTTAGGGTTTCCTTTGGTGTGCAGAAACTCTGAAGTTTGATTAGGTCCCATTTGTTTAGTTTTGTTTTTATTGTCAGTACTCTTAAGAGGTGGATCTGAGAAGATGTTGCTGTCGTTTATGTCAGAGAGTGTTTGGCCTATGTTTTCCTCTAAGAGTTTGATAGTGTCTGGTCTTATATTTAGGTCTTTAATCCATTTGGAGTTTATTTTTGTGTATGGTGTTAGGGAGTGTTCTAATTTCGTTCTTTTCCATGTGGCCGTCCAGTTTTCCCAGCACCACTTATTGAACAAGCCGTCCTTTCTCCATTGTATATTCTTGCCTCCTTTGTCATAGATGAGTTGGCTGTAGGTGCGTGGGTTTAATTCTGGGCTTTCTATCCTGTTCCACTGATCTATATTTCTGTCTTTGTGCCAGTACCATGCGGTTTTGATGACTGTTCCTTTGTAGTATAGTCTGAAGTCCAGGAGCCTGATTCCTCCAGCTCCATTTTTCTTTTTCAGAATGTCTTTGGCTATTCTGGGTCTTTTGTGCTTCCAAACAAACTTTAAAATATTTTGTTCAAGTTCTGTGAAAAATGTCCTTGGTATTTTGATAGGGATTGCATTGAATCTGTAGATTACCTTAGGTAGTATAGTCATTTTGATAATATTAACTCTTCCGATCCACAAGCATGGTATATCTTTCCATCTATTTATGTCATCTTTGATTTCTTTCATCAGTGGCTTATAATTTTCAGAGTACAGGTCTTTTGTCTCTTTAGGTAGGTTTACTCCTAGGTATTTTATTAGAGTACTTTGTTTCTTTAAAAAATTGGTAGAACTCACATTAAAGCCATAAAGAATTTTCTTTATGGATCTCCTAGGAATGATTCACTTTATTTAATGGCTATAGGAATTTTCAGGGTTTTTTATATTACTGTAGGCTTTGCTAATTTTTCCCCAGGAAATTCGTCCATATAGACTACATTTGATCATCGTCTTGATTCTTCTAGTGTCTGCAACTTCTTGAGTAACACGTCCCTTTTCATTCCTAATGGTTGTGTGTTGGGCAGTATTTCTCTCTCTTTCTCTCACCAGACACTTGACACCATTCTTAATATTCTCAAAGAACCAATTATTTGCTTTATTGTTCCTCTTTTTTTTTTCTATTTCATGTATTCTTGTTCTTATTTACAATATCTTTTCTACTCTTTCTGTTTTACTGTTCTTTTCCCTAATATCCTGAGGTAGATGAATGGGTTATTAATTTTTAGACTTTTAAACTTTCTTTTTTTTCTTTTTCTTTTTTGGGCCACACTTGTGGCATATGGAGGTCCCCAGGCTGGGGGTCTAATCGGAGCTGTAGCCACTGACCCACACCACAGCTCACGGCAACGACGGGTCCTTAACCCACTGATCGAGGCCAGGGATCAAACCTGCAACCTCATGGTTCCTAGTCAGATTCATTAACCACTGAGCCACAAAGGGAACTCCTAAATTTTCTAACATAACATTTAAGTCTAAAAATCAACTCTCGGGAGTTCCCGTCGTGGCGCAGTGGTTAACGAATCCGACTAGGAACCATGAGGTTGCGGGTTTGGTCCCTGCCCTTGCTCAGTGGGTTAACGATCCGGCGTTGCCGTGAGCTGTGGTGTAGGTTGCAGACGCGGCTCGGATCCTGCGTTGCTGTGGCTCTGGCGTAGGCCGGTGGCTACAGCTCCGATTCAACCCCTAGCCTGGGAACCTCCATATGCCGCGGGAGCGGCCCAAGAAATAGCAACGACAAAAGACAAAAAGACCAAAAAAAATAATAATAATAAAATAAAAATAAAAATCAACTCTCTAAGTACTTTTTTAGCTATAGCCTACATGTTTTTGATAGGTGGGATTTTTAAGTCATTCAGTTGAAAACTTAAAAAAAATTTGTATTATGAGTAATTTTCCAAACATACGGGGATCTTCAATTTACCTTTTTATTACTGACATATATTTTGATCACGTTATGGTCAGAAAATGCCTCAGAGATGACTCCTCTGGTATCTTGGTCCTTTAAAATGTATTGAGGCTTGCTTTAATAATCTACTGTAAGTCCTTTTTTTTTCTTTTTAGGGTGGCACCTGCGGCATGTGGACGTTCCCAGGCTAGGAATGAATTGGAACTACAGCTGCTGGCCTAGACCACAGCCACAGCAATGAGGGATCCAAGTCTGCAACCTACACCACAGCTCACAGCAATGCCAGATCCTTAACCCACTAGCGAGGGCTCGCATCTGCGTCCTCATGGGTACTAGTTGGGTTTCTTAACCGCTGAGCCATGACGGGAACTCCTGTTCTTCTCTTTTTTTTTAGTCTCTATATTGTGCATTTCACTCAGAATAGAATAATAGGTGAACAGTTATTTTTTTCCCCATTGTGGAGGATGTCGCTGTACTGCCATCTGGTCTACATTTGCTGCTGTTGGGAAGCCAGGTGTCAGTCTAACTTTTTCCTTTGGCAGTGATCTCCACACACACCCTACAATATGTTTGTGTGTATGTTCATTGGTTTAATTCTGATGAATCTGGTGTGAAGTTCACTCATTAGTCCTTCCCCCCACTCCTTCTTTTCTTTTTTTAAATTTTTATTTTAATTTTTTATTACTCAAATGAATTTATCACATCTGTAGTTGTAAAATGATCATCACAACCCAATTCCACAGGTTTTTTTTAATTTTAATTTTAATTTTTTATTACTCAAATGAATTTATCACATCTGTAGTTGTAAAATGATCATCTTCTTTTCTTGTTCTCTTGGTTTGTTTTCCTGTTTAGGGTGTGTGAGACTCTCTGAGTGGGTGACTTGATATCATTCATTGGTTCTGTAAACATATAGGTCATTGATTTCTTTAGATATTATCTCTGTCATATCATGTCTCTCTTCTCCTTCTAGAACTCTAACTAAACGTATTTTGGAGTTCCTGTGGTGAAGCAGTGGAAACAAATCTGACTAGGAACCATGAGGTTGCAGGTTCAATCCCTGGCGTCATTCAGTGGGTTAAGGATCCGGCGCTGCCATGAGCTGTGGTGTAGGCTGGCAGCTGTAGCTCAAATTAGACCTATATGCCTGGGAACCTCCATATGCCGCGAGTGCGGCTCTAAAAATAAAATAAAATAAACATATTTTAACTCACTCTCTCTTCCATGAATCTTCACATCTCATACATTCACTTCTCTGAATCTCTGTGCTGTATCCGGCAAAATTTTGTGACATAAACTTCCTGTTCTCTAACTCTCTTTCCATTTATGTCTAATACGCTCTTAAACCACTGGTTTTTGTTTTGTTTTTAATTTCAATAATTGTGATTTTCATTTCTAGAAGTTTTATTTGGCTCTTCTTAAAAATTTCTTGGTTTTTTTTTTTTTTTTCCTTTTTAGAGCCACACCTGTGGCATATGGACGTTCCCAGGCTAGGGGTTGAATTGGAGCTGCAGCTGCCAGCCTACGCCACAGCCACAGCAATGCCCAATCCTTAACCCACTGAGGGAGCTCAGGGATCAAACCCACATCCTCATGGATAGTAGTCAGGTTCTTAACCCGCTGTGTCATAATGGGAATTCCCTCCAGGTCACTTTTTATAATTTCCAGTATCCTGAGAATATTTCCAGGCTTGTCTGTGCTTCATTGTTTTTCATTATGTGATGCTCATTGACCTTAAAAAATTATTTATGTAAGTTCACTGAGGCACAAAATATTGAATATAGTTCCTTGAGCTCTACAGAGGTCTTTGTTGGTTATCTGTTTTACATCTAGTAGTGTGTATATGTTAATCCCAAACTTCTAATGTAGAAAATGTAGGCTTTGAGTTCCCAGTATCTACTGGTGAATTTCCTTTTTTACTTGACTCTTTAGGAAGATAGATGCTCACAGTGGCTGGATTAAAAAATTCCCTTCAGTACTCCGTAAACCTTAGATTTTTACCAATCTCATTAGTGCTCTGATACTTTTAATGTAGCTTTATTATTTTAATGATTTTTTAGTATTTGATACTCTTTATATTCAATCCAGCATTCTCAGGTGTCCGTTTCTCTAATCAAGTGGCCAGGGTGAGCTGCGCTGTGGACTGGCTCTTGGACTCGTGTCCTCTGAGGTCTCACAGGTGCTCTCTCTGCTTTTCTGCTTTTCTTTTCTTTTTCTTTCTTTCTTTCTTTTTTTGCCTTTTCTAGGGCTGCTTCCGTGGCATATGGAGGTTCCCAGGCCAGGGGTCTAATCGGAGCTGTAGCCACCGGCCTACACCAGAGCCACAGCAACGCGGGATCCGAGCCACGTCTGCAACCTACACCACAGCTCACAGCAACGCCGGATGGTTAACCCACTAAGCAAGGCCAGGAACCAAACCCGCAACCTCATGGTTCCTGGTCAGATTCGTTAACCACTGCACCACGACGAGAACTCCCCATATTTCCCTACACTATAAAAGAAACTCTATGATCTAGGCTGCCGGTTTAACTCTTGATATGTCAATGGTAGGAAAAGGAATGTGGAAAAATCTCTTCTCTCTCGTGCATGTGTTTGTTTTTCTCTAAATAACTGTTTTGATCAAAATACTACTTTTGATGTCAAAAGCTGATTTTTGGCCCTTTTAAAAATTAATTCCTTAGGCAAATAGATGCTTCAGGCCAATCCCAGAATAGGTCACATTCATGAAAATGCAAAAGAGAAAAAAAGCATATTAATATGTTCCATAAATATCCAAGTTACACATATATACAGATACTATTTTTTAATACAAAGCATTTGTGTTAATCATCTATGGTCATGTTATAAATGACACCAATGTTTAGTGGCTTAAAACAAGGAATACTTATTATTTTACAGTTTCTATAGGTCCTGAATTTTGGAAGCAGCTTAACTTCGTGTTTCTGGCTCAGGGCCTTTCAGGAGATTACAAACCAGATGAGAGCTGCAATCATCTGAAGGCTTGACTGAGGCAGAGGATCCACTTCCAAGTTCACTCGCATAGATATTAGCTGGAGGGCCCAGTTCCTTGCTGGCTGTTGGCCAGAGGCCTCTGTTTCTCACCATGGGTTTTTCCTCTTGACATGACAGCTGGTTGCCTCAGAGCGAGTAATCAGAGAGAGAGGGAGAGGGAGAGCAGGAAGTTATCATGCATATTAAGTCTTCGTCTCTGAAGTCACACGCTGCCACTTTTGCTCTATTCTAATCATTAGAAATGAGTCACTACGTCCAGCTCATACCCAAGGGAAGAAGAATTAGGCTTCACCTTTTAAAGGCAGTGACAAAGACAGTGTGGAAATTATAAACCACCACAGCATTAAAATCATTTATTGCCCACTTCCTAGGCCAGGGTGCAAAAATCAACAAAACAAATTTTTTTTTCCTTGTATAATGGAGCTGAGCATCTAGTGGATACATGAACCTGAAATAGGCCATCACAGGCCCTCGTCTTCTCCCATGTGACATGGGGGAAAATAGGTGCTTGGGGCACAGGAGTCTATACATGTGAAAATGCTTTGGGGTCAGTGTAGTTGAGCAAAAGCGATCAAGAGCTGAGAGTCAAGAGCCAGAAGGCCTACATTCACATCCCAGCCCTGCTACTTACTGGCCAGGTGACCACAGGTCATTAAGTTATCTTCTCTGTGCCTCAGTTTCCTTCTCTGTAAGATGGGAGAGTAACAGTACCTGATTCATTGGGTCCTTGTGAGGATTAAATGCGTTAACATTTGGAAAAGGCTTAGAAGGTGCCTGGAACATAGCAAGGTTTAGTTACCACGGTTGTGAACTGCAAGCTGCCTCAGAAATGAAAGGAATTATTATTCTAACTTCTGAGATAGGTGTATATCCTTACACCTATCTTCCTGAAAATGAACTTTTTTTTTTTTTTTTTAAAGATTTAATGTGTGGTGATACCTTGGTACTTTTTTAAAGCATACAAAGTGCAGTAAAACGTGAGTATCACTCTTCACCTCCACCCCCGCCCACTCGTCAATCCCACTTCCTTCCCCAGAGGAAACCACTTTAACAGTTTCATGAATGTTCTTTCAGAAATTTTTCTATTTAAAAGCTGGGTATTTTTAAAATACTTTAAAATAGATGGGCCCCTACATATCTGGTACTGGCTTTTTTCTGTTCATATTTTTATGGTTAATAATTTAATACATCTTGTCATGTGAGTGGCTTTACATCATTCTTTTTAATAATGATAGTAAATGTAGGATAGATATACCATCAATTCTTTAACGATTCTTCTATGGATGGGCATCCATATTGTTTCCAATTTTTTATTGTTATAATCAGCTGTATAATAGGCATAAACATTTAAGTGGACTTTCCAACCTTCAAAGGCTGTGAATATATGTTTCTGATTAAGACCCGCTACACTCATTGAGCCCAGACAGCTGTGGGTGACCACTGAGTGGTCTGTGGGTCCCATAGGGGCAGCTTCCTAGTTTCCTACCTTGACCCCAGTTGTTTGGACCAGGAGTTGGCACCAGCCTCTAATCCTCGTCTTTCCTCCTAGAACTTGGAATTGGGACCACAAGCAAGAGTGACTCTTTTTTTTTTTTTTTTTTTTTTTTTGTCTTTTTGTCCTTTGTTGTTGTTGCTATTTCTTGGGCCGCTCCCGCGGCATATGGAGGTTCCCAGGCTAGGGGTTGAATCGGAGCTGTAGCCTACGCCAGAGCCACAGCAACTCGGGATCTGAGCCGCGTCTGCAACCTACACCACAGCTCACCGCAACGCCAGATCGTTAACCCACTGAGCAAGGGCAGGGACCGAACCCGCAACCTCATGGTTCCTAGTCGGATTCGTTAACCACTGCGCCACGACGGGAACTCCAAGAGTGACTCTTTCCAGGCAGCTAGACTTGGGTCCTTCTGGAAATGATGGGATGGTTATCTGATTCATGGGGGCCAGCAGTGCAGCTGAAGCTGGCTGTCAGAGACGAATGAATGAGACACCTCTGCAGAGAGGAGATCAGAGACAGAGCTTGGATATTTTCCCAAGATAGTACCTGGACTTTCTTCCTTCCTGGGACCCCGTTACGCTCCTACCTTGGAGTCTGTCTGATACTGGCCTTGCTAAAGCTGGTATTTCCTATTTACATTCATAAAAGTGGGACCCATTGTATTTTCCTTCAAGGCTGAGCCCCTGTTATCCTGATGTCAGAGAACTTTCTTGACCACCCCAGCCTTGGCCTGAACCTGGAGGCCCTGGCCCTTAGGTCCACCCACTTGGAATTATACCACTTATTTTGGCCCTTTTGTTTCAAAAATCATGATTATCCAGTATTACTGTGCAAAGAGGAATTCTCGATATGGAAGGTAAAGATCAAGATTTTTTTTTTTCTTTTTAAAAATTTTAATCATGTTAGGTGCATCTTTTTAAGGCCGATGACAAAAATTGCTTATCTTATTCAATTGAATGCATTACTACTTCATCATTTCTGGATGATTCAAAGTAAACATTATAAAGAGCAAACATTTTATACACAAGGCATAATTCAATGAGATTCAACTAAAATGATGAACACCTGCTGCTAAAACCAAAATAAAAGAAGCCCCCTCGGAGTTCCCATCATGGGGCAGTGGAAACAACCAGGAACCATGAGGTGGTAGCTTCCATCTCTGGCCTCCCTCAGCGGGTTACGGACCCGGTGTTGCTGTGAGCTGTGGTGTAGGTCACAGACATGCCTTGGATCCCAAGTTGCTGTAGCTGTGGTGTAGGCTGGCCACTGTATGGCCCTAAACAGCAAAAAAAAAAAAAAAAAAAAAAAAAGAAGAAGAAGAAAAGAAAGAAGTCCCCTCCTTTAAAAAATTTTGCCATTTATTTATTTATTTTTTTAAATTTATTTATTTTTGCGGTATCCCTGGCATCTAAAAGTTCTCATGGCCAGGGGTTGAATCTGAGCCACAGCTGTGGCAGTGCCATATTCTTTAACCTGCTGTGCTGAGCCAAACCCTTATCTCCGCAGCACCCCGAGCTGTGCCGCAGTCAGATTCCTAACCCACTGAACCACAGTGGGAACTCCACATAAGCTTCTTCTTCGACAAGTAAAATAGACTCAGATGATTCTTTCAAAATGGAAACTGGTTTTTTGTTTTCGTCTTTGTTTTTCTTTTTGGACACACCAGTGGCATGCAGAAGCTCCAGGGCCAGGGATCAAACCCAAGCCATAGTAGTGACAATGCTGGATCCTTAACCTGCTGCACTGCTAGAGAATTCCAAAATGGAAGCCGTTTTAATTAAAGAAAAGCTCTAAGGCAAACCACCTAGGCCTAAAGACATTTTCAAATTCAGATGCTAGACTGTAAAATATTTCAGTCTGTGAAAAAGAGAAAGCTAAGTTTATGACTGAGTGAACCACTCACAGAGCCTTAATGATTTATCACTTAAGTTACCAACTAAGATTTAATGTTATCAAGCTCAACTCTCCATGGTAAGAAATAGATTTTTCTCTGTTGCTTCCTCACACTTGTGTGAAGAAATAAAATCTCTCTTTGCCAGAAAGCCCAGACTCATTGTTTACCTCTGGGTCAGCATGGACATCAAGGTTCGTGAAACTTTTTTTTTGTCTTTTCTAGGGCCGCTTCCCAGGGCATGTGAAGGTTCCCAGGCTAGGGGTCTAATCGGAGCCGTAGCTGCCAGCCTACACAGAGCCACAGCAACGCAGGATCCGAGCCATGTCTGTGACCAACACCACAGCTCAGGGCAATGCCAGATCCTTAACCCACTGAGCAAGGCCAGGGATCGAACTGGCAACCTCATGGTTCCTAGTTGGATTCGTTAACCACTGTGCCACAACGGGAACTCTCATGAAATTTTCAACTGTGGGATGTCCTAAAATGGCTATAGCTGGTGTCCAATCAAGAGAGGTTGTAGGATTTCCTGTTGGGGCGCAGCGGAAACGAATCTGACTCGCATCCATGAGGACACAGGTTCCATCCCCGACCTCACTCAGTGGGTTAAGGATCTGGCGTTGCCGTGAGCTGCAGCGTAGGTCACAGATGAGGCTCAGAGCAGCTCCAGCTCTGATTTAACTCCTAGCCTGGGAACCTCCATGTGCCTTGGGTGCGGCCCTTAAAAAAAAAAGAGAGAGGTTGTAAATTCTATTTACTGTTAAACTGAGGATGATCTTATTTTGTTTGTTTTGGTTTCAAGCTAAGAGCCTTGTTTCCGCATTCAAAGATTCCAGTGTTAATTTTTTTGCTTTATTTTTAATTGAATAGGTTTTTAAAATGAATCGTACTCATATGGGAATGTTTAAGACATAAATGTACATTTTGAGGAATAAAAGTCAAGTGAGCATTCTGTCCAACCTCCCCCACCAGGAAGAAACTCCCTGTGTGGCCTCTTCAGTTGCTTCTCTTACCCTTCCACAGAGGGAACCAGTCCTGAATTTTAGGATAACCAAATAATTTTGGTTTTATTTCATTTTATGACCTGCATGCATCCCTAAACAAACAGTATTTAGTTTTGTCTGTTTTGAGTTTAGTATAAACAAAATCATATTGTATGTTTTCTTCTGGGGCTTGCTTCTTTCAACATTGTGTTTGTGTTGTCGATGTCGGTGTGTCCAGCTGTTAGCTCATTGTTTTCGTCACTGCGCAGCAGTTTCTGTTATGACTATACAATAAAAATTATAGGAGTTCCTGCCATGGCGCAGTGGTTAACGAATCTGACTAGGAACCATGAAGTTGCGGGTTTGATCCTTGGCCTTGCTCAGTGGGTTAAGGATCCGGCGTTGCCATGAGCCGCAGTGTGGGTTGCAGACTTGTCTCGGATCCCGTGTTGCTGTAGCTCTGGCGTAGGCCGGCGGCAACAGCTCTGATTAGACCCCTAGCCTGGCAACCTCTATATGCTGTGGGAGCGGCTCAAGAAAAGGCAAAAAAAACTTAAATTAAATTTTAAAAAAATTATATATTATAATCTGGTGGATATTTGGATTGCTTCCAGTTTTTTATTATTAGGAACAATGCTGTGATAAACACTCATGTACGTGTTTCCTAAGTGCCAGAGTTTCTAGACTAGGGTAGATAACTGGGAGCAGAATTGCAGTATCATAGGATTGTACACGTTTAGTCTCTCTTTTTTTTTTCGGGCCACCTCTGGGGAATATGGAGGTTCCCAGGCTAGGGGCGAAATCGGAGCTGTAGGCACTGGCCTGCACCACAGCCACAGCAACGTGGGATCTGAGCCGTGTCTGCGACGTACATCACAGCTCAGGACAACACCGGATCCTTAACCCACTGAGCAAGGTCAGGGATGGAACCTGTGTCCTCATGGATGCGAGTCAGATTCAATTCCGCTGAGCCACGGCCAGTACTCCATACATGTTCAGCCTTAGCAGGTAATGCCAAACTGGTTTTCAGAGTGCTTGTTCAAAAGTATGCTTTTATCGGAGTTCTCATCATGGCGCAGTGGTTAACGAATCCAGCTAGGAACCATGAGGTTGTGGGTTCGATCCCTGGCCTTACTCAGCGGGTTAAGGATCCAGCATTGCCGTGAGCTGTGGTGTAGGTCGCAGACATGGCTCGGATCCTGCGTTGCTGTGGCTCTGGCCCTAGCCTGGGAACCTCCATATGCCTCAGGTGCGGCCCTAAAAGAGGAAAAAAATGTCTGCTCTTATCGGCAGTGGGAAGAGTTCCCACTGTTCCACAGTATGTTCTACACTTGGAAGGGTCGGACTTTTTTATCAATCCAATGGACATGTAAACATATTTCAGTGTGGGTTTTACTTTGCATTTTACTCCTTACTTATCAAATCGAGCATCTTTTCATATGTTGAAGGACTCTCTGAGTTTCCCCTTTGAGAAGCATCTGTTTTAATCTTTTGCCCACTCTCCTATTTTGTGTTTGTCGGTTACCAATTCATCAATGTACTTTGTATATTTTTATACTACTCTTTTATCACTTAAATGTGCAGCACATATGGATCTCTTCCCAGTTGATGGTAGGTATTTTATGAAGTCTTTTGATGGATAGTCTCAATGTTAATGCAGTCCCATTTACCAGTCTTTTATTTTATGGTTTGTACTTTTATGTCTTTTTCTTTTTTTTTTTAGGGCTACACCTGCAGCATATGGAAGTTCCCAGGCTAGAGGTTGAAATGGAGCTGCAGCTGCTGGCCTGCACCACAGCCACAGCAACGCCAGATCCAAGCCATGTCTGTGACCTACACAGCAGCTCACGGCAATACCGGATCCTTAACCCACTGAGTGAGGTCAGGGATTGAACCTGTATCCTCATGGATACTAGTCAGGTTCTTAACTCACTGAGCCACAACCGGAACTCCTGTACATTCATGTCTCAAGAAAAGTTTTCCTGCCCCAGGGTCGTGAATATTTTCTCATGTGATTTTCTAAAATTTTTATAGTTTTGCCTTTTACAGATTTTTAATTCACCTGGAAATTATTTATATGTATAATATGATGTAAGTGTCCAATTTCATTCCAACATCATTTACTGAAAAGGTCCGTCATTTCTCCTTTATTCTGTAGTGGCTCTTTGTCCATATGGATCTAGGTCTGGGCTCTCTCTACAAATTCATTGACGTATTCTTCTATCCTTGGACCAATACCATAATATCTTAATTATTACGACTTTATAAATTTTAATATCTGGATGGCAAGTCTTCTATCTTATTCTTCCTCTTCAAGAGTATTTTTGGCCTTTTGCACTTCCATATAAATTTTAGAATTAAGTAGTCATGTTCCACCAAAAGGAAGTCTGTTGGGATTTTGATTGGAATTGAAATTAAATCTATATATAGGTCAGTTTGGGGAGAATTCATATCTTCAAATGTTAAATCTTTCAATCCATAAACATGGTATATCTCCATTTATTTAAGTCCTCTCTAACAACATTCAGTAAAGTTTTACAATTTTCTTGCATATATTTTGTTAGATTTATTCCTAGATTTTTAGAAAATAAATTCAGATGCTACCACGAATGTTATAGATATTATCTTAATTTTCACTTATGAGGGGGTATTTATAAATCAGTTATTTTATAATTGTATTATTTTATAAGGCTTTGTGAAAAATTGCCGCAAACTTAGTGGTATACAACAACAAGCTTATTGTCTCACATTTCTGTAGTTCAGAAGACTGAAATGGGTCTCACTAAAATCACGGTGTTAGAAAGACTGTTCTTTTCCAGAGGCTCTAGGGGAGAGTCTGTCACTGCCCTTTCCAGTTTTTAGAGCTGCTCACATGTCTTGGCTCTCTTTCTCCATCTTCAAAGCCAAGCAACAACAGGTCAAGTTCTTCTTATAGTGCATGGCTCTGACTTTTCTGATGCCCTCTTTCACTTTTAAGGACACTTGTGATTACTTTCAGATAATCCAGGATAATCCGCTCATCTCAAATCCTTTCTTTTCTCTTCCTTCCTTCCTTCCTTCCTTTCTTTCTTTCTTTCGGGCCCCACCCATGGCATATGGAGGTTCCCAGGCTAGGGATCAAATCAGAGCTGTAGCCACGAGCCTACGCCAGAACCACAGCAACTTGACCTACACCACAGCTCACGGCAACACCGGATCCTTAACCCATCGAGCGAGGCCAGGGATCGAATCCGCATGCTCAAGGATGCCAGTCAGGCTCTTCAACGGCTGAGCCACGAAAGCAACTCCTCAAATCCTTCATTTAATCATATCTGTCAAGTCACTTTTGCCAATTAAGGCAACATATCCTCAAATTTCAGGGATAACTACCTAGACATCTTTGTGGGGAAGAGGGCATCATTCTGCCCACCATAGTATTGCTGGTTTTGTATCTTGTGATCTTACTAACTTCTCTTATGAATTCTTATCATTTAGCTACAGATTCTTTTAGATTTTCTACATATACAATCATACAATCAAATCTTTTGCAAATAGTGACAGATTTGTTTTGTCTTTTCCAATGAGTGATGTGTGTGTGTGTGTGTGTACTTCTGTGTGTAATTTTTTTTTCCTACCTTTAAAGCCAAAGTACAACAAAAAGAATGGCTGGAAAAATTTAAAACTGGTTAGGATCTCCAATATAATGTTCAATAGGATGGGTTATATCAGTCAATCTTCTATGGTTTCTGTTCTCAAATAGAACACTTTTAGCATTCCATCATTGTGTGTAATATTTGCTGTAGACTTTTTTCTCCTGAAATTGAGATGACCATATGTTTTTCCCCTTTAACCTGTTCATATCATTAATTGCATTAATGATTTTCTAATGTGAAACCAACCTCTGTTTCTGAGAAAAACCAAACTTGGTCACATGTTTTAGTAATTATTCTAATGAAGGATATGGACTTTTTATTTTTCTTTCTTGTATTCATTGTCCTTATTAGGTTATGATACCTAGGTTATAACAGATTCATAAAATTAGTCACAGAGAGTACAGACTTTTTCTGTTCTCTGAAATAGTTTGTGTAAGATTAGAACTCTTTGTTACTGCATTGGTTTTTATAAAATTGCTGATATTTTTCTAAACTTAAAAATACATTGGGAAGTTTGTACACTTTTCAGACTTTTGTGTCAAGTGCATCATCATCATATTTAATGCCTTTAATTATTCAATCCAGGGAGGTTGGAGGTATTAACTTCTCCTTTTTTTTCTGGTAGAGAAAATGAAGCTGAACAGGTTATAGATAAATCTAAAGATTATATAGCCACTAAATGGCAGACTAGAACTTGAATCAAGACTTCCTGGCTCTGAATCCATTGCACCACGTTTACATTGATGGTCTCAGGAAGTATTGATAGTTGGCTGACATGGTTTTAAATTCTTTGGAAAAAAATTTATATCGCTTCTGTCTCTTTTGATGTTATTGCTTGCCATCACTTTTTTACTTTTTTTCTTTTTGCCCCACAATTTGTTATTTCTAAAATGTGCTCTCAGAGACAACATAAGTTACAATTTTGTAACAGTGGATATGCTCTGAGGGTCTGAGCGCCATTCCTAGAAGTGACTAGCATTAGCTTCCTTTTTTGTTGTTGTTGTTTTTGTTTTTGCTTTTTAGGGCTGCACTCTTGGCAAATGGAGGTTCCCAGGTTAGGGGTCAAATCGGAGCTACAGTTACAGGCCTACACCACAGCCACAGGATCTGAGCTGCATCTGTGACCTACACCACAGTTCAGGGCAACGCTAGATCCTTAATTCACTGAGCGAGGCCAGGGATTGAACCTGCAACCTCATGGTTCCTAGCTGGATTTGTTTCCACTGCACCATGAAGGGAACTCCAAACACGAGCTTCTTAACATCCATTTTCCATGCTAAGCTTTTATCTTTGTTTCTGTTATGAAATTTTCGGATTATGAGACTGGATTATTTTTCTATGTCCTACACTTTGCTAATCAAAGTGTGGTTCGTGAACCAACAGAAGTGGCATCTTCTTGGGGCATGTTAGTGGCGAAACTGAATCTCAGGCTCTACCCTAGAACCAGTGAATCAGAATCTGCATTTTAGCGAGATCCCTAGGTGATAACTATGGAAATTAAAGTTTGGGAAGCACTGGCCTACAGCATTGATTAGATTATAAAATCTTTGAGAACTTCTTATACATTTCCATATCCCCAGTTCCAAACACCATGCCTTACACAACACCACACACTCATGAAATGAAGGCTATGGTAATGATTTTGTAAAACACATGATAAATCAGAATCCTCAGTTCTCTTTTTGACTGTGTCAGGAACTCTCTATATTGCTTAATTTCAAAAGCCTTCAGTTTCTCATCTGTAAAAAGGAGGAATATAATTTCATTTTCTCTAATGACCCAACCAATTCCAAAATGCTATACCGTAACTGATAAATATCATCTTACAGTTAATGCTGATAACAATTAAAATTGTCTTGAGATATTCTCTTTGTGAAAAAATTCAACACCAGTTATGTCGTGTCAATGAATGAAATATGTAATATGTTAAGACATATCATTTGGAGTTCTTGTCATGGCTCAGCAGAAATGAATCTGGCTAGCATCCATGAGGATGCAGGTTCGATCCCTGGCTTTGCTCAGTGGGTCAAGGTGTAGCTTGCAGACAAAGCTTGGATCCTTTGCTGCTGTGGCTGTGGTATATAGGCCGGCAGGTACGGCTCCCAGCTCTAAAAAGACAAAAAAAAGTATCATTTATGTTCAAATAAGTTGTTGTTGATAATATCTAACTTGGAAAAGATGGTTTTTGTTTGATCAGATACTTTCCTCAAGCAGCAAAGCAGGGCAATAATAGAGGCCAACAATTTTTGTTTCTAGAGTTCAGGTTATTAACAGCCTGGCTTTTTACCAGGCAAATTAGAACTTGCAGTATGGGATGGAGTTCCCGGGTGGCCTATTGAGTGAAGGAGCTAGTGTTGTCACTGCTGTGGCTCAGGTTACTGCTGTGTGTGGGTTTGATCCCTGGCCAAGGAACTTCTGCATGCCATGGGTGCAGCAAAAAAAAAAAAAAAAAAAAAATTAAAGAAAGAAAGAAAAAAAGAGAAAAAAAAAAAGGAAATTGAAGTATGGTAAAAATAAAGGAGATGGTCTTTTTTTTGTAAGTTTCAATATTTTTATTACTGAAGAATAGAATGGCTTCTTATTAGAACATTAGGAGGCGATGCTTTGATTTCATGAACATTTTGTAGGATTATCAAGCCAGAATGAATATATTCTACCCAGCAGTCTAGAATTTCACATTTTTTCTAGCAATTTGTATTTGTTCTCTCCTTCAAGATATCAGAAGCAGAGAAGCGTGGAGAAGATGGCCCCATTTCGGATTATGTCTGGCTGACCTAAAAAATGAGACATTTTATAATTTGATCTGCTGTTGTATCTATCACTAGAAAACCCAGCAGTTTCTTGAAAAAGAGTTTGCATTCAAATTGTATTACTCATCCCTAGATCTGGAACTTCTGCATGCTAGGGGTGGCCAAAGAAAACAAAACCCCCAAAACAAAAACAAAAACCACCAATTGTATTACTATAACTATATCATAATCATCATTTTGGAAACCATTTTTGACAACCCACAAAAGAATCAAGTTTTGCTCATGATTGCCACTTAAGAGTTTTGATTTCTTTGATCTTCATATCTACTTATTTGGCAATTCTGGTCCCTAAATTAGACATTTAGTATACTTGGTCAGCCTCAAGACTTCAAAGACACAAGCTGTCCAGCCATCTGCCAGACTGTTATTGAAGTCCCTTGTGTTTTCACAGATTGCAGCTTGTCTCTTGTGAAAAATGAGGCACAAATCTATTCCAAGCCCGAGTAAAGCAAATGACCCATCGCAGAGCAACACTGATGGTCACTCAGGGGTCTAGCAATTCCTGTGCAAAATATCAAAACACTGTACTTAGAATACTCAGGGCAGTGAGAACCTGGTATCTTCCACACCATCTTGAAAAAGCACTGTTTTGTTTACTTGTTTGTTTGTTGACATAGTTTGTGTGATTAAGAAGTGCTACTATCTTATGGGAATAAGACAAAAACCCCTCTCAAATTATCTTGCTTTGGAATTGCCAAATTTAACCTATTGCATGTGTGTATTCAATTTGGAGATTGTTGTTTTATTTGTTTTAGGTGGGTAGTAAGAGGGTGTGGAGTAAGGCTTTGCAGGGATTACTGCAGAAGGCATTATATTTTCATAAAGAGGGAAAAATACACCCATCTCATAATTACAAGTATTTGGAGTTGAAACATTGAGACAGTTTGTATTCTTGCCTTCCATATTTCCTCATTTGCAAAATGTTTCACAATCATTTAAATCCTTCCTCCAAATATTTATTCATTCTCTTATTTATTCAGGACGTACCACGCCCCATCAGGGCTAGTAACACTGTGATTCTTGGAAAGCTGGTCTCCGACGCTTTTAAGCATCACTACCCTCCCGGCTTTAAAACTAACTCCTGAAACCCCCCCCCCCCCAGAGAGATCGAAACACGTTTCCTGTGTGAAAATATACACGGGGAAAAGAAACGTGTCAGTTGTATTCACCCGGAACCAGCCTAGAGCGGGCACGCCAGCGGGTTAGTGAGGTTTTCTTTGTAAAGGGCAACCTCTGCATTTTAAAGGGCGCAACCCGGTCACCCCAAAAAATGCAATTGAAAGGGCGCCTGAGGTCAGGACCGGACACTCGGCCACTCCTTTTTCGGCCGGGGAAACCTGGGAAACATTTTTTGGGCTCCGTCCGAGTCACGAGGCAGTTCCACGGCAGGAATTGTGCAATGGGGAGAGTCGGGCGGGCGTCCGGGCTTGGAAAAACGTGGGGAAGGCTTCCACGGTGCCAACTCCCCCGCCGGGAGCTGCGAGGCACTAAGGCGCGGCCAGGACAGCGGGGCTCTGGGAGGCCCCAAATCCGGGCCAAGAGCGCCTCGCCTCGCTGTAGGGGTCGGGGATGGAGAATCGGGGGGACGCCGTCCCCCGTCTCGGGCAGAGTACGCCGCCGCGCGCGGCCCTGGACTCTGCGAGTGCCCGGAGCGCTAGAGGGAACGGCGGCCGCGGGCGACGCGAGGGAACGCAGCCTCGCCACATCGATCGCGGCTGGGAACTCCGGGCTCGCACTTTCGGTAAGAGCACCGGGGCTTCCAGCAGCGCCGCGTCCCCGCCCCCGCCGGCCCGGCTGCCCTTTCGGATGGTGACGCAGTCGGCGGGGTACGCAGAAGTCTACGCGGAAACCCGGAACCTCCCCGGCCGCGGGCGCCGCCTTCCCGCCCCCGCGCAGCCCCAGCCCAGCGGTGCTCCTTCGCGCCCCACGCCGAGTGTCACGCACCGAGCGAGGCCTTGAGATGCGCTGCAAGGGTTAAACATCCGAGCAGTCCCTGGATGCGGACTCGGTGATAAACATTCAGACACATTGGTTTACTCATATCACTACGCGTGGGACTTACGCACTATTATTAGCTTCACTTAGAGTTGGGGAAACAGGCTAGAAGAAAATTGTTACTTAGTTTTTTTTTTTTAATTGGAATATAGTTGACTTAAGTTTCTTCTTGAAATCAAGGCAGAGCTGCGAATCAAATCCAGGGTAATCTTGACTCAGCTCTATCATAATTCTCTTAGATCAGCCACTACATGGCTTTCATTCCCGTGAGCAAGTAACAGGTGCGCAGGTAAAGTGAGAAATGGAGCCCCTCTTCCCCGGGCAACAGGGGCAGTTTGCTTCTGGTTGGTGCTCACACACATGTCCAGATGTGCTGGAAAAATAAAAACTTTACATGTGTATGTGTGTGTATGTACACACACACACACACACACACCATGAAGTGGCAAAGGTTGGAACGATTTCTCAGCCCTTGTGCCTCCACTTTCAAGCTATGTATTCGGATCAGGGACACTTATCATACGGGATTACTGGAAGATTAAATAAAACAGTATTTACATGGGTGTTAGCAGCTGGAGGACCTCAACACCTGTTCATTCTCTCCCTGTGAATTCTCTCTTATTTTTACAGCGTTCCTGGGAACATCGGGGCATTCACCCTCTTCAACACCAACACTGGAGAGGGGGTGTGCAGTCTTTCAAGGTCAACACCTTTTCTGACAGATGATAGATTGAATCCATTCAATGGAAGATCACTTTCCCCATCACCATCACCAAGCTAGGGGCTCTGTCTCTTGGCTACTGCAAGGGCTCTTTCCATCACACACACACACACCCACACACCCACACCTTTTTCCTCCAGAAGCTTTGGAACAGCTCTGAGGCCAAAGCGTGACTTCCTCGGTGACCTGATGGTGATGAGGTGGGCAGGGACCTCCAGGAAGCGGGAAGGCTAGAGGAGGAAGTAGTCAGGGAGCTTGCAGCCTGCCATCCCCCCCCCCCCCCCGCCTCCCCCAGAGAGGGGGAACCCTCCCAGCTGCACCTGGGCCTCTTTGCTGGCCAGGGCTGGGCCCTTTTTGGTAACTCGGGAAGCAGCTGCAGCCTAGTAAAAGAGAACAGTTCCTGTGTGCGGGTGGGTGGGTGTGCGCGTGCGCGCTGGAAGGGGGGCGTTTCTGGTTGTGGAATGTCCAAACCCAAGTAGGTTAAAGTAAAAAGGAATATGTCGGCTTTAGGATTCTATCCGGAATGGGGCAGACTCTTTCCATGGCAAATCATTTCAGGTTCAGCACAGAATTTTGAGGTGAGTTTATCTCGAAAAGTGAAACAGAATGGAAGTTTTCTAACATCGTAAAAATCTTGGGAATTGTGCACTCTGCTTGGATTGTAAAATCACTACTCACTGGAGCGGCTGTTTTTCTCTTCCACTGCTCCATTTTGTGAAATGAGGCTGAAATATCTGGACAGCCCTTTCCCTTGGGTCCCCTGGAATGTTGGGAACATGAATGGCCTCTTAGTAGAGTTGGAGTTCCAAAGGGAAGTAGGACCATGAAAGGGCTTTTAAAAACAAAACTCTCCTTTTTCAAAATCACAAAAATCATTTGTACTCGTTGTGGGAAAGGTAGATTTTCTTTTTCAGAAAGAGAAAGAGGAAAAAGAATTGGAACCCCAGGTCCAGAAAACTGTTGTTGACAATTTGATGTATAGCAAAGATAGGTAATCGGACTGAACGTGCTGTTTTTTTTCCTTGAACAAACTTTTTTCCTTGAATAAAGTATCATGACATGACTATTTAGAATTCCATTGCATTCATTTAGCCAAAGCCCAATTGAAGGACTTAAAATGGTGTCCAGGATTTGCTATTGAAACAGCAATGAAGTATGATCTCACAGCTAAATCTTTGAGTATGCTCTCAAGTATTTACATAGGTAAATTTCCTACCAGTGGTATTTCTGGGACTAGGGATAAAGATTACTTTACGGTGACCTTTTCATCTTGATTTTTTCCCCCAGTGTTTTCCCAGACATTGTGCATGTGTATTTAATTTATATTTATAATATACGTGTTTATATATTTAGGGAAATTGTGAGTTGTCTTGGGTGTGTGTACTGAGAGTAGATCTGGGGAGCAGGGCAGGACAGAAGACAAAAGAAGTAACCTCTTATGCTAAAAAGATTTGGATCTTGTTCACAAATCCAGCAGAGAAAGGGCTTAATGGAACCTCTAAGGTCATGATGAAATTGGATTCCACCTCTGAATCCACCGAAGGGCACTCTCTTCAGGGGACCCCCCCCCCAATCATTCATGGGGAGGGAAAACAAAAGATAGGAAAATTTGCAAAGGAAATGTCCTCAAAGAATGTTCAAATGAAAACTGCAGAGAATCAACCAAACTCATTGCTAGTAAGTCACAGTTAAGAGCAGGCTGTTGTTACCTTTACTAAGTTTGATCATGAGAAAATTTCTCTTCCTTAAAGAGAATGGCCTCAATACTGATACATGCCCAGAGATTACCTGAGTTTCCTATTAGGAAAACAAATCCAAGACTTCCAGTAAGTCTAAAAACATGTTGCATCGATTGTGGCTTAAGAAAAACTTTTATTTGTAGACACAACCTGGACTACCGTCTATGACGAAGTAGGTAATGACTTTCAACAATTCAGAAAAATTATCAGCAATTATTTCTTTGAATGCTTGCTCTCCTACATTTTTGCTCTCTCCTTAGAGAATTCTGATTACATGTATATTAGACCTTATTGTCCAAGTTGGACAATCTTACATTTGGGTAAGTTTTTAGGATCTGATTTCCAGTTTAGTAATTCTTTCTTCAGCTATGTCCAATCCCCTTTTGAACTTGAGTTTTTAATTTCTATCAATTTTTCATTCCGAATTCTGTATAGTTTCTTGCTTATTTATGGCTACTGGGTTTCTTTTTTCGAAACAAAACCAGTCTCTCCCCTGGCCTGTATACCTCCATCAGCAGGAAGCAAGAAGGATCCCTAGAGTAACCTGTGCTTCACATAAGAACATTTCTTCCCTATCCTTCCCATAAGCATTGTCACGACTGAAGAGGGAGGCCTAGGACTTTGTATGATTTTGAGAAGAGACTCTTCCCTCCACAGCAACCACACTCACGGTGTGGTTATTTATCACTGCTATCTGCATTGAGACCATAATTATCCAATTATGTCTGTATCCCCTGTTTATGTCAGTCACACAAGAAGCTCAGGACTCTCAGGTCATCCTTACACCCAGAGCTAATCCCCACGTGGCTCTAAGGACAGTGAGAGAGCCTCTACGGTAGTACTCCATATCTCTCTTCTATTTTTTTTTTTTCCCTGCCACCTGCCATGCTACATATTTTATTAACCTATTTGTTTGTCCTCTCCTAAAATGTAACCTTCTTGAGAGCCAGGATGTTTATTTTGTTAGCTGCTTTGTCCTTAGATCATCACCTAGCCCCAGAGTTCCCGTTGTGGCTCAGTGGTTAACGAATCCGACTGGGAACCATGAGGTTGCGGGTTCAATCCCCGACCTTGCTCAGTGGGTTAACGATCCAGCATTGCTGTGAGCTGTGGGGTAGGTTGCAGATGTGGCTTGAATCCCACATTGCTGTGGCTCTGGCGTAGGCTGGCAGCTACAGTTCTGATTCGACCCCTAGCCTGGGAACCTCCATATATGCTGTGGGAGTGGCCCTGGAAAAGGCAAAAAGACAAAAAAAAAAAAAAGCATTACCTAGCTAATAAAAGGTATTCGAAAAATATGTGTTGAGTGAATTAATAAGAAAAATTTTTATTTTATATTCTGTGTCTTCACATTCTACATCTGAGGATTTTGCAAGGCTGATTTCTGTCATCTGTTACGATTGCCTTTTACCCTCGGTGCCTTGTTTACTTGTGTATGTTATGGATTTTGACTCTGAGTTCATATTCTTTGGATTTTGTCTGTAGAAATTCTCTGAAACATAGATTGAAGTTACAGTCATTCAGAGATCATTTGTGTTTAATTTTACTAGTTCCCTGGGATGACTACTTATCCAGGACCAAATTCACATCACTGCTTGTTTCCAACTACAGAAGTAGAGTGAATTGGACTACAGACATTTGTGTGTGGGATTATCGGCTCGTGGATGTGAATTATCAAAAGATACAGGAGTTCCCTGGTGGCCTAGAGGATTAAGGATCCTGCATTGTCACTGCTGTGGTGTGGTGTCAATTCCTGGCCAGGAAACTTCTGCATGCTGTGGGTGCAGCCCCCCAAAAAAGATACATATGTTAAAATGTATGTATGTATTATTATAATTTGATTGTTTATAACCACACTAACCTTGGAACTTGGCTATAGTATGCATATATATATTTCTCCCAAGTGCCAAGGTCCAGACAGGCAAGTTTCCTTGTTGTCTGTTTCTTTCTTTTCTTCCATATATATACATATATATATATATATACATATATATATATATTTTTTTTTTTGGCCATGCCTGTGGCATGTGGAAGTTCTTGGGCCAGGGATTGAACCTGTGCCACAGCAGTGACCCAAGCCGCTACATTAACAATGCTGGATCCTTAACCACATGAGAACTCCTTGTTGTCCATTTCTGTGCAGTAGATTTTATCTTTTTTTTCTTTTTCTTTTTTTTGTCTTTTGTCCTTTTAGGGCTGAACCCACAGCATATGGAGTTTTCCCAGGCTAGGGGTCTAATCAGGGCTGTTGTTGCTGCCGGCCTACGCCAGAGCCACAGCAACGCAGGATCCAAGCCGCGTCTGCAACCTACACCACAGCTCAGGGCAACGCTGGTTCCTTAACCCACTGAGCAAGGCCAGGGATTGAACCCGCAACCTCATGATTCCTAGTCGGATTCATTTCCGCTGCACCACGACGGGAACTCCAGATTTTATGTTGTTGCTGCTTACGCTGGAAGTATATCACCCTTTGAGTTTTCCAACTTTATTGGATTTCCCCATTTTAGGTTGAACTGATTTGTAAAAACCTAGTCTTTTCAGATCTTCAGATTTCTCAAGAGTAGCTAGATTTTTATGTGAAATTAGCAATTTTTAAATGTTGGCAATCAATTTAAATATATTTTATTTATCTTTTTTTTTTTTTTTTTTGTCTTTTTGCTATTTCTTGGGCCACTCCCGCGGCATATGGAGGTTCCCAGGCTAGGGGTCGAATCGGAGCTGTAGCCACCGGCCTACGCCAGAGCCACAGCAACGCTGATCCGAGCCGTGTCTGCGACCTACGCCACAGCTCACGGCAACGCCGGATCCTTAACCCACTGAGCAAGGGCAGGGACCGAACCCGCAACCTCATGGTTCCTAGTCGGATTTGTTAACCACTGCGCCACGACGGGAACTCCTATTTATCTATTTAAAAGAGGTGTTTTGTCTGTTTGTTTGTTTGTTTTGTGTTTTAGGGCCACTCCCACGGCACATGGAGGTTCCCAGGCTAGGGGTCAAATCGGAGCTGTAGCCGCCTGCCTACGCCAGAGCCACAGCAACACCAGATCTGAGCCACGTCTGTGACCCACACCACAGCTCACAGCAACACCAGATCCTTAACCCACTGAGCGAGGCTAGGGATCGAACCCAAAACCTCATGTTCCTAGCGGATTCATTAACCACCGAGCCAGGACGGGAACTCCTTAAATTTGTTTGTAAGTGCTGACCAAAAAAATTACCACAGGTCATATTTAAGCTTCTGTTAGGGAATTCCCTGGTGGTTCAGTGGGTTAAGGATCTGGTGTTGTCACTGCTGTGGCTTGGGTTGCTTCTGTGTCGAGGTTTCAGTCCCTGGCCTGGTAACTTCCACATGCCAAGGGTGCAGCCAAAAGAAAAAAAGGAAAAAAAGACTTCTGTTAGAATATATCTATGAGATACAATAACCACAGATTTGGAAAGTCCAGTTTCATCTTTCTGCTTCTTATTCTTTATACTCGTTAGGTCATGTGTCTAGATTTTCTGTGTGGGAAATATGATCACTTATCTACAGTATAAGGGAATGCAGAGCATTGTCCCTGCCCTCTAAGTGTAATATTCTATGCCGAGTAGCATGTGCAAGGTGGATTGAAGTACCGAGAGATTTAAGGGAAACCCTCTAGGGTCACTATCTCAGTCTGGGTCTGCGTCAAAAGAGCCAGAGTAAGGGCGTCGTGGTATGAGAAGGAAAGAGGCAGATTCCAGATATTTCAAGGAAGATGTGATAGGAGTTGAGAACTGAATAAATGTGGGATAAGAAGAGCGGAGAAATGATCGGTGCTTATGTGGTTGGTAAAATTCTAAACTTTCTTTGGTTTGCTCATTTCTTATAAGCCAAAGACAATTAGAAAGATTTTCTTTTTTTTCTTTCTTTTTTTTTTTTTTTGTCTTTTTGCTGTTTCTTGGGCCGCTCCCGCGGCATATGGAGGTTCCCAGGCTAGGGGTCGAATCGGAGCTGTAGCCTCTGGCCTATGCCAGAGCCACAGCAACGCGGGATCCGAGCTGCGTCTGCAACCTACACCACAGCTCATGGCCGGATTATTAACCCACAAGGGCAGGGACCGAACCCGCAACCTCATGGTTCCTAGTCGGATTCGTTAACCACTGCACCACGACGGGAACTCCTGTAATCAGTTTTTAATATGATAATAAGAAAGGGAAAAATCCAAGTATTGGGAAAAATATTTTGGCTGATGTGTATACTGTATTATCACCTTCTAGTACCTTCCAACATTAAAAGATTGTCTTTCTCCTTTAAGAAATGAAAATAAATAAATGTGCACAGGCACATCAAGATTTTGAAATAGCTCTAGGCTTCTAAGGTTTGAAAGCTTCATTGAAATAGACTGTCAATATTCTCCTAAATCAATGCTATTAGTTCCACTTATGGCATTTCACTGGCGTCTGATTGCTTGAAGGGGCTATAGGGAAACTGATGACATTAAGTAAGATAGATTATGGATCACATTCAACTCTCGGTGGGCCTGGACGGCATAACTCTTATTATTGCTAATGGGAGTTTTAAGTATAAGCCTTTGTGTACTTAAGAGTTTACCATTAAAAATCTGTCCATCTCCTTATCCTTGCAGTAGCTTGCAAAAGGCTTTAACTTTAGGTGTAATTGATTAATTGGTTAGGACAACGGCCTGATTGTAAATGATTAACACCCAGCACCGCCCCCCACCTGTTATTTATTAATTTAGTCTCACCTGCAGCATGCGAAAATTTCTGGGTCAGGGATCAAACTCGAGCCATAGCAGTGACAACACCATATCCTTAACCCGCTGAGCCACCAGGGAAGGCCTCTTCTGCTCTTTTTTTTTTTTTTTTTTTTTTTTTTTTTTTGTCTTTTTGCTATTTCTTTGGGCCGCTTCCGCAGCATATGGAGGTTCCCAGGCTAGGGGTCCAATCAGAGCTGTAGCCACTAGCCTACACCAGAGCCACAGCAACGCGGGATCCGAGCCGCGTCTGCAACCTACACCACAGCTCACGGCAACGCCGGATCGTTAACCCACTGAGCAAGGGCAGGGACCGAACCCGCGACCTCATGGTTCCTAGTCGGATTCGTTAACCACTGCGCCACGACGGGAACTCCTTCTGCTCCTTTTTAGTCTACCCTAGACTAAAGAAGACAGTTTAGAAAGTACCGAGCACTTTCACATGCTTGGTGTCACATTTGAATCTCATGGAACTTCTGTCCAAAAAGTAGGTTAGTGTCTTAGTTCAGGTGGCTATAGCAGAGTCCTGAAAACTTTTTTTTTTTTTTCTTTTTAGGGCCACACCCATGGCATATGGAGGTTCCCAGGTTAGGGGTCCAATTGGAGCTACAGCTGCCCGCCTATACCACAGCTCATGGCAACGCTGGATCCTTAACCCACTGAGCGAGGCCAGGGTTTGAACCCACAACCTCATGGTTCCTAGTCAGATTCGTTTCCACTGCACAGCAACGGGAACTCCAGAGTCCTGAAAACTATGCAGCATATAGAAGTTACTTCTCACAGTTCTGGAGGGGTCTGAGGTCAGGGTGTCAGCATGGTCAGGTTCTGGTGAGAACCTTCCTCCAGGCTGTGGACTATCACCTTCTCATTTCAGGTGGTAGAATGAGCATGAGAGAGCTCTCTGGGGTCCCTTTTATAAGGACACCAGACCCATTCCTGAGGGTTCCACCGTCATGACCTATTTACCTCCCAAAGGCCCCACCTCCTTGGGATTATTAGGATTTCAGCATCTGAGTTTGCAGGAGATGCAGACAGTCTGTGGCAGTGAGGCTTCCCTCTTAGAGCAGTTTAGAAACTGATTCTTGGAGTTCCCATCGTGGCTCAGTGGTTTATGAATCCGACTAGGATCCAAGAGGTTGTGGGTTCGATCCCTGGCCTTGCTCAGTGGGTCAAGGATCCTGCATTGCCATGGATTCCATGATGCTGTGGCTCTGGCATAGGCTGGCAGCTACAGCTCCGATTGGAACCCTGGTCTGGGAACCTCCATATGCCGAGGGTGCTGCCCTAGAAAAGACAAAAAGACCAAAAAGAAAAAAGAAAGAAACTGATTCTCAGAGTTGCCTTGAAGTCTCTTGTTCAAGGAGAAATCATTACAGGTGGTTCATGGGAACATCTGGTGAAGGAGGCCTGGGCGTGTCCATGGCTGTTCTCTAACAAATGAGGAATCTAGGGCGCTTCCTGCCCCTGTGTCAGACACTGTGCTGAGTACCTCGTGTACCTCTTCTCCTTTACATCTCACCCTAGTCTTCTCAGACTCTCCACTTGACACATGAGAAAAATCAATGCTCGGAGAGGTGGAAGGCAGACTTGTCCCAGGCACACAGTAGAGGTGGAGCCAACATTGAAACAGGACACCAGTGCCCCAACTCTTAACGAATGGCTATACCTGCTTTTATACTAAGTTCATTTAGAAATCTGACTTCTATGGAGTTCCCTGGTGGCTCATCTGGTTAAGGATCCAGTGTTGTCATTACTGTGGCTTGGGTCCCTGGCCCGAGAACTTCTGCATGCTGTGGGCAAGGCCAAAATTCTGACTTTTAAAAATGTGCATTAAAATGGAGTTCCCGTCGTGGCTCAGCGGTTAACGAACCTGACTGGCATCCATGAGGATGCAGGTTCGATCCCTGGCCTTGCTCAGTGGGTTGAGGATCCGGCGTGGCCGTGAGCTGTGGTGTAGGTCACAGAGGTGGCTAGGGTCCAGCGTTGCTGTGGCCCTGGCGTAGGCTGGCGGCTATAGCTCCAATTGGACCCTAGCCTGGGAAACTCCATATGCCGCTGGTGCAGCCCTAAAAAGAGAGAAAGACCAAAAAAAAAAAAAAAAAAAAAAAGTACATAAAGTTGTCTATAAACCCCCAAAGCAAAAAAACCAGAGTTCCCCTGTCCCTCGATGGGCAGTCCTATGGGACAGAACAGAGAGAGGGGAATTTATTATGTTCCACGCTCTCACTTTATAAAAGAAAGTCCTGGCCTACAGAAAATAGCCTTCAGCTTAGTGGTAATTGTGAAGAGGCCACATAATCATTTTGCCAAACTTAGGAAAACAAAACAACAGAGAATGTAAGTACAGAGGACATTGGAGAATCCACACAGAAAGGGCTGCTCTAATCTTGTAAAGAGACCCAGTCTTTGTGGTCTAATATGTGGGGAACAGTCAGCTTCAGAAGATCAAGATGCCGCAGCTTTGTGCCCTGAAACCATCGAGGAGGTGACCTCTAAGAAAGCTCATCTCTGGACAAGTGTCTAAAGCTATCAAATATGGTTTATTTAGAAATTTCTTTCAGCGCACTTTTTATACATACATCCTTACACTAGTTTTCATCGTCATATTCCTTAAACGATTTTCCCCCTAATGCCTTATGCTCCGTGGCAACGGTTTTGGTCAACACTAGTGGTTGGCCAGCATTGGTGCTGGTTGGTGCACCCTTCCCCACAGGTGTTGCCAAGCATACAACCTGTTGCCAAGGTGCCAAGTTTACAACACCAAGGAGAAAGCCTTCCAGCAGTTGGAAGGGAAGTGGGCAGCATTGAACATGAGGTCAAAGGAGGAGGAGAAGAAGCTGGTGGAAAATTAGGTGGAGGTTGACGAACAAGAACAGTTCAATTAGGGACTTTTTTTTTTAATCTGGGGAAATAAACACAAATATGCTATTTTAACCGTTTTAAGTGTATAATTTAGTGGCATTAATTATTCACAATGTTATGCAACCGCTACCACTGTCTATTTCTAAAACTTGCCCATTACCCCAAACAGAAACTGTACCCATCAAGCAATAACTTCCCATTACTCCTCCCTCCGGCCCCTGATGAGCACTAATTTATTTTCTGTCTCTGTGTACTTCCTACAATATTTGTTCTTTTGTGTCCGGCTTATTTCAAGGTTCATGCGTGTTGTAATTTGTCTCCGAACTTCATTCCTTTTAATGGCTGAATATTACTCTATCGTGTGTCTAGACCATATTTTTTCCCTTCGTCGGTCGAGGGACCCTTGGATCGTTTCCACCTTTTGGCTGTTGTGAATAGTGTTGCAATGAACACTGGCACACTCTTTGCATCCCTCTTTTCGATTCTTTGGAGTATATAGTAGGAGTGGAACTGCTGTGTCATATGGTAGTTCTATGTTTCACTTACTGAGGAATGACCAAACTGTTTTCTACTGGGACTGTATGATTTTACATCCCTCCCCGCAATATAGGAGAGTTGCAGTGTCTCCACACCCTTGTAAACACTCATTTCCATTTTTGTTTCTTGTTTGTTTAATAGCCATCTTTATAGGTATGGAGTGATATCTCATCGTGGTTTTGAGCCACATGTTGCCTTCTTCAGGAAGTTGGTTTTCTTGTTTGTTTTTGTTTTCGTTTTGAGCTGCACCTGCAGCATATGGAAGTTCCCAGGTCAAATGAGAGCTGTAGCTGCCACTCTACATCACAGCCACACCAAGATGGGATCCAAGCCGTGTCTGCTACCTACACCACAGCTCATGGCAATGCCGAATCTTTAACTCACTGAGTGGGGCCAGGGATCGAACCTGCATCCTCGTGAATACTAGTCGGGTTCATAAACCCCTGAACCCCAACAGGAACTCCTCTTGTGATTTTTTTTATCTCTGCTTTTGGGATCAGTGTGATACCTACTGGCCTTACAGAATGAGTTAGGAAGTGTTCCCTTCAACATGGTTAATTGCATCAACTTTGGAGGCAGATGGTGTCACTTTTAATCCTGCCTTTACCACAAAAGAGTTGGTAGTAAGTTTTTTGTTGTTGTTTAATCTCGCTGAACTTCAGTTTACCATCTGTAAAATAGGAGTGTTGAGAGGATTACTTGGGATCATTCACTGTGGTGTATGCTGTGGTGTACGGCTGAAGGCTTAACCATCAGCAGTAAGAGGAAATGGGAGTAGGAAACCCAGATTTGTAGTGTTTGCCTATTTCTGTGGTGTAAATACTCCTGCCATGGCTGATTTTAAGATGCCCTTGTGAAATCATCTAAGGTAGAAGTGAGAAGAAATGCATACATTTTGCTCTCCTGGGCTGGTCTGGAGCTGACTCCCGCATATCACCTTTTTTAAAAAGTATGAAGTACATCATAAATGATCAATAATTAAATATCTTTTTCAGTTGCCTTTAACAAAAAGGGTAAAATAAAAGAAAAATAATGATTCCTGAAAAGTCAAGATATAAATCTCCCTCTATATTGCTTTTTAAAAAACTTTCATTTTTTCATTTTTGGCCACACCCATGGCATTATAGTGCTCAGTGTTCTAAAATATTTTGTATTCTAGGTACTTTGAACTGTTAACTCCAGATAGTTTATCCGCTGTGGGAATCACATGGTATATCCCCTTTCTATTTCTAGATCTTGTGTCATTGTTTACAGTGATGTGATCACGGGGAAAATGGTTGGTGTCCACGAGTCTGTCTGCCCTGTTAGCAATTGACCACACCTGGAAATACTTGTTGCTCCTAACTGCTTAACTTGATAACCTTGACGGCTTCAGGAACTCTTAGAGGCACCATTCTGGCTTGGTTTCCTGGTTCCTAAGGTGTTCTGTCTGATATTGGCCCTGACAACAGTCACCACCCAGTCATGCATTCCCTAGAAGGCACACACAGATTACTCAGCCACCTCATCAGCAAGACAATTCTGCGAATGTCATGTCATCTAGACTTTTGCTCAGACCTGGCTTAGGAAAATTTATGAAGCAAACCAAGACTGTCTTGCTCAGTCCCCTAGGTACCTGGTTCTAATTCCTTTATCAAGTCAGTACGTTGTTCCATGGTCCTTATCCATCCATCTCTCCACCATCCATCCATCCAACCACGACCTACAGAATGCGGAATGGCTGCTAGTACAAACAGGGTGTATGGTTTCCATTCATAAACTCACAGCCCGGGACACAGTAGGGTAGAGTGGAGGTAGATGTGCGAATCGTGAGAATATGTTGCGATTAGGGAAAATACCAAAGTGTATGCAAAGTACTCTGGAAAACAAAGGGAGGACTTCTGCTTGCCCTGAGGAGCTAAGGAGGTTTTTGCGGAGTGTGTGCAGGTAACCATAGGGTAAAATAGAGGCTTGGGGCCAGATTATGGTAGATGCTCTATGCTCAAATATTGCATTGAACTTGACCCTCTAGCAACAGGGAGCCTTTCTTTTTTCTTTCTTTCTTTCTTTCTTTCTTTCTTTCTTTCTTTCTTTCTTTCTTTCCTTCTTTCATTGCCTTGCATCTTAGAACTTCAAGGCCATGGTCCCTGTTAATACTAAAATAGTAACCAACTTTTTAAAGGGCTTATAATGCATCAAATACTGTATTGAGTGCTTTAAATTCATCATTTAACTTAATCTTCACAACAGCCTTAGAAGATGGAAAATATCATCCCCGTTTTATAGATGAGAAAACTGAAATTTATTTTATTTTATTTTTTTTTTGTCTTTTTGCTATTTCTTGGGCCACTCCCGCGGCATATGGAGGTTCCCAGGCCAGAGGTCGAATTGGAGCTGTAGCCACCGGCCTACGCCAGAGCCACAGCAACGCGGGATCCGAGCCGCATCTGCAACCTACACCAGAGCTCACAGCAACGCCGGATCGTTAACCCACTGAGCAAGGGCAGGGACCGAACCCACAACCTCATGGTTCCTAGTCGGATTCGTTAACCACTGCGCCACGACGGGAACTCCCAGAAAACTGAAATTTAAAACTCAGGGTCACACAGCTGAGAATTGGATGAGCTAAAATCCAGCTCTAATTCACTGCCAAGCCTGTGTTGATAGAAACACAATCCAGCAGGACTTGGTGTAGTTGAAGGACTGGGAAGCGTGTTCTCATCTCCCTACACCAGCCCCCCAATACTTCCTCACAGTTTCTAATGCTCATACATGAAACCCTCTTACTTTGTACAAGGGCTGAGAGCAACTAATTCAAAGCATCTTGTTTAGGAAGCTGTGTGAGATCATGTGCAGGAGGGCTTTGAAGGATATCGATGGTGGTGCCAATTTACCTCCAAGAACAGTAGTTGTTTTTGGATGATATTAAGTTAATGATTAATATGCTCTTGTGTGATTCACCTAATATCCCCCCCCATTAATGCAATATGTTAATTAAAAAAACATATGCTCTTGGAGTGCCCTGGTGCCTTAGTGGGTTAAGTATCAAGCATTATCACTGCTATGGCTCAGGTCACTGCTGTGGCATGGGTTCGATTGCTGGCCCTGGAACTTCTGCATGCCCCAAGTGCATGCAACACAGCAAAACAAACAAACAAACAAACAAAAACACATGCCCAACTAAACTGAATGTCAGGACCTGAGTGTCAATGCCCACTTTACATTCTGCAAAAGGAAGCAACAGTTCCACTGAACACTACTTACCAGGTATTTATATATATATATATATATGTGTGTGTGTGTGTGTTAGATAGATACACACACACACAAACACATAATTTAGGGTTGACATCAACTCTGTAAGGCTGCGTGTGTGCAACAGTTCCACTGAACACTACTTACCAGGTATTTATGTGTGTGTGTGTGTGTGTGTGTGTGTGTGTGTGTGTGTGTGTGTGTGTTAGATAGATACACACACACACACAAACACATAATTTAGGGTTGACATCAACCCTGTAAGGCTGCGTGTGTGCAAATAAATAACCTGAAGCTCAGAAAGGTGAAAGCACTTTTCAAGTTCATAGAGTCACCTTTCTTTCTGCTACTCCAGGACCCTAACTATTGGGGTGGTTCTTGTTTAGTCTGTATCCTAGTCTATATTCTGGATAATCATTCTTCTCTTACCTTGTGAGAATCTGAATGTCTCTAAGGAAGTATTATTATTGTAAAGATACGGGGTATCAGAATGGGAGCTTTCAAGCGAGGTGTTCCTCGGTTAAAATTCTAGGTCCTGCTCTGTAGTGGTGTGATCTTTGGCGGATCCCCTCATCGCACTTCAAAAGATGATTGTGAGAATGGAAGCAGATGGCTGGTCCCTATGGGTACTTCAATACGTGTTAGTCCTTTTCAGCCGCTGATTGGTGTAACACGAATAGGCATTTCCAGATATCCAGCACACTGGTTAAATACTCAGTGTATTCTTAGAGGTATTTTAACTTCTTTTAATTAGAACACTCCTGCCATGTGGCCTTTTGGGGGGAAATTTAGGGATGGTATTGCAAAACTAGGCAAATCATACAGCTCCCGCAGGTTGAGACTCAACAGACCCACTGGTGAGGCCCATCACCCGTGAGCGTTCTGGGGAGGAATGGAAAAAGCTGCTGTGTTGAAGCTGCAAAAAAATCGGGTCAGGGAGACAAAACGCTTGGACAGGTGGAAAGAGAAATAGCAGGAGGCAGCAGAAGACAAGTGTCTAAGGAGTGAGGCAGGCAATCAATGTCGTGTGAATTTGGAAGAGAGAGAGTCAGACCACTTAGAAGCAGCCAGGAAACCCTTCCTGACCCATCTCCTGCTCTCCCTCCTCCTTCCGCCCCTCCATAGCACTTTGGGTTTGTCTTCGAGTCACCAGTGCACTTAGCTCTTTGTAGCAAGGTGGAGAAAGTCTCACTCTTTCTTAATAGCTGGCGCCAGGATTCCTCTTGGGAATAGAAGCATCTAGGTTTGGAAAATTAGGTGTAATAGAAAAAGTTGCAGAGTGCTGGAGGCAGAAAGTTGAGACTTGAGGACCTGGAGGTTGGAGGAGGGGCAACTTGCTGTGCTACTACAGGGAGAATGTGGGATGCTTGGGGGGCAGTCGGGGATGGGGGAGTGAGGAAATGAGGGGAGGGAGGGGAATTCTTGTCGTGGCTCAGCAGTAACGAACCCGACTAGTATCCATGAGGATGCGGGTTCGATCCCTGGCCTCGCTCAGTGGGTTAAGGATTTGGCGTTGCCATGAGCTGTGGTGTAGGTCGCAGACACGACTCAGATCTCACTCACATTGCTGTGGCCATGGCGTGGGCTGGCAGCTGTAGTTCTGATTTGACCCCTAGCCTGGGAACCTCCATATGCCATGGGTGAAGCCCTGTAAAGACAAAAAAAAAAAAAAAAAAAAAAAAAGGAGGAGAGAGGGTAGAGGGACAAGGGAGAGAGCAGCTGGCAGCACCGTGGAGTTGTGACGACTCTTCCTGCAGTGGCTGCTACCAAGCCCAGGCAGCTTAGTGTGTGCCTTTGATGGGGAGTCCAGGAAGAGGCAGAGCTTCATTTCAACGTTGTGCAGAACAGAGTAGATGAGAGGTGGGGAGGAGCCACCCAGCTCTTGGAAGGGCTCTGTACTTCTACAGACCAGGTAGAGGGCTGGGCTGGGAGGGCAAACCAAGGGTACCCAGATCTTTGAGAGGCAGACTCCTGAGTTCTCTCTCTGATTCTTTCCTCTTTTCTTCTTTGCCTTTTCCTCCTCTCTGGACTTATAGTATCTGACATCGAGTACGCACCCCATAAATATATGTTGTGCTGAATTCACATAAATATTATACTTGGTTTTTGTTGTCATGATACCTAAAACTGAGTGAAGACAACACACATGCGTTTCATACATAAAAATAAACCTAATCTTAACAATTCTTTTTTTTTTTTTTTCATCTTTTTAGGGCTGCACCTGTGGCATATGGAGGTTCCCAGGCTAAGTGTTGAATCAGAGCTGTAGCTGCCGGCCTACGCCACAGCCACAGCCACGCCAGATCTGAATCACGTCTGTGATCTATACCACAGCTTACAGCAACACCAGACCTTTTAACCCTCTGAGCAGGGGTCAGGAATCAAACCTGCATCTTCAAGGATACTAGTCGGGTTCGTTACTGCTGAGCCACTACAGGAACTCCTAATCTTAACAATTCTGGGAAGATTATAAATAGCAACTAAATAGGCCTAATACTTTTTGAGGATCTTTTAAAATGTAGCTCACATTTCATCCTCCAGGAAGTCTACCTGAATTTTCAGTGATGTGTCCTGTTTCTGAATTCTTATGACATTTCCTACCTCTATCAGCAATTTGACACTTGATCATTTATTTTTCAGATGGATGTCTTGCCTTTTCCACTACATCCTACAGTCCCTCAGGGACTCAGCCCTTAACAAGACTGGTCACCCTGGTTAAGGGCTGAGTATGTATCGTACCCTATAAACATAGATGCTCAGTTGACAGTTACTGATCATATGTGTCCTGCTTGTGTTCTCAGAAACTCAAGAACTTAATGTGTGCTTTGCAAACAATAGTACTGAACAAATATTTGTTGAATTGTGATAAATTGTTGGGTGGCATAGACCTCTGAGAATAGATGATTCCTAGATAATTCACTCTCTTACCCAAAACCCAGAAAATGAGAACTTGGGAAGGAATCAAATTGAATTCTTGTTAAGTTATAATTTATTTTCCTATTGCTTTGGGGTATGTCATTTAGGCTTTTCACTTCAAATGCAAATCTAGTTTGTTGGCCAATAAATTTTATGTGGATACTATGAGGTTAAGAAAAAAAGATAGGAGGAGTTCCCGTCATGGCTCAGTGGTTAACGAATCCGACTAGGAACCGTGGGGTTGAGGGTTCGGTCCCTGCCCTTGCTCAGTGGGTTAAGGATCCGGCGTTGCCGTGAGCTGTGGTGTAGGTTGCAAACGCGGCTTGGATCCCACATTGCTGTGGCTCTGGCGTAGGCCGGCGGCTACGGCTCCGATTCGACCCCTAGCCTGGGAACCTCCATGTGCCACGGGAGCGGCCCAAGAAATGGCAAAAAAAAAAAAAAAAAAAAAAAAAAAGACAGGAGTTCCTGTCGTGGCTCAGCCGAAATGAATTCGACTAGGAACCAGGAGGTTGAGGGTTCAATCCCCGTCCTTGCTCAGTGGGTTAAGGCTCCAGCGTTGCCGTGAGATGTGGTGTAGTTCACAGATGCAGTTTGGATCTGGCGTTGCTGTGGCTGTGGTGTAGGCTGGCAACTACAGTTCTGATTAGACCCTTAGCCTGGGAAACTCCATATGCCACAGGGAAACTCCATATGCCACAGGTAAGGCCCTTAAAAAAAAAAAAAGACAAACTACTCTATGTAAAATAAATAAGCAACAAGGATATACTGTGTAGCACAGGGAATTATACCCTTTAATCTCATAATCACTTACAGTGGAATATAATCTGAAAAAAAAATACTGAATCACTATATTGTACACCCTAAACTAACAATATCGTCAATTAACTATATTGCAAGTAAAAAAAAAAATGAAGTAAAATACATTTTAAAAAAGAAAGATAGCACAGCATTGGGATGCTGGCAGACATCATAAAATCATGTGATCTAACCCGGGGATATGTGGGTTCAGAGGGTACACAGACTGCCTTAGGCTTCTGTAGTCTGTGGCCGAGCTTACCTAGCTTTCAAGTTTCCTGCTTTCTGGTTCAGTGGTCTTTCCAGGGCACTAAGCTCGGTTGTCAGAATAGCTTTTCTTCAAAGTGTATTCATTATTAATGCCGCTGCTAGGTCCCTGGGGTAGAATAAGCCTCATTATTATAGCTAGTAAGTCAGTCCAAAGCAATCTGATATTCCTGTAAAACTGAATAAATTTTATAGTAAAGTATCCATGGGCTCACTGCCTTCTGAGGTGGCTATCATCTTATTTGACCTATATTTTAAGAAATCTATAGATGAGCCCTTCCGTATGGACATTCATTATAACTTAGGTTTATTGATTCTGTTATAGTGCTGTTAATTACAGGAACCACAAAAACCTTCAATTGGATTAAAGCCGTAATAAACAAGATTAGTCATACTTATTCTGCTCTGTATATTGAGTGTTTTTATGATAAACTGATGTTTCTCTTTTCAGACATTACTGAATTGGCATCTTATAACTGTCAGATACTTTGATTCTTTTAAGCCAAAACATTTGAGTATCGTTAATAACTCATAACTGACATTATTAATACTTATGATAATCTCATAAGGTGGACCTTAGGATTATCTTCACTTTCAGAGGAAGAAAGCAAAGCTCACAGAAATTCAGTATTTTTCCCAAGATCCCACAACAGGGGAAGCCAAGATTAAATGCAATTATCTGTATGTACCTAGCCCAGTGCTGAGTAGATAATGTATTGAATTATTTGCTCAAGTGAAAGAGACAGTGTGCAGTGAAAATAAGTGAAAGATGAAGCTGTTGTGAGGATAATATATAAAGTATATAAGTTCCTTTATCTAATACACACATGACTAAAACTTGATTCTGAGCACCCTAACACTCAAAGGGAGAAATACATCTGTTACATAAGTGCTAAGTAATCTAGCTTAAGAGAAATGTAAATATTTCTAGAGTTCCTGTTATGGTTCAGCAGTATCAAATCTGACTAGATTTGATCCCTGGCCGTGCTCAGTGGGCTAAGTATCCAGATGCAGCTTAGATCTGGCATTGCTACGACTGTGGTGTAGACCAGCAGCTGCAGCTCCAATTTGACTCCTAGCCTGAGAAATTCCATATGCTGTGGGTGCAGCCCTAAAAACACCAAAAAAAAAAAAAAAAAAAAAAAAAAAAAAAAGAGAGAGAGAGAGAGAGAGAGAGAATGAGATAGAGAGAAGTATAAATATTTCTGGAGCTCGGACCCAGGGGCCTTTTTTCAAGACAAAGGATTTAATTTAGCATCAGGGACCTTAGAGGATGAGACAGAGTCACTATGGGATGGCTGTTAGAAGCCAGGAGAGAGTGATGGTCAAACCTGGGTGAAGTGGAGAAGCCTGAGTTGCCTTGGCAGAAGGCAGAGGAAGGATTAAGAAGTTGGAGAAAAAGGTTACAGCCACTATGGAGAACCGTATGGAGGTTCCTTAAAAAACTAAAAATAGAACTACCATATCATCCTGCAATCCCACTCCTGGGCATTTATTCATAAAAGGCAAAAAATGTAATTTGAAAAGATGCATGCACTGCAGTGTTCATGGCAGCACTATTTGTAATAGCCAAGACACGGAAGCAACCTAAATGTCCATTGATAGATGAATAGATAAAGAGGATGTGGTATATATATATATATATATGTATGTGTATATGTACACACACACACACACATATACTCAGCTATAAAAAAGAATGAAATCATGCCATTTGCAGCAACATGCGTGGACCTAGAGGTTATCATACTAAGTGAAGTAAGCCACAGAGAGGAAGACAAATGTCATATGATATTGCTTATAGGTGAAATCTTAAAAAATAATACAAATGAGCTTATTTGCAAAACAGAAATAGACCCGCAGACATAGGAAACAAACTTACGGTTATCAAGGGGGAAAGGGGCGAGGAGGGGTAAATTAGGATCTACTGTATAGCACAGGGAACTATACGCAATATTTTGTAATCACCTACTGGGGTGAAGAATCTGAAATAGAGATAGACAGATATAACTGAATCACTTTGCTGCACACCTGAAACTAACACAACATGGTAAATCAACTATTCTTCAAATTTAAAAAAAGGAAAGACGTTGGAAAGGGGCATGCTGGAAAGGAAATATTATGGAAGACCCGCCAGAGGATTATGTTCCATGGGAGGCCCAAAGGACACAACCTTCACCCAAACCATTAAGAATGCACTGCAGGGAGTGCTCATTGTGGCGCAGCAGAAATGAACCCATGAGGGTTAGTAAATTCAGTGTTACTTTGAACTAGTAACCATGAGGTTGCAAGTTTGATCCTTGGCCTCACTCAGTGGGTTAAGGATCTGACATTGCCATGAGCTGCGGTGTAGGTCACAGATGTGGCTCAGATCCTGCATTGCTGTGGCTCTGGCGAAGGCTGGTGGCTACAGCTCCGATTTGATCCCTAGCCTGGGAATCTCCATGTGTCGCGGGTGCGGCCCCCAAAAAGCAAACAAAACAAAACAAGAACAAACAAAAAGAATGCACTGCAGGAGTTCCTGCTGTGGCATAGCAGGTTAAGGATCTGGTGTTGTCTCTGAGGCGGCTCGGGTTGCTGCTGAGGTTTGGGTTTGATCCCTGGCCCAGTGAAGTGGGTAGGGATCTGGCATTGCCACAGCTGTGGCATAGGTGGTAGCCGCAGCTCAGATTTGATCTCTGGCCTGGGAGATTCCAAATGCTGTGGGCGCAGCCTTAAAAGAAAAAAAAAAATTCACTACAGAGAGAGTTCCCCAGTGGCGTAGCAGTGAAAGGATCAGGTGTTGTCCCTGCTATGGCTCAGGCCACTGCTGTGGCATGGGTTTGATCCCTGGCCTGGGAAACTTCTATATGCTGCAGGCTCAGCCAAAAAAGGAAAAAAGTGTGCACTACAGAGAAGGGTACCGGCATCACAAAAAGTGCAGGCTACTTCTAAAAGCCAGGACTTGAAATAGGTGAGTGGTCCCAGAGCTGGGCTCCTTAATGGCCGTGGGTATGATGGGTCTCTTCCCAATTCAAGGTGCTTAACTACTAGAAGCCAAGGGACCACAATCACCGTAATTACCAGTAAGGTCAGAGGAGCAACCAAAGGGGCTTGCTCTGTAGGAATTGTGAGAGGATTAATAGCTGATTATGTTCTTAGGGTAAATATGCAACCAACAAAGGTACCACATATCATCTAAAACAGAGCGGGCCCATGACCATGGGGTCCTGTGATCCCATATATCACACAAGAGACCATCAGGAGCAGCTGACCTCACGGAGTGCTGGAAGGCCTTGGAAAGGCACACCTGAAGTGACAGATCAGAGGCATCCTTCTGAAAGTCTAGGCTGTCATCCTGCAGGATATGCCTTAAATCGGAGACCTCTATATGACACTGTGTCCACAACTAGAAGAACGAATGGATCCAGGAACAAAGAAGTCAAAGCAGAAGTGGTATGGAGATCCTGTGTGGATCAACAGGTTAAGGATTGGGCTTTCTCACTGCAGTGGCTTGGTCTGCTGCTGTGGCATGGGTTTGATCCCTGGCCTGGGAACCTCCATATGCTGCAGGTGTAGCCGTAAAAAAGGAAAAAAAAAGTCTAAGTGGTGCTTCTTACCATCATTCCCTAGGACCCATGGGGGACTTTGTCTTTGTTGTCCCTGCGTTCTGGACTCTTCAATTGTGAGAGATCTTGGTCTGCAAATGAGGTATGCTCTTGCCAGGGGATATAATGAAGTATCTATTGAACTATAATTATAGCTGTTACCAGGGCCCTTTGGATTCCTGTCTCCAGGGACAAGCAGGGGAAAGGAGTCACCGCTGGGCAGGGGGAGTGCATCCTCATCAGCAGGAGGATGAGGAGTTCCTTTTACCCAGGGGGTAGGAAGGAACATGTGCAGAACCAGGAGATCCACCTGGGCCTTTCCTGGTATTCTGTTGCCCCATTGAACTGTGATTGGATGTGTGAAGCACCCACTGAGAAGGATGTGACTGCAAAGGGCTCAGACATTTCAGGAATGAAGAGTTGGGTCACTTCACCATGACCTGCCAAAGCGACAGCCAAGGACAAGAGGAATTTAGAATGGACAGAAGTGAGAAAGGATGAGAACTAGTGTGTCTCTGAGACCGGCTGTAGTGACCTGGCCATAATTTGTCTCAGGAGCCACCTTTTCTAAGTTTCCCTGAAGGCAGAGAGGTCTGCAGACCCGGGGAGGTCCTGCTCGCTGCACTTGCCCGTAGAAGCAGATCTGAGCAGCACGGTGGGTAGAATACAGCATCCATGAAAGTGCACCACTCAGATCTCCTGTGAGGCGCATCCATCACCGTGTTTGTGCGAAGACGAGGCTTCCCGTGCCAGTGACAGCATGGCCAGCATACCGATGCGGGCCTGTTCCAGCGAGCAGTGGCCGCTTTGGCTTAGGACTTTAGACTGGCCAACCTGAAGTTTTCCAGGAACTGTGCTTGTTCTACCCCATCCTTCCTTTCCTCCTCTCTTCTGCCACAGACGTCGGATCTGCCTCAGGGTCTGCATCTTGCCTTCTTGTGCAACCTCCCCCTTTATCCTTCACAGCCCTTCCCAATACATTTCTTGAATATATATACACACATATGTATTTTTTTAATTGAAGTATAGCATTTACAATGTTGTGTTAGTGTCAGGTATATACATATATATGTAAATATCTATATTCTTTTTAAAAATTCTTTTGGGGGGGATTAAACCTCTGCCACAGCACTGACCCAAGCCATAGCAGTGACAACACCAGATCCTTAACCCACTGAGCCACCAGGAAACTCCCTTTTATTTTTTTATTTTATTTTTTATTGTTATTTCCCCAATACAATTTTTTTTTCTACTGTACAGCATGGTGATCCAGTTACACATACATGTACACATTCTTTTTTCTCACATTATCATGCTCCATCACAAGTGACCAGACCTAGTTCCCAGTCCTACATAGCAGGATCTCATTGCTAATCCATTCCAAAGGCAGTAGTTTGCATCTGTTAACCCCAAGCTCCCAATCCATCCCACTCCCTCCCCCGCCCTCCCCCTTGGCTACCACAAGTCTGTTCTGCACGTCCATGGTTTTCTTTTCTGTGGAAAGGTTCATTTGAGCCGTATGTTATTCTGGATATATGATATCATATGGTATTTGTCTTTCTCTTTCTGACTTACTTCACTTAGTATGAGAGTCTCTAGTTCCATCCATGTTGCTGCAAATGGCATTATGACGTTCTTTTTTATGGCTGAGTAGTATTCCACTGTGTATATATACCATGTCTTCTTTTTTTTTTTTTTTTTTATTTTCCCACTGTACAGCAAGGGGATCAGGTTATCCTTACATGTATACATTACAATTATATTTTTCCCCCACCCTTTCTTCTGTTGCAACATGAGTATCTAGACAAAGTTCTCAATGCTATTCAGCAGGATCTCCTTGTGAATCTATTCTAAGTTGTGTCTGATAAGCCCAAGCTCCCCATCCCTCCTACTCCCTCCCCCTCCCATCAGGCAGCCACAAGTCTCTTCTCCAAGTCCATGATTTTCTTTTCTGAGGAGATGTTCATTTGTGCTGGATATTAGATTCCAGTTATGAGTGATATCATATGGTATTTGTCTTTGTCTTTCTGGCTCATTTCACTCAGTATGAGATTCTCTCGTTCCATCCATGTTGCTGCAAATGGCATTATGTCATTCTTTTTTATGGCTGAGTAGTATTCCATTGTGTATATATACCACAGCTTCCGAATCCAATCATCTGTCGATGGACATTTGGGTTGTTTCCATGTCCTGGCTATTGTGAATAGTGCTGCAATGAACATGCGGGTGCACGTGTCTGTTTTAAGTAGAGTTTTGTCCGGATAGATGCCCAGGAGTGGGATTGCGGGGTCATATGGAAGTTCTATGTATAGATTTCTAAGGTATCTCCAAATTGTTCTCCATAGTGGCTGTACCAGTTTACATTCCCACCAGCAGTGCAGGAGGGTTCCCTTTTCTCCACAGCCCCTCCAGCACTTGTTATTTGTGGATTTATTAATGATGGCCATTCTGACTGGTGTGAGGTGATATCTCATGGTAGTTTTGATTTGCATTTCTCTTATAATCAGCGATGTTGAGCATTTTTTCATGTGTTTGTTGGCCATCTGTATATCTTCTTTGGAGAAATGTCTATTCAGGTCTTTTGCCCATTTTTCCATTGATTGATTGCTTTTTTTGCTGTTGGGTTGTATAAGTTGTTTATATATTCTAGAGATTAAGCCCTTGTCAGTTGCATCATTTGAAACTGTTTTCTCCCATTCTGTAAGTTGTCTTTCTGTTTTCTTTTGGGTTTCCTTTGCTGTGCAAAAGCTTTTCAGTTTGATGAGGTCCCATGGGTTTATTTTTGCTCTAATTTCTATTGCTTTGGGAGACTGCCCTGAGAAAATATTCATGATGTTGATGTCAGAGAGTGTTTTGCCTATGTTTTCTTCTAGGAGTTTGATGGTGTCCTGTTGTATATTTAAGTCTTTCAGCCATTTTGAGTTTATTTTTGTGCATATACCATGTCTTCTTAATCCATTCATCTGTCAATGGACATTTAGGTTGTTTCCATGTCTTGGCTCTTGTGAATAGTGCTGCAATGAACATGTGGGTGCATGTGTCTTTTTCAAGGAACATTTTGTCCAGATATATGCCCAAGAGTGGGATTGCTGGGGCATATAGTAGTTCCATGTATAGTTTTCTAAGGTATCTCCATATTGTTTTCAGTAGTGGTTGTATCAGCCTACATTCCCACCAACAGTGCAGGAGGGTTCCCTTTTTCCCACATCCCCTCCAGCATTTGTTATTTGTGGACTTACTAATGATGGCCATTCTGACTGGTGTGAGGTGGAACCTCATAGTAGTTTTAATTTGCATTTTTCTAATAATTGGTGATGTTGAGCATTTTTTTGTGTTCTTGTTGGCCATCTGTATATTTTCCTTGGAGAAGTGTCTATTCAGGTCTTTTGCGCATTTTTCCATTGGGTTGTTGGCTCTTTTGCTGTTGAGTTGTATAAGTTGTTTATATATTTTAGAGATTAAGTCCTTGTCAGTTGCATCTTTTGAAATTTTCTCCCATTCTGTAGGTTGTCTTTTTTTTTTTTTTTTTTTTATGGTTTCCTTTGCCTTGCAAAAGCTCGTCAGTTTGATAGGTCCTATTGGTTTATTTTTGCTTTTATTTCTGTTGCCTTGGGAGACTGACCTGAGAAAACATTTGTAAGGTTGTAAGGTTGATGTCAGAGAATGCTTTGCCTATGTTCTCTTTCCAGGAGTTTGATGGTGTCTTATATTTAAGTCTTTAAGCCATTTTGAGTTTATTTGTGTGCATGGTGTAAAGGTGTGTTCTCGTTTCATTGATTTACATGCAGCTGTCCAGTTTTCCCAGCACCACTTGCTGAAAGGACTGTCTTTCTCCTATTTTATATTCTTGCCTCCTTTGTTGAAGATTAATTGACCATAGGTGTCTGGGTTTATTTCTGGGTTCTCTATTCTGTTCCACTGGTCTATATGTCTGTTTTGGTACCAGTACCACACTGTCTTGATGACTGTGGCTTTGTAATATTGCCTGAAGTCTGAGAGAGTTATGCCTCCTGCTTCGTTTTTGTTCATTGGGATTGCTTTGGCAAATCAGAGTCTTTTATGGTTCCATATAAATTTTTGGATTGTTTCTTGTAGTTCTGTGAAAAATGTCATGGGTAATTTGATGGGGTTGTTTATTTTATATGTGATAGTTTGCATCTGTTAACCACTATTCCCAATTTATCTTTCCCCTGACTTCCCCTTTGGTAACCATAAGTTTTTTTTCTATGTCTGTGAATCTTTCTGTTTTGTGAATAAATTCATTTGTACTGTTTTGTAGATTCCACATATAAGTGATATCATGTAGTAGTTGTCTTTCTCTGTCTGACTTACTTCACTAACTGTGATAATCTCTAGAATGGCATTATTTCATTCTTGTTAATGGATGAGTAATATTCCATTTGTGTATATTGATATAGATATACCACATCTTTATCCATTCATCTGTTGATGAACATAAACTAATGTATGCTCCCCAGCTAGTAACTAGCTAAGTGCAATCCATGCATTGTAATATAGTTGGAATAGTGAGTTTGTATATACCGTCTTACCTAATCTTCATAATCATTTATTGAGGCAAATGGGCTGGGTAGTATTATTCCAGTTTTACATGTGAGGAAACTAAGGATTAATTTAGGAACTTGCCTGGGGCACACAGCTAGGATGTGGCAGAGCTTAGCGGAAGTTCAAATTTAGGGCCGTGTTACTCCAAACTCAAATTTATTATGAGGCCACGGGACATTTGGGCCGAGTTGACATCTTACAAGAGTTGAAGTATCTGAGGAAGAAGTACCTCATGTCTTACAGCAGTGGGCTGGGGGAGCTCAAATCAGATCAAGGTTTATCTCAAGCAGTAGTTTGAGGGCAGAGCCAATACTGTATCAGACGCCTTAAGGCATCCAAGTTCTATTCTGGACAGTCTCCCCTCAGTAATTTTCTTTTCTTTCTTTCTTTTTTTTTTTCCCCCTTTTTACTGTCACACCTGCAGCATATAGAAGTTCCCAGGCTAGGGGTTGAATCATGGTTGCAGCTGCCAGCCTACATCGCAGCCATAGCTACTGTGACCTATGCCATGGTTCATGGCAACGCCAGATCCTTAACCCACTGAAGGAGGCCAGGGATCGAACCCACATCCTCACAGATTTTATGTTGAGTTTTTTTTTTTTTTTTTTTTTTTTTTTTGTCTTTTTGCCTTTTCTTGGGCCACTCCCATGGCATATGGAGGTTCCCAGGCTAGGGATCGAATTGGAGCTGTAGCTGCCAGACTACATCACAGCCACAGCAACGCGGGATCCGAGCCATGTCTGCGACCTATACCACAGCTCACGGCAACGCCGGATCATTAACCCACTGAGAAAGGGCAGGGATCGAACCCGCAACCTCATGGTTCCTAGTCGGATTCGTTAACCACTGCGCCATGACGGGAACTCCTTATGTTGAGTTCTTAACCTGCTGAGCCACAGGAGGAACTCCCGTCAGTAATTTTAGTCTGAAAAAGTTTTCAAGTGGTAGTCATAAGCATACATACATGATTCATTTGCTTTCATCTTTTTTTGTTAAATTATACATTTAGCAAATTTCTATCAATCTTTTACTTCATGTTATGCATGATTCCTTCTAAGTAAGAAATTATACACTTTTCTTTTCCTTCTTGTTGCATTTTTTTCCATTTATTCAGTAAATGCTCATTGCGTTTTTACTATAGGCCATGCATTACACTAGGTGCTGGGGATTCTTCAGTGACCGGGACATTCAGGGTCCCTGGATTGTTGATCAAGACACAATATTCAGAATTATGATTCAGAATCCATGCTCTGATATCAGAGTGCTTACGGGTCCTTCTCATTATATTTAATCAGACTTTTTTTCTTTTGAGTCTGTCCTTGTGAGTATTTTCTTTTCTTTTCTTTTTTTTTTTTTTTTTTTGGTCTTTTCTAGGGCCGCATCCACAGCATATGGAGGTTCCCAGGCTAGGGTTGAATCGGAGCTGTAGCCACCAGCCTACACCAGAGCCACAGCAAGGTGGAATCTGAGCTGCATCTGCGAACTACACCACAGCTCACGGCCACGCCAGATCCTGAACCCACTGAGCAAGGCCAGAGGTTGAACCTGCAACCTCATGGTTCTTAGTCAGATTTGTTTCCACTGAGCCACGATGGGAACTCCCATGAGTAAGTATTTTCAAAGGCCTGCTGTCTTCACGGAACCAAGCAATGGGAAAGGATCTCGTTCTTATAAGTGCAATCGTTTCCCCCTCATAGATGGAGCCCAATTCAGTGCATCAGTGACCATATAGAAAAACACCTGTCCAGTTACCATCTGGGTTTAGTTTTGAGGTTAAAGATTTAACATTTAATTTTCCTTTTCCTTTTTTGGGAGATTGGGATGAGGGAGAGAGATTGAAAGTGAACATGTATTGAATATTGCGTTTTTAGTGTAAATTACAGGGTTTTTTTGTTTGTTTGTTTTTTGGCCACACCTGCTGCATATGGAAATTCCTGAGCCAAGGATTAAATCTAAGCTGTAGCTTCAACCTATGCCACAGTTGTGGCAGTGCCGGATATGTTAACCTGCTGCCTAGGGCTGGGGATTGAACCTGTATCTCTGCAGCAAATGAAGCTTAACCCACTGCACCACAGCAGGAACTCCTGTAAATGACAGTCTTGATTGTAAAATAAGAAATAGTACTTTAGACACTTCAGAGCCTCCATTGGAATTTTAGATGGTTTAAGTATTGGATATTTAAAACATTTAGCTGCATAAGACCTAAAGTAATGTAGAATGAATATTTACGCCATTTTCCCTGTTTCTATCCCTTAAATGTGTTTTTTTTCTCTTAGCATGTATCACTATATGACTCATTTCACTCATTTCTGTCTCATTTCACTGCTGTATTTGCAGTACAGAATAGTGCCTGGTACATAGTGTACTCACCAAATATTTGTTGTATTCATTTATCTAACCTAAAAAGAGGGAATGATTTCCTAAAAAAAAATCACAGATGAAATCACAGTGCAAACAGACAGCAAACCAAAAACCCACAACAATTCAACATGCTTGATTACAAGAAAATGGAAAACTTTTACAAGCAGAGTTTTTTAAAAAAGCAAATAGTATACTGGAAAAATATATATCAAAGGTATGATAGGAAAATTATTGCTAGCTTTATTAAAGGTATTTTTATTATAAATCAATGGAAAATACCATGACCCCAATAGTGGACAAAGAACAAAGACAGTATTTCCCCCACCTGCCCCAGCATACATACTGATTAATTAAAAGAAAAATGAAAAACAGAAACTAGTGAGAAAGCCTATGGAAAGTTATTAATCTCTTTAACAATACTCATGGAAATGTAAAATTAAAATGTTACATTTTAAAAACATTAAAGGTGTAAACCATTTAGAATGTTATAATGTCCACTTTTAAACCTAATATTGTGCAAATTTGTTAGGGCAATGTAAGTTTGTGGAAACTTCTCGGAAAGGGACTTACCAATATGAATCTGTGAATCGGGAATCCAAAAATTATACAGCCCATTTGACTCAGTAACCCCATATTTGTGAATCTCTCCTAAGAGAGATTTAAATATTATATATTTATTATTTAGGTTATTTGCATGAAGAAATTCATTACTTATAAAACTTTTGTAGTAATAGGAAATGCTTATAAATTAAGCTTAAGGAAACATTTATAACATTATGTGTACATCATGATTCTATTAACACAGTGACAAAATAACAAGAAAATATATAATTTTATGAACTTGTTTATATTAGAGTTGCAAGATTAGAGGTGATTTTGCTTCTCTTTTTTGGTTTTCAACTTTTTATAATTGAGTTTTATGATGTGTACAATGGTATTTTAGTTTTTTCTCTTTTTTTTTTTTTTGTCTTTTTGCCTTTTCTAGGGCCACACCCACAGCATGTGGAAGTTCCCAGGCTAGGGGTCTAATTGAAGCTGCAGCTGCAGGCCTACGCCACAGGTCACAGCCAGGCCAGATCCTTCATCCACGGAGTGAGGCCAGGGGTTGAACGCTCATCCTCATGGATGGTAGTTGGGTTTGTTATTGCTGAGTCACAACGGGAACTCTGCAAATGCTCTTTAGATGAACATTTATGTGTGAAACCTATGGGATGTATATTTGCTGGCAGGATATTTTTTTTTAAGAGAATTTCCTAATAAGAGGCCTCTACTTCATTACATTTGCTTTCGTTCAATTTAGATGAATATTTGTAGCAGTTTGTAGGTTTCTTGCTACATAGTACATGTCAGAAGGAAACAGCTTTATTCCTCCTTTTACACTGTTCTCTCTCTCTCTCCCTCCTGTATGTTCTCTGTAACTTTTAAAAACTTTTTAAGGACATAAAATTGAATTCCTCATCCAGTTTAGTTGGTGGCATCCTTGGTCAGCTGATTGACTAATTTAGAGATTTGGGAATCATGTGAGATTCCTTCCTCGGCCTCAGAACCCAGATCCGATCAGTCACCACTCACTGTCTAGTCCATCTCTTCAGGTTTTTCACAGCTTCCCAGTTTCCCTTTCTGGTCCACTGCCCACGATATTGGTCTCACCACTCGTAGCCCACAGCTCTACCGTGTTATATGATCAATCTCCTTGCCCTGCAATCCATCGTCCCCATAATCCTTAGACTCATGGTTCTCAAAGAGGATGTTTTTTGTCCTCCAAGGGACATCTGGCATTGTCTAAGGATATTTTGGTTGTTGCAGCTGGACCAGACGGGGACTAAAGAGTAGGGGAGAGTGGAGTTCCCGTTGTGGCGCAGTGGTTAACAAATCTGACTAGGAACCACAGGGTTGAGGTTTCGATCCCTGGCCTTGCTTGTTGGGTTAAGGATCCCACGTTGCTGTGGCTCTGGCGTAGGCTGGTGGCTACAGCTCCAATTCGACCCCTAGCCTGTGAACCTCCATATGCCGCGGGAGCTGCCCTAGAAAAGGCAAAAAGACAAAAAAAAAAAAAAAAAAAAAAAGGAGTAGGGGAGAGTGGAGGAGGAACAGGGGGGTTGCTGCTGGCATCTAGGGATTAGAAGACATGATGTTGCTAAATATCCTACAGCAACGCTACCTTCGCGCCCCCCATAACCATTTTATGGCCCCCAATGTCAGTAGTGCTGAGGTTGAGAAATCCTGCCCTCAAGGGATCCTTTTTTTTTTTTTTTTTTGGTATTTCTAGGGCTGCACCTGCGGCATATGGAGGTTCCCAGGCTAGGGGTCCAATCAGAGCTGTAGCCACCGGCCTACACCAGAGCCACAGCAACGTGGGAACCGAGCCGCGTCTGCAACCTACACCACAGCTCACGGCAATGCTGGATCCTTAACCCACTGAGCAAGGCCAGGAATCGAACCCGCAACTTCATGGTTCCTAGTCGGATTCGTTAACCACTGAGCCACGACGGGAACTCCTCAAGTGATCCTTCTAAAATAAAAACCTGCTTAAATACCTCAAGAAACACACTTTTTCTTTTAGGCAAAAGTTTTCACACAAGACTCCTTTTTTTCTTATTCTCCAGTCACACAGCACATACTTCCTATTTCCTGAATGTGCCACTTTTTCCCTGGCTCCTGTGACTTATCGGCTTCTTTTCTTTTTGATTTCTTCAGGCTAAGCTACATGGTTCTTCTCCTGATTGCTTTTAGAAGAGCATGAATCATCCCGGATTGTTGCCTATCTGTCCCCTCCACTCCACTGTGAGCATCTAGAGATCAGTGAAACTGTGCCCCAGAGGGCCACCAGAAACTGACTGACAAATTCTTGCGCTTGTTTTACAGTTGGCTTAAAAAACCTGTTTCTTGTAGCTTGCCTTCACTGAGTAAGCTTTAATTATTTTGTTGCAAATAAACCATAAGATGTTTGCGGTTGTTTTCCAGGAACTTGGAGGCAGCTGTGTCTAGTTTGAGCTCCTGCTGGCTGAGACTACCAGCTTAAATCTGGGCTTCTGCAAGTGACCAGTAAAAGACCTTTTGACGTCAGAGGGCCAAAACCGCTACCCTCCGATCATGCCAAGTGCCTCAATTTTTTGAACATGCATCCCATGAAGAAGCATGTTTTTGTGCAGAACTTGATTTCGTCACCTTTTCCCTTCCTCCAATCACCTTTCCTCACTCCTAAAACCACCCTGCTTCTTTTGCCCTTAAAGTTCCCCCGCACCGCCCCTTTGGGAGGCCGAAATGAGATTTGTTCTTCCATCTTCTTGCTCTGCTGTCTTGTGAATGAACCCTTTCTCTGTTGCACACCTTGGTGCCTCAACATCTGGCTTGCTGAGCTGCCCACAAATGAACCTGACCTGGTTTGGTAACATCAGGAATTGTTTTTTGTTGGTTGGTTGGTTGGAATCCTCAGGACCCAGTGCAATGCCTGGTATGGGGAATGAATCTGAACTCAATCAATGTCCGCTTTCCTTCACTTCATGAATGCCGCAGAGCAACCAGATTTTTTTTTTTTTTTTTTTTTTTTTTTTGTCTTTTTGTCTTTTCTAGGGCCACACCCACGGCATCTGGAGGTTCCCAGACTAGGGGTCTAATGGGAGCTGTAGCCGCTGGCCTTCACCAGAGCCACAGCAACACGGGATCTGAACCGCCTCTGCGAACTACACCACAGCTCAGGGCAACAATGGATCTTGAAACCAATGAGCGAGGCCAGGGATCGAACCTGCCACCTCATGGTTTCTAGTCGGATTCGTTAACCACTGCGCCACGACAGGAACTCCCAGATTTGTTCATGAGCACAACGGGTTCATGGCAGCTTTTCTGGCTTTCCTTTTTCTGTGCTTTTTGCCTTCCCTGAAATACGATTCTTTCCTGTTTCTCTGTCCACTCATATCATTCCCACCTGTTCTTTTAAGGCCCAGTTTGAGAAAAAGAAAAAAAAGATTTCGATGAATAACCAAGCCTACCATGTGTGTCTGGCCTGCTTTATCTTAGTTCACTTTCAGCATAATCTCTGTGAGGAAGGTATTGTCCCAATTGAACAGGTGAAGAAAATGATGCAAAGAGCCCCGTGTGGCAGGTGAGGCCAGACTTGCACTCAAACACTTACTTACAAGGTAGGCAGCTGGCCCCATCTTGCCACCTGATTCTCTTGTATTCTCTGTTAGCTCTGCTATCCCCTTCTAGAAGGCCACCCTGGAGATTGGGTAGTCTGCCCCTTAGCTCTTATCCGCAAACTGTGAGTTGTTTAGGGTAACACAAGTGGTTAATGGAGGGAGCTAGACCTAAAACCCAGAACTCCAGTCAAATGCTCTTTTCACGCACCTGCACCACCACATGAGCACTTGCTCGGAATGAAGTAAGCTGCAGTAACTCCCATGCCTTCAGGCAGGAATCCTCCTGCAGGGTTAGTGGAATCAGGGCATATGGGGAAGCCTAACTGCGCAGTGAGCTGAGCTGCAGAGGTCTGACCATGCATCTGAATGAATCTGCCTAGGCAGATTCTCATCCAAAGATTTCTGGAGAGAAGGTACTGGAGTATTTTAAGCATGGGAGTGAATGGAACACATGAAATTTTCAAAGCTCACAGTGTAGAATTAACTGGAGACTGGATTAAATACAGAGTGACAATTTAAGAGATGTTTATGCTCTTTCAGATGAGAGATGGTGGCAGCTAGGCTCATGTTGTTGAAACACTTAAGAGAAACAAGTGGACTGGAGACCTATTTAGGAAGTAAAATCATGATTTAGCTGTAGACTGCCTATGGGGTATGAATCCTGGCTGGGGTGTGACGTTGACTAAGAAGACTTAATTTGTTTCCTCATGGATAAAATGAAGATAAAACCCATTTTAAGGGATTTGGTAAAAAAAAAAAACCCGAAAATCGCTAGACCCACATTAAATATCAACAAATGCTTTTATTACTATGTATGAAAAATTTTTTTATTTTGAGACCTTTAAATACAGAATGGGTAGGACCCAAAGTGACTTGTCAACATTGTTAGATTTATTTCTCGTTAAGTTCATGTTAGTCTCGTGCTCCACAAGCTCGGCCTCTCACTCGGTGGGAACAGGGGTCAGAGAACTGTGAGAAATGAATCTCGGCGCACTAACATGTGGTGGAGGGCACTCCAAACTCGGGAGGGGTCCACCTATGGCCACATCCTGACCGTTTCATCTTCTGGGCTCGCAGACCCGTCATCCCTATATGGGTGTTCCTAGGAGACCGTGTTAAAAAGAAGCAAGCGACTGAAGGGCGAGGGCGTGAGCGAAGCCAGGTGGGGGCGGGGCGGGAAGGCAGGAGGCGCTGGCTCCTGGACCGGGGCTGGTGGCTGTGCCACCGCCTCCTCCGCGGTCCCCGCCCCTCTTTCCGGGGCTGCCGCGTGTGACGTCACGAGGAGGCGGGACTGGCCGCGGGGTAGGCGGGGGCGAGCCGCGGGGCGGGGCGGGAGGCGGGTGCGTCGCCTTGCGCAGGCCGCGGCGGCCGCGGAGTAGCGAGCTGCGGCGGACTACCCCGGCCCGTGTCCCAGATCTGATAACGCGCCCCGCGCCCCCTTCTCAGCCCCCGGCGCGTGCACGCCGGGGCCCTGCGGGGCTGGCCACTTAGGGAGCGGGCGGCCGGACCCCGACCGGCGCAGCGACCCGGAGCTCTCCCAGCCCAGGCGCACACGGAAGTGGTGAGTGTCACTGAGTGGAGGTGGAGGAGCCTGCGGCGGCCGCGGGCGACAAGAAGAGGGGCGCGGAGCCCGGCGCTTGCGGGAGACGCGGCCGCGGCTGTCGGGCCTCGCGCGCCGCTCACCCCGGGTCGCTCTGTGAGCGCGGCGCCGGATCCGGGGGCCGGGCCCGGCCCGGCAGGGGTGGGGGCGAGCGGGGGCGGGCGGGGAAGGCGGGGGATTTCCAGCCAAACGGAGCCGTCCGGCGGCGGGGAGGTTAGGGGCCAGGACTACCAGGCCCTAAGGGGAAAGGTTAAGGTTTGCCGCCCCCTCCTCCAGAGCGCACGCCAAGTTTTCATAAACAAGCCTGAAACGCGCTGACATCCTGTTTATACCACCCTGAGATACAGGCGCTGGCTTGAGGTTTGACGTCCCTCGCTGTTGCGCGGTGAACTTGACCGCCAGCCCTTTGGCAGAATTGCCGGGGAGCGGGGGGGGGGGGGGGTGCCGGGAGGAGGATTTTTCAGGCCTCTGGACCGAGGCTCGGGGTCTTAGGCATTTGGCTTCCTTGCCATCTAGGCGAGGGAAAGTTTCTGGGATTTGGGGCCCTATTTGGGGCAGGGGGCGTGTAAGGGACTCAGGAAACGCCCCCTCCCCTTGTTGGTTCCGTTGGGACTCTGGCCCTAGGCATCCAGCGAAAAGTGCGAAAGTCGCACCCTGGGTGTCGCCAGGGAAGAGGAACAGAGCCACTCGGGGAATTGTGAATCCGACTGTAAAGGGACTGGTTAGCCCGAACTGGGGCTGATCTCTGGTTCCTTGGCGAACTCCTCAGACCCCATCCGCGTGCGGTCGCCAAGCATGAAAGGGAGATGTCGCTTTTGCAGGATTAATAAACACCCCTCTCAAGTCACTCCTCTAGGTTCCAGGGATGTGGGCTCCTTAGATGTGTGTTTCCCCTAAAGGAACTTCTTTAAGGGACTAAATAAAGGCTATGATTATTGCCAGGTGTTGGTGCCCATTTTTTTTTTTTTTTTTTTGGTATAATTGTATATTCTCTGAATTCCTGTGTGCCGTGGGGAAAAGGATCCCGTCCTCCGTACCACTTCTCTTTGTACCTGGTTCTGAGCTGTCTTCTGCCTGGTTGGAGATATATATATATTTTTTTTTTTTAAAGAGTCCAGGGTTTTTCTCTCAGTGACAGGAATTTATAGCTGTATAAAATTGTCGTTTTTTTTGGAGGAGGAAAGCATTAAAAGTCTGGCATTGTTAAGGCATGATTATAATGCAGAAACAATTAGCCGTGGTCATGGAATGTTGGCTTTTTTAAATTTTAATTTCCTTTTTAGAAAATTCAGTTACAGGCCTATACCCAGTGGAAAAAAATGTTAAGATGAGCATTTAATATTGATTAAATCTTTGTTCCTCCCTTTCCAAAACTCCATTTTGTGTCGTTTCTGGCTTTTGCTTTGGGTGACTGATGTTTTTCAAGACCAGGGAGTTGTTTTTATTGAAGGATCAATGTGTTCTTTTGTACTTTGTGGTGAAGGTTAATGGAGACTGCGAGGGTACCAGACACTTTGGGTACAATATGCATTGTGATATGGAGAAAATGTCTCCTATGTATAGATCCAGATCACATTTAAAGACGTAAGTGCATCATACCTGTGTCATTGTGGACATTATGAGTAGGAATAATCACAGCCTCTTAACCCTGCGTATCATATTAACTAAGCACTAATGCCGTATCGTTTCTCTAAATAGCTACAAACATGTTTTTTTTAAATACTAGTATTGCAGTGTGACACTCCATAAAAAGCCAGTTTAAATAGCCAGTAAGGCCAGTTTAAATACTTTCTCCATTCCACAATGTATTAATTACTTACTATTATTGGGAAATGATGATAGAGGGTGAAGAAATTATGCATACACAGATAAACTAATTCAGACATTTTCCAAATATAACTACATTTCGATTGGCTGTAATTTAGATTGCCTTAATATCAATTTGGCTAATGCTCTATGTGTACTTGTAATTACCTCTCTGATCAATTGGTACCTACTCTTTACAGATTTAAGGTGTTAAGGGGAATTAGGTTGCATGTTTTCAATTCGGGCATTTGCTAAAAAGCTGGTGAAAGTAAGGAATTTTGAGGGCGGAGTTGCTTTTGTAGGAGAAGAGTCTCAGATTAAATAAGAAATTTAAACTGAGTACTTCTAAATGGGATTGTGAGGTCTGCCAGTCGAGATTCTGGGTTCACAAATACTAGTGGTTTCAACTGCAGACCACAAATTCTAATAATGTTTCAAAGTTTTCACTCAGTTTCTTCTGAGGAGAGGAGAGGAACGCATATATTTGGACAGAAACCCAGCTGAAGAAAGCATTGAGAATGTGTAGGTTTATTTCCGTTTTTATAGGGGGAACACTAAAGTATTACTGCATTAATAAGGTTTATTAACAAAGACCAAAATCTGTTTTCCAACTCTTCTGTTAGGTGTTTTCTCCCCTCTAAACATACATTATTTCATATATTTTTATGATGTACGTACCTTTTCTGTTCTAATGAGATAATATCATACTTATGGAAGATTTATCATCTGAGATATCAGTATTTATTTGAGGAAAATTTTCTTATTCGTTTCCCCATTAAAAAAAAATGTTTTAAGTGGTAAGGGAATTGATTAATTAACTGAATCTTGCTGAGCAAGCAGCATCTGATGATCTGTGAATTATCATCGCCCATTGTTCTGTGGAGCCTTAGCATAGAATCGAGATGCCAGCAAGAATCTTGCAGATTCTTTTAGATCGGTGTTCCTCAGCTGGGCATGGTTTTGCACCCAAGGAGGTATTTGCAGTTTCTGGAGACATTTTTGGTTGTTACAACTTCAGGAGGAGTAGTGGGGGTGGTGGTGAAAGGAGGCAGTGTTACTGGCACCCAGTGGGTAGAAGCCAAGAATGCTGCTCACCATCCTACAATGCCTGGTGCAGCCCCTATAGAAAAGAATTATTTGGCTCAAAATGTTGGTAGTTCTGGTGCTGAGAAATGCTGTTTTGGAATGCCAGGTGGGTAACAAGATTCAGGCTTCTGTCATGGCAAGTTGCTTCACTTCAGGCCCCTATTTTCTTCATCTGTAAAATGGAAATAAAAATATCCACCTTGAAACCAACTATAATGGAAAAAATAAAAATCATTAATTAAAAAAAATATCCACCTTGGCCATCTCACAAAGTCGTTGGGGATAATCAGGTAACTAAGGGATGGAAACTGAAGTGCTAGGAAAATTATAGCTATTGTGAAGATGTGATTTTTTTTTTTTTTTCTTGATTTTGTGTTTTAGGGCCACACCTGCAGCATATGGAGGTTCCCAGGCTAGGGGTCAAATTGGAGCTACAGCTGCTGGCCTACACCACAGCCACAGCAACGCTGGATCTGAGCCGCATCTGCTACCTACCCCACAGCTCATGGCAGTGGAGGATCCTTAGCCCACTGAGCAACGCCAGGGATCAAACCTGCCACCTCATGGTTCCTAGTGGGATTCGTTTCCGCTAAGCTACAACGGGAACTCCAAGACATGATTTTTTTAAATGAGTGAGTTATTACAAATACTGGTAGTCACAGAGGAAGGGGGTTAAGGCAGTATCTTGAGTGCCAGGATTGGATTGTTAGGTGTTATTGAATTCTTTTTGAGGGTAGAGGATTTATTTAATGTAGTTTTATTATTTTTAAAATACAAATTTTTTAGCTCTATAATTTCTCTTTTTGCTGCCCCCATAGCATGTGGAAGTTCCCAGGCCAGGGATCCAACCCATGCTATAGCAGCGACCTGAGCTACTGCAGTGACCATGCTAGATCCTTAACCTGATGGGCCACGTGGGAACTCCTATAATTTCTCTCAACATAAAGGATCATTTTCTCATTGTTAACAAGAGAGACAACTCTTTGTATTAAGGAATATCAAGTTCTTAACCAATTTCTTTTCTCTAAGCCTCATTAATACTAGAAGAAGAGTTAATGATGGAAAAAGCAGCAGCTAGTGTGTAAGGAAGGTGGTATTTGTTTCTCTGCCCTTCGTTTTTTTAAGAGTTATGATGTACAGGCAATTAGGTTGTAGGAGACATTAGAGGAATTGGTTCCTTGTGTTTTTTTTTTCCTTTGCGGGCTAATTTCCAAGCTATGTTCTCGTTGGACATGTTGTTTTCCTCTCTGCTTCTTGCTCTCTCCTGAACTCAGCTAGGTGTGCCACTATTGCTTCCTGTCTCGAAAACCCTACAGTAACCCTACGGGGTTTAAACAGCTGCCATGTTGAAATGACCGGGTTTCTGGGGCAGGAAACTACTTCCTGTGAGTATTCTTTCCTCTGAAGTGCACCAGCTTTTTTGGCCGTTTGAGGCAACAAGAAGGCATAGACCATTAAGTTCATTTCCGTAGTATATTTACTTCTGAGGTTTTATGATCTGTGATTCTTAACAGCTAGCAGTGGGCACACATTTTTTTTTTTTCCTTGGTGTCCTGTGAGTAAATTGCTGAGTCCCGAGGCAAGACCTCTTTGGAAGCAAAATGAACATTTCTTTACGTCTCCTCTAGCCAGAAGACAGAGCTGGTCTTTGTGGAGATATTTTTAATCTGTGGCAACCGGATTTACTTACCAGTAATATTCACTCAGCACTTTGTTCATTCATTTATTCATTCAGTAAATACTTGTGCACCTCTTGCTGTGAGTCTCAGAGAGTGAATAAACCGAACAAAACAGGCAAAAATCCTACTTTTATAGAGTTTACAGTCTAGTGGAAGACCCTTGAGTCTGTTCACAGTTTTTCGGTTGCAGATGATACACGTAAAAATGTAAACCCTATTTTGTGATTATAGAATGTCTTCTCGAAATCTTTATGGCCCTCGTTTAAAGTCCAAGTACTACCAGAGGTATCCCCCACCCCGCCCCGTTACCCCCCTTTTCTTACGTTACAGATTCGTTAACTCATTCTTTTTATATACAAACATCTCTTCATTCTTTGTATGTACAAACACCTACTAAGTTCCTGGCAGATGGATGAGATGGTTTATATGGAAACAGGCCTATTATATGTAGATATAACACAGTGTGGGTCAGAATTAAGAACACTTTGGCCCCTGAAGAGAGCTAAATTCTGTGTGGAGTCCTTGTCCAGTGCTTTTTTGAAGAGGTTTCATTTGAGTTGGTCCTTGAGGAGTGAATAGGAGTTCTTTTGCTTAGAAGTGGGAAGGAATTTTAGGCAGAGATAGAGCAGGAGCAAAAAAAGGTGGGCGGCATGTGCACGATGTTGGTAAGCAACTTGGAGGTGGCCATGGTGACCAGAGCAGACTGCTGGAGGTGGAGCTGGGCATGCAGGATGGGGCACAAGTGTGTGAGCAGTGTGAAGTCGGGGAATGAGTGAATTCCCTGTGTTGAATGAGTGAATCGGGGAGATGGAAAGCCATTCATAGTTTTTGAGCTCAAGAACAACATCATTAGAACATGAAATAGTTGCCATTGTGGCATGGGTTTGATCCCTGACCTTGCTCAGTGGGTTAAGGATCCAGAGTTGCCGTGAGCTGCAGTGCAGGTAGCCCACTCGACTTGAAAATGGCATGGCTGTGGCTGTGGCATAGGCTGGCAGCTGCAGCTCTAATTCGACCCCTAGCCTGGGAACTTCCATTATGCTGCCATTTTGGTGCTAAAAAGCAAAAAAAAAAAAAAAAAAAAAGGAGGGACATGAAACAGCTGTGAAGCACTGACAGTTCTATGAAGGGTTAGCTTCATTTGACTGTTGTGTTACTCTTTCTATGGTCCCTATCACAAAATATTCCGTACTTAATCACCACTTATCAATTGTTCAGAAGACTGCTAGGAAATAGGAAATGCTTAAAGCCGAAACAGATGTTATGAAGTCCACATATACTTTCCTTACAGTGGAGTAAAACTTTGTTCTCCTTTCAGTTTATAAAGGATTTGTTGACAATCTGCCTAATTGGTTTTCAAGTCAATAGGAGATTAAATATTACAAACGTTAAGAGACGGGAGTTGTTAAGAGGGTGAATGCAGGAAGGCACATTCTCTGAGGTAGGCAATGTTAATTTTTATCTTGGAAGTGAATGAGGAGAGGTTTATGAAAAGCAGAGCCATAATTCAAAAAATGAAACAGTCTGGGTGGGGCTGTTTCGCGGAGGGGCAGATGCCATCGTAAGTACCCTAGCGCATCGAAGGTGTCACTCTCAGCACACAGTATGGTAATTGTTATTGGTAATGACCAAGCCATTAAGAAGAGAAGAGGTCAAGTTGTGGAGCATAATGGAAATGAGGTCAGATGGTTCTGGTCTGCAGCAGAAAAGGGCAGCTTTAGGGGCAGGTGGTGAATGGAGGTGGGGGTGGAGTAAGAATCTGCTGTTAGGATAGCAGCAGGACAGGCTCAAAGAAGAGGTTTTCTTCGCGGAAAACCCAGTGAGGAATCTGCTCCATCCACAGAAGGTGCTTTAATTGTTCATGGAAAGTGACGAGTAATCCGAAAGAGGAGGCTGCCTCTGCAGATTGGAAGAAGGGGAGCCGTGCCTGTCTGGGGAGAAGGCTGGAATAGCTGGAGCTCAGTAGTTGGGGGAGACTAAATCAGGTCAACTTAATTAAGCCTCTAGATAGCCTTGTTTACTGATTCACTGTATTTTAGTCTTGTTTTTCATAATCTGTGTTTTTGGAGACTCGGGGGCCAAATTGTTTGATTTGATCCTACCTGTGAGTACGTGGGCAAGTTACACCTGTTTCCTCATCCAAAAGATGAAGATAAGATGGTACTTACCTCTAAGGTTGTTTTGAGGGTTGAGTGACTACGCCTCAAGGTTTTGGAACGGTGCCAGGCATATGTGAGCTAAACACTTGTTAGCGTGCTCACTTTCTCTCATGTTCCCCTCCCCCTTTTTGTGGATTGCTGAATATGCTTTGTGTTAAAAACAGAGCTCAAATTATATTCAGAATGCTTTAAGATGGTAGGGAAGTGCAACCTGCTAAATACAGAACAGAGTAGCCGATACATTCTACATTAGAAAGGCTTAAGTTAGAAATGGAAAAATCTGGAGTTCCTGTCCAGGCGCAGTGGAAATGAATCCGACTAGGAACCTTGAGGTTGCGTGTTCAATCCCTGGCCTTACTCAGTGGGTTAAGGATCTGGCATTGCCATGAGCTGTGGTGTAGGTTGCAGATGCGACTCGGATCTGCTGTGGCTGTGGCTGTGGCTTTGTGTAGGTCGAGGCTATAGCTCCAATTCGACCCTTGGCATGGTAACCTCCATATGCCTTGGGCGCAGCCCAAAAAGACAGAAAAAAAAAAAAAAAAAAAAAAGAAATGGAAAAATCAAAAAAGTTTAAGTGCCTAAAGAAAGCATTTTCTCAAATCTAGAATTTAGTATGTAGATAGCACCGAGGTGATAAATACAGTTTTTTACTCTTATTTTTAAGAAAAAATGAGAAATGAAGGTGCTTTTAATTTAACTATTTTTAAAATTTAATTGTAAATGCCATCTGTGGAATATAATTTGTTAGGAATGTGTAAGACTTTCTGGGAAAGTTGATGTAAATCTGCTGTGTTGCCCTCATTGATTCAGCTTACTTAGCAAGTGGTGAGCTATTGGCAGAGGCACAAGCATACCTGTTAAATAGTGTTTTTAGAGTTGTGTAGAAACTTAAAATCTTATAAGGAGTTACCGGCATGGCTCAGTGGAAGCAAATCTGATTAGCGTCCATGAACCCTCTCTCAGTGGGTTAAGGATCTGGTGTTAATGTGAGCTGTGGTGTAGGTTGCAGATGCAGCTCAGATCCCATGTTGTTGTGGCTGTGGCTACAACTGCAATTCGACCCCTAGCCTGGGAACCTCCTTATTCTGCAGGTGTGGCCCTAAAGAGACAAAAGACAAAAACAACCAAAAACAAATATAAAAGTAAAAAACATACAGCTTCTTGGTTGTACACAGGCAAGAGGCCAGATTTGGCGAGTGAGCCCAGGTTTGTGGACCTCTGCCTTAGCATGTCGTGGTTTCTCCCCCTCAACCACAACCTTAGTGTCATATTCAGGGCTCCTTGTAACAAAATCTCAACTTGTCGGCTTATTCTCCATTTCTCTCCTTCTACACAGTACCAAAACAGGTAATTCATTATTTTTCACTGGCGCCTCAAACATTTCACATATTTTTCTGCCTCCTCCATGGACTTTGCCCAGGCTCATGCTTGCCACCTGTCAACATTCTGTAACTTTCCAGACCCCTTCAGAGGTCCCTGACCCTCTCCCCCAGTCACCAGCGAGAGGCATGTGTGTACAGGGTACTCGAGAGGGTTATCCCTCTTCTAGGGCATCGTGTCCTGCCTTCAGTTCCTTTGTAGACTCCCTCCCCTCTGCAGTGCCAAGGTTCTGGAGCACAGGAACTTACTGTAATATCGCCTTTCACAGAAGGCACATGGGTGTTGATGGAGTAAATGCTAAATCCTCTGTAGATATGTGCCATTTGTAGAGGTTCAGAGTGGGAACATTTTACTAAAAGGAGTTTGCCCAGAGTATATTTGTGATTCTTATACAAAGCGGTCCAGCTTTGTGAGAGATCCTGAAGCATTTTGTAAGACTTTGGTGGGCTTCTTGGTCCTGTCGGTGGCTTATTGGTGATGTTCGTTTTCAGGCATTGATATGTTTCCTTTTATAAAACAGAAAAAGAGAAGGATGGCTCTGTAAATCATAATGTTTCCTTGCCTGAAAGCTCAAGGCCAAGTTGTTGGCGTGTTTTGGGTTGCTGTCCATTTTTCTTACCATCGTCTTCCTGCCTCCGTCTCCTGCCAGGTCACTCGTCACATTAGGTCCTCCCTTCAAAGAATGGTTCTGTTATATGGGTCTTACGTTTTTATATGTGACGCCCCAACTTTTTTTTTTTTTCCTTTTTGTAGAGAAATTTGAATAATAAATATTAGGCCTCTGGTTTATCCCAACCTGAGGTAACACCAAGATGGTAAAAGAGATAAATATCTTGGAAGAAACAGGCAGAAGACTCTAGGGGTAATTTGGGATTCATCCTGTGGGGTTGGTGGAAAGTGAGAAAAGCACTTTCCAGATGTCTTCGTAATCTTTTGGTTAACTTGTGCTTGGGGTGGGTCATGGCTCTGAGTGAGTAGCACATCTTCTCAAAGGGGAGGAGAGAGAGGGAGAGGATGCGACTCAAGGTTAGTAAGCTTTTACTATGTGTCAGCTGTTGGCATGCTTTGCATTTGATGTTTAATCTTTTAATAGCCAGAGTTGGATCTTAATGGCATCATTTTCCAGATGAACAAACCAAACTAATAAATGGCAGAGCCGAAAGTCAAATTTGCAGTATTCTCATTTAAAAAAAAAAAACGAAACGAAAACTTTTCTACTCTTTCCTTGTCCTCCTAGCTTTACAGATATCTAATTGGAAAACTTTTCGTCTCTTAAACAAAAGCCGCCTTTCTCTTGTCTTCTCACTTGTTCCCTCCCCCTTCTTTTTGTTTCTGGCTTGGGTGTATAAACAAGAACCCATGGATGTGTTCCTATCCTGTTTTCTAACCTAATGCTTTTGAAGCAGTTTTAAGCTTTTGGAGAAGTGCCTCTAGCGACCTGTGTTGTATTTGGTATTGTTAGATGCTAAGTAACAAAGAGGATATGAAAGGATTTTTTTTTTTTTTTTTTGACAGAGAGGGGTCGAAATGGGCAGTTGGGTTAATTTAGCTGTGCTAAAGATAATTTGGTACTTTTGACATTTTAAAACCAAACGATTTACTGTTATTTTATATTACCTGGCTATTATATAATATGTCCTGTGATTATTGGTTGGATCTGAGTATGCTAGACCTGTTTTGAAGAAGCATGCTGGACTTGGAACCAGGAGGAGCCAATCTTAAATTTTCCACTGACACTTACTATAGCTCTGTGACTCAGAGCTCATAATTGAGCCTCAGTTTTGCTTAGCTGTAAAATGGATTTAATAGAAACTATCACCAAGGTGGTTTTGTGAAGGTTAAATGAGGTAGAACCTAGGAAATAGCTTCAGACATTGCCTGGGGTTCAACAGCGTTTAATAAATGTTACCCACTCCTAAAACCTAAATGCTGAACATTGCCAGTGCATCTGTAAATGCTTGTGTAATGTCTTATGTGTTAAAGCGGGAACTTTATAGATAGGTATTACTCAAGTTATGAATGTCTTGAAAAAAAATTTTTTTAATGGCTGCTCCTGAGACAAATGGAAGTTCCCAGGCCAGGGATGGAATCTGAGCTGCAGCTGCAGCAGCAACTCTGGCTCCTTTAGCCTACTGTGCTGGGCTGGGGATCAAACCTGAACCTCCTGGGCAGCCTGAGCGCCTGCAGTTGGGTTCCTAACCTGTTGCATCACAGCGGGAACTCCACTGAGTTATGAACTTCTGATGCAGGAAACCCCCTTATGCAAATAGCTGGTTTCCCACTCCTTCAGAAGCATCAGCATAACAGAGTGGTTCAGACTCCCGAATCTGGAACCAGCATCTGTGGGTTTGAACTTCATTTTAATTCATGCTATCCTTTTCTCATGTGTAATACACTTTCATCAGTCCCCTTCCTTATGCATTTCTTGCTTTGATACTTAAAAAATCTGTATTTGTTTTATGTGAAAATCTGAACATCTAATAATGACTGATAAAGCCATCTGTGTGTTAAGGATACTTTTATTCATATAATCTCAAGTAAATGAAAAAAAATACTGTTTATTGACAGCTTATTCTGCACCAGTCATTCAGTTTAGTAAGCTGGGGCTTAGAGTGGTTGAATAACATGTTTAAAAGCACCCTGCTTTTAGGTGGGGAACCTGTGTTTGAGGGAGACCAAGACTACCTGCCCTTGGTCTCAAAATCCCAGAGCTCCTCCTCCACCCCATCTGCGCCCCTTTTTAACCTGCTGGGGCTTTCCCTCAAACTCCAGCTTTCAATATGACAGGATCACTCATGGTTCTCTTTGGCCGCAGTGATGTTTTCTGCTCTTTTGGCAGGGCAGCTGTGTATAGTGTTTCAGATGCTTTGTGTTAAATTGGTTTTTTGTGTGTTGGCTCAGAAACCTAACCACATTTATAGGAGTTGTGTACTCGAGGCAAATGTGCTCCAAATTTCAACCAACCAACTGGGAATGAATTTTTAAGAAGGTTTATAAACGAGAGGCATGCTTATGTGTCATGCCTGAACCAGGCACGTTCTGGAATGGTATACACGTTATTGCACTGATTTGCTTAGTTGTCTGTCCTCATCTGCGGTTGACCTGTGTATCACCAGCCACTGCCATTGTGTTTGTCACATAGTAGGAACCCTGTGTGGAGACCTATTTAGTCCTCTTTAAAAATCAATGTTTTTTATACTTTTCTCTAGCTTGATATATTTCAGTAAAGAAAAATCAATAGAATGTCAGGCAACATTGAGAGAGGAATATTGCCATGCAGTTCCCAATCAGATGAAAATACTGCTTATGCCAGGGCAAAGTGAGACATTTAAAGGTACTTGGGAGCCAGACACTTAAGAGAATATTGCTTCGATTATTGGGAAGCAAGGAAAGCAGTCAAACGAGTTCTTTCTTGGCTTGGAGTCTTGTTTGCTCTTCTCGGGTTAGAACCAATAGAGCTAATGGTTTTTAGAGATCCTGGAGACAGGTCTGCTATGAAATGCCAGCATATTTAGTTCTAAGTTTATAGACATTTTCTAGTAAGTGCTGTTCAAGGATTTGTAGCTACACGATGGCCATTACATCTTATAATAACTTTAAGAGTTTGAAGAAAAAAAGCAAAACCACCCAGGGACATTTCCTTCCCCAATTTTACAACAGAGAAAACTAAGAATCAGAGCACTTAGATGACTTGCCCAAGACCTCTGTGGACCCCTCCTGTACTGTTGTTTTAATATAGCATCAGGCTCGATTTGTGATCGAGTCAGAATGATACAGAAGGGGGTCACATATAGAGCTCAGGTCACTAAATATATACCCATTTGTTCAAATAGTTCCAGGAAGTCTAAGATGTATTTGTGGGTAGGAGTTTTAGAGATTATCTGAGAGAAATTACGTTGGGTCCAGCCACTACTTTGGACATTATGAAGGTCAGTTTCTTGTGGGAGGAGAGGTAAAAACTGTTGTTTTTAGCCCTTGCCACACTGGAAGTTGCAAAGGATAGAAGGGGCCAAGTCACTCTTGCTTATCCTTCTAGTCCTGGTCAGCCTCATGCCTGCTGTTGTGCAGTAATAAAATACTATCGATCGCATGAATGCCAGTCAGGAGAAGCTAACTATGGATTAATCTTATGGAAAGCCTGTTTGATTGTTTGGCATTTTTTATGTTGTTTCTTTTATCAAGAGAAAAGTCACTTTACAAAGCACCCGTAATCTAATTAGACCTTAACGGAGGAAACCTTATATTAAGAACAGCAAAAACAAAACGTTGAGAGGTCATTATAGATAAAAAGGTGCTCTCCTGTATAACTTCCATCGTATCCTTAAGGCAACTGAGATTCAGAGGGCTGAAACAATTGCTTTTGAGTTAGCCCCAAGCTGTGCATTTACCTGCTGTGCTCAGGGGCCTCACTGCTCTTGTCTGGTTTTGGGGAACATCACAGCCTGTGATGCCTCCCCTGCTACAGTCGGCTCAAGTCCAGCTGCTCCTGGGCCCTTGTGCTGCCCCAGGGTTCCACACAGCCTCCCAGAAGCTTGGTCTTTAGACCCACTGCCTCTGGTCCTGGCCAAGGCCCTGTCCTCATACCTGAGTGAGAATGACCTGGCCTTGTGCTGTTCTTGCATATTCTCACTGTGGGAACAGAGACTGGGAAGTAATTCATTCGAACTATTTATGGCTGAAGCAGGGTGCCTTAAAGCACAAGGTCTGACTTGGGCCTCGGAGGAGAGAAAAGTTTTTATTTCTTCTTTTCTTTTTACCTTTTTCTTTAGTAATTAAAAAGTTTCAAGCTGTGAATTCACAATAACTAACTTTTTTGTATAAGAAAGATACATATTTTATGGGATCTTCATTGATCTGTATTTTGTTTCATTTATTTCTATAGATATTAGACCTTGCAGTTTTAGTTGCTCCTCTAAAAAGTTATTTGAATTAATTTTAGATAATTTATTTAATCTATGTTCAAAAAGTAGTTACAGTTTCATGTAGAAAATGGTTAGCCATTCTTGCATTGACTTTCAGAGTGTCAGGATATAAATCTAATATTGGCTTTTCCTCAGCAGTCATTTGAAATTTGCTATAGCTACTAAATTCTTTACAAATTTCTTCAGCATTTTAAAGAAGTTAAATAATGTGTTTGCATTTTATAAAAATCAGAATAAATAATTCTAAGATGTCACTCAGATGAATATTTTTGTTAATATTAGTGTTTATTTTTCAGACTTTGTGTCATGCAGATATGGACCTATGAGTTGAAAACATTTTTCCAAGGAGATCATAGAGTGTAGTAGTGTAATCTCATTTTTTCACCAAGTGACTTCCACAATTTTACCCCAATGATGTAATAACTTTTGGTTAGGTTGAAAACTTTTTATGGTACGTGGTATGGATGAATGAAAGTTTATTTACCTAGTGCTCTAATATGTTACATATATATTGTTTTGCCCACTGTAAGTAATCTTGTTATAAACATCTTTTTTTTTTTTTTTTTGCCTTTTATGGCCATATCCGCAGCATATGGAGGTTCCCAGGCCAGGGGTCGAATCGGAGCTACAGCTGCCAGCCTGTGCTACAGCAACTTGGGATCCAAGCCTTGTCAGCGACCTACACCACAGCTCATGGCTACGCTGGAGCCTTAACCCACTGAGCGAGGCCAGGGATGGAACCCGCAACCTCATGGTTACTAGTTGGATTTGTTTCCACTGTGCTACATCGGGAACTCCTGTTATAAACATCTTTGTGTCTCCTTTTTGTGTGTGTATGCACGTGCTTCTCTGATTATTTCCACTAGGTGATTGTAAATGGTATTGTAATCTGAAAGTTTTTCACATTTAAAAATTTTGGATATTATTTATGCCATAATTTAAAAAGCACACACTGTACTTCAATGGAAATATCAAAAATCTACCCAGTGTTTTTTTTTAGGAGAGTAAGTTCTGTTGGCTTTTTGGCAAATGTTTGTCCTGGGAACAGTGGGATGCCCAAGCAGCGTTTCTAATGGTTAGATTTTCCACGGAGCACCGTAAACGTTCCGGGCTGCCAGATTCAAAGATTTGCTCTAGAAGTATGAGATGGGAGCCACCTTAAATAGCTGGAAGGTAATCCTGTGGCAGAGATAGGCTTTGTCATTTTGTGTCTACCAGGTGTTGCAGTGAACCTGTAAAACCCTTCCAAGTAAAGTCTTTTTTTTTTGCCCTTATGATTAAAATGCTGGCTGCTAATCTTTCATGATAAAGAGAGAAGCCCAAGGCGGTTTCAGATGATGGATCTTTTCCTGATTAGTGGCAATGAAGATTTCACATGGATAGTATTTCCAGTGTTGCGAGGGTATTTTATTGGTCAGGTCTGCTTAAGTGAAATGAACAAGGCTAATTTATCTTTGCAAAGACTTGTGACAACAAGTTCTTAACTACACTCCCTGGGGAGTGCAGTTCACTTTTAAGATTGTGCTTTAGGAGTTCCCGTCGTGGCGCAGTGGTTAACGAATCCAACTAGAAACCATGAGGTTGCGGGTTTGATCCCTGCCCTTGCTCAGTGGGTTAAGGATCCGGCGTTGCCGTGAACTGTGGTGTAGGTTGCAGACGCGGCTTGGATCCCGCGTTGCTGTGGCTCTGGCGTAGGCTGGCGGCTACAGCTCCGATTAGACCCCTAGCCTGGGAACCTCCATATGCCTCGGGAGTGGCCCAAGAAATAGCAAAAAAAAAAAAAAAAAAAAAAAAAAAAAAAAAGATTGTGCTTCAGGCGTTTCTCTGCAGCCTTATTCTGTGAGCCTTTCAGGTTCTAGATATGAAAACTGGTTTGACGTTAATGCCTAGCCAACAGCTTTTTAGATGTCCTCTTCGCAGAAGTCAGACGGAGTCTGTGGAGCCAGCACCATTCCTTCCTGCTTTTTTTTGCTCCTTTCTCTGTGCCTCCGGGTTCACACACGAGAGTCATTATGCCTAGACAGTCATAAACAATATTTATGACTATAAACATTATCTAATCAGACTTGTATTTAATAAAATTAAATCCTGTCAATTATTAGTGAAAACCAAACCAAGGGAGCATTGAGTTGAAGAACTGGGAAAGGGCAAAGTTCTTCAAATAACTCCCAGATAAAAGATCTTATCAATGTATTCTCCTGCCATTCTTTGACTTAAGAGTTAGAATGTTCCATCCAAAGCCTTGATAAGTTCAGGGTAATGCTTTAGGTGGTCTCTTTCATATTATACTTCAGGTTATTTAGAAACATTTATAATTCTAAATCCATTTATTTCTATATAAACATTTTATGATTGTATATCTCTCCCTCTATGTAATCTAATACAGATTTAGATTGATACTGATTTCTTTCTTTATGAAAGTATGGTTGATTTACAGTGTTGTGCCAATTTTTGCTGTAGAGCAAAGTGACTCAGTTATATGTATATATGTTTCATGAATCGTCTGTCCCAGGAGATTGGATATAATTCCCTCTGCTGTGCAGTGGGACTTTGTTCTTTATCCATTCTAAATGTAATAGTTCGCATATATTAACCCCAAACTCCCAGTCCATCCCACTCCCTCCCCCTCCCCCTCGGCAACCACAAGCCTGTTCTCAATTGTCTGAGTCTGTTTCCGTTTTATAGATAGGTTCATCTGTGCCATATTTTAGATTCTACATATAAGTGATATCATATGGTATCTGTCTTTTTCTTTCTGACTTACTTCACTTAGTATGATAATCTCTATTTGCATCCATGTTGCTTCAAATGGCATTATTTCATATTTTTTGTCTGAGTAGTATTCCATTGTATATATGCACCATATCTTCTTAATCTGTTCGTCTGTCTACGGATATCTAGGTTGTTTCCATGCCTTGGCTATTGTGAATGGTGCTGCTGTGACAGTAGGAGTGCATATATCTTTTTGAATTAGAGTTTTGCCCAGATTTATGCGCAGGAGTGGGATTGCTGGATCCTATGATAATTCTATTTTTAGTTTTTTGAGGTATCTCCCTTCTGTTTTCCATAGTGGTTGTACCAGTTTACATTCCCACCACAGTATAGGATGGTTCCCTTTTCTCCACCCCCTCTCTAGCATTTGTTCCTTGTAGACTTTAACAATGGCTTTTCTGACTGGTGTAAAGTCATTGTGTTTTTGATTTGCATTTCTCTAATAATTAGTGATGTTGATGATTTTTTCATGTGCCCATTGGCCATCCATATGTCTTCTCTGGAGAAATGTCTGTGTTGGTCTTTTTCCCATTTTTCAGTTGGGTCATTTGCTTTTCTGTTGAGTTTTACCGTTCTGTATGTGGTCTTTTCTTTTTTTTGGTTTCCTTTGCTGTGCAAAAGCTTATAAGTTTGATATGGTCCCATTTGTTTACTTTTATTTTTATTTCTATTGCCTGGGGAGAATGAGCTAATAAAAAAAAAACCATTTGTGTCATTTATGTTGGAGAATGTTTTGCCTATGTTCTCTTCTAGGAGTTCTATGTTGTCATGTCTTACGTTTAAGTCTTAAGCCATTTTGAGTTTATTTTTGTGCATAGTGTGAGGGTATGTTCTAATTTCATTGATTTACATGCAGTGGTCCAATTTTCCCAGCAGCGCTTGCTGAAGACAGTGTCTTTTTCCAATTTTGTATTCTTGACTTCTTTGTCGAAGATTAATTCACCATAGGTGTCTGGGTATATTTCTGGGCCCTCTATTTTGTTCCATTGATCTGTATGTTTTTTGTTTTTTAACTGCAGCTTTGTTGTACTGTCTGAAATCTGGGAGAGTTAATGCCTCTTGCCTTGTTTTTTTTCCCTCTGGATTTCTCTGGCAACTCTGGGTCTTTTATGGTTTCATATAAATTTTTGGATTATTTGTTTTTGTTCTGTGAAAAATGTCATGGGTAATTTGATAGGGTTTGCATTAAATCTATAGATTGCTTTGGATAGTATGGCCATTTTAACAATATTAATTTTTCCGATCTGGAAGCATGACCTATCTTTCCAGTTCTTTAAATCCTCTTTAATTTCCTTTACTAATGTTTTATAGTTCTCAGGATATAAATCTCCTTAGGTTTATTCCAGGTTTTTGTTTTTTTGGGTTTTTTTTTTTTAGTGCAATTTTAAAAGGTACTGTTGGATTCAGTTTGCTAAAATTTCGTTGAGAATTTTTGTATCTATATGCATCAGAGGTATTGACCTATAATTTTTCCTTTGGTTTTGGTATTAGAGTGATGGTGGCTTCATAGAATGTCTTTGGGAGTGTTCCTTCCTCAGTCACTGGAAGAGTTTTAGTATAAATTCTTCTTTGCATGTTTGATCAATTCACCTGTGAAGCCATCTGGTTGTAGACTTTTGTAGGAGTTTTTTTTTTTTTTTTAATTACATATTCTATTTCACTTCTAGTGATTGATCTGTTCATATTATCTGTTTTTTCTTGATTCAGTTTTGGTGGGCTCTATGTTTCTAGAAAGTTGTCCATTTCTTCTAGGTTGTCAGATTTGTTAGCATACAGTTGTTCACAGTATTCTCTTACGGCTTTTTCTATTTCTTTGGTATTAGTTGAGATTTCTTCTTTTTCATTTCTTTCTTTCTTTTTTTTTTTTTTTTTTGGTCTTTTTGTCTTCCTAGGGCTGTACCCACGGCATGTGGAGGTTCCCAGACTAGGGGTCTAATCGGAACTGTAGCTGCCAGCCTATGCCATAGCCACAGCAACTCAGGGATCCGAGCCATGTCTGTGACCTACACCACAGCTCACGGCAACGCTGGATCCTTAACCCACTGAGTGAGACTAGGGATCAAACCTGCAACCTCATGGCTCCTAGTCGGATTTGTTAACCACTGAGCCACGACCGGAACTCTCTGCCTTTTTCATTTCTTATTTTGTTTATTTGGGCTCTCTAATGATTTCTTTTTTAAATAATTTTTTCCTTAAGAAATACAGTGGTACTCTGGTGTAACATGATGTATTTCCCAACTGGAAAGATTGTGTTAAATTTGGAATTGTACTCAGTAAATTATGGAACTGTGTACTACTTTCTAGTATGTGATCCTGCAGATAACATTTCAAAACGAGCTATGGAGAGAAAATTCTTGTTTAAGGTCCTATCACTCAGCCAAATTGCTTTTCTTTTGGATGTCCCTGTTCTCTTTTGGTGTCTCAGGCAAGTGGGGGTGGGGTGGGTACACGTGGAAGGTGTTGGGATTTATTGGCCCACATAACTAGAACTTTGTAAGGGAGGAGGTGAGAAGCCATGAGCTCCAGCAGTGTCAAGGCATGATCCTTTTGTTAGGAGTCCTACTTGTTTCTCCTTTTGTTTCATTGGGCTCATTTCCTGCCATAGCAAGGTTTTCTCCAAATGACTCAAGAGAGAACAACTGGCTATCTCAAGATGATATTCATTTGGCTTCCATTCGTCAAGTCTCTCCAAAGACCCTTGCTTGGGTCACCACTTGGTCTCATAGGTGGACAGTGGTTAGTCAGACCAGGGTCATCTGTAGGGATCAGGGCAGGACCCTGTGATCCATAGTCCTAGCAGAATGCCAAGGTTTCATCAGCGGTTTCTACACAGATAAAAACAACATATGTTGGAGTTCCCATCGTGGCGCAGTGGTTAACAAATCCGACTGGGAACCATGAGGTTGCGGGTTCGGTCCCTGCTCTTGCTCAGCAGGTTAAGGGTCCGGTGTTGCTGTGAGCTGTGGTGTAGGTTGCAGACGTGGCTCGGATCCCGTGTTGCTGTGGCTCTGGCGTAGGCCGGTGGCTACAGCTCTGATTAGACCCCTAGCCTGGGAACCTCCACATGCTGAGGGAGCGGCCCAAGAAATAGCAAAAAGACAAAACAAAAACAAAAACATATGTCTATCATGACGCCTTGAATTGACAGTTAAAAAGTTTGAAAAAAAAATTGTAGTAAAATATGCAACATAAAATTGACCATTTTTAAGTTCAGTAGTGTTGGGTAAATTTACATTATTGTGCAGTGTATTTCCAGGACTCTTTTCATCTTGGAAAACTGAAATTCTATATCTATTAAAAAATGTTCTTCCACTCCATTCTCCCTTCTTCTCAGCATCCCCTCTTCCCAAACTACCATTCTACTTTCTGTGTCTATGAATTTGATTCCTTTAGGTACCTCATTTAAGTGGGAATCTTACAGTATTCTTTTGTGATTGACTTAGTGTCACTTAGTAGTGTTCTCAGGGTTTATTCATGTTGTAGCATGTGTGAGAATTTTCAAAACTAATTAGCATATCAAATTATATACAACATTTTGTTTATCCATTCCATCCATTGATGGATACTTGGGCTATTTACACCTTTTGGTTATTGTGAATAATACTGCTATGAATACAGATGTACAAATATCTCTTTGAGACCCTGGTTTCAATTGTTTGGTGAACTGGCAGTTTTTTACACAACTCTTAAAACAGGTGCAAAACTAAGTTAATCTTTTTCCCTGAAAAGTGCCCTTTATCTTAACCTCCCTCTCATGTCACCTTCACTGGTTACCAAAGCCATGTGTATCCTCAGCCTCATTTTGACTCATCTCTCCTGGATTGTTAGTCACCAATTTTGATAGTTTTGTAGCTCCTAAATACCTTTTAGTCTGATAGCTTCCTTGAGTATAGTTTATTCTCAAGATTCTCTCATATTCTCTATGAATAAAGAATTTCATGGTCAGATATTTGGGAATTGTGTGATGTTGCTTAGTGTATCCTTTTCATAGAGAACCAAAATGTTTTTTTATTTTTTTGTCCTTTTTAGGGCCACACCCGCGGCATATGGAGCTTCCCAGGCTAGGGGTCTAATTGGAGCTGTAGCCTCTGGCCTATGCCAGAGTCACAGCAATGCGGGATCCGAGCCGTGTCTTCCACCTACACTGCAATTCACGGCAATGCCAGGTCCTTAACCCACTGCAGGGATTGAACCTGCAGCCTCCTGGTTCCTAGTTGAATTCGTTAACCACTGAGTTGTGACGGGAACTCCCCAAAATATTATTAACATCCTAAAGTCTCAAGAAATCTTACAGTAGAGAAACTATTGAATGTTATTCAGTCAGCTGTTTTCCAAATTCATGACCATGGAGTTGCTTTTTTACTTAACACTTACTGATAGGAAATTGAGAAAGAAACACAGTTCTCATCTGTCCTTGCCTTTTCACCCCCAGTCTTTACTTCCTTTCTCTAGATTGCATCTCTGACTTGAGCTATCGCCCAGACCTCTGAAATCGGGATTTAAATCCTTTTTGCCTTATAGATTCATTTGGCAGTCACTTGAAGCCTCCTTCTCTTGGAATAAAAGAACATATGCTATTAAATACATAAGATTACTAATCATTCACCGATTTGTTAGAGAAAAGCTGTCCTCTGGTTCATCTTCAACTGCTTCAGCCTGGAAATGTTACGTGGAAAGACAGTAATGTATGGTAAGAAATAGAATGGGCAGTAGAGTTTGGACAGTCTGTGTGGACAGGTTATTTAACGTTCTCTGTCTCAGTTTACTCATCTGCAGAGCAAATGTAATAATAGTACCTACCTCACAGGGTTTTATGAGGATTAGGTGAATCCTTATATTTAAAGCACTTAGAACAGTGACTGGCATATATAAGAGCCCAATAAATGTTAGTTGCTGTTTCTCCCTCCCTCCACTGCCACCCTCTGTGGTAGCATCATCTTATTGCAAAAGATGATTTATGGTTCCTGCCAAGTTCATTATTCATAGATTTTGCATGCATTTCCGTAGTTAATCCTCAGTGAAGGAAAAAAATGCATCTGATAACATTTCCTGTAATTAACTTTTTCGGAGCTCAGTAAGTGGAAAATATAGAACATTTTTTGTTAGTGTAGAATGTTTGCTTTATTTAGCAAACGCTTATTCTCAAAACTTAAACAAAATATTAGAGAAAACACTGGAAGGAAGTGTGGTTATGGGTGAGTGACTGACTTGGAGGATTTTTATTTCACTGAGACTCAAGTAATTTTTTTGAGAGTTTCAGCAGATAAGAGTATGAGTTCCAGTCATAGTCTTGTGACTTTGGGCAAGTGACCTAAATGATGCCTTGCCATTTACTGTATACCATCATTTACTTACTTGTAGAAATGAGGCTGGTTATACCTACTAGGGTTAATTTGAATATTAATGAGATAACATTTACATAAAACAAAGCCTGTGACTGGTGGTCTGTAAATGGTTTCATCTTTTTCCTCCCAACAGAAATAGAATCCTTGTGTAATTGGCTGTTCAGCTCTAATGCTCCTCACTCTGTAGATGGCATATTTCCCTCTTACCAAGGCTTCACTCCAAGCATTTTAAACTTTTTTTTTGTTATTTTGTTTGACATGGGTACTTTATTCACATACTTCAGAAAGCAAACCATTATAACTGGGTACAAATTGAGAAGGCTTGCTCTCATTTTTGTCCCTGTCACCTTCCTTTCCTGGCCCCTTAAATAGCCTCTTTTATTCATTTCCTGTGTCCAGATGCACTTAAAAACAGGGATACATTCTTCACTATTTTTGTACAAAAGTTGGATACTCTATATACTATTCTGCACTTTGCTTTTTTCGCTTTACGGTATATCCTTCTCTCTTATTAGGGCAGATTTTCCTTATTCGTGTTTGTATGTGTACACATACATATGTATTTATTAGAGCTCCAGGGTGTTCTGTTGTGTGGATGTACCATGGTTTACTTAACCAGTCTTCATATTCATGGACATTTGATTTGTTTCCATGCTTTGGCTGTTGCAAACTGTACTTTGTATAATCAGTAATCATTTGGACAGGATTGAGTAAATTCCCAATGTTGTTAGGTTAAAATATAAGTGCACTTATAATTTTTTAAAGTCCTTTTTTATCAGTATTGTAAGTTGCTTTCTAGTGGGTTTTTGTACCATTTCGCATACATTGGCATGTATTTTTCTGCACTGCAGACTGCTCTCAAACCACCGTCAATACCTTTTTTTGAGCTGCTGTCCTGTCCGTGTGGAGGGAGTTGTACAGGTGAAGGCCATCTCTTCTCATGTTTCCTAAGTGGTAGGGGGCTGTTCAAGTTTGCTATTTTCCGTCCTGAGTAGTAGGACACAGAGTTATACTGTGATGTGAGACTAGGCATTCTGCCCATCCTTATCTCCTCTTGTTCCTGTTTAGGGATCTGAGGTTGGAGTGGCCTGTTGTACTGTGTGCCTGAGGCACCAAGTAGGCCTGGAGGACAGTCAGTTGCTCTGTACATAAAATATTATTGGCTGCTGTCTGCTCTCTCCCTTTCTTGGAAGTTATTTATTTTTAAGAAATTATATTCATTGTTTTTTTTTTTGCAGAAGTTATACTTATTTATGGAAGATTTAAAATCCAGAGGAAAGAATGAAAACCACTTGGAATCCCATGACCATAATCAATATTTTGATGAATATCCTGTCAGTCTTATGTGAACAGGCCCAACATGAATTGTGTTTATATACTGCCTGGTATTTAATAAACTTTCCATCATTTATTAGTGAATCATGAATATTGTGCCGTCTTCCAATAATTACATACATATGTGCACACAATGTGTATATGTTATTATTTTCAGTGTAGAATTCTATCAGATGGCTTCACTGTGATTCAGTGTTCCTGGATGAATATTTAAAGTTGTTTTGTTAGTCATTTTATTTTTCTTTCTTTCTTTTTTTTTTTTTTAAGGCTGCACCTGCGGCATATGGAGGTTCCCAGGCTAGGGGTCAAATTGGAAGTGCAGGTGCCAGCCTACGCCACAGGCACAGCAATGTGGGATCCGAGCCACATCTGCCACCTATACCAGAGCACACAGCAACACTGGATCTTCAACCCACTGGGCAAGGCCAGGGATCAAACCTGAGTCCTCATGGATCCTAGTCAGGTTCCTTACAGCTGAGCCATGACAGGAACTCCATATTTGATATTTTAAAATGCACGATTTATTTTAGTATATGGTGCAAGATGAATGCCGACTTTTTCTTTCTTTCATTTTTTTTTTTTTTTTTTTTTGGTCTTTTTGCCATTCCTTGGGCCACTCCTGTGGTATATGGAGGTTCTCAGGCCAGGGGTTGAATCGGAGCTGTAGCCACCAGCCTATGCCAGAACCACAGCAATGCGGGATCTGAGCCGCGTCTGCAACCCACACCACAGCTCATGGCAATGCCGGATACTTAACCAACTGAGCAAGGGCAGGGATCGAACCCACAACCTCATGGTTCCTAGTCAGATTCACTAACCACTGATCCATGACGGGAACTCCATCACGATGATATTCTTCATTTGATTTTTTAAAACATTAAGACCTTTACTTTGAACAAGAAAATGGCATAAGCATCTGAACGTTTGCCCCATGGTATGTTCTTCCTTCATCCTGATCCAGCCCCGAGATACCATTTTAAGAGGAAAAAAATATATTGGATTTGGTTAATAATATTATTTGTTATTACCTGACATGACATTGATATCTAGCTTAATGTCTAAGAAACGTATTCAGATAGAGCATGCTAAACAGTTACATTTTGGGAAATGAAACTTTCATTTGGGTTACATTTGATTCTGGGTACTAACAAAGAACCACTGTTCTTCATTAATTAAACAAGTCGAATGTGCCTTGTCCACACTTCTACAGTTCCTTCCACGTAAACATCAGTTTCTTTGTTCCTTTCACTGAAAAATATGCTGATGAAATAGTCTTGCAAAGGGAAGATAACCTAGCTTTGAGTCTACAATAAACATGCAAAACATTAACAATAGTAAGTAATTAATTTTCTGTTCAGCTATGTTTAGGACCTTTGCGAGTAGTATTTTAGTTCTAGAGAGCATCACTATGCTGCCAGTGCCAACAGTTTCATGAATTTCCTTGAGCATCAAAATGGTCCATCCTATTCTTCAGCAGACAGCTGGAAAAAAAGGACATAGTTCTTTTCATCCAGGATGAAGTTGTGATAAATTCCTTCAGGAAGTGTTAGCATGTCTTCTTTCTCTATGAAAATCATGTCCTCTTGTTCTCTTTATCTCTTCTATCCAAATATCTGTTATCATCTCAGATATGTCAAATTTTATTATTCAAATGTTCCTCGTAAAACATCTTTATCTTTTCTTTTAATCTGGTAGTTTATCTTTGCATATAGTTATTATGTGCATCCAGAAATAGTTTCTTTTTGGACTTTATCTTATTCTGGATCATTCTCATATTTGTCTGCAACCTGTTGCCAGTAAAAGACACCAAGCTGATGCAGTGGTTCAGGCTGACTGGACTTCAATTGATGCAACTTCTGCTGGTCCATGTGCCACATCTCCACCATCTTCCCGGCCTCGCTTGGAGGAGGGCCTACTAATCCTGGGGTGGGGTGGGGAGCACTAATGGAACACGGCCGACCTACGGCTCCTCATTTGGTCTTCAGATTCAGACATTGTCACCAAACTTAGAGAGTCAGTGCCTGGATTCATCTTGGGGATCTGATAGTCGTTGACTTTTGAGACCATAATCAAGTCATATCATGTCTCTCAGCATTGATTTCTTCATCTGTAAAATAAAGCTCCTTTGTTTGAATGTAATATCCAGCTCTGAGGTCTTATTTCCAGCCCCAGTTTCTCAGGTAGGAGGAGCATAGGACTCTGAAAGCCTAGTTTTTTGTTTGTTTTTGCATTCCAGTCAAGAGAAATTTGAAATAAACTGTTGACTTTTTTTGTCCCTAAAATACAAATGATCTTTATCTTACCTTTTATATCTGATTATTAAGAGAGTAATAAGCAGATAGGCCTCAATGAAAGCCCCAAATGGAAAAACTTCCAGTAATATTGTAGTCTATATTTTAAAGTGCTTCCATAGAGTTAAGGAATGGTTTCCTTTTTTTGAAATGTGGATGCAAGTTACAGTAAGTTCTCGAGTCTTTGGAACTCTTAGGGATGATTCATTTTGGGATAACCAGGTTTTCTAGATTGGTGAGAATTTATTGGTATAATCATCATATTTTAAGAACTTTGATGAAAAAGTTTGAAAATATATATGTGCTATATCCCTTTGCACTGACGTAACTGAATATAATTTCTTTGTTAATCAGGTTCAGTTAAGAACATAAATTGTTACACTAAGCGTGGTGCTTATAGGGACAGAGCATGGCTTAAAGTAGAAAGATCTGGGTTTAAATTTAATTTTTGTCAGTTATTGATTCTGTTGCCTTTAAACAGCAAATCCCTCTTAACCTCACTTTCCTAATTTTGTAAGAAATTGAAAATGAAAAACATGGCATAAAACATATCTTCCATAAATAATGGCTCTCAGGATTTTTGTGATAGGGATGTCTTCTAAGGGTCTATTGAGTTATGTACATACACAGCACACACACAGTGTATTTCATACTAGCTTTGGACTAGAATTCTTATTATGCTTTCTAAATTGTTTTCTGTCACCTTCCCTGTTTGCACATCTTGAAGTGATCAGTGTGACTATATGGCCTCTTTACAGAATTTACAGACTGCTTGTCATCTAGTCACTCGTATTTCATATAGCTCTAAGTGAAAAGGCCTGGTGACATGTAATGTTCATAAATATTTGTGTGTAATTTCTGCAGCATTTCTTTTTGTCGAACTCATATTTTGTGTGTTCCCAAACAATGAAGCTTAGCACCATTAAAGCATGAAGAGTATACTTACATACTGGTTTTTATTTAGAAAGGCATAGTATTGAGCCACCCAGTAGGAAGACAAATAGCCTAAGTTGTTTTTCTTTTATTTCCTGTCCCCTTTTATTGACTTGTGTGGCGTTCATACAGTAGTGGTACAATACGTCTGAGTTCCAGAGTACAGGTTGAAACTATGTGGTTTTCTGTGAGCTTTTGTTTAAAGCCTCCTGTGGGGATTAGATTCCTGACCTTGGCTTTATAGATTACACATCTCCTAGGTGCCCTGCCCATCCCTGTGTGTTGGATGGTGTTATACCCCGTTAAAGATGAGAAAAACAAGATTTGGAGAAATTAACTATCTTATACATTTTATATGTAAGTATGTAGGTAACTCTTGTCTGACTTCAAAGCTCATGCATTTTTTTTTTTTTAACCACTAAACCATGCAGTATGTTACCTTCAAATTCGTAACAAAACTTCTGTAAACTCTGAGGCCCTTGTGAACTTGGGGTGCAGTATATATTTGTACTTATTTCCTTGTCCTATGTAGTGAGCGGTAAGCTGCTATCTGCTGTACCCAACTGCATGGTCACCCATAGTGTGTGCTGTGCTTGTATGTATACATTCATGCAGAGATCTATTGCTCCCAGAATCATCTGGCATCCTCCTGCTTCTGGTAACGTGGGTGGTTGGGAGCCAGAGGAGTGAGCCATGGAACAAGGATATCTTTGGGGCAAAATATGTTAGCACCTTTCAGGTAGTGCTCTGTACACATGGGAGCCAACAGAGTCCTTATAAAAAGAATGCTATCTGGATCCTTAGCTTAGTTCAATTAATTTCTTTAATTATTAAATATTAAGTTCATTATAACATTAAATAAGAATGCCACAGTGGAGTTCCCATCGTGGTGCAACGGAAATGAATCCAGCTACAAACCATGAAGTTGTGGGTTCTATCCCTGGCCTTGCCCAGTGGGGTTAAGGATCCAGCGTTGCTGGGAGCTGTGGTGTAGGTCACAGACACGGCTTGGATCCGGTGTTGCTCTGGCTGTGGTGTAGGCCAGCAGCTGTGGCTCTGATTAGACCCCTAGCCTGGGAACCTCCATGTGCTGCGGGTGCAGCCCTAAAAAGACAGGAGAAAAAAAAAAGAAAGAAAGAAAGAAAGAATGCCACAGGAGGGCAAATGTCCATGCTTTTGTTCTGGAGTGCCGGGAAGCATGTCCCGAGACAGTGCGGTTCTGCCATCTACCTCTGCTCCGTCACGTCCTTGTGTAGACCTAAAATATCAAGAAAAAAGATTTCATGAGGAAGCATTAGTTTTTCAGTTTCTTTTGCAGTGAACTCTTAATTTTAGCTGAGAAACCTGAAAGTATATGGTCTGGGGTTGAGAAAGAGTTTACTACTAGTTTCATTTAGAACTAATACTTTTTCAGACTTTATTAGTGGTTCTGGTGTTGAGAGAAGTAGAGAAGATCAGTAGTTCTGATGCTGAGAGAAGCAGAGTAGTAAAATCAAGCTGAAACCTGGCCATAAGCCCAAAGTAATCAGATCATCTGTGTGCCTTCATATAAAGCTGTTTGATGGTCTTGATCCAGGCCTTCACTTGGTTCATGTAATAACATGGAATCAAGGGTTCAAACAAGTACAAGTGCTTCATTAAGTTTTTCTAACTAGGCTTCGTTTATAGGCCAGAGAAAGATTGTGTTGCTATCCCCATTACTGACTGAGCCAATAATTGAAAAGAGCCTTTCTGTTTTTGATGGAAAAACATGTAAAGTCACATCGTGCATCTCAACTTTATGATTAAAGTTGTTCTTTACTAAAGGGCCATTTCTGTGTCTTTGTATCATTGAACTTGAATTTTAAAAAATTGAAATAATTGTAGATTGACAGGGAGTTGCAGATTTAGTACAGAGAGAGGCCATGTTGTTTAGTTGAATTTTAACGTAAGTGATAATACTTTTCTTGTTAATTTTTAACAGTTTTAGGCTTATGGAGAAACTTTTCTAAGGTGAAAGGTGCTCAGTGTTTAGTCTCTGACACTTTTGAAATTTTCTGAATAACTTGAGGTATAAATAAAATGTTGGCTGACGTCCAGATGGTGCTGGTCAGGACTCTGTCAGAAGCATGAAGTGGTTCCCTGGAAGCCAGAAGCACCATTAGAAGGAGAAAAATAATGTGGGGTTCTCCGGTAACTACACCTTGAGCCTCTTGAACCTTTAAACTTCTTGTCGGTGCTTGGGATTTTCCAGACACTCGTAGTAGTCCTGGAGCTACAGTTGTCAAAGTAACACGTGATGTCTGGGAGCCAGCTTGGCAGCTTGTAAGCTCCCCAAATAGCCAAGGGTTGCTCAGCCTTCACCAGGTCCTGCAAACCAGACTGTGGGTAAGGAGGATCAGCCCCCAACAGGTAGTTGACACCCCCCCCCCTCCACCTTTTAAAGATAGTCTTTTGAAGGATTTTCTGTAAAAGGCCTGAGCTTCTTTAGGCACTTGGGATGACTTTAAACTGCACAGGTTTGCATTCTTATTCATACCTATTTGATTTAACTATATGAAATTGCTATTCTTGTAGGTTAGAAAAATGGTCAAATGTTGGAAGTTTCATACAGTCCAACCTAATGTTTTGTGCTGTCACACTGAGAATTCTTTTGGATGTGGAAATAACATGTTTTCATGGAAACATTGGCTCTACCTCTTTATGGAGGAAATAGGGCACTTACTGTTGATAAGAAGATTAACTTTGTCCTCTTAACAATCACAAGGTAGGTCCTAGTATTTTCCCTCATTTTAAGATCATATCCAATATCCAGTCACTTGTGCTGGAGCATGGTAGAGGATAGTGTGAGAAAAAGAAGTATATATGTATGTATGACTGGGTCTCTTTGCTGTGCAGTAGAGGTTGAGAGAACACTGTAGATCAACTATAATGGAAAAAATAAAAATCATTAAAAAAAATCATCTACTGAGGGGTGGAGCCGGATTCATACTCAGGCAGTTTGGTATGAAGTTGTACTGCTTCTCAGCACTTCTTTTTGGCCCCACCTCCCCAGACATACTTGTGAAAGTCCTGGGTGTTTGGGCACCTGACAGGCAAGTACCTGGGTGCCTCTTTGACTTCCTGGCAATACAAGACTTAACAAGGATACTCTTGCAGTCTTTAGGCCCCTGGAGTTGAGGGTAAGCATAGACAAGAGACTTGTGGGTCTAATAATGCAGGTGTAGAATGGTTACTGTCTTAGAAGAGGAGGGTAAATGTTTAATAAAGTTCATTACAGCCTTGAAATCCTGTGCTTCCCTAATAAAACCCCTGTTTCTTGCTCTATGTTGCTTAACGTCTTTGATTTTAAGCATGGAAGGAAAAGATGTGACTCAGCCCACGAGAGAGTTCAATTTAGGAATTGCTCATTGGTCTCTTCCTTGCTGTGTCCCCTATTGATATGGGTGCAGAAATAAGGCTGGGGGCTAGGAGACCAGGCCCCATGGGAGCTGTGTGAAGTGGGGAGGGGAGGGGTGTGTCCTTGGGCCATCTTTTTTTCTGGGGCAGCTGTCCCAGTTGTTGAGACACACACCTGTTCTACTCGCTCTGTTCTAGGACAGTCCTACTGGATCCTGTCAAGTGACACTCCGACCTTTCCTGAGTTATTGGTACACAAGTTATGGCCCTGACATCTATTGGACAAAATTGTAAAGGCTCATACAGTGGTTTTCAGGGACTTTCCTTCTTCTCCCTTAGCTCATCAGAGATGGTTGTAGGCAATTCGGTCACCAGCATCTAAGGTATTCTGTTACGGCAAGAGAGGCTGGACAGTGAGTGACTGGGACCCGGATGACTTCCCTTTCAGTCTGAGTAGGGGAGAGAGCCCAGTTGTTGGAGATTTGGTTTAAAATGGATTATGATCAGTCGTCTTTATTTCATTCTCTGATGGGCAGAGGAAGGAAAAGATCATAAATCTGTTTTGTGAGTATTTGTATTTTTCAACACCTTCCAAGTCTGGTGTTTTAGTTTGTTCACAGTGGTTATGAGATTGAAAACTAGTTTAATTTGTCTGGTGGTGTCTTCCCCCCAGATGTCAACTGCATCTGCCTTCTCATCCCCATTTCTAGAAGGCAGTCCGGAGAGAAGAAACGTCCTCAGTCCTGTTGAAGGGGGAATAAGGAAGGAACAGGTGCACATCCCCATGGCCAGGATCTGATTGGTCCTCAAGTTGGTTTTCATAAATTGATCACGACTCTTCCTTGTGAAATGCCATGGCCTTGGGGACTTTGGATGGTACTGCTCTGGACATTTCATTCATCTATTGCATGCCTACTGTGTTCTAAGCATTGACTGAGAAATAAGAATGAATAAAACACAGTCTTAGCCCCTAGTGTGGTGCGGAGGGTGAAATTTACATGCAAAAAGCAAGCAAAGGTTGTAATTAACATGTTGAACAAAGTAAGGTGGGGGCTCAGAGAATGGAGTGACTACTTTTGTGAGGAAGTCAGGAAGACTTCACAGAGCAGGGGAGGCATTTGAGCTGGACCTTTAGAGAAGGAACCAGGTTTCTTCTGGTCCAAGTGATGGGAAAACTTTCAGAAAACTCTCAGGAGGACAGAGGGGAACTCATGGGGGTCCATGGCCAGAGGTCCCTACCCCTCTTGTTTTGTGACCAGAATGCCAGGCTCTCCCTTTACTGTTTTTTTCTTCGTTGTTCCATGGATTCATCATCATGAGTCACTGCAGCTTCTCTTTGCGGTGACGCCAGGTACTGCTGATGAGAAACCCCAGCTCTTTACTGCCTGGTATCCCTGGTTGTGGCTGTCTCCACCCTTTGCTTTCCTCTTCTCAAAAACATCATCATAAGTTTTGCATTTGTGTCATTTATTGAGCAGATTTTTTTAGGACCAGACCAGAGGACATTTGAGCAGTGCCTCTGTAGATGCCACTGAAACCCTTCCTCACTGATGTCAATTGGTGACCAGGAACAGAGGCTGCTTTTGGTCCTTTCCCATTTTTCAGTATGTTTTCTGGCTTCCTAAGATACTCTGTCCTTCCTGGGTTTTGGTCAGTGTTTTTTCTTTCTTCTCGTTTAGGGCTCCTAATAGTATCTGGGTCACTTTCTGCCAGCTCCCTAATTTCAGAGGTGGGCCAGAGTTAGGCTCTTGGCTGTGTCTTCTTAGTGTGTTTGTATTACTTGAGAGTGTTATCTGTATTTATATAGTAATTGTACACTCTGGTGCCTGAAAATTCTAAAGACCAGATTTAAATGATTCAAAGTTAGTCACTTCAGTATGAAACAACGTGAGTCTAAAGGGAAAGCAAGGATTCTTTGAAAGCAAAAACTTTAACTTAGAGCTGCATGTTTGATGAAGCAAATAGTTTGATTTTGTGGTGCTAGAATTGCACTGTTGCCTCCCTCTACTCTCCATCCTGCTGGGTTGTCGGAGCTGTATGGATGCTTTCAGGTGAGTTCTGGCACCATAATCTTGTGGAGAGTCACTGCGATAGAGCAGCTTGAGGAGGAGGAAGGGCATCCAGTCTGTCCTTTGAATTTCTTTTGAAGAGTGAGCTTCAGTCAGCATGTTGCCTGTACGTATCATGAGGGGGGCTACAGGCGGGAGGTACTTGATGCCCTGGGGCATCATGGAGACATACGTGAAAGGCCTTCTGGAATTCGGCTTTTACATCAGAAGTTTATTTTACTTCCCCTGGAAACGTGCAGGAGTGGGCTATGTCTCTCTTTTACAAAGATTGCTTAGGGGCCGAGAGATGTTGCACATCCCAGTACTTTTGTCGAGCTGGAGATTGGTGGGATTTGCTGTCTGGATGGTGGCCATTGTTATTAAAAATAGCTTCTTGAGGGAGTTCCCGTTGTGGTTCAGCAGCAATGAACCTGACTAGTGTCCATGAGGATGTGGGTTCGACCCTGGCCTCACTCAGTAGGTTAAGGATCCGGCGTTGCTGTGAACTGTCGTGTAGATCACAGACGCGGCTCAGGTCTGGTGTTGCTGTGGCTGTGGTGTAGGCTGGCAGCTGTAGCTCCAGTTTGACTCCTAGCTTGGGAACTTCCATGTGCCGCACTTGTGGCCCTAAAAAGCAAGCAAGCAAACACCCCCTCCCACAGCTTTTTGAGTCTGAAAATCTAGGAATTTAGAAGTTCAAAGCAGAGGGGTGGGAGTCCTAAGTTCTCCCTCTTCCCAGGCAAGGGAAATGCTTTCCTAGCTATGGAACGCCGTAAAACTGAACTTCTCTGCCCCTGGGTTTACCTGTCTGTAAAATGGGGATTAATAGTGGTACCCTCCTTATGGGATGGTTCAGGATTAAATGAGTTCATATAGGTAAAAGGCTTGGCCTGATGCCTGTATATGTAGCTCACACTGATGCAATGTTTTCTTATCTTTATTTATTTTCCTCATGATTATTCTTTGTTATTTGGGATTTCTCTGAGGTTCTGTACTCATTTAGAAAACACAACTCTTTCTGTGGCTTTAGGCTCCATCAGCAGTGGCTTAAGAATTCTTACTAGGAGGAAGAAACTTTCGTTTGGGGAGTTTTTTCTTCATTTCCTCCCCTTGCCCTTGGAGTGGTACAGAAGTCAGTGGGGACCAGGGATGTGTAGTCACAGGCAGAGGCACCAGCGTGGCTGGGCTTTTGGGATTATTTGGTGGTGGACTCAATGATTATTCCATTTTGCCAATTAAAAAAATGCTATAGTGTTAGTATTAGGAGAAGTTGAACCAAGGCGTATGAGAACTCTCTGAACTGCCCATGCTGATCTTCTGTAAATCTAAAATTATTTCAAAATAAAAAGTTTTGAAAAATTGAGGTGGGGGGAAAGGAGTTCCTGTCATGGCTCAGTGGTTAACGAATGTGACTAGGAGCCATGAAGTTGTGGGTTCGATCCCTGGCCTCGCTCAGTGGGTTAAGGATCCAGCGTTGCTGTGAGCTGTGGTGTAGATTGCAGACTCGGCTTGGCTCCCTCGTTGCTGTGGCTGTGGCTTAGGCCGGCAGCTACAGCTCCGATTAGACCCCTAGCCTGGGAACCTCCATATGCTGTGGGTGCGGCCCTAGAAAAAGTAAAAAGACAAAAAAAAAAAAAAAAAAAAAAAAAGTCCAATCCTACTTGGAATCTCAGTGTACTAAAGAGACAAAATTTTCAGATTCAGACTCACAATATATCTCATAAGTTTCATAATATAGACTTAATGATAAAAGCAAGAGAACAATGAAGCTGATTTAATGAGCACTGAATTTTGAGTTACGTTCAGAGCGGCAGTCCCAATCATCTGTGAATTTTACTACCCAGTTTGCTTCTGAATTTAGTTTTTGTTGCAGTGTGTAAAAACCTAATTCATGTGGATAAATAATTGCAGGTAGTTTAGTACCTTGTAGTTGAGGATACTCTTCAGTTCAATTGACCCAGAAACCTGAAAGAAGAATAGAGGGCACTTTTATCACAAGGTAGAATCACAGTATTTGACAAATGCTCTTGTTCTCTGTGATACAACACAGGACAGATGATAATGTGTGCTCACCCTTTTTATTCCAGGGCAACCTGTTAAGGATTTTGTTACTGCATAACTGACTTCCCTTGTGATAAGAGTGTGGTCCTAGCAGATGTACCTGGAATTAATTAATCGAGCATGCTGCAAGTGTGCTTAGTAGCATACTTGCTTGGGCGATTTTTTTTGCTTTTTAGGGCTGCACCTGCAGCATATGGAAGTTCCCAGGTGAGGAGTCGAATCAGCCTACACCACAGCCACAGCCACGCCAGATCTGAGTCACATCTGTGACCTACACCACAGCCACAGCCACGCCAGAACCTTAACCCGGTGAGCAAAGCCAGGAATGGAAGCCGCATCCTCATGGATCCTAGTCGGGTTTGTTACCACTGAGGCACGACAGGGAACTCTGCTTGAGCAATTTTGAGAGAGCAGACAAGTGTAGGCCTGAATTTAAAAAGTAGATTTCAGCCTCCTTCAGAATCAGTGACGTATTTACAAAATGTTCAACTAAAAGCTCAGAATTGATGAGAAAAGTTTTATTCTTAGGTATAAAATTTGAATTTTTGGGGGTTTATTTTAATTTCAAAAATTGTTAAAATATATCCGAAAGATGAAATCTGAATATTGTCCCCCCCATCCCAGTAATTTATAGCACTTAGAACTTTTTGCTTCCTTAGACTATAACTTGAAAATTCTTATCTGTTACATATTACAGCTTCACTTATTTTATAAATGGTGAAATTTAGTTCGTCCTATTGCGAGGAAGTGACTCTGCAAGTTATGGGGAGAGCTGAGAAGGAGAATACATGGGTCTCTACTCTTTCTTCCCTACCCTGTTTTCCTCTGCTGAACAGTTGGGCCTTCTGAGGTATCAGAAGCAGGGAAATGCAAGTGGCTGCTGCCGCTAGTTTGGCGTGTGCATGTATGTAGACACACACATGCACTCCTGTGCCCTGACTCTCACTGCAGACAGCATGAGAGGCAGTGGCTTCAGGTCCGAGGGTGAAGTTTGGGATCCGCAGCCTGAGCCTGCCTTCCCTGTCCATACTTCTTGTTCTGCCTCTTCCTTACCACCTTTTGCTGCATGAAAACTGGACCTTCTCAGGATTCAACTTTCAGGCTTCTCTGCTCTGACAAGTAATGGTGGCTAATCCGATAACTAAGTCTGAGTTAAAAGGTGGGAGTGAGCTGACTGGCTCCCCCTCCCTGTTTTTTTATTATCAATTAGCATCTTGTGTAGAATGCTTTCACGCCAAGTGAGTGTTTCAGGGACACTGGGAGAGTGGGAGGGGGTGTCTTTCGTGCCCTTATAATCCCATGGCATAGAGGCCTAGCCTTGAGAAAAAGGCTGCTCCTCCTCTGGGCTGCTGCTGATCTGTATGTCCCCGTCGTGAGAATGAGAAAACGGTGCCTTGTGTGGAAAGGACAGTTCTGCACCGGGGTGCATGGCCTGGCTAGTAGAAGGCAGGTGGAATTTCAGCCATCACTCCCTCACTTTATTTGGGCAATTTTGGCAGTGCCCACCCTGCCCAACCTTACACTCTAATCCTTATCCTGTCTGTTATCTTCCACTAAATACAGTGAATTTATTGTTTTGCATTGTAGAGGAAACATACAGATTTTGGTCATTGTAAGTGCTTACTAAATGTTTGGCTGACTAATAAATCTGAGTTGACCTAATACAGGAAATGGTATTTTATGCTGTGGTACCTGTCCTCATTGCAGCAGTGGCCATCCATGCATTACCTTAAGAATTCCATGGGTCACTCATTTATTAATTCAACAGAAGGCAGGGCAGCAAGAACTACTTATTTAGCATTGATTATATGGCAGGTTCTGGGCTGGGTGAACAAGATAGAATGATGAGAAAGGTAGACTTGGTTCTTTTCTCTCATCTCTAGTGAAGGGGATGGACTGCCAACAAATACACAGACCAAAAAGTAATGGAATTCTAGGTTGATAAGTACTGTAAGGAAAATAAATGGGAGTGTGATAAGGTTCAAATAGGATTTGGGGAGCAGAGGTGGGGGGAGGGCACTGAAGACTGGACCTGGATGACAAGGATCTTCTTAAATAGTGTTGTCAGGGAATGTCCTTCTGAGATAAGCACACGGTCAAACCCAAAGAATGGTAAGGAGCTGGTGTACAAAGAGCAGTCAAGGCAGCTTGGATGAAGGCGGGAAATAGCTCGATGTGTTTGAGCACCTCAGAATATGGGCTTGGAGTTAATGGGAGGCAGGGTTGGAGGCAGCACTGACAATAACAGTAGCAAATACTTCTTTAGTCTATACTACATGCCGAGGGCCTCCCCATATATTAAGGCTGGTAACAGTCCTATGATGTATTTATTATTATTCTCATTTTACAGATGAGGCACCTGAGGCACAGAGGACTGAATAACTTACCCAAGATTTCACAGCTGGCAAATGGTAGAGCGGGGATTCCAACATGGGCAGTCTAATTTTATTTTATTTTATTTTTGTCTTTTTGTCTTTTCTAGGGCCACACCTGTGACATATGGAGGTTCCCAGGCTAGGGGTCAAATTGGAGCTACAGCTGCTGGCCTACGCCACAGCCCCAGCAATGCCAGAACTGAGCCGTGTCTGTGACCTACACCACAGCTCATGGCAACACTGGATGCCCAACCCACTGAGCGAGGCCCGGGATCGAACCCACAACCTCATGATTCCTAGTCGGACTTGTTAACCACTGAGCCACGATGGGAATTCCACGGCAGTCTAATTTTAGACTATGATCAGATTTGTGATGGCACAGCGCTGAGGGAAGGTAGATCATGTTAGGCCTCCGTTTCAGTGAAATGGAACAAATAGGTGGACTAAACTAGATAATGCGTATAGAGTGGCATAGCAGTAGGCGTTCATTAAGTGGACCTTGTGTCTCGTGGCGGTGAGAGTTGTCGTCAGTATTGCGGGAGGAGGTAGGAGCAAATAAGGACCTAAGGCTCTAGGGAAGGGACGTGCATCCTGATGACTGCTCTGATGCAAGGAGGAGTGTGGTAAGCGCTCTGAAGAAAGTGCTCTCAAGTGAGTCAGTCCCTTCCAGCTGCAGAATGCGAGGAGGCTTGGGGTAGGAGGAGAGGACATTACTGTAGACCTTGAAAGATGGACAGAACTCTGCACAGGCAGCGCAGGTAAGAGGGACATTTCCTCCAAGCCGCTGGCGGAGCAGAGATCTCGTCTCTGCTCAGAGGCTGAAAGGTAGGGTAGCAGGCAGCAGCACTGGCTGCTCCGAGAAGGGAGGGAGGAACAGGTATAGGCAGAGTGATGATAGTTTGGATTCAGCAGGGTTCAGTGCCATCCCCAAGTCTGGCTCTTTATGTGTCAGGGAATGTGGTGGCCTGGTGTCTGAAGCTTAGTTTGCAGATCTAATTAGGGATTCCTCCCATGTCTCATACTGGCTTTTGGCTGAGTAAGTGAGAGAGGAATTTTTTGTGTTGGCTTTTATTTGACATGCTGTCTGGCTCTCCACCTAGAGGTCCTGCTCACTCCTGGGTCCACGCAGAGAGGTACCACTCAAGTATGAAGCTTTATCACCTGACTCTTTTAGACGGCTTGTTTTATAGGTGGTTGCAAGCAAATAACTAGCACAGACTTTGAAGCTAGATAGGTCTGGGCTGGAATTCGGGCTCCATTAGTTACCGGCTTTTGATCTGGGGCCTTGGGTTTGGGCCTCATTTAGCTTCCTGTGAAGCAGAGATTTTAGCATCTCATGTTGTTATGTGAGGGTCAACTAAGCAGGTAGCACTGTGTGCCTGAAGCACATAGTAAGTGCTCAGATGACAGTAGTGGATGTTGTGAGATTGCGTGCTGTGCAAGGCTCTAATACCCCCAGGAAGTCTGCTTGAGCCTGCTAATTGCCTTCTCCCATATTTCTGGGGTTAGGAAGCCTAAATAGTTGGCAGGACTCATTGGAGCCATGTTGAGATGGATTTTAAAGCCATTGCCAGGCTCAGAGGGACATCATACCATGATGTGTACTTGCCGTCCTAGTCTTAGGCTGTCCTTATGGGGCAGGAACAATAGCATCCTTTAAAGTGTTTCTGATTGTGAGTGAAATGTCTGCAGTTTTACACTGCAGTCCAATAGATGCCATCTTTTCTATTTCCTGAAAGTAGTGACTGCTTTTCTGCTACCTAAGAATGAATAGAGGAGGAGTTTTAGAAGAACTACCACCCAGTTTCTCAGACTTACTGAGCACTTACTTAGGAGCTAAAGATAGTTCTACTATGGTCAGTACATGAAACACAAAGATGGTAAGCCTTCACTTGGTCTCGCAGCAGCACATAGCTGGCTCAGTGATTTCTGTGGGGCTTTGTTGATAGTGGTGGAGTGGGTATCTTTGGCACTTAAAGGATATGGCCAGGAGTACTAAGAATCCTCTCATGTGCACAGGGACAGTACTGTGCAACAAAGAATTTTTCTGTAGCCTACATGACTTTCAAATCGCTATTCAGATAGTCTTGTGGGGGAAAAAACCTGTTTGTAACTTTATGAGCCTAGAACTTAATTTCATTTTACATGGAGTTCCTTATGCATCATTTTGATAAACCCTGAATTTTGTAGGAATGCAGTTACTAAATAAATTGATACACTACACTATATAAATAGTGTACTATTTTATTTTGTTTGGAACTTTATCATCAACTGGCCACCATTACAAAAAACCATGTTACTAGTATTGGTATGCTTGTATTTGTGTAGCCAAGAAGAATGTGCCAGTATCTGTCTGCATTTGTAGTTATTTCATGGTTCTTCTACTGTTGCTCTAAGTATTAGATTACTTCATTAGATCTGCTGGTGTGCTCATGACAGAGCAATTACATATTAAAATAGAGATTCTTATAAATCTCTTTAAGTTCTCCTTTATTTATAATTTGGACATTATATTGATTATTTTAAAATTTTGCATGTGAATAGTTTGTATTTTTGGTTTTCATTTCAGGGAAGTATAGGGAGCAATACAAAGTATTTATTTAAAAAAGGGGGGAGTTCCCCTTGTGGCACAGCAGAAGCGAATCCAACTAGGAACTATGAGGTTGCGAGTTCGATCCTGGGCCTCGCTCAGTGGGTTAAGGATCTGGCGTTGCCGTGAGCTGTGGTGTCGGTCACAGACGCAGCTCGGATCTGGCATTGCTGTGGCTCTGGCGTAGGCTGGTGGCAACAGCTCCGATTAGACCCCTAGCCTGGGAACCTCCATATGCGGTGGTTGTGGCCCTAAAAAGACAACAGCAACAACAAAAAAAAAGCGGGTGGGGAGGAGGACATTGTGCACCATTGGACTGATGCATTGGTTTCATATCAATTAGTACAGAGAAATCTATAGGGAGAGTTCAGACTCTGTATTAAGTCATGATATGTGTAGCTTTGATTCCAAGCTCGTTTGAATGAAGAGTTGTTTTTAGCTGATGGTTTGAAGTTCTAGAAAATGGGTGTATCTGAGTGGATGTGAAGTGGTTATAGTGGTTTAGTCTACAGCACTCTGTGCCTGAGAATTGTAGCCCAAGGGACTCTAATTCTTACCATATTCACCACAGCCAACCAATGGGAGTGTCCCCATGTGATCTGAACTAAAGCAGTTTCAGAGCAGTGTCAAACATGGTTTTTTTTTTTTTTTTTTTTTTTTTTTTACAATGTTAAAGTTATCTGTTACTGTTCAAGAGTGAGTTTTGCATTTTCAAGCTTCCTCAATTCTAGTTAAATGGCATTGAGTAATCACTTGTGGTCTCTGTAGTTTATAATCAGCCTGAGTAATGAAGGAGTAATGAGACTTTGAAAGTTAGGGAAGTTAGAGAAACAGAACTCTTCCCCTAAGGTCTTTAACAGATAGATGTTAGGACCAGCTGAGTAGTGATCCTGGAAACATAATAAAACGTTTAATAAAGTGCTCATTATAAAACGTTTAATAAAGTGTCAGTCATTGTAGGCTGGAGTTGATGGAGGTGGGTGGAGGGGGAGGAGGTTAGATTGGGGTGGACCTCAAAGGGGGGAGAGGAGAATATAAAAAAGCTGTTGCTGTTTCTTACCCTGAAACTCCATGCTACTGTCACCCAAGCAGTTGCCTTGGCTTGTAGTCAAATTTGTATTCATTGTAATTAATAAATATCTTTTATGTAATACCTTCTTATGATTTCCTCTGTGCGTGGTCCTTGGTAACAATTAGATGAGAGGGAATTAGAATTACAGATGCAGAAACTTGAGCTCAGACATAAGTGCCCAGGATTTGAGAGATGCCCAAACCACTCCTTAATGCCCTTCTGTATCTTTGTTCTAGAGATGGTGATCACGATTAAATTTTTCACCCAGATTATAAGGCAGATCTCATTTGGTCCAAGACTTGGAGATTTGTTTTACATTTTGGACATGCAATCTATGACTGTATTTAAATGAAATATGGTTAGAAAGGTCTAGCCCAGTTAGTAATTTAGCAACTTTAAAGCATTTGACAAGTATGGTTAACCAAAAACCTAAATCATTAAATGTTTGAAGTGGTAAACGGTAGGGGAGATGTTTATATTGTTACTAGTCTGCTTTTAAAAATGTGTTTGTAAACTGAGAGACCTAGGTGAGTGTATTTTTACTGCTGATGTTAGTCTGGCTTTGGAAATTCCCTCACTATGATTTCTTGTAAGCTTGGCTGAATAAATTGACAGGGGATTCCAGCTCTTATTGTATAATTAAAGGTAAAGACACAGTGGATTTGTATGTCCCCAGCTATTGTAAAGTTAGTTCTAGCTGCCAATGAAACTGTCAGGTCAATGAAAAAAATCTTGTTTTTAAATATGAATGGTCTGGCTAACTAGCGAGGAATTTAATAGTGGATTTTTTTCTTCTTCTTAAAGACAATCAAATAAGGAAGCCAGCAACACATTTGGATGCTGAGGGAATTTTTATCACTGAAGGGACTCTAAGCCCTGTTTCTCAGGAAGGACGGCCGAATGTCTGAATGTGTACACGTGGAGAGAAAATGGGAGGTCCCAGGCTTCACCATGTTGCCTATGCAGCTCTGTGATTTGAGGCCAGTTTCTCAGTCTCTCTTTGCCTCTGTTGATTCCAGCTCTGTGGTAACTGGTAATTTCTGTTCTGAGGGCAAATTTCAACAATTGTCTTTTCCAGCTGGGAATGTAAGAGGGAGCACATCTGGTATCAAGCCCATGAGGGTAGGCAGTCTCAGTTCCTATCCAGTGGCCCTTCTTCTCACTGCTGAGATTTCTATCCTGGCCTTCCCTTCTGCTGCCTGTCTAGGCATCTAAGGTTTTCCTGATCCACTTTGTAAGGGACAGGAAGGAAAGGTGATGGGAACAGGCTGAATTGGATTTAGCTGTAGAACTGTCACTAGGCCTGGTTCTAATTTTGGCTCCATCACCTCTTGTTCCTTTTGGAAATAGAAGGATCCACTCATTGGTGATGTTGGGATAGGGACAAGTGATGGCTAGTAGCTGTGTGTTTTTTTTTTTTTTTTTTTTTAAAGCTCAACAGCATGTGAAAGTTCCTGGGCCCGGGACTGAACTTGGGCCATAGCAGCGACCCAAGCCACTGCAGTGGGACTTTTACCTGCTGTGCCACAAACTCTGGCAGCATTATTTTATTTTAACATACTGGCTTTCTTTAGCTGACACTTCCATAGGCGGAAGTGGTAACTCTAGCAACCTACTACCAAGGGGACAAATAAGAAAGGGAGAAGCAAGTTCAAGAATCATTTTTTTGGTCCAAAAGGTGTTTTTGTTTTTTTTTTTTCCTTTTTCAGTTATTTTCTTATCTCCAGATCACAAAGCAGTTTGGGGAGAAGATCCCAGGTTTGCAATCCTCGCTTTACCATTTGCTAGCTGGATACCCCTTGGCAAGTCGTTTACGTTCTCTGAACCCGTTTCTTTTGTGATATGAGTACAGCGATGTCTGCACTAAGCACTGAATGGGTCCCTGGGAATCAGCTAAATTAATGGATGTGAAAGTGGTTTGTAAACTTCTAAGGGCTGTATAAGCCTGAAGGATAATTGTTGTTATGGTGTCAGTTGTCAAAAGTCTAGGTGGCTGTACATGGACAGGTGAGGAGAGCCATATTTTGGGCAACTGACTAGATGTTCTGTAATCCAAAGCCCAGAAATCCTCACTGGGTTTTTCCCTAGTGCTCCTGTTCTGGGTTTTGGAGTGTGGCCAGAAACACATGCCACGCTTATTAAAGGGCTTCGGCACCCTGTAATGTGGAATTACTGGCACCGGAAGACGAAATGATAAAGGAACATCTCATTATATTCTGATGTGTGAGTCATACACATTTATGAGTTACTTTAAAAAATTGAATCATAATAGAAATGGGAATGGTTCAACTTATTTTTCTTGACTTCAGCCGTTTGCAGGTTAAAAGTCATTGCATTTAACTGTCTTAAAGCTTAGCATTTATAAAAAGCTTTTAGAACTTGTGTGAAAGCCCCTGAAATTGAAACTCTTTTAATTCTCCTACCAGTAGGATACTAGGATACATAGTAGCCAGTATTGGATGTGTGTATGCCTTGGGTGGATCCCCTTGGTGGCTGCTCTCTTAGTGAATCAGAAAGCAGGAACATACCTCAACAATCCTGTTGACCTTCAGAAGACTCGTGATGGTTCATTCTGCCCGTTTGTTTCACGGTGGGGAAAACTGGGCCCAGAGGGGTTTCCTGGTTTGTCTAAGGCCCGGAGGTAGATTATGGTAGAAGCAGGATTCGAACTCACCCAGTCTGTGTCACACTGCCAGCAGGAAGAGGACTCCACCAAGATTTAATCCCTGTGTGGCTACGAAGGGCTCCTCCTCCATCACCGGTTTATTCCATTTAAAATCATAGTTCAGTTAGTTGAAGCCACTGTCTTCTAGTTTAGTCCTTTTCAGACTTGGAAATAACTTTCAAGGATTATCCTTTCCACCACACCACCTCTTTGTGGTTAAAAGTGCACTTGATTTCCTAGAACCAGCTACAAACACAGTGACTTTTACGTTTCTGTATGGCGCTACTTTTTTATTAATCACTTTAGTCATCTTTGCCATTCTTCTTAGAACTTATTTCTTCTGACTTAATCCACTCTTTATCAACAAACATCTGGATTCTAAATCTGTGCCAGGCCCTGTGCTAGGTACGTGCTGGGAATAGGAAGGCAGTCAGTGACAGAAGGACCTCATGTAAGAACTTGACTTTCTCCTGAGAGATCGAGATTGCTGCTCAGGCCCCACCCCATCCCTATTTGTGTTTTATAGTAGATAATGGATGGCTGAAGGAAGGAAACGGTTACCAAGAAAAATTTTTATTCTAAACCTAGCTAAGGAGACATATCAATAAATAATGACACAGACCAACAAATAAAAGTGCAGGGGATTATTGTACAGTCAAGGCTTCAGACCGTTGGTACCGTTTGAGATGGTCTTTAGAGAAGTACTGGATTGGAATAACGGACGAGGATAAGGTAATTGATCATTAATGAGTGTTTAATAAGGCTCTCATTGTATTAGAGGCTCTAAATATATTCATTTAATCTTTTTTAAACTGAAAAATGTTATCAGACATGTGGAAGAGTACATAAAACATGTTTGTATAGTTGGAGAAAAATACCCGTGTAGTCACCATTCAGGTTAAGAAATAGAACATTCCCAGAATTTTGAACTTGCCAGGTGCCCCTTCCTACTGCACTTCCCTCCGAGGGAACAGCCACCCTGAGTTTTGGAGCCATCATTCTCTTCCTTTCAGTGTCGGGTCGCTGAAGCAAGCACAAACCTAGGTGAATAAGGAGAGGGCAGTGTTGGCATCACTCTTCTCAGGAGAAAGGGCTTCGTGGTCCTAGTTTGAATTGAGTACTCCTGGGTCTGAACAGAAGCTCTGGGTCAGGCTGCATTTGGACCTGAGAAATGGCAGGACTGTTTTGGGGGAAGTCAGTGGAAGAGGTTGAGAGAAAGTTGTGGGAAATGGGGCTCCTTGCAGTTGGGTGATCTGGAAGACTGCAGTGGGTCTAGCTTTTGGAAGCCTGGAAGTAGTATAATCCAGGAGAGTGGCTGTTCTGTGTTTTATTTTTGCTTCTCAGCTCACTTTGGCTTGTAAATGTAGCCCTCAAGTGTAGGCCAAAGCAAAATATATACTTCTGTGGGGTGAAATGGCCTTTTACTGATTCAGGCATCAGGGTATGGAGGGAAGGATGGAAAGGAACTTTATCAGTGCAAGATTAAGGAAAGCCAGATTCAGTGAGGAATCTGATATTCTGCCGCTTGATGCAGCCTGTGGGGATTTTGTTGATGACAGCCCTAAATATCCTCTCCTTTGAGCCTTGCTGCCCAAAAGTGTGGACTGTTCATCCCTTAAGACTGCCTGTAGCACTCCTCCTCAATCTGTCTGTTCTGTGCCCTAGGAATTCCCTTTGCCTCACCTATATTTTTTATTTTATTTGTTTTACATTTTTAAAATGTAAGTACAAAATACCATATGATATCACTTATAACTGGAATCTAATATCCAGCACAAATGAACATCTCCTTAGAAAAGAAAATCATGGACTTGGAGAAGAGACTTGTGGCTGCCTGATGGGAGGGGGAGGGAGTGGGAGGGATTGGGAGCTTGGGCTTATCAGACACAACTTAGAATAGATTTACAAGGAGATCCTGCTGAGTAGCATTGAGAACTTTGTCTAGATACTCATGTTGCAACAGAAGAAAGGGTGGGGGAAAAACTGTAATTGTAATGTATACATGTAAGGATAACCTGACCCCCTTGCTGTACAGTGGGAAAATTAAAAAAAAAATGTAAGTACAGTTGACTTAGTGTTCTGCCAATTTCTGCTATATAGCAAAGTGATCCAGTCATATATATATACATACACACATTCTTTTTTTTTAATGTAGTGTTTTTAAATTATTTTTCATTATAGCTGGTTTACAGTGTTCTGTCAATTTTCTACTGTACAGCATGGTGACCCAGTTACACATACATGTGTAGATTCTTTTTTCTCACATTATCATGCTCCATCACAAGTGACCAGACCTAGTTGCCAGTGCTACACAGGAGAATATCATTGCTAATCTATTCCAAAGGCAATAGTTTGCATCTGTTAACCCCAAATTCCCAGTCCATCCCACTCCCTTCCCTTCCCCCTTGGCAACCACAGATCTGCTCTCCAAGTCCATGATTTTTTCTTTTCTGTGGAAAGGTTCACTTGTGCCATATATTAGATTCCAGATATAAATGATATCATATGGTATTTGTCTTTCTCTTTCTGACTTACTTCACTCAGTATGAGAGTCTCTAGTTCCATCCATGTTGCTGCAAATGGCATTATGGCGTTCTTTTTTATGGCTGAGTAGTATTTCATTGTGTATACATCCTACATCTTCCTAATCCATTCATCTGTCAATGGACATTTAGGTTGTTTCCATGTCTTGGCTCTTGTGACTAGTGCTGCAGTGAACATGTGGGTGCCTGTGTCTTTTTCAAGGAATGTTTTGTCTGGATAGATGCCCAAGGGTGGGATTGCTGGGGCATATGGTAGTTCCATGTATAGTTTTCTAAGGTACCTCCATACTGTTTTCCATAGGGGTTGTACCAGCTTACATTCCCACCAACAGTGCAGGAGGGTTCTCTTTTCTCCACACCCTCTCCAGCATTTGTTATTTGCAGACTTATTAATGATGGCCATTCTGACCGGTGTGAGGTGGTATCTCATGGTACTTTTGATTCACATTTCTCTAATAATCAGTGATGTTGAGCATTTTTTCATGTTCTCGTTGGCCATCTGTATATCTTCCTTGGAGAAGTGTCTATTCAGGTCTTTTGCGCATTTTTCCATTGGGTTATTGGCTTTTTTTTTTTTTTTTTTTTTTTTTTTTTTTTTTTGCTCTTAAGTTGTTCGTCAGTTGCATTGTTTGAAATTATTTTCTCCCATTTTTTAAGTTGTCTTTTTGTTTTCTTTTTGATTTCTTTTGCTGTGCAAGAGCTCGTCAGTTGATTAGGTCCCATTTCTTTATTTTTGCTTTTATTTCTGTTGCCTTGGGAGACTGAGCTGAGAAAACATTGGTAAGGTTGATGTCAGAGAATGTTTTACCTATGTTCTCTTCCAGGAGTTTGTCTTTGTATTTAAGTTTTTAAGCCATTTTGAGTTTATTTTTTCGTGCCTTACCACACTGTCTTGATGATTGTGGCTTTGTAATATTGCCTGAAGTTGGAGAGTTATGCCTCCTGCTTGGTTTTTGTTCCTCAGGATTGCTTTGGCAATGAATCCTTTGTGGTTCCATATAAATTCTTGAATCGTTGGTTGTAATTCTGTGAAAAATGTCATGGGTAATTTGATAGGGATTGCATTGAATCTGTAGATTGCTTTGGCTAGTATGGCCATTTTTGCAATATTAATTTTTCCAACCCAGGAGCATGGACATTCTTTTTCTTATATTATCTTCCATCATGGTCTGTCCCAAGAGATTGGATATACAGTAGGAGCTCATTGCTTATCCATTCTAAATGTAGTAGTTTGTATCTCCTAACCCCAGACTACCAGTCCATCCTACTCCCTTCCTCTCGGCAATGACAGGTCTGTTCTGTAGCCTCACCTGTATTTAATCTGTATTTCTTGTATTGGAGTGTCTCCTCTTCTAGCCTGAGTGTACATAACAGGTAAATTTTTTAAGATCTTGAATATCTAAATATGCCTTTATTCCTTCTTCATACTTTATTCATAATTTGGCTGGTTATAGACTTCTGGGTTAGAAATATTTCCTTTCGGAATTTTGAAGACATTGATTGATTGCCTCCTTGCTTCATAAATGCGACTGCTAAAAAGCCAGTTTTGAAAGAAAGGAAGATTGTTTCCAGTGTCCCAGTAATACCCAGAGCAGGTCTTTTCCTTCTTTCTTTTTTTGGTCTTTTCTTTTTAGGGCTGCACCCACGGCATATCGAGGTTCCCAGGCTAGGGGTCGAATCGTAGTTGTTGCTACTGGCCTACACCCGAGCCACAGCCAACACCAGATCTGCGACCTACCCCACAGCTCACAGCAACGCCGGATTCTTAACCCACTGAGCGAGGTCGGGGATTGAACCCGCAACCTCATGGTTCCTAGTCGGATTCATTAACCACTGCGCCACAACAGGAACTCCTTTTCCTTCTTTCTACTTTGGTGCCATTTCAGTCTGGCAACTGGTTGCCTTTAGTGCTGGAAAACCTTTCTTAAATGATTTTTCTATTGATTTTTTTTTCTCTCCATTTTCTCTCTTCTATAGGAACTCCTTTTACTCAGGTGTGTGACTTTTTAATTTTGATTTTATGTTTTCTCTTATTTTCAAACCATTCTTGTTGAGCAATTTCCCAAAAGTTATTCTCAAACCCTTCTATTGATATTTTAAAAATAAAGGTATAATTTGCATGCAGTAAAGCCCATTAATCCTCTTTATTTCACTTAGTTTTGACAGTTGTATACACTTGTGCACCACCACCCAAAAGAAAATACAGGACATTTCCATCAACCGAGAAAGTTCTGTAGGACCCTTTTCTGTCCAGTGTTTCATTTCTGCTGTCATCTTTTTAATATTCAAGAGCTCCTTCTTCTCTGAAATGTTACTTTAAAAAAACCTTATTCTTGTTTCATAGATAAAATGTTTTCCTTTATCTCTGAAGACAAAGTTTTTCCCTCCGTGTGTAAATTAGCTTTGTTTTTTCTGATTTGTCTCTGCATTAGAGACTCTCCTCAGACCTTGGTTTGTCTTGACGGTTCAGGATTACATGTGAGGGGAAAGCTGAGCGCGTCCATAGGGCTTGTGAACTTTGAACTTTGCTGAAGGGTGACTTGAATTGGCCCTTAATTGGGGAACCCCCAATGTCAGTATCTTTTGATTTGTTCTTAAGAGATGGCAACATTTTTCAGAAAAGAATATTTCAGTCTCTTGGCTGGAGGGCCAGGGACTGGCTGCCAGCATTCCTGGAGCCATGTGGGAAAGAGGGTGGAGGTTGCAGCATCCAGGCCCTTAGCATGTGTTGAGACACAGTCATGTCCCAGCCCCCTGCCCCTTGCCTATGTGACACAGTGTCTCCATTGCCTGGCTTCTCTAGACCTAGGATCCCCCTCCCTGTCTTATCCTTTCCAGAAAATAAGCCTCTAGATCTGTACTGCCCTAAGATGCAGTAGCCACTAGCTACATGTAGCCATTTAAGTTAATAAACGTTAAATAAAATTAAGACATCAGTTCCTCCTTTGCTCTAGTTACATTTTTAAGCTCTCAGTAGCCGCATGTGACTGCAGGACTGGGCAGAGCAGGTAGAGAACCTGATAGAGAAGTTTCCATTATTGTGGAAATTTTTACCGGACAGTGTTAGTCTCGACTTTTGCTAGGGTGGAGGAGCGGGAAAGGAATTCTGTTTCTCAGACACCTTCCCCCAGTCCTCTTTTACTCCGCTTCCTGGAGCTTTCAATTCTGATGACATTTGAACCTTCTGGGGTGTACATTTATTTGGTTCTCAGCTTTCGCCCCTGTCAGCTTGGGGAGTCAGTTGTCATGGCTCATCAAAGTCCGTTTTCTATACATCCATCTAATTACCAGTTTCTGAAAATTTTAGGTGTAGTTTTTCTCTTTCCCCTGTCCCCTCCTGTATTTGTAGTTTCTGTCTTAAGACAAAAAAAGTCTTACTGTATTTACTGTTTTATACACGTACACACATGCTTTATGGGGTTTCAAGAGGGAACAAAATTGAAAACTTGTGTTCAGCTTGCAGTTTTACCCAGAAATCCTGATTCATTTACTCTTCACAATCCCATGGGGTGTGAAGTATAGGTATGGAAAGCATAACTTTCCTTTTGCAGTGGTTATTCCTCTTTTACCGTGAAGAGTGGTAGGTAAATAATTGGCTTAAGATCACATAGCCTAGCCAGTGAGTGGGATTTGAACTTGGGTCAGGCTTTAAAATCTGATGTCTTTTTCATTGTGCTCCACTTCATATCCAGGAAGTACTGCCCCACATACATACTTCAAGTTGCAGTACTTTAATTATAGTTATGTTTTAAATACATTAGCTCAGATATTTCTCATTTATCCTTAAACACACTTACAAGGTCCACTTTGAATAATTGTCTTAGAAAGGTTCTTTTCTTCCCAGCTGTTCATTTCTACTTTGTTTCAGGGCTTCATGACTTTTTTTTTTTTTTCCTTTTAAAAAAATTTCTACTGCACAGCATGGTGACCCAGTTACACATACATGTATACATTCTTTTTTCTCACATTACGTGTTCCATCAGGGCTTCATGACTTCTAAACTTTGTGTTAGCATTCTCTTCAGCAGTTCTTGAAGGGTTTAGAGTCAAAAACTTTATTGTTCAGCCTTTTATTCAAACTGTCTTGTCTATGGTCATTTTCTCATATTAAAATTGTCCATATATCTGTCTTTTAAGTTGGACCCCACTCTCTGAGTCAATGAGTAATCCTGTTTATCTTTGGATTCCTAGTGCCTGGCGCCTTGTCTGGGGGAGGGGATTCATAAATGTTTGTCACGCTTTAGTTGGATATTATTTCTTCTTTGGACCATTGCACTGCTTCCTAGCCCCTGACTTCTCTGCCTTCTACCTCTTGCTTGCCCAAGATGACCAGAGCAAATTGGTCCTTCTCAAACTCAACATTCATTGGCTTTCTCTGACCTTCATATAAATGCCTGGCTCCTCAGCCTGGCATAGAGGGCCGACTGTGGTCTGCCTGTCCTCACTGCTTTAGCCCCATTTCTGGCCATGCACCGCCACATGTACTGCATCACCCTGCGTTGTTTTTTGTTTTGTTTTGTCTTTTTGCCTTTTCTAGGGCCACATTCTTGGCATATGGAGGTTCCCAGGCTCTAGAGGTCGAATCACAGCTGTAGCCGCCGGCCTACCCCAGAGCCACAGCAGTGCGGGATCCGAGCTGCGTCTGCGACCCACACCACAGCTCACGGCAATGCCGGATCCTTAACCCACTGAGCAAGGCCATGGATCGAACCTGCAACCTCATGGTTCCTAGTCGGATTTATCAACCACTTCGCCACGACGGGAACTCCCACCCTGCGTTTTATGGAAGGTTCTCTACATGCTCTTGAATTTGTGACCTTTACACATGCCTTTATTTCTGTGTGAACTGTGCTGTCTTCATTCTCACCTGTTTCTCCCATTTGATATCTACTATTTTTCACAAATCTCAGCACCAGGATACTCTTCCCTGTGAAACTGCGTGATTCACCCTTGTGTAGCGTTAGAGGATTCCTCTTTCTGCTCCCACACCGCTGCATTTCAGTATGCTTCATCCATCCATCCAAATGGGATCCTGCCATACATATTATTTTGTAGTTGGCTTTTTCTTTCTTTTTTTTTGCCACACCCACCGCGTATGGAAGTTCCCCAGGCCAGGGATTGAACTCATGCCTCAGCAGTGACCTGAGCCACTGCAGAGACAATGCCAAATCCTTAAGTCACTGTGCCACAGTGGGAAGGAACTCTTGCAATTGGCTTTTTCAACTCAGTGAGCCCATGGTAATTGATTTTTGCTTTGTTGTCTTTGAATTATGTCATTCATAGTGTAACCATAAATTCCACTTTTCTCTTTTCTATTTCTGTCTCCCCAGCATAATTAGGAATAGCAGCCTGCTTTCACTCTTTAAGGTCTCCCAGTTTGGACAATAAATCATATATGGCCACCCACCACACACATCCAGGTAGAGGCCTACTTTTCATTATCCAGTGGAGCAACTAAAGAGAAATTCTTGGGGTATGATACTGCATTTGAAATATTGAATCCTGTTTCTCTCCAACAGCCAGGGAGGAAAGTCCCAAATTGCAGAATCACGTTTGATGCACCTTCAAAGTCTAAATGTTTTATTTTCCAGAAGGACTATTGATTCCTTTCAGAAGGACCTTTATAAGGAGCAGTTTATATTTCAGAAATTAACCTTTGCTTCCCTTTCCTGATGCTAATGTTTAGATTTCAGTTTCAGTCTAAGAGAAGATCCAAGAGCGTCTTGGATTCTTTTTTCCGTCGAGACTCCAGTGGAGTCTTGGGCTATGGTGCGAAGCCTGACTGGAAGCTAGGTGACCTGATGGCCAAGGGATTCACGGTAGTTTCAGGTTGGTTGGTGGGTTTATGGGGGAGAGATTAACCTCTCTCTTAACGTGACATGGAGAATAGTTCCCTCTCCAGGGTAATGTGGAGATAAGAGAGCATGCATACAGAGCACTCAGCACAGCTAGTGGCTCAGGAGTAAGTGCCTAGCAAATATCAGCTTTTATTGTTCTTACTGTGATCACAATAATTCTGTTTTGAGGCAGGCTCATTCACAAGATGTTTATGAGGGTGTTGGGGGAAGAGTGAACAGGCTACCTCATAGTTTTCTGATTGCAATGTGCGGGCCCTCAGCTGCCTGTCAGTACTGTGTTGCAGGGTGGAAAAAAAAGTTAATAGAAAAAAAAAATCATGTGGGTTGTAGAGGAGGGAGTAGACTGATGTAACTGGTTGCTGGGGAGCCGAGTGTTACCTTGGCTGTGTTGGTAGTCTTGGGTTGGCCAGATATGGATTGGGATTAGAAGGGCTGGACCTCAGAATCACCTCAGAAGAATTTAAAAAACCATTCTCATTCCCGATTCAGTAGGTCCAGGGTATGGTGTGGGACGATAGTTTTTCAAAGCTCCGAGGTGATTTTGATGTACAGCTGGGTTTGAGGATTACTAGGTTAGGTGCCTATTACCCAGTAATTCTGCAAAGCATTTTCTAATTTGCTTCTTAATGTATGGCAGGTGATGACATAGTAGTACTCATTTTAGGGTCAGAAAACAGAGACAGATTATAGTTAATATATTTAAATGGAGAGCCTAAATTAACTGAGTTAAACTGAATTAAATTTTATGAGAGTTGTGAGTTTAAGCCTGGCATGCTTTAACTTAAAAATCCTGTTAGAAATGTAAAATAATTGGAGTTGCTTGGTGGCTCAGCAGATTAAAGACCTGGCATTGTCACTCCTGTGGCATAGGTTCCATCCCTGGCCTGGGAACTTCACATGCCATGGGCATGGCTGAAAAAAAAGTAAAATATTCAACACATAATAAACCCAGGTATGTTTGCATTTAATACATGAAGATATTTTCTTCCTATGTTTGAAAATGTCTTCAACTTTATCCCTGTTATTGGAAAAGAAAAGAACTTTGGTCGGTCCACCTCTGTAACATTTGGTTCATTGGATCATGACTTAGAGTATTTCGTGGAAGGGTATTGGGTTTGGAGTTGATAGACTTGGGTAGAGCCTCTGCTATAATATTACTCTTTGCAAACTTGAGTTAGTCACTTAACCAATCTCTTTGGCGTGTGCTTTCTTTATCTGTAAAATGGAGGCGATAGTCTTGGCCTTCTCTATCCTACATGATGTTGTTGGGGGTAGAATGAATATATATCTGATAGGAATAGGAAGTCATGATGAGCTCACGGGGTGACCATATGTTCCTGTTTGCTTGGGAGGGCCTGGTTGACACCTGTTGTTGGGCATAATTACTAACAGCACCGTCTTTAACGCTCAGGTGTCCCACTTTGGATGATAAATTATTTGGTCATGCTGTACTCATAACACCCATCCATTGTTCACCTTTAACCTGTTGCAGTAGGAAGGTTTTATGGCCTTATCCTTGCAGCTGCAAATCTTCCAGATCCCAAATAATCTAGGGTTTCTTACATGCTTTCTGGTATTTCTCTTCCATTTTATGTGGATCTCATCTTTAACGAGATTGATTATTGGTTAAGAATTTTTTTGTTTGTTTGCTTCTCCACTGCTGAATAATTTTCTAGATTTGTTACGGTTTTAGCAGTTTACGCACTTTAATTGCCCATTTTGACTCTCCTAAGGAAGTAACTTTCTAAATGCAAGACGAAGACATAGGAATCATGGGGGGGGGAGTGGCTTTGTGGGAAAATACTAAAAAACAAAGAGAAATTCAGGTTTTAGACTGGTGGCCTGACTTGATTTTTTGGAATATAAATGCCCTATGTTGATATTCCCAAGTGTAGCATAAATCTCTTAAGTAATTGGGAGAGCTACAGAAGCTTTAGGAGATCAAATTTCAAATGCTTCTTCCTACCCCAGGAGAAATTTGTTTTAGAACTGAAGCCAGAAGGAAAATTTCCATTTCCAAAAGAACTAGTCCATTTTCTTTGCTCCTTTTGACAATGAAAATAATGTATTTGATCATGTTTCCCCTTTCTTTTTGACCCCTAGGAAACTCAGCTTGTGGCTCATCTGTCTGGAGAGGTGTAGCTTGCAGATAATTTTCCCTTTGTCTTGACTTTTTAATCCTATATTAAAATTTCCTTGGTCGGGGATACTTGTTATTTTTTAAAAATATATTTCTGTTTTATTAAATATATTCTTATAAACTGCCTTAGGTCAAGTCAAGAGTAAATAAGTAACAAACATAAAGATACCGTTACAGTTTCAACATGATTTTCATGCAACTGCTTGGAGTTTAAAAGGCAAAAGCTTTTGTGGTGGAGACCTGTATTACCTAAGAATTAGAGTGAGTGTACATTGCTGTACCATCTCATTGAAGAAGGCACCTCCCCATGAGAATAAGAGCTAAATAAAACAAATTACTCGCCATGTTGCCTGTTAAAGGTCTTGAACAAAGAATCAATAAAACTGGTATGGAAGCACGAACATGAAGATAAGGGCTAAAACTTTAGAAATTGGATCTGGGCTAGAACATCCTTTTTCTTATCTCTAAATGCTTCTCATAGTACTGTCTCTCCTTTTCCTTTCAGTTTTCTCAACTTCACTGTTCCTGTCTTCCTTTTCTTCCTGGTCTTATCCTTTCCTTTCCTTCCAGCCTAAAGCCTTTGTATTTGATCACCAGTTAGTTTCCCTTCCACGTCATCTTCTCCCCTCTCATAAATACCGCTTCACCCCTACCTGATTTCAGCCACTTCTGCTCCTAACCCTCATCCTCTCTTCCTAATCATCTCAGACCAGGTGGTATGCATGTGCCAGCTTACATGTCAGCAGCTCCTGTGTGAAGCAACCCATGCTAACCAGATACCCTCAAACCAGGAAAAGAACTAGCAAGTTCTAGAAGTTGCCGTGTGGTGCAGCCGGTTAAGGATGAGGTGTTGCCACAGCTGTGGTGCAGGCAGCAGCTGTGGCATGAGTTTGATACCTGGCCCAGGGAACTTCCACGTGCCGTGGTTGTGGCCAAAGCAAACATAAGAAAAACAAAAAACCAAACTTCAACTTGGAAAAAAACCCAAAATAAAACATCAGATTTGATTGGAATGCCTTCTATTGTATCACAGTGGTTTAATGGTAGGAATGAGCAATCAAACATAGCAGTTGCTACTAGCATGTTGGACAGCAGTAACAACAGCAGCTAAGCTCTTGTGTCCTTGGTTCATTCATTCATTGGTTCATTCATTCATTCGTTCAGCAGCCACTTATTCCATACATTTTATGTTCTAAAGTTTCAGTGGTCTGGGCTTTTGATGAATAGAGCTTGCTGAAGTCCATGACTTTGGGAATTTAAAACTTGCTCGATTTTTGAGCTGGAGAAAGGCCACCTCTAATGACCCAGCTTCATCTGTGCATAAAGGTTTGTCTTAGTCCATTCTGACTGCTTAGTCCATTCTAGCAAAATACCAGAGACTGGGTAGTTTATAAATAACAGAAATTTATTTCTCACAGTTCTGGAGAGGGGAAGTCCACAATGGTTGGGTAAGGGGCCTCTTCTGGGTTACAGACTATTTGTTGTAACCTCACATTGCAGAAGGGCCTGGGGAGTTCTGAGGGATCCTCTTGTAAGAGCACTAATGCCATTTATGGGGGCTACACCCTCTTTGCTTAATCACCTCCCAGGGGCTCCACTTTCTGGCAAAATCACATTGTGTGTTAGGATTCCAACATGTGGATTCTGGGGAGACACAAACATTCAGACCTAGCGAGGTTATACTTACAAATACCGTATGCACTGAAAGGTATGTGTGTAGGTATGCCATAAACACACAGTATTTTATTTCCTAAAGACCGTAGGCATATGCTTCCATTTTAGCGGGCTTGGAGTGAAATGCAGTAATTTGAATATCTGATTAGGATTATTCAGATGGCATTTTGCTAGTAAAAGGAGTAAAAACATAAAGACTGGAAAAGATAGGCACGTTAGCCATCTGCTTCTGCTCTGGGGTCTTTGGGACCTTCTCCCACAGGCGCTAATTCAAGCAAAACACAATTAATTTGAAAAATCTGCATAGTAAAACTTTTTCTCATTGGGAGAAGTGAGAAAGAAGACTTGCCTGAAGCTGGAACTGTAGAATACATAAAAAGGAATAAAGAGTACCTGGAAGTGGTGGTAGCTCAGTAGAAAAACCTCTATCAAGTTCAAATTAATAGGGATACAAGCTCCACGTGCATGTCATTTTGAGAGCATCACCACCGTGAGAATAAGGACCAAGAAGCTAGCCTTGCAAGTGGCTGCTTCTGGCATAGTATGATTTTAGGTTTATGTTTAAGGACCTGATAAAAACTCTTTTTTTTTTTTGCTCTTTCTTGGGCCACTCCCATGGCATATGGAGGCTAAGGGTCTAATTGGAGCTGTAGCCACTGGCCTACGCCAGAGCCACAGCAACTCGGGATCCGAGCCGCATTTGCAACCTACACCACAGCTCACGGCAACGCCGGATTGTTAACCCACTGAGCAAGGCCAGGGACCGAACCCGCAACCTCATGGTTCCTAGTCGGATTCGTTAACCACTGCGCCACGACGGGAACTCTAGGACTTGATAAAAACTCTTCGTGATCACAGGGCGTAATATTTTCGCTTGAGCAGTGCTGATTTGACTTTATATCACCAGTACTGCTTAGAGAGAAGTGGACATTTTAAAAGTCAAAAATATGCTCTTAAGGAGATCTATAGTATCCTTTACTTTGTCATTATTTTCTTAATAGTTTCATTTTGGACAGAAAGTAAAGTGCTAAACACCTTTGAACATGTCTCTAGCTCCAGACAGAAAATCTGATTTGGAAGGATTTAGGCAGATGTGAATGGAGGGTAAAGGTCTTAATTATACTCCAGTCAGCATGTAGTTTGGTGTGTGCTGAGTCTCCCTGCCTTTTTTGTAGTCTTCACTCCTAGATAGTAAAGGAACATGGTGCATTTCCTTAGTGTGTATTATTGCACTTGGAGGTAGTGCCTGTGTCTTCTCAGGAGCCTGGTCCCATAAAATCAGGGTAGTCCTGGCATGTCAGGACTAAGGCATCTTATGTGTATGCTCTTGTTGTACCTGAGGAAGCTGAGGCTCAGAATTAAGGGTCCAGGCCCTTCCTTGTTTTTGTTTTTGTTTTGACTCCAGCTGTTTAATTTGATAGGTGGGGGATTGAGCCTCAGAGAAGTGACGTGCTCAAGATCAGGGGACTCGCTGTATAATGGTTCTGTCACTCTTTATAGATTCCAGTTCGCTGCCGGTCTGAGAAAGGTCCAAAGAGGTTTATTAAGCTAGAAAAGTGTTCCTCTTTCCTTCAGAACCCAGCCTTTTATTTTCTAATAGTTATTCTGCAAGGATGCCAGGAGGAATGTATAAGTGCCCTTAGATAAAATGTATGCATATACTGGTTTACTTCATAGAAGCACCCCTGCAGCCAAACTTGTGTCCTGATAGTTTCAGTTGAGAGTTGGCATCAGTTGAGAATTCTACAGCATCAGGCTGTAGAAGCATCTGAACTGGTTCCCTCCCCTTATTCATCATCCTTATTCATCTTGAAAATTTTTTACCAAAGCAGACAGACGAAAGGTGCTACTGAAAAGTTTACTGTCTTTGGATCCATGAATGTTTCTCTTCTTTGTATGCATCTCCTCACTCCTAAGAATAGACGTTTATTGGAAGAGAAGTTTTGAGTATGTGCATTTGAGAGAGGAGTATAAAAGGTAAAAAGAAAAACAAGTGTAAGAATGAAGGGTGGTGCTCTTTAGCCCCCTTCTCTTTTTTCTTTTAAAATTTCCAAAGATAATATGGAATAGTGGGAACAATCCTGCATTATGTATGTGGAGATCTGGGTTCCAGACATGGCTTTTTTTTTTTTTTTTCAATTTCTCTGGAGTAACTTTATTTTTTTTTTTTAGAATTTGTAATTTTATTTTTTTATTACTCAAATGGATTTATCACATCTGTAGTTGTATAATGATCATAACAATCTGAATTCATAGGATTTCCATCCCACAGCCCAAGCACATCCCCCCACCCCAAACTGTCTCCTCCGGAGACCATAAGTTTTTCAATGTCTGTGAGTTAGCATCTGTTCTGCAAAGAAGTTCAGTCTGTCCTTTTTTCAGATTCCACATGTCAGTGAAAGCATTGGATGTTGGTGTCTCATTGTATGGCTGACTTCACTTAGCATGATAATTTCTAGGTCCATCCATGTTGCTAAAAATGGCGGTATTTCATTCCTTTTAATGGCTGAGTAATATTCCATTGTGTATAAGTACCACATCTTCTGGATCCACTCCTCTGTCAATGGACATTTAGGTTGTTTGCATGTCTTGGCTATTGTAAATAGTGCTGCAATGAACATCGGAGTACATGTGTCTTTGCGAGTCGTGGTTTTCTCTGGGTAGATGCCCAGGAGTGGGATTGCTGGGTCAAATGGTAGTTCTATGTTTAGTTTTCTGAGGCATCTCCATACTGCTTTCCACAGTGGTTGCACCAATTTACAGTTCCACCAACAGTGTACTAGGGTTCCTTTTTCTCCACCCCCTCTCCAGCACTTATTGTTTGTAGACTTTTGGGTGATGGCCATTCTGGCTGGTGTAAGGTGGTACCTCAGAGTGGTTTTGATTTGCATTTCTTTGATAATGAGTGACGTTGAACATCTTTTCATGTGTTTTTTGGCCATCTGTATGTCTTCTTTGGAGAACTGTCTGTTTAGATATTCTGCCCATTTTTTGATGGGGTTATTTGTTTTTTTGGTATTGAGCTGCAGAAGTTTATAAATTTTGGAGATGAATCCCTTGTCAGTCGATTCACTTGCAAAGATTTTCTCCCATTCTGTGGGTTGTCTTTTTGTGTTATTTAGGGTTTCCTTTGGTGTGCAGAAACTCTGAAGTTTGATTAGGTCCCATTTGTTTAGTTTTGTTTTTATTGTCAATACTCTTAAGAGGTGGATCTGAGAAGATGCTGCTGTTGTTTACAGACATGGCTTTTGTCATTATCTTCTTTTCTGCGTCCTATCACCTCTCTGAGCCAGTAGTCATTTATTCATTACCTATTGATTGAGCATTTATTGTGTGTCAGACATTGCAGATATAAGAGAGTATAAAACTGACACAATTCAGCCTTCTTGATGCTCATGCCAAGAAGAAAATAGTGACTGAAAATGGGGTAGTGAGAAATTGTTAGATGTGTGATTTTTTGAAGCTAAGTTGATAGAATCAGTGATGGTTTGGATGTGAGAAAAAGAGAGATGTCAAGACTGACCTCTGAATTTTTTGCTCAAACAATGTGGTGAATAATTGTGGCATTTAGTGAGATGTTGAACGTGGGGGAGAAGAGAGGTGTGGTGTGTGTTGTTATTGCAGGAATCAAGTGTTTTTATATTGGCTTTAGATGCTTATTAACTCTCAAGTGGAGATGTTGAAGACATAATTGGATATTTGAGATGGGAGTTCTAAGATAAAAGTTTAGAAATTGTCTGCATCTAAGTGCCATTAAATCATGCACCTGGGTGTGAGTGTTTTGGAAGTGAGTGTGGATAGACAAGAGGTGAAGATCCAGGTCTGATTCCTGGGGCTCATTAGCATTTGGAGATTGGGAAGTGGAGGAGGATCCCCCCTCTGAAAATAAAGATGCTAGAACCTGATCCCCCAAATTGTTATAGGTATTGTGTAAGATATTACACATGGGCACATACTGAAAATTATTTAGTGCTTAACTGTATAAATAAATATGGAAATTAGGGCCAAGTTCTCTGGCGGCTCAGTGGGTTAAAGATCCGGCATTGTCACTGCTGTGGCTCAGGCTACAGCTATGGGTTTGATCCCTGGCCCAGGACCTTCTGTTTGCCACTAGCATGGCCAAAAATAGATATATAATATATGGGAGATTATTATTAAATAATTATTAAATTATTATTTCATATATATATATGGGAAATTCCTTAGGAAAATCGTTTGCCCACTTGATCTTTCTTCTGAAAATCTGTTTGTATGAGATTAGATAAGGTGTATGTAAATTTGGTGTGTATCAGGGGTTCCCAATGTGTAGGTTCTGTGACTCGGGGAGAGGAGGTGGGGAGGATGTTTGGGAAATTTAACAAGAGGGCTACCACATGATATATGCTTTAAATATACTTTTATTTCTGTTTTTATCACTTCAAGAAAATATGTATCTGAGGGAACATGAGCCATTACTGTCAATGGTGTTCTCATATTAAAGACATTTAACATTGATGTTTGACATACAAAGAGATATATACAAGCTTAAAAATTATGTGTGTGCTGGAGTTCCTGTCGTGGCTCAGTGGTTAACGAATCCAACTAGGAACCATGAGGTTTCAAGTTCGATCCCTGGCCTCGCTCAGTGGGTTAAGGATCCGGCGTTGCCGTGAGCTGTGGTAGGTTGCAGACACAGTTTGGATCCCGCGTTGCTGTGGCTGTGCTGTAGGCTGGCAGCAACAGCTCTGATTAGACCCCTAGCCTGGGAACCTCATATGTTGTGGGTGCAGCCCTCAAAAGACAAAAGACAAAAAAAAAAAAATTATGTGTGTGTACTAAGTATGAATTGGACACAGCTGGCATCTGTTTTGGTGAACAGGTACCTGCTTGAGTTGTCAGATCTTAGTAAGCTGTTCGAACTCACCATCCTCTCACTCTTTGCTCCCTCTCTTCTCTATCATCTTCCCTTCACTGGAAACAAGGGAGGGTTTCCTGAAAAGTGGGCTCTCTTCTGGGAAGACTCTCTGGCCAGCTGCCAGTGTGTCATACAACTTATCCAATCACATGGTGGAAAGAGAAGACTTGCAAAAAGGTCAGAGATGAAAACAGGAAAATCAAGTGGGTTGAAGGGGAAGGAAGCAAGAAGGCTGAGGCACATAAAGGCTGAGGATCACTCGGGACGGAGCTGGGGAAGGGCGCCTCTGCTGTGTCCTCTGTGACTGCTCCTCTCTCTCTCTCTCTCTCTGCAGCATTTTCTTTGCGCCCAGCTGCTATTCTCAGAATTGCAAAGACTTTTCTCCAGCTGTTTGGGTTATTGAATAGTAGGGATTTGTAACTTTTCCCAGGCATTACTTTCCAGAACACCTGCTTAAGGTGGCATTGTAGAAAGACCGTGTTCTCACCCTCCCTTTTTTATGAGTACCTTTTTAGTTTGATCTGATTCAACTGAAAGTTAAAATTTTATTCCTGTGCTTGTGTCTATCCAATTTGAGGACATGTGTGTGCATGTGAGGCTGTGGGAAAGAGAGACTATAAATGTAAGTGATTTAATGAATGGGTGGATAAATGATGAATGAATATTTTTTTGGAAGGCATTGGCCTATTAACCCATCTTCCCAGAAATAAAGACTTTCTGAGACTGCTATTCTTAGATCACTTTATAGAATTTTGGAGGTGACAGAGACCGTAGAGATCATCTGATTCTTGACTAAGTATGTGTTCCATTAAAAAAGAAGTCAAAATAATTTTGCAAAAGCAGGAGACTCACTACCCTTCTTACCATATTGAAGGCTAAGTGTTCTTCAAACCAGTGGTTAATTGGTGAGGAAAGGGCAGGGAGGAGGGGCAGTATAGGGGTAGGGGATTAAGAGGTACAAACAGATATAAAATAAGCGATGAGGATATATTGTACAACACAAGAAATATACCGCTGTTTTAGAATAACTATAAATGGAGTATAATCTTTAAAAATTGTGAATCAGTATATTGTATACCAATTTATGTAATACTCTACAGCACATATATGTCAATAAAAAGTTTTTTTAAAGGCTGAGCATTTTTGTTAAAAAGATTGTTTCACTAGTGTTTTCAATTTATTTATTTCACTATAATACCTCCTTTTTCCTTCTCCCCACTTTCTCAGCTATATGTATATGGAACAGTGATCATTGCACAGAAATACAAGGTTCTAGAAAATTTGGTTTGGGAATGCTGATTTAATCTAATCCTTACATTTATTTTGAGCTTGCCAATGAACTTTTCTAGGTCTTTGTCCACATTTATGAGTAAATTGTATGAATTAATTACTAATGTCACTCCTAGCTATGACATTTTGTGGTTCAGATTTATTAACCCAGCCAGTGTTTAAAAAGTTATATGTTTCTTGGAGTTCCTGTCAGGGCACAGCAGAAACAAGCCTGACTAGGATCCTTGGGGGTGCAGGTTTGATGCCTGGCCTTGCTCAGTGGGTTAAGGATCTGGCATTGCTGTAGCCGTGGCATAGGCCGGCAGCTACAGTTCCTATTCTGCCTCTAGCCTGGGAACCTCCTAGACTGCGGGTACGGCCCTTAAAAAAAAAAAAAGGCAGAAAATTATATGTTTCTATAAAGAATCTTGTCTTTCTTGTTTTCTCAGTATAGCCAGAGCACCTGGTACAGTGCCTGGCACATAGTAGCATCTCAGTAAGTGTTATTGACCAAATACATAGTAGCTAATTTCAGAGCACTGGGCCACCTATGCCTTGAGGCTGTAGAAAAGAAAAGATCTTGTGTTCATGTCTTCTAAGAACTTGTGGTCAAGTTGGTGACTTTGCCAGGTCACCAACTTTTTTTCTTTTAATACATTTTTAATATGTTTACTTTAGCCTTTCTGATTTCAATCCAGTCAGTATAGGTTATTCATTCATTCATTTAGATGTAATTGATATATAACATTAATTTTAGGTATACAAAGTAACTTGATATGTTTATACTGTGAAATGATTAATACGGTATCAGTTTAGTTAATGTCCATCACCACACGTAGGTTTTTTTCTTTCCTTATAATGAGAACTTTTAAGATTTACTCTTGTAGTAACTTACACATACACAGTACAGTATTGTTAGCTATAGTCAGCATGCTGTACACTATGTCCCCAGGGCTTATTTATTTTGTAACTGGAAGTTTGCACCTTTTGACCCCTTTTACCCATTTTGCCCACCCTCTACCCCCAACCTCTGGCAAACGCTATTATTCTCAGGATCTATGAGTTCAGTTTTTATTTATTTGTTTTTTTTTTTAAGATTCTAAGTGTAAGTGAGATCATACAGTATGTCTCGCTCTGACTTATTTCACTTAGTGGAATGCCTTCAAGGTCCATCTGTATCATCGCAAATGGCAGAATTTCCTTCTATTTTATGGCTGAATAATATCCCATTGTGTGTGTATAGACACATTGTTTCCACGTCTTGGCTATTGTAAATAATATTGCAGTAAACAGGGGGTGCAGATAGCTTTTTGAGTTAGTGTTTTTGTTTCCTTCAGATGAATAGCTGAATCACATGGTAATTTGATTTTAATTTTTTGAAGAACCTCCCTACTGTTTTCCATAGTGGCTGCCCCAACGTACATTTATATCAATACTGCACAAGAGTTCCCTTTTGTCCACATCCTTTCAAACACTTGTCATTCTTTTTTTTTGTTTTGTTTTGTTTTGTTTCAGGGTCACACCCGTGGCACATGGAAGTTCCAGGCTAGGGGTTGAACTGGAACTACAGCTGCCAGTCTACACCACAGCCATAGCACCTCGGGATCTGTGCCATGTCTGTGACCTACACCACAGCTCACAGCAATGCCAGATCCTTGAACCCTCGGAGTGAGGCCAGGGATCGAATCCACAACCTCATGGTTCCTAGTCAGATTCTTTTCCGCCATGCCGTGATAGGAACTCCTTCTTTTCTTTTCCCACTGCATGTGGCATGTGGAATTTCCTGGGCCAGGGGTTGAATCAGAGTTGCAGCTGTGGCCTATGCCACAGCTGTGGCCACACTGGATCCTTAACCTGCTGTGCCACTGTGGGAACTCCTTGATTTACATTTCTGATGATTAGTGATATTGAGTGTTTTTTTTTTTTTTTTTTTGCTTTTTATGGTCGTACCCACAGCATATGGAAGTTCCCAGGCTGGGGGTAGAATCAGAGCTGCAGCTGATGGCCTACACCACAGTCACAGCAACTCAGAGTCTGAGCCACAGCTGCGACCTACACCACTGCTCACAGCAACATCAGATCCCCTTAGCCCACTGAGCAAGGCTGGGGATTGAACCTGCATCCTCATGGATACTGCTCAGATTTGTTTTTCTGCTGAGCCATGACAGAAACTCCCTTGAGTGTTTTTTTTTTATGTACCTGTTGGCCATCTGTGTGTCTTCTTTGGAAAAATGTCTATTCAGATCGCTGCCCTTTTTTTTTTTTTTTTATTTTGATTGTGAAGTTAGGGTTTTGTTTGTTTGTTTGTTTGCTATTGAGTTATGAGTTCCATATGTGTGTGTATGTATGTGTGGTTTTTTTTTTTTTTTTTTTTTGCTTTTGAGGGCCTCACTGCAGCATGTGGAGTTCCCAGGCTAGGGGTCTAATCAGAGCTGCAGCTGCCAGCCTTCACCGCAGCCACAGTAACGTGGAATCTGAGCCGCATCTGCCACCTACACCACAGCTCATGGCAATGCCAAATCCTTAACCCACTGAGTGAGGCCAGGGGTAGAACCCACAACCTCATGGTTCCAAGTCAGATTCATTTCCACTGTGTCACAGTGGGAGCTCCCCTTATATATTCTTCATATTAACCCCTTATCAGATATATCATTTGAAAATATTTTCTCTCATTCAGCAGGTTGACTTTTCATTCTGTTGATAGTTTCCTTTGCTGTGCAGAAGCATTTTAGTTTGATATAGTTCCCCATGTTTATTTTTGCTTTGTTGCCTTTGCTTTTGGTGTCAAAAAAATCACCGCCATCCCAGTGTCAAGGAACTTACTGTCTGTGTTTTTGTCTAGGAGTTTGATGGTTTCAGGTCTTATGTTTAGGTCTATAATCCATGTTGAGTTGATTTTTGTGTATGGTGTAAGATAGAGGTCCAGTTTCATTCCTTTGCATGTGACTGCACAGTTTTTCCCAACACCATTTATTGAAGTCTGTTTTATAAATTAATTGAGGCTCAGAGATTGAGCAGTGTGTCTAAATCATCTTACCTCCTGTATGAAAAGCCAGATTTAGGACCCAGGTGTGTGTCTTTAAACTTTGTGACTTAACTACCAGGTTTTCCACCCTCCCACTCAGTCCTTGTGTATTTAATTCTCCCATTCATGTTAGAAACTCACCTTCAATAGGTTCAGAGGCTGTTCACACTTCCAGAAGGGATTAGGAGAAAGGGGCAAGGCCATATGCTAGCCTCTTGGAAAGAAGCTGTCACACAGCTTTGTTTATATCCAGCTGGCCAGAACTTACTCCCATGGTTTCATCATGCTTTAAAGGAGGCTGGCAGTTGTGGTCTTTATTGTGATCATCCATGTACACAGATAAAGAGAACTCTCGAGGAGGAGGAGGAAGGATAATGGCATACACCACCTGCCACCCCCTCTTGCCTGCGGAGTCTGCTGTCCATCCACTCCCATCTTCCAGCCCTCGGTTAGTGTATCATCCCTTTTCCCTCTTTACCTTCACCTTTGTCCTTTTGACTCTCTTCTTCCCATCATCATTTAAATGTGTCAAGTCTGTCTTATCTTAACAGGATATTACACAACAAAAGAAAAAAAATCTATGAATAAAGATGCTGTGTATCCCCAGTATTCATGTTATATCCTTAGATCCTTGGACAGGGCATAGTGCATAGGAGTTTTTCATTAACTCTTCGTGGAGAGAGCACGTGAATGAGTGAAGGGTTGAAACATTGTCCTTTAGCTTTTATCAGCTTGTTGACAGGGACATGCTGCTCAGTTTTACCTCTGACGAAAATAGTTAGATTCATCTTACTGTTGAAGAGTACTAAAGAAACATTTATTGACTACTTTGGTTTGATCACGTCCTAACTACACTGATATTTGGCAGATAATGTACTCTCTCTGAGCCCCAGTTTCCTCATCTGAGGAGGTGAAGGCTCCACTGACCTCACAAGGTTGTTATCGTGATTAAATGGGAAAACTATGGTAAAGACTATATCACTGATAATACCGTTTTCACTTTTTATGGTGATTTTTTTTTTTTTTTTTTTTTTTGGCCGCATCCTCAGCATGTGGAAGTTCCCAGGCCAGGGAGCAAACCCTCACCACAGCAGTGACTTGAGCCATGGCAGTAATAATGCTGTATTTTTAACCCACTGGGTCACCAGGGAACTCCTTTGAGATCAAGGAGTATTTTTGCTTCTATTTTATCTCTTGAAAATGATTTTTAAAAAGTAAGTACCTTCATATCCTGAAATAATATTTAGCCATAAAGAGGAATGAAATACTAACACCTGCTACAGCATGGGTGAACCTTGAAAACATTATTGTGTGAGGTGCAATAGGCCAGCTGCAAAGACCGCAGCATGTATGATTCCATTTATATGAAAATGTCCAGAATGGGCAAATAGATTAATAACTGCCAGGAGGTATAGTTGGGAAGAAAGGAGGGTGACAGCTAATGGGCATGGGGTTTCTTTTTGAGGTGATGATAATGTTCTGGAATTAGATAGTGATAATGATAGTACAACTTCATGAGGATACTAAAAGCCACTGAATTGTACACTTTAAAAAATAGCTTAAAAGATTTTTATTTTATTTATTAATTTTTTTTATTTTCCCACTGTACAGCAAGGGGGTCAGGTTATCCTTACATGTATACATTACAATTACATTTTTTTCCCCACCCTTTCTTCTGTTGCAACATGAGTATCTAGACAAAGTTCTCAATGCTATTCAGCGGGATCTCCTTGTAAATCTATTCTAAATTGTGTCTGATAAGCCCAAGCTCCCCATCCCTCCCACTCCCTCCCCCTCCCATCAGGCAGCCACAAGTCTCTTCTCCAAGTCCATGATTTTCTTTTCTGAGGAGATGTTCATTTGTGCTGGATATTAGATTCCAGTTATAAGTGATATCATATGGTATTTGCCTTTGTCTTTCTGGCTCATTTCACTTAGGATGAGATTCTCTCGTTCCATCCATGTTGCTGCAAATGGCATTATGGCATTTTTTTTATGGCTGAGTAGTATTCCATTCTGTATATATACTACCTCTTCCGAATCCAATCATCTGTCGATGGACATTTGGGTTGTTTCCATGTCCTGGCTATTGTGAATAGTGCTGCAGTGAACATGCGGGTGCACGTGCGTCTTAGCTTAAAAGATTTTAAATGCCTTCACAGAGCAATATAATTGTAAGAGAATGTTTTAAAATGGTGTCTGCAAATTTGGTCCACAGTTGATCATTGATTTTTTTTTTTTTTTCTTTTAGCAGAAATCAACATTTGGTCCGTACTTACTATGACCCTGAGGGTTTTTTTCACTTGCTGGCCCAAATGAATTGATTTGATAATCTATATTAGACTTTATCATTTCACCTAGACACCTCCTAACACACGGAGAAATCTGAGGTGGCAGGGGGTGGGGGGAGATATAAAAACACAAAGTTAAATTGTTTTACAAAATTCAGAAAGGCCTAGAAGGGCGCATTTGATATTACGAAACAGTTTCTGAAGTGCAAACTGGGACACAGTATTCACATGGATTAGGCGAGTACTTCTAGAGGGAGGTGGGGCTGGTCAGGGAAGGCGTCCTGGACAGGGAAATGTGGAAGCACATGGTCTTCCACGAGCATTTATTGAATATCCGCTGTACCCTTGGCACTGTTGTTGGGTTGTGGCATATTGTCAGTTAATAGCTTCAGTCCCTGACCTCAGGGCTCAAAGACAGCGGAGAAGACACAATTCTATAGACAGTCACCGAGCAGGATTATAAGTGCTTCTGTAAAGCCAAGCACAGGATGATCTGGATGCCTCAACTTGGCAGGTGGGTCAAGTCAGGGAAGCCTGGGGTGATGGCTGTGATTTCTGAGCTGTGAACTGGAGAATGAGTGGGGATGGCAAAGGCTTGGAGGGCAAGGGTGTCCTGCATTCCAGGACCTGCAAATAGTACATTGGAGTTTGGGGTACAAATGTTGAAAAGCCATGGGAGATTAGATCACAAGTAGCTTAAAAAGCCGTCTTTCCTAAGAGAGTAGAAAGTAAAGGAATTTAGAGAAAGCATGCGATTTTCAGATTGCAGTTTAGAAATAGGCTGCATTGTGGAGACTGGAATAGAGGCAGGTGAAAGTAAGGCAGGCACTTTTCAGGATACTGTTGCCCTGATTTGAGAGAAAAATCATATGCTGGAGACAAAGAAGTTAGAATGATTGGGACTTATTCCCAGTTGGATGTGTAAGCAGTCTGTTATGCCTAGGACCTATATCCACTGCACCATCGTCTCTTCCATGTTGGTCTGACCCCAGCCTACCTCCTTGGTCTTTGTTTTCTGCTTCTCTTTATGGATATGCTTGGGTGTGCTTCCTGTCTGCCAAATAGGCAGGCTGGTTTCCTTCCTGCTGCCTTTGGTCACACCTTTATCTTCACCTGGAATGAAGCGCTCTTCTCTTTACCTTTCTAAATCTCTGGCTTATGAAACCTTTGGAATCCTTCTGTGCATCAATGCTCTCTTTCTCCTCTGAAGTCATAGCACTTAATATCTCTGTTACTTATTAACAAATAATTACTTTTTGCCTTGTCACATCTCTTAATTGCTTTGGGTTGTTGATTACTCTTGAGCTGTTTCAGAAGTATAGTAGGCAAATTGATATTATTGATATAATGGCTTAGATTGTGCACTAGCAGTCAGTCTCCTGAACCCCTGGTCCCAGCCCTAACTCCTTATGTAACTTTAGTGAGTTACTTTCCCCCCCCCCCCCCGATTAGAATAGCACATAGTTGTAGTAGAATACTTGAAAACTCTTAAAAAGCGTGCAACATGAAGTTATCATGAATCCCATAGACACCTGAGGTAATCGTTTTTTTTTTTTTTTTTTTTGTCTTTTTTTTTTTAGGGCCACACCTATGACGTATGGAAGTTCCTAGGCTAGGGTTGAATCAGAGTTGCAGCTGCTGGCCTGTGCCACAGCCACAGCAATACTAGATCCAAGCTGCATCTGTGACCTATACCACAGATCCTTAACCTGCTGAGAGAGGCCAGAGATCAAACCTGCGTCCTCGTGGATGTTAGATTCATTTCTGCTGCCCCACAAGGGAACTCTGAGATAAACACTTTAAATGGGTAATTTTTCTTGGGGTGTGCTCTCCATCTTCCACCTTATTTCTCTTTCTAGGATTATATCTGTGTCCGTGAAACATAGCTGGCTCATCCTATGCATGTAACCTGCTTTTTTTCATTAATATATTGTGGGGTTGCTGAATCAAAATGTTAGGATTTTTAAGTCCAAATCATCCTCAAGAAAAGTTGTACCAAAAAATTGAATAATCTCTGGGAAGTAGGGAGAGGAACGTTTGCTTTTCAGTGATAGATTTCTATATTGTTGAATGTATATTTTTTATTATCATGGGTCTAAATAATTTTTATAGTTTGAAGATGATAGTAATTTATAGTTCCAGCTAATGCAGGATTGTAGCTACAATTTAAAAATAACTACACTTTTAGATAAAAAAATAGCATTGTTATTCTAAATTAGACTGTTAGTGAAATTTGACCTTTTCACCATGATCACTTGTCATTTTTTCTTCAGTTGTTCCCATTTCCTTTGCCTCCTGATGACTTGGATTTGAGTCCCAGTTAATAAATACATATGACCTTTCATAAGTCACTTCGTCTTTCTAGGCTGTAGTTTGCTTATGATTAAAACTAAGGGGAATGATGCTTAAAGTTACTGTAAGGGTTAATGGAGAGCATGTATTGAAAGTGCTTTGTAAGCTTTAAAAAGTATATAATTGTATTTATTGACTTTATTGGTTTTGATTAGTTAATGGTTATGGATAGTAAAGCCGACTTTGCTTTTTTGCATTCATTTGGAGGAAGTCTAGAAAGGCAGAGTTTCCTTCATTAATACTTATTTTGTTGCGATGTGGGATCCGTGAGATGTGGCATCTGAGGACCTGGTTTGTGCTCCATTCCTGCTATTTATCAGCTGTGTGTACAGGTGTGATGCACTGGACAAACAGTTCTTTTGTCCGAGACAGAACTGTTCAGGGAATACCTGATTGGACACACACCAGAGAATTCCATAGGCTGAACAAACATTCATGTAAGCTCATAGAGACTGTTTACATGAATGATAGTACAAGGGAACCTGCTTATGCACCTTCCACTAATCGGATCCCCCCCCACCCCAATTCCACCCATCTCAGTTTCCTGAAATGAAATTTTGGTCAAAATTACGAGTCGAAAGCCTGAGAAAGTCTGATGTGTTCTTCTGACTCATCAAAGGCAGATAAGTTTCCAATCAACATGATTTTTGTGAATTGTGTCATATATAGATCCCTGGAAACATGACTATCTTATGTCTATCAATTATCCAGGGCATTGCATCTGGATGAGAGGGAAGCAAGGCCACATAAACAACTCGAATGAGTAATAGGTGACCTCCTGACCTCCTATTTCTGACTCTGTGTTCCCTTTTATCCAAGGACAAGATGTTACAAAAATAATTCAGAGTGACTCCCCAGGGTAGCCCCATGAACTCCTCCCTGAGCCTGCATTGCAGCGGATGATGAATCAACAGCAGCAGAATGTTCATCCCCCCACTGCTGTTAGTAAATGTCCCAGCTGGCCTGGCTCTTGAGCCATGCGGACGAAAGCTTTGGGAAAGTTTTTTCTGACTCATTCACAGTGTAATTTGCAGAAGAAAACCTCTAGCTTCTCGTTGTGTTTTTTAGGGAAAAATGTTGCTTCTTTGTGGCAGTTAACATGTGTATAGTAAGCTGAGGTTAGCGGATGGATCCCCCATGTGAATGTTGAAATTGGCTCTTACCAGTCGCAATATTGGGGGCTGTTTGCTCTTTTCACTTTTATTGTCCGGGGATGTTGGCCCTGGGGAGAGGGTGGGGGGCAGTGTCATCTACCCTGCCGGTGAATACATCAAGGACTAGTCGGTTCATTTAAAATACTTTAACAGAAGATATTCTTTTCCCCCGATGAATTTTATTTTATTTATTTTTTTTTTTTTGTCTTTTTTTTTTTTTTGCTATTTCTTGGGCCACTCCCGCGGCATATGGAGGTTCCCAGGCTAGGGGTCCAATCGGAGCTGTAGCCACCGGCCTACGCCAGAGCCACAGCAACGTGAGATCCGAGCCGCAACCTACACCACAGCTCACGGCAACGCCGGATCGTTAACCCACTGAGCAAGGGCAGGGACCGAACCCGCGACCTCATGGTTCCTAGTCAGATTCGTTAACCACTGCGCCACGACGGGAACTCCCGCCCCGATGAATTTTAAATGTCCCCATGCCTTCGCCCCTCATCTCCTATGTCTGAGTTCCCCCACCCCAGCCCAACACATGGTCACACACGGGGACTTTCCTGCTTCTGAGGAATTCCTGTGAATGTGGGGATTGGAGTTCTGCTCTGGGGCTGTCTCCTCAAAGGAAAGTCCGCGCGCGTGAGCTAGGCCTTTGTGGTCGTCTGTAAACTGGTCTCAGCTCCCTCCCTTTCCTCACTTCCTTCTGTGGTACAAACCTCCTGTTCCGTCTCCAAGAGTTCCCCCTTTCCTTCATGTTTCCGTTATTTGGAATGTTCCTCTCGCTCAGCTCTTCCAATTTGTACCTTCCCCATTCCTAAAGGTCCAGTTTAAGGCCCACCTGCTTCATAAGGGTCATACTATTGTATAGCTGCTGTGGGCCAGGTGTTTGATGTATGTGTGTAATTCTCCCAGCGTTTAAGACAATCCTATAAAAGAATTACTGCTGTCCTTCTTTGCAAATGACAAAAGAATCACACAAAGTTAAAAAGTGGCTTGATTCCAGCTGCTAAGTGGCAGGGCCAGTGTCTGGCTCGGGTCTTGACCAGAATGCTTACCTCTACCATGCTGGTTTTCCCTGAGTTCTTCTGGTTTGGATGAACTACCTCAGTCTCTACCTCAGCATGTTCTTCTCGGAGCCTGCTCTTTTGCCTTGCTTTTAGGTGTTTCTTGTGTTTGGCAATCAATCATGTATTATTACCTTGTTACCTTCTTGGGTTACTAACTCTTCTTTGATGATACAGCTTTTCTTGTATTCTTTTATTCCCACCAAGCTGTGCTTCATAGGCTTTTCATGATGAATTTTTGGTTGGTTGGTTGTTTTACTTAATGGATGCTGTCCAGGAGCAAGGGAGTTATTACTTCTAGTTATTATGCTTATGTTTTTCTTTTTATTCTAAGTACTCATTAACATCCTATCATAATATTTATCCCTGCAGTGCTTTTAGGAAATTATCCTCCCCTTCTCTCTTTCTGCATTTTTTTTTTTTTTTTGTTCCCTTGAAAGGAGAGGCCAAAAAGCTCCATGGCTGGAGTCTGTACCATTTCCCTCCTCCCCGCAAAAAATATTAGCAGGAAAATTGAATGAAGACCAGGCGTTGCCACTGAGTATTTTGGTGCAACACGTCGGGATGCTGGTTTCAGCTGTTGTCTATTAGGCAAGGGTTCTCTGATAAAAGAGCTATAGATGAAATACATTGCACTGTTTTACGTTCAGCTGAGGAAGGTATGTGCATTGAACATAAACAGTGAATTTATTTAATTAATTTATTTTTTTGGTCTTTTTTGTCTTATTAGGGCTGCACCCGTGGCATATGGGGGTTCCCAGGCTGGGGGTCTATCGGAGCTCTAGCCACTGGCCTACACCATAGCCACAGCAACACCAGATCCGAGCCGCGTCTGTGACCTACACCATAGCTCACGGCAACGCCAGATCCTTAACCCACCGAGTGACGCCAGGGATTGAACCCACAACGTCATGGTTGCTAGTCGGATTCGTTTCTGCTGCGCCATGACGGGACCTCCGATAAACAGTGATTTTAAAGTGAATTTTATTTTGCTAATCTTGTTGAGTCCTTTAAACTAGTATTTCTCAAACTGTGATTTATTATTCATTAGTGGGCTGTGAAATTGATTTTCTGGCTCTTTTTAGCATTTAAAACCTATTATTCGGTAGAAGAAAATAGCATGGGATAGAAAACAGAGTGAATTGCTTGTAGTAAGGATATTTTTCTGTGAAACTCATTTTTTGTCCTACTCACACATGCCGTACAATACTTTTCTTACCATAGCTTATGGTCAGAAAGGTTTGAACAGCTGTTGTAAAGCATGGCTATCAGCACAGATTCCCAGGATGTCAGAGAGTGGCGAGTACCTGAGACTCTCGGCTGGTGCCAGAGACAACCAGGCCAGATGGGGAGGAGCGGTGTTGGCCTGGTGATCAAGTCTGCTGCCGTGGTGAAGGCCAGTGGTTATTTATTGAGCAAATACAGACCACGGCAGAGCTGTGTCTGCGGTGCAGCCTTGGAGACTGTTGGCAGGCTATTTCAAGTCTAAACATAACCGATTACAGTGTCTTGGTTGAGGAGAGATGTAGGGGACCATGTAGGGAAATCTTTTCTTGAGATTTCCTTTTATTTTTCTCCCTACCTTACTTATATTTTGAGGCAAGAGCTGAGATCCTTTGGGGTAGAGGCTAGAGTAGACATGGCCATTTGATAGCAATGACACGAACTGACACTGTCGAGCATCTGCACCCCCTTCCTTTCTGGACGGATCTTCTGTCGTGGCTGTGGAAGCTGAAGGAGATACAGACACATGATGGAGGAAGACCTAGGTTCAGCCTCTTGGATTCCTCTGTTGCAGGACTCTGAATGGGGAGGGAATGGTGCAGATACATAGAAGTGGCTTGAGGTCATTTGCGGAAGCAGCAGAGTCAGGAGTCCAGTTGTAGTGAGAGCTGGTGACCAGTGGTGGCTGTGCTAGGATGATGTCCCTGTCAGACAGTTCCTGTGTTCTTACAGCTCTCCTGTAATTCAATTCCATCCGAAGACAGACAGAGCTGGTTTCTGTTGTTTGTGTCCGGAACCCTAAGTGGTTAAAGAATTATAGGGAACATGTTAGATGGGTTTCTGCCTGTAAAGAACTTAGTACTTAACAGAGAGGGAGTAAGGGAATGTGCCGTGATAATAAATTTGTAAAATTTTGTGTATTTGTAATACACAAATAAATCCCCTCCAAAGGGTGGAAACAATCCCCTTCAAGGTTGTTTCCTGCATATTCCTTTGAATTACAGTTACCTTCAAGGTTCATCAGATGGCATAGAGGTTCTGTGTCTTTGCATCATGACACTTGGGAAATACAAATTGATGAAGAATGAGTTGTGTTGGGGTACAGCATAATATGGCTTAAAAATTTGTAAGGTAAGTTTTGTTTGCTTTGTGACTTGTTTTTTTTAAATTTAAAGTTTTTTTTTTTTTTAAAGCATTGAGTATACTCACAGAAAACGGATTAACTAATGAACTGTTAGTTTTTTGAGTATGAGCCACTAAAAAACTTACTTTAGAGGAAGAGATTTAGAGAAATCTTGAATCTTCAAAGCAGCCCCGGAAAGTAGATACATTCTTAATCCCAGAAGAAACAAAACTGGTAGAGGTTGAGAAAGTTGTCTAAGGTCGCATAGACATTAGAGCTGGAATCTAAACCCAGGTTAGAGTGACTCCAGGCACAGGCTTCTAACTGCTTCTGTTTTGTAAGGAACCATGGAAGTCATCTAATATTTTTCTTATATAGGATTTGAACTCTTGAGAGCTTTAGAGGCTTTTTCAGTACCAGACAGGTCCTGGCAGAACTGGGCTGGAACCCAGGTCTCTTTGTGATGGGCAGTTTCTCTTACTGCCTACAGGCAGAAGCCGGTCCACGTGGGTGCACACACGCATGTGCACACACACGCGTGCACAACCCCCTCTTTGTCCTCAGTCCAGCCCTGCCTGTCTTTCTGTTCTGTCTGCCTCTTTCCTGCTTGATCCCTCCTCGTCTGCAGAGTCCTTCCTGCACCTCCATTCTCTCGATTTTCCTCCCTCCAGCTCTTTTCCAGAACAGCTGAACTTAAAAAATTTTTTTTAATTCCTCACGGCTGGGAGCAGAGTTTACTCTTCCCGATCACTTCCCAGCCCTCTCTTCTCGACTCCTGTAGTTCTTAACGCCTGTCGGTCAGCATCCCCTCCACGTCTGATTTCTTGAGCTGCTTCTGTTAATAGACGGAAGGTTTCGGTGGGCTCGGATTTTAAGCATGGTGCTTCTTTAGGGTCCCCAGTGCCTGCACCTTGCCCAAGGACGTGTGGCAAACTGAAAGGACAGTGAAGTTGGAGGCTGAGAAATGTCTCAGCCCAGACTCGCCACTCACTGGCCACTTGACCGTGGGAATATTTGAAGTTGTGTCTTCTCATCTGTGAAAGGGGCTGTGAGGCTTGAATGTGGTTATAGATGTGAAAGCTGTTTTTAAGCTGTAAAGTGCCATAAAGTGCAAGGTTTTATTGTGATGGTGCAAGTGCTTACTGGGCATTTTAGTCGTGAACGATGGGAAAGCACAGAAGATGAAAACAAGCCTTCTCCCCACCTTCGGTGGTTGGAGTGTCCATTTCTGCTATCATATTTTGACCACTATATTCTGTGCTCTTTAATAACATTATGGATGTATTAGTGGTAAAAGAAGAAAATGGACAAAAAATAGCAAAGCGTCTTGATACCATGTGGCTTTTAGGAAAACGCGTATTGACTTTAATTAAGCAAAATACTGTATTTACTTTGCTCAGAAGCAGCCTCTCGGGGAGAGCAGGCTCGCTGGGAGCAGTGCAGAGAGCCCCAGCCCATCGAGTTGGCATTGATTGTTTGATCATCCCTAGAAGTTTATTGTAAATGAAGCAGCACTTACGGTTCTAGGGTATTCCTGGAATTGCTGTTATAGTTAGAAGTGAGTTATTCTGTGTGGCAGGAGAGGCATATAGAAAAGCCATAATTCTGACTTGCTGACAGGAAAAAAAAAAGTAGCAGATTTTGTATTTATGTTGTCTTTTTGGCCAGAATCCATCAGCTTTGCATAGAATTTTGTAATGTCCTCATCAGAACAGTTATTTGGGTCTTGGCAAAGCAGGGGCACTGAGAGCAACAGACGCAGTCACTTCCAAGGCTCTGGTGGGTGCAAAACTCCAGGTGATGAGACTGAAAGGGAAGCAGAGATACTACTCTCTGTGCAAAGCCTCAGGTGATGAGACGTGAGGGAGGCAAGATGCTCTCCCTGGTGTGTGTATTAGGCCTCAAGGAGCTTCCGTGTCCACTAGACACTGTGCTAGGACCACCAGAACTTCCCACTCCTTCCACCCCTGCTCTAGTATAGTGGTACCAGAGCAGTGCATTAGCTGTGGGCTGGAACGCATGCTGGGCCGGGTCACTTTAATGATTTTTTGAATAACAAACAGTTCTTTCAGTCTCGGGAGGGAGGGCCCGGAATGAGCTTGGTCTCCTACGTGGATGTTAGACTATGGAAAGTACCAAGGAGCAGACAGTGATGTTGGTGCTGGGAGTCACTTTAAAGCGGTTTATCCCTGTGTGGAAAGAGCCAGGTCTTTGGAATCAGTTGTGTGTTTGACATCTGGCACCCGCGCTGATTGACCTAACCTTTCCAGCTTTTTTGAGAATTAGGTGCAGGTGCCTAGCTCCGTGCAGGAGGTGTTGCAGGTGCTCAGGGTCTGTTGGAGTTCCCACTGCTTGGCTGAACTGTATTCCATCAAGCTGTAATCAGTTTAACAGAAATTACCACCAAAATAGGAGTGCTTACTTATTGCGTGCTGCCCTCTGTGTTAGACACTTTCTATACCTTAACGAATGTAACTCTTAACAGCTCTAGGAGACAAATGCTATTTTTTATCCCCCCCCACCCCAACTGAGAACACTGAGGTTTGGGGATGTTAAATAACCTGCCTCAGGTTGCAATAGCTAGTCAGCGGGGGGCAGGCAGGATTCACACCCAGATCCTTCTGACTCCAGATCATGCTCTTAACTGCTCTGCTGTGTCACCTGAGACTTATGAGATGGAACTTTGATTTATGACTAGGCTTTTGCTCAGAATCCCCATTAATTCTTTGTTCTTCTAAGTAAGGTGTCAGCCCACTTCAGCCCTTTGCCATAAAGCCTGCATTATATTGCTTTAGCACAAACACCTTTTTCACAGCTACAGCCTCATTTGAAAAAGGCATTGTAGGAGCTTGAGGAAGACTTTTGAGAGATCTTTTTGATCCTGGGCAAGATGTTTCCTTTCAGGGTAATGGATGGGCTTAGATTAAAATGATTTGCTCAAGGTCTGCTTCCCAGTTGTGTGTAGAGGTAATAAAACCCACACACCCTGGATTATGGTGATATTTCCGTTGGGCCATGTTGCTTGCTTTGTTATCGTCATCTTCCATTTAACCATTTGGCTACTTATTGATCACTTAATACAGTAAAGCACTGATCAAAATAGTGCTTGGAGCTTGTTTGTTACATCAGGCTTCCTCACCAGCCTTAGACTGTGCCGGCTGAAATGGTTTTTAAGGTTTAAGATCTTTAGTTGTAACATTTCTTAAGATATTAAGCAGCTGATTTCAGGACAGTTTAAAAAAATTACATATTTTTTTCAGTTTTTCTGGGTTCATACCTTAATTCGTCAACTTTTTAATTTGTATTTTCTGCTCAGAAATCAAAAGCTTTCATTCCTTTAAGGCATCCAGCCATAAACTCACTGGAGGTGTGATGGTTTCTCTAGTAAAAGTCAAATACCCAAAGTATTTTATTTAGATTCTTGTCATTGATTTTAACCACTATCCAGTCTATTTTCATATAAATCTGGCCATGGCCTTTGGCCAAAAGCAGTCATATTCTGATCATCAGATTTTTGATTAATATGACCTATCTTTATGTCTCTCCACTATGCAAAATATGATTTTGTGTTCTTCTCCTAATGGATACCTATCTTGCAAAACATGTCCTTGAAAATTTAAGAGGCTTTCAGTATCTTCAAACATAGATTTTTGGAATCTTGCATCAGAAAATAGTTGTACTATCCCATCTGTTGCATTTAGTCCTTTTCAGACCCAGAGAATTGTGTTTTGTTTCTTTTGCTTGTCCCTCATTGAGAAAGTGGAGTTTCCTAGTGGTCTAGTGGTTAAGGGTCCCGTGTTGTCACTGCAACTGCAGTGGCTCTGGTGACTGCTGGGGCTCGAGTTTGATCCCTGGCCTGGGAGCTCCTGCATGCCACAGGTGCAACAAAAAGAAAGAAAGGGAAGGGAGGGAGGAAGGAAGGAAGAAAAAAGAAAGAATGAGTGAATTAGATGTACATGTCACAGACATTTGAGAATCTAAAAAATGTTCCGAATTTTTTTTTTCATGTAAAGTAGCATCTCCAAGATTGAGCCATTAAAGTAATCCTTTATCATTAAAAGGAAGGCGTTTTCTTTCAAATCCTTGAAAATTTATAAGTAGATTAGGGTGGAAGAATTCACTGCTATTATCAAAAAGCTTTTGATTACTCTCTTTTATCCTTCCTGTTTTCTGCGCTTCATTGTATTTATTTAAGCTGGTAATGGAACCTAGTGAATCATGTTATGTTTAAAGGGAATTGTGATTCCTACTGATCAGTTTTTTAGCATTAAATATTTGTTGTTTTTTGTAGCAAGAAACCTGATTTTTTGGGATAATCCAAAGTACTTATAAGCTGTTCTTGCTCTTTTCCTACCTGTTCTAAAAATAAGTACTTAGAGCATATTGTTCAGTTTGTTTGGAAAGAAATGTTATTTGAGTGAAGCCATTGCACAAATGCTGTAGCACCAAAAAACACTTGTCATCCTGAATGAGTTGTCATGTCATATAAAGTGGATCACCAGTCTTAGGTTTAAGTGCTGAGAATGGTGCCTAGCATGCTTTTAAGTGCTCTATGGATGTTTTAAAATGTTTATTATTAGAAAGTCAATTTTCTGAGAGCAAGAATTTCGTCGTTATTAAATCAGCCTATAAAAAATCATAGTAAATGCATATTGTCGAGAAATCTTGTTGGCGATCTTGATTTCTCAGAGTGTAATCTCTTAGGCTAAGCATCGCCATTGATGCCATTTTAAAATTGATAGTTCTGTCCAGTAATAGTGAAGGTCACTTTGAAAATTAGGTGCAGTATGACTTCAGTGTAGTATTGCTTGTAGTAGGAAAAGAATAATTGAGAAACCAAACTCTTCTTGCTTACAGGTTTTGATAAAACCCTAGCGATTATTTATTTATTTATTTGTCTTTTTTTTAGGGCCACACCCACGGCATATGGCAGTTCCTAGGCCTAGGGGTCTGATTGGAGCCTGCACCACAGCCATAGCAATACAGGATCCGTAACCCACTGAGCGAGGCCAGGGATTGAACCTACGTCCTCATGGATGCTAGTCAGATTTCGTTTCCACTGAGCCACGACAGGAACCCCCAAATCCTAGTACTTTTAGTCTGATCCTCAATCTTACATGAGGCCCAGAGCAACCCCATGACGCCTGTGTTCAAGCAACATGTGATCCGATGGTGCATATTAAAATGCTTTGTGGCTTTAAAAAGATTTACACAGTAGCCCTTTTTAAGGAGCCTGGGCCTGGTGGAATTTCAGGTCTCTTCCTGCTCAAAAAGGTTCTGAGTGTGTGTCCGTGTCCTGGTTTGGAGCGGGCGTCTTACTGCTTTGAAGCGTGGAGCCTATCGGCCAATTTCTCTTCCTCCTTGGCAGCGTGCTGCGGGAAACCTGGCGGAGCAAGGCTGCAGACGCATCGTTAGCGAGTGTGAATGGGCTGGTGCTATTCTTTACCCCAGTGTAAACAGGCATATTGAAGGAATTTCCCCAGAGAGACCAGACTGGCTCTTTACATTTAAAGGGCATTTGTGCCCTATATTAGATTCCAGATATACGTGAAATCATATGGTATTTGTCTTTCTCTTTCTGACTGACTTCAGTTGTGTGAGAGTCTCTAGTTCCATCCATGTTGCTGCAAATGGCATGATTTTGTTGCTTTTTATGGTTGCGTAGTATCTAATATATGGCACAAATGAACCTTTGCACAGAAAAGAAAATCATGGACATGGAGAACAGACTTGTGGTTGCTAAGAGGGGGAGGGGAAGGGAGTGGGAGGGACTGGGAATTTGGGGTTAATAGATGGGGTTAATAGATGCCATGCCTTTGGAATGGATAAGCAATGGGATCCTGCCGTATAGCACTGGAAACCATGTCTAGTCACTTGTGACGGAGCATGACAATGTGAGAAAAAAGAATGTACACATGTATGTGTGACTGGCTCACCTTGCTGTGCAGTAGAAAATTGACAGAACACTGTAAATCAGCTATAATGGAAAAAATAAAAATCATTATATAAAAAAAAAAAGGGCACTTGTGCCTGCTCATCCTTTACCCAGACTGCTTTCTCCACCTCCCAGGATAGCCGTTACATCTCTGCTCAGTTCCTTCTTCAGTCCCATGCTGGCTCACATTCCTCTTATTAAATGCTCTTTTTTCCGCATGGCATTTTAAGCTCTTTGTAATTACTTCTTTCTGTGCATCTTTGATTCTGTTAGTCCGTGGATTGTAAGCTCCGCATGAGCAGGGGCCTGTTGCTGTCGCTCTTCATCGAGACCTCCTGACATAGCTCAGCTTCTGGCATGAAGAACTGCTCAGAAATACTTACTGAGTGAGTCTCCTAAATGTGGCATTTGAACCCCTGCTTCTGGGCTGAAGTAAGTTATTAGCATGTAGCTAATTTCAGATTGCTGTCTTGTTGCAGGGCTGGGTAACTATTTATGTAATTAAAGTGATTGGAACATTATATGTTTAAAGCTGAAACTATAATGATTTGTTAGTTGAATCTTTAAAAACTTGTCCATGACAGGAGTTCCTGCTGTGGCCACAGCAGGTTAAGGACCTGGTGTTGTCTCTGCAGCAGCTTAGGTCACTGCTGGGGCATGGGTTTGATTCCTGGCACAGTGGGTTAAGGATCTGATGTTGCTGCAGCTCAGATTCAATCCCTGGATTGATCTTCCATATGCTGCAGGTGCAGCCATTAAAAAAAAAAAAAGTCTGTGACAAAATAGTCAATTCAGATTTGTCACATCAAAATTCATCCTTGTATCCCCACCTGGGTCTGCTCTCATCAGTCTTGCCTAGGTCTTATCATGGCCTTCCCAAACCAGCCCTCCCCAGCGTAGTCAGTCACCGGGGTGAGCAAGGGGCGTAGACGATTGACATCATGACACACGCACTGTACTGATAAGAGATTGCTTTTGTGTTTTCATTTGTGCTGTCTGACACTTCGGCTGTCAGGTCCTGTGGGAATGCTGGCCTTGCAGTCTTAGAAGTAACTCCGCTCCCTCACCCTAGGCACCCTTCTGCTTCTGCCATGTGATGCCTGGGACTGTGCTCTTCCTAAAGCTGGATTCTGATAGAGTATGTTGAATCACCAACAGAAAACTGAGATAATAATTGCCATTAACTTGGAAACCGCTTCCAGATCACTAAGAGTTGTTGCTCCCTATTTGCAAAAATAGTTTGATTCTACTCTTTGAAAAGAGAATTTGTGAGAAGCACAAAGGAAAGTTGTTAAAATAATACACAACTGTGTGTGTGTGTGGTGGTGGTGAGGATGGGACCCAGGTACCTTAATTCTGCAGAATCAAGCTGGTATTTTTGTTTACAATGAATAAGGCTCTGAGGGGAGGTTGGGGAGTTGTGAGGGCCGTTATTTGCTGCCTAAATTTTCAAGTAAGAGTGACTCAAAAAATATTTTGGTGAACTGAAAGCATAGTGGTAGAGATTTGTTCCTAGGCCCTCCTCCTTTTGCCCTACCGTCCTCTTTTTCGCCATTAAAATGAAACCAAGGGTAGACTGGGCTGGGAGGAGGGTGATTCTGAAGGAACTAGAAATGGGAAATAAAAGTGCTTCTCTTTGGGGGTCCCTAAACTGTGGTGCACAGCCTTGGAGAGAGAAGGGTTGTCGATGGAAAAGGCGCGTGGTCCTTACTTACCCCAGACAGGGGACTCAAACGCCAGGAAACAAGGCCCTGGTTTCCTTTCCTTTTTCCCTTTCTTCTTTTTCCTTCCTCCCTTCCTTCTCTCTTTCTTTCTCTCTCTTCCTTCCTTTCTTTCCTTTTTAAGGCTACACCTGCAGCATATGGAAGTTCCCAGGCTAGCAGTCGAATCAGAGCTACAGCTGCCAGCCTACTCCACAGCCACAGCACCACCAGGTCTGAGCCACATCTGTGACCTATGCTGCAGCTTGTGGCAATGCCAGATCCTTAACCCACTGAGCGGGGCCGGGGATCAAACCCATACCCTCAGGGATGCTAGTTGGGTTCTTAACCCACTGAGCCACAACAGGAACTCCCTTGGCTTCCTTTCTTGAAGCTATGAAAATAATACCTTCTTGGATGTTTACACCCTGAGGTACCTCTCTGTCCTCTCTGTGTCTTCATCAGTGTTTGTTTTTCCTTCTTCCTCCCAAATGCTTTTTCCTGCTTGCATAAGGTTTGGGCTCCTTCCTTAATGAAAGTGTCCTCTTATTTTCTGATGCAATTACCTCTGCAGCTGATTTATGATTTATTTATTTGTCTTTTAGCTCAGCTCTGAACAGGCTTTGAAAAGTAGAGAAGAAAATCCAGTCTGCTTTTTGGGGGACATTGAGCAGCCGAATAAATGCAGGTATGTACATCTGCATATTTAAAAGAAAGATAAAAAGGAAAATAGCTTTTATAAAGAATGATGAAACTGATCTTAAACATGTAGGACTACCTGTAATATATCTTTTTATTTTTCAATATCATTATTTCCAAATGTTGAGTGTTCTAGTTTAAAAAAAAATCTTCAGAGTACAAAAATATAGAAAGTACAAAGTCAAAGTCACTTTTTAGTAGATATTCACCAATGTTAACAATTTGTTTTTTTCAGATTATACTTATGTATATATGGTGATTCTTTTGGTTATACATATTATGCTTTTTTCCCTTTGCAATGTGTCTTATACATCTTTCAGTGTTGGTTCAGATAGCCTTGCGTCACCCTAACAACTACATAGTAGTCCTTTGTGTTGGCTATTTCTTAACTTTGCTGAGTAAATCCTCTCCTGCGGGATGTTGTGTTTTTGATTTCTGTTTCAGTCGGTGCCACAGCTTGATTATAATTATGTACGATTATGTGTACTTGCCAGACTCTGAATTCTTCCCTGCCATGTCTGTATAGATTCTCAAGGACAAAGGTTTTTCTTACATTATGAGGCAGACTTTAGCTGCTTCACTTTCCGTCTCTATTTTTCATTGTGGGGGGAGAGCTGGAGGCCCAGTGTTGAGTTTTAAAACTTTCTTGATTGACAATTGATCTGAACCTCAAGGTAAGTTATGAGCTAGTCTTTCAGCCTGGTCTTTGGAAACTGCTGATTTTCAGATTTATTTTGGAGATGAAACCAGTAAAATTGAATCCCTCTCAGTTTGTAGCATCGAGGCCTGTCTGGTTCGTGTCCTTCCTGTAAGTATCTCACCTCGCCAGGGCAGCTAATAGACCAAGCACATGAATTTGGTGAAGGGACCTGTGACGGCTGTCCACCCCCTCTGACTTGTCTCGGGTCATCGTGTAGGCTCTGCGCTAGGCACTGGTGATACAAAGATGAGTGACATAGTCCTTGTCTTCAAGGAACTCATGGTATGAGGGGGCGAGAGACAGACCCCTGTGTAAAATGATCATGACATAGTGGTTAGTGCAGTGTGGTGAGTTCGAGAGAGGGCGTCTAACTCAGAGGGTGGGCTAGAGGTTCAGAAGAAGCTTCCTGGAGGAGTAATGACCAAACTGAGTTCTAAAGAAAATTGAAACTTGCCATCAAAGGATTGAAGTGGGAAGGTAGAGGAATTGAGGAAAGGTAGGAAAATGAGGAAAATGGCATTGGCTAGAGGGTTGGGGCACAAGAAGATGGCAGCTTTCTGGGTTTCGAGCGTGAAATAGGGCTGAGAGTGAGACAGGATGAGGGGCTCGTGAAGCAGGTGACGGAGGGCCTCTGTTAGGGCTTGGGACTGGTCTGTAGGTTGATGGAGGGCCTTGGGAGAATGTGACGTGTGCCACAGGGACATTACTTTGAGGACTGAGTGAAGGTTGGCCTGGCAGTCAGCCGGCAAGTAGGAACCTGGGGTCAGAGGAATTAGTTTGAGGCCATTGGCCTTGAGGGGATGAGGGGAAGAAAGAACCTGTGGGGCTTTCTCTAGTTCTTCCCTCTTGTCTGACCTTGCCCAGGGCTAAGTTGCTGAGTTTGGCTCTTTGATCCAAGTTGCCCACCCTCTTAGGGAAAAGGTTTAGTGTGAGTAACTTATTTGCCAGCTTCTCAGCAGGGGGTTCTGACTTTTTCAAAGCAAGGCTTTCTGCTCTCATTCTGGAGCTACGAAGTGCTGCCCATCACCCTGCCTGTCTGTGGGGTGAAGGACCTGGTTCAACTCACTAATTTTCATGATCTTCTTTTGTGGCTTGTGAACATGAATAGGTCATCCTTTTGTGTGCACCTAGAGCCAGCCCTGGGCTAGACTCTGGGGGCTTGAAGACAGGTAAGGCATGGTTAATGCCCTCACTGAGCCTGCTGTTTAGTGGGAGATAGACATAAAATTAAAAGACAATGTGTCCAGTCACTTGTGATGGAACATGATGGAGAATAATGTGAGAAAAAGAATGTATGTATGTATGTGTGACTGGTTCACTTTGCTGTACAGTAGAAATTGACAGAACACTGTAATTCAGCTATAATGGAAAAATGAAAATCATTAATAGTAAACAAAAAGACAATGTGATTTGTGCCAATAGGTCTATTCAAAAGGTAAGTGATTCCAAGTAGAGACAGAAGGAGTATTAGTAACATAAACATTAGTGGCTCTGGAAAGAGGCACATTTTTCAGGTATAATTTGTGTGTAGAGAAAATAAATTCAGGCCATGTCTAAAATCACTTCAGTTTTTGAGAATATGGTCTGACCCTAATTAATTAGAGTACGTAATTGATTATTTTCCATGCTTTCACCTGCAGTAAGCTCTGAGGCATTTGATTTTCAGGGAGGGAAGGGGCGAGGGAGGTACTTATCCAATGCCCTGTCTTCCTGCTTGCTTCCCTTCAAAACACGCTTCCAGTGACCACGTGGTCTCATTTTCCTTCCACCATAGTATCTAAATATAAAAGAGGACTGCAATGCCATGGCTTTTTGTGCTAAAATGAGGAGCTCCAAGAAGACCGAGGTGAATCTGGAGGCCCCTGAGCCGGGGGTGGAAGTGCTCTTCTATCTGTCGGATAGGGAGCCCCTCCGGCTGGGCGGCGGGGAGTACACGGCCGAGGAGGTGTGCATCAAGGCGGCGCAGGAATGCTGTGAGTACCGGCGGGGCGGCCGCCCCGGACCCCCGTCTTGGCCCGGGCGGCTCCGAGTGCAAGGAGGCGGGGGCTCTGGGAGTCAGCGGTTCCGTGCTGCCTCTGCCCCAGACTAGGCCAGTGCAGTCAGTTCTGAGAGTGTCACTCTTCACTTTCTCCGTCGCAGAGTGGCTTCTATCTACTCTATCGCTAATGAGCTGCAGGAGACAGGGAGTCATTTCCTCCACACTTGAGAAATCGAAAAATAGCCGTCCTGAGTAAAGCACCTGGCACAAAGTTACAAGCCCAACAAGTGCCATCTCTCAGTATCTTAATTGCTTAAAACTTGTGAAAAGTGTGACCTATCCTTCTGCCACCATGACAGGCCTGCTTCTGTCCCCCCCACCCCCACCCCCCAACGTTGAGTATGTGATGCTAAATGGAGGTGAGAAGCCAGTGTCACTTTGTGGCTTGGTCAGATTGCCAAGCTGTGAAAAGGAAGGACAGTGAGGCTGTGAACAATGCAGTCCTCTGGTTTTGTTGTTTTTTTTTTTTTTTTGAGAGTGAGGCTTGTTTTAGTGAAGTTAGCCTATTGCTGTCAGAAGTGGGAAACCAAACTAAGTAACAATAATTATCCTTTAAATTTGAGGTCATTGGCAGTTTTTGCCTACTCATTTTTAAGTGACAGGTAGAGTGAATTCAAAGAAACCGAGAGATCTAATCCACCTCGGTCATGGGGATGGTTACACAACTTTGTAAAGAGACCAGAATTCATTGAATTGTACATTTAAAACGAGTGGACTTTGTGGGATGTAAATTGATCTCAATAAAGTGGTTTTTAAAAAATAAACTCATTTCATGATGATGAATTAACTAGCTATCATGGGAGATAATCTGATCCAGGCTTTACTCATGTTACCATTAGCCCTCAGACCACCTCTCTGGGGATAGTATGGTTATTTCAAGAATCACCTACCTTGTTTGTAATGCAGCTTGTTTGGAAAAACCCATTTTCTTCCTGATATATGTCTTTCTGCTTAAAATGCTTTAAATACAGAATTCCAATAAAAGATGAGAGGGTTGGTCTGTGGGTCAGAACATAACACTAGATAAAATTGGCCGAGTTATAGATTATTATGGGGACAATGTATTAATATTTTAAAGTTATTTTGACTAGATAGCACAGTATTAAGGAACCAGCTTTGGACAGCAGCTTTAAAAATATTTGTAATTAGCAAAACAATTAGATGTAAATTGATGTGTTTCTAAAGTACTTTTTTAAGGTATGTTTTTTCTTTTCTCTTTAGATTGGTTTATAGTGTTTATTCACTTAGCCAAGCTTCTCACCATCCGCATAAGTTGGTATAAACCTCAGTTTGTTAGCAAGGATCATTTGTGCAAAATTTTTGAGCTGTACTTAATGAGAGATTGAGGAATTGCTGCTAAAGGAGATAAGAGGGCAGAACCTGTGAGCCTGAAGACAGACACAGCAAAAATAATTCTTAACCTCATTAGCTATTAGGAGAATTAAAAGGTATTAGGCATAGAGTGTGTTAGCCTGATGTCTGATACTAAACCCTTGCTATAAATATTAGTGTTATTGTTATTCAGTATTTTTATTTGAAAAGTATCTTTGATCTTGGTATTTTCAAGTAGTAATGTTGTTTGAATCAGACCTGTCATAGGATTACATACAGACAGATGCATGATTAACAAATTATTCTTCAAATACGAATGTATCACATTCAAATAAGAATATGGAGAAAGAAAGGCTAGATTTCCAGGCGAGTCTACAGAAGCCAATTTATGAACAAAAATATATTGTTTAACCTGAAAACATTAGTCCAAGTAATCAGGGTCCGAAAGTCATTTATCACTGTTTCCAGGTGAAAATGCTCTTTGAAGTTCAGCTCTATCTTCTCTGTTACACGGAGGAGTATAACTTCTGAAGGGGTAACTCCCAAATACCGTGAGAAGCAGGAATTGAGGCATTCAGCAGAGGCATGGAGATGCCACGGTGCCTGTTACTTCTCAATAGGTGCATGGGAAAGAGTGTCTGCCTAGGTGGGCAAGGCCAGCAGGGGTCCCAGTCAGTGCTGGTCTCACTTCAGATGTCTGAGTGAGCAGCAAGTACCAGCTACCTCCTGTTCGCCCATGTTTTTTGGTCATTCAAGTTCACTGTATGTTAGTTCGAGGCCTGACCACACATGAAAGTATCAGCAGCAATTGATTATTTGTAGTCACTCTCCTACCTGCCCCTGCACTTCTAGATGACAGGTCTGTGTCCTTTTAATCATGGGCTCCTCAGTGAGTGGATAGTTAACTTGCCTGGTTTCATCATCTCCCTTAACTTTTCAAATATTCTTGTACCAAAGGAGGCAGTAAGTTGGGTAGGGAGGCCAGGGAGCACTGCTGGGCTACCCTTGTACAACCAAGCATACATGTTGTCAGTTGGCTACTAATAAAAAATATTTTTGGTAACAATACAGAGCACTTAAGTGTATTTATTATTCATGATAATAGATTTTAATTAGTGATAAAGATCACTTTGGTTATTTCTTCTAACACATACTTCATGTGCTGCTGCCAGGAACTTCTTTGAATGCTTAATATATAATCACAGTGTGTTTGAATTGTTTAAACCTTTTCTGTAGGAGACAGTTTGGGGATTTCTCAAACAGCAAGAATGTTTCTGACTGTGATTAGCAAGGCGAACATCAGATGGGATCTGGGAACCTCTCAGGTGGCCTTTATTTTTTTGGAAGGAGGACTTGCAAAGATGCTGTCATAAACCCTGTAATGCGAAGTACTGTTATTAGATTTTTATTTTTAAATGGTTTTAACCCGATTTGCCAGGAGCCATAGTACCTATTCCTGGGGAGCCATCATTCTTGGTTATTATGTTTAAAACTGTCTGACTAAACGTGGTTGGCCCTAAGAGGATGCAAATATGACCTAAGTTCTTTTGGGATGAGAGAATTCCTGCTCTTTACCTAAGTTGTGCTTTGTTTGGAAACCGAGGGCCAGATGTATCTATCTTTAATTTGCTGGTGTGTGCTTTACTTTTCCCCAGGTATCTCTCCTCTGTGTCACAACCTCTTTGCCCTGTATGATGAGAGCACCAAGCTCTGGTACGCTCCAAATCGCACCATCACCGTCGATGACAAGACGTCAGTTCGGCTCCACTACCGGATGAGGTATGGGTGCCTGCCGGGCTCCCTCCTTCAGGGGCGGAGAACGGTTAGCCTGGAGCCCTGAGTCACTTACCAAGAAGGATTGTAGTCATTTTTGTAATTTGTAAGTTTTGTGTTTGCTTGGCACGAGAAAGGACTTCTTCAGCACTTGGAATACAAGTCAGGATGAGTTTGATCCCCTTTGTCTGCCACATTTTAGAAGAGAAATCAGTATGTTGCAGAGGGTATTTTGGAACAGAAGTAATATCCTACAGCAGAGTTTTTCATATGGTGAATCACAGTTACGAATTTCTTTTAGTGAGTTAGACTGGAATTTTTTTCAAAAGAGAAAAAGCCAATGAGAATAGATACTATCAGATACATACATACATATCCTAAGAGTATTGTTTTTTAGAACTTTAGCTTGAGATATCTGTCTGTGTAAACTAGGTCATCATAAAATAAAATGTTTCTTACTGAACGTTGCAGCTAGAGAGCTTGAGAAATACTGCCTGAAGTGGAAACCTAGAAATCCTAGCTTGGTCTTCTTCGAAGGACGTGGATGTTTTCCTTCACTACCTGAGGATTTTTGACCAGTGAGGCGGTAACGTTTCTTCTGATGGGTGCTTACCTGCCTCTTCTCCCGTATCGTGGACTTGGTTCAATGTCAGATGGTCTTCCATGGTGGCATCGTCAGTTCTTCATAGCTGTAGTCGCTTGAGTTTATAAACATGTGTGTTTTGTACCTAGACTTTTTAGATACTAGGGTTAAGCACAAGTTTAACATGTTTATTTAGCAAAGGAGCTTATAAATAGGGCAAATCCTTTTTGAAAAGGATCTTAGCCGCATACGTAGATGTGATTACGTCAGTAGGTTAGCTCAGGTGCTAATGGAATGCAAGGTCATGCTGGCAAAGTCCTTGGGGATCTCAGACACAGGCCCTTCAGTGTGCTGGCTGCTGTTTTCTCTGGGAAGTCGGTAGAATTGTCACCATTCCAGAATGGCCTGGGTGTTTTTCTCAGCGGAAGCTGAACCACGTCTATGTTCTTTGATAAGCATCCTGGGGCTGACTTTTTCTCCTCTCTCTGTACTCACTCACGGCCTCACCTTAAGAAGGGAGGTGTGTGTCTTGTGAGATTTCACGCCCCAGATTTAGGGAGACGTTCACCCCACCCATCTGAGCCTTCTGACTATATTTGGATTTGTTTTTCAGAGTGTAATCTTGCTTTCTGTGGTCTGGGAGTTGGCTTTGCGACCCAGCATTGAAACAGGTTGTCAGTGCAATGTTTAGGAGGGGGGCATGTCATCGAGTTCTAGTTCTTTTCCTCTAGGTTTTTACACTTGACTTGGAATCTAGAATGGTAGAATTTGGGACTTGGAAGAGATCTACGTGTGCCTGATTGAACTCTTCCTTTTTTTTTTTTTTTTTTGGTTTTTGTTTTGTTTTTCTGCCATTTCTTGGGCCGCTCCCGCAGCATATGGAAGTTCCCAGGCTAGGGGTCCAATCGGAGCTGTAGCCACTGGCCTATGTCAGAGCCACAGCAACACGGGATCCGAGCAGCGACTGCAACCTACAGCACAGCTCATGGCAACGCCGGATCCTTAACCCACTGAGCAAAGCCAGGGATTGAACCCGCAACCTCATGGTTCCTAGTCGGATTCGTTAACCACTGAGCCACAACGGGAACTCCCCATTTTTCTTTTTTAGGGGAAAAGTGATGTCGCAGAAAGAGTCATGAGTTATTCAAAGTGACACACCTAGTGCATCGTCTTGTTAGCACTAGAATCCTCTCTGAGGCTTTTGTCTTTGTCGATGGTGTGAATGCCTCACCATTAAAAGCTGTCTTTGCCAGCTCCCCGTTTCTGTTAGCTGCCAGGAAGTGTACAGCCGCCTCAGTTTTGGCACTTTGACTTCGTACCTGACATTGCACTTCAACAGGATATTGCTTTGTTACCACAGGCTCTTTGAACTTGGAAAAAAAGATCCCACCCTAAGCTAAAACATTTGCATTACATCAAACTACAAAAATTTTGAAACCTCATCATCTCACCACTAAAGAAGCTGTAATATGGAAATAAATGTTGGTGACTATTTCAGTGGAATCCCAGCTTTATTTTGGGAAATACTCTTATACTTCAGTTTTCTGTTTTTAGAGAATGATTTTGATAGTTATTATTTTGTAATATATCTTCACATAAGACAAGCACATTCTTTACTCCTTTCTAAAAAAAAAAATCTTTTCTTGGATCTTCATCAATGAATTTTACTCTCCGTTAGTAAATTTCTATAAAAACCTAAAGAGAATTCGTTGTGTATAATATCTGTTGGTAAACTTAGAATATATAGTTACTTGTAATATAATTTTCTCAAAAACTTGCAAGGAAGGCATTGACGCGTCTGAGAATTTCTCATTGACGTGTCTACGTGAGCACCTCTCCCTCCCGCTGTCTTTCCTGCATGCTTCTTCTACCTCCTTCTGCAAAGGAATCTAGACAGCTGTCGTACTGCATTTATTTAGGTCATTCTTTATTTTTCTCCATTAGCTTGTTGTAATATCAGGAATCTGTGATCCAAGTTCAGTAATTACTTTTGAAAGGAGTATACAATTTCTCTCTCCAGTGTACTTGCTAGTTTTGTGTTATTAGCGATTAGGAAGATGTTGATTTTTTTTTTTCTTTGAAACATTCCCTGTTGTTACAATCATTTATTTTTCTCGACCTATGGTGCTGTGCAATATATCCTTGTCGCTGAGGGAACGTGTGGAATGTGGTAGTCACTGATCTAAAGGTTTTCTCTTTTGTTGGCTTATTAAATAGAGTGCTGTCAGCCTTTGACTATAGGTGCTTTTTAGCGATGCAGCCTTGTTTTAGGCTGCCTTCAGTCTTTTTTTTTTTTTTTTTTTTTTTTTTTGGTCTTTTTGCTATTTCTTTGGGCCGCTCCCGCGGCACATGGAGGTTCCCAGGCTAGGGGTTGAATCGGAGCTGTAGCTGCCAGCCTACGCCAGAGCCACAGCAACGCGAGATCCGAGCCTCGTCTGCAACCTACACCACAGCTCACGGCAACGCCGGATCGTTAACCCACTGAGCAAGGGCAGGGATCGAACCTGCAACCTCATGGTTCCTAGTCGGATTCGTTAACCACTGTGCCACGACAGGAACTCCGGCCTTCAGTCTTTACTGTAGTGGAGAAGCTGCTCACACGTGGCCTTATCCTGCCTGAACGTCTTACCAGAGGGCTTCTGAGCCCAAGCTGGTCTCTCAGGGCTCAGACAGCAGTCTCAGAAAGTGTCCTTGTTCAGCCCCGAGGGAGTGTGCTGGGCCTTGGCGCTTTATCCTGGAGACTCAGTGGGATGCGGGAGGCCCGTGGCTGCCACTCGTTCAGGGAAAATAAATGTCTTCTTGCTGCTCTTTGAGGCAACTTCCTCCATCCTTGACACCCTTTGCCCCCCTTTCCTAGGGAACCTTCCGTACTGTGCACAGTTCTTCCTCCCTCATCACCACCTTCTTCCGCTGTCAAACAGAACGTACCTGCCCTGTGTGCCCTTCCGTCAGAGCCCTGCTTTGAACCTTTGTCTGTGGAGCCCCTGGCACATGGTTAGCGCTCAGAAGCGCTGAGGTACTCTCGACATCATCACGGTGAGACCCTCTCACCTGTCTCCTTCCAGGCACATTACCCCCCCCACCCCCGCCGGGCAACTTAGAGCTGATGGCGGGATTATTGAATGAATGATGCGGACTCCGCGCTTTGGATTTCCCCCAGCAGTCAGAGGAGAAGGCTGTGTCCTGGCCCATTCTCCTCTGCCCCAGGGTTAGATTTCCTGTGTCTGCCTACCCAGGGAGAGCTGCTCCTGGCAGAGTCCTCCTGGCCTGGGCTCTTTTCTGCCCTGAAGCGCAGGCCTGGGGGCATCGCAAATGCCAGCCTCTTCATCAGCTGATCTCCTCAGGCTTCTACTGTTACCAGTGCCTGATCCCCTCGCACGTGGGATGTGCCAGGACAGCCCTGCAGCTGTGGTTTATGCAGCGTGTGGACTCTGGATGTGTGGTTCTTTCTGTGTGGGAGAGAGACGCTAGAGGCCGCAGTCAAATTATCAGTCAGTTTTTTAAAGTTAGATGGAAGATGGGCTATATTTTGAATTGCTTGAAAGTTGTAAAATGTTGGTTTGCCTTTAAAGTAACTGTCCTATCCGTCCTTTCCATTTTAATTGCCGCTTCTTCAGTTTGCTCGTTCATTTGTTGTTTATGCATCCAGCGAGCGTGGATTAAGCACCTGTTGTATGCCAGGCGCTGGGGATTAGTGGTGAGCAAGGCAGCTGAGGCCTCTGCCCCCACAGAGCTCCCGATGCTGCTCAGGCTGTTGCCATAGGCACCTGCTTCTCTCGGCCCCTCTCATTTCAGTCCCTCTTCCGTGGGACTTCCTTCCTGGGGATCCTCTCTCACATCAGCCTGGCCAGTCTCTGCCTTCTGCATGTGGCCCACACTCTGGAGCCTTGCCTCTATTTATTTTCATCCCAGGCCCCTTCCCCAGGCTTTTTCCTTCCCTGCCACCTCCCCTGGCATTGGGCAGCTTTTCCTGTTTGGTCCTCCTCTGGCACCTTTTCTGAGACTCTCATGTTCAGGAAAAACTTAACTGTGAGGCACAGTGCCTAGGGCTCATGATGTTATTAGGGGCCCACGGAAGTGTTTTAATTTCATTTAAGATCAGGAAAAATAACCCCATTCAGCCTGGATTGTATTCATCTTTATACTAATATGTCAAAAAGGATAACTTTAATTTTTTTTTTTTTTATGGAGGAAGAGAAAATTGGGGGGGGGGGTCCATAAAATCCGCGTTGTAGTCCTATTTATATGATGCGCCCCTTTTGCTGTTGCTTTATTGTTATTGCAGGATATGAATATTGCTTGTAGACCGGGAATTCACAACAGGCAGGAACTGTGCCCAAGAACCACTTACATGCTAGAGCCTGGCACAGGGCCTGGTGTGTCTTAGGCTCTGCAGATAGACCTCAGTGGCAGATGTCTGAGTTGATTGGCAGTTCTTTTTTAGGGGGAAGTTTTATTTGTTCCTTCTCCATGCCCTGGTGGTTTTTCACCCTCTCATGGGCATAGCAAGGGAGGGAGACTCAGGCACTAGCCGAGTCTGTCCTGGAGCCTAGGGCTGTCCTGGATCAGCTTGGCTTAGTCACTTTAGCACATTCCAGAACTCGTTGTGTTTCTCTTACAGATGGCAGAGGAAAGTCGTAGTTGAGAGAACAGGCTTCTGGTCTTAGGTCACCTAGCCTCTTAGAACCTCAGATTTCCTCATCTATAAAATGGAAACAATGAAACATACCTTGCACAGTTGCTGTAAGCATTAAATACTATCAAGTATATAAAGTGTTTATTAATTTTGGACACTGCAGCTGATGATTGTAGAAGTATTTGTGTATTTCTTCTGTTTTTAAAACTTTGTGTGGTATTGTAAGATAAAGTATTAATTTAATAACAGCAGTCTGGGAGTTCCTGTCATGGCTCAGTGGTTAACGAATCCGACTAGGAACCATGAGGTTGTGGGTTCGATCCCTGGCCTTGCTCAATGGGTTGAGGATCCGGCATTGCCATGAGCTGTGGTGTAGGTCACAGACACGGCTCGGATCCCTGTTGCTGTGCCTGTGGTGTAGGCCAGTGGCTACAGCTCCGATTCGACCCCTAGCCTAGGAACCTCCCTATGCCGCAGGTGCGGCCCTAGAAAAGACCAAAAAAAACAAAAACCCAGCAATCTGGGAAATGGGAAACACTGCCATATTAACTGTACATCTTGACTGTATTTTGAAACTGATTTCAGAAATGTTAAACTGTGGATAAAATAGGTCTAGGACTCAAGGAAGGATGGCACTACTGAAAGTGAAGGGAGTTGCTGGCATAGCACCTAGCTCCAGTCAGCAGTGTTCTCCTATTTAGGAAGACGCAGTGGAAAGTCAGGGCACTATCTTTGTGATCCTAAGGAATTCACTTTATCTCCCTGAGTCATAGATGAGGTTTTGACAGGATGCTCTTCAGAGTGCTTGTAAGAATGAAAAGGACTTTATAAACAGAGCAGTGCGGCCCAGAGGAGCGGTCTGTTGGCTTTACTTCTAGGGAAGTTTCGCCTCCAGCACCGATGGCTCTGAGTAGAACCAGGATACCTCTCCCACGCAGGCTGAGGTCCCCTGTCTCACAGTTGACATTCATCTGCCTGCCTTCCAGGTTCTATTTCACCAACTGGCATGGGACCAATGATAATGAGCAGTCGGTATGGCGGCATTCTCCAAAGAAACAGAAAAATGGCTACGAGAAAAAAAAAGTTCCAGATGCAACCCCTCTCCTTGATGCCAGCTCATTGGAATATCTCTTTGCTCAGGTAAGATGTTTGGGCGCAGGAGGATCTGGAACTTGTAGGGGTGGGTAAGACGTTGTTCAGATTCCCTGGTGCAGCTGACCATTCCCTGGTGATAGCTGAGACGCTTTACGGCCTGTTCTGTGGGTAGTTCTTGCCAACCCTGGACTTGTCCCACATGTGGGGGCGGACGGGGGAAGGCCACTCAGCATCCCAAGGGGCTGGTGATCCCACTTGTGGGTTTTCCAAGCTTTACTTCTTCCCTATTCCTTTCTCTGCACCTCCCCACTCCCTGCCACCTGCTACCGTTTGACTTCCTGTCTGCAATGCCTCCTATGCAGGGGGCAGAGGAAAGCTGTAAGTGAGGGAAAGTGTAGTTCACCGAGGCCAGCGAAGGTCCTTCTTTTTAGCAGTCACCGCAGGGTTAGAGAGGAAGGAGGTGGCTACTCTGTGTCACCGTGGTGGTAGGGTGGAACGATCAGGTGCTGGAAGAAAGCCAGAAAGAGAAGTTAAAGTCACCTAAATTATATTACCCTGAGATCACATTTTTGTTTATGTGAATCCTCATTTTACCATGCAAGCAAATATTATGCACTATGTAGTTTTTGAAAGTATCTTATTTTTCTGAATGTCTGTGTATGTACTTTTTGCTAAGGTGCTGCAGATGCTCTGGTGAATAAGACAGACATAGTATCCATGAGGATGCGGGTTTGATCCCTGGCCTTGATCAGCGGGTTAAGGTTCCAGGGTTGCCACAAGCTGTGGTGTAGGTCACAAATGCAGCTCAGATCTGGCGTTGGCTATGGCTGTGGTGTAGGCTCCAGCTGCAGCTCTGATTTGACCTCTAGTCTGGGAGCTTCCATATGCTGCCTGCAGGTGCAGCCCTAAAAAAAAAAAAAAGGCAGATAAAGTGATACATAGGTAATACACAAGAAATTTTGAGAACTGTTATGAAGGGGAATGTTTTTGGGATAGAGAATTTGGGGAGGGAGAGCTCCCTGAGGAGACCTAATTTAAACAGTGTGATCAGAGAATGTCTTTCTGAAGAGGTGATTTTTTTATACTGCATCTGTTTTATACCCATGGCATGTACAAGTTCCTGGGCCAGGGATCGAACCTGTGTCACAGCACATCCTTAACCTGCTAGGCCACCGGAGAACTCCTGTACTGAATCTTAAAGAAAAAAAGTGTGTCTGCAATGCCAAGGGAGGAGTGGGGAAAGTGTTTACTCTGAGTAGAACAAAGTTTTTCAAAAGCAGCACCCCTGACACTTTGCACTGGATAATGCTTTGTTGTAAGGGACTGTGCACTGTGATCTCTTTACACACTTGTGGCCTCCGTCCCGCAGAGGCCCGTGGCACCAATGTAGTGGCAGTAGAATTAGAGAAAAATGAATGGATCTGTGATGAATTTTGGAGATGGACTTTTTAGGATTTGCTGATGAGTTGGACGTGGAAGGTGAGGGTATTTGAAGAACTGGAGATGATGCTGAGATTTCTGTTTGGGGCGGCGTTTGGTAGCTAATGGAGTCAGTCTCTGCATAGGGAAGCCTAGGGAGCAAGAGGTTGGAGAGGGGTGGAAATTCGGAGCTCTCTTTGGAGATACTTGTGAGATGCACCAGTGGAGATTTCAGGTAGCGAGTTGAGTGTGAAGCTGGAGTCCAGAGGAAAAGCCATCCTTTATTTAACTAATCCTTGTTTCTGAACATTTTTGGTTCTTGATTTTCCTGTCTTGTGCTAACACAGTTATTAAAACAGTCTCCCACATCCGTCTAAATGTGTTCTGATCATTGTTATTTCCTTAGGATACACTTTTACTCCTGTGGGCTTGTGTCACAGTTGTATTCCACTGCACAGCTCTCGTCATTGTTGCACACTAGCTGCCTTCCATCACGTGTCTGAGGACTGGCCTCAGAGACAGCAGAGAAATGAGCCAGGCTATGACCATGGCCAGATACTGTGTGGAACAAATAAAATGAATAGGCCAGGCTGTTGTTTTTGAATTCAGCCTCTTGGTTTTAGGGTGTTCACATCTGAGATTGATTCTGCTCCTCTTTTGGGAGAGGAGTGCACCGCGCTTCAAGAGTAAGTATTACATTAGAATCCCACCCTGCAGAGCTTCAGGAATGAGTTACTTGAGGTAGTTGTACAGTGCTGTTTACAGAAGATCACAGCCAGACAGAATGATTTCAGACTTTGTTCGGCTCTTCTCTCATTGCTGGCGGAGATGATTGTTATTGGTCCTCGGTAGTTTGTAGAAGTGGTCCTTCTCTTGCCGAAGAAAACCGAGAAGTCTTATCTTGGAAAAAGGGGAATTGCAGCAGTGAGCACTCTCCATCCAAAACCCACTAATCTCAAGCCCCCTCAGGGAAAGGGATCGTCTTCCTTACGTAGGAACAGCACCCCCAGACTTCATCGTCCACCTGTGCTTGAGCTGGAGAAAGGCTACCTCGGCCCTGGTCCTCAGAGCTCTGGGCTGTAGCCCTGTGGTCACATTGGGTCTGACCCTCCGCCCTGCCATACTCTGTCTTTGGACATGACTTTGGTTTTGGTAAATACCTGAGGTTTTATATATCTGTTTGTTTCTTGTTTCTTTCATGGAATCTCCATGAGGTCAGGGTGAGGTTCAGTGTACTGCTGTATCCCTCGCACCTCAGATGGCATCTGGCCCGTCATTGGTTCTCCTTACTCAGTAACTACCAAGTGAATGGATGAAGCTCTTTCGTCTTTGGTGCCTTAGATTCCCCATCTGTGTGGCTAGAGGATCCCTTACAGGGCTGTTGTGCAGGTTAAATGAAATAGTGAAAAAGGACCTAGCATTGACATGGTCATCCTTTCTCTGTATGAGGCAGATACCGGCTACTGCGTTTTTGTTGTATTTTTTGCATTTTTGAGGCCCTCATTGGCTCTTGGAATGCTCTGCACTTCCATGAATGAGGAGTGTATTTTGGTGTTAGATTTCCCTATTGGAAACTTGTACAGATGTTGAAAAAATGTGTGGTAATGCCGCAGTGTAGAAATTGGATTCCTTCTCCTTTCTGTATCAGAAGGGGATGTGGTGCCTGTCATTTATACCCTGTTTCCTATGCTCAGTATGTGTTTCTGGCATTCATAAAGGATCAGACCCTAGCCAGCTGTCACCCTCTCTTGCCCTGGTGAAGTGTAAACCTAGTACGTGCTGCTTTTCCCCACCACTTACCTGGGAAGCCCCACGGTGGGGCTTCATGTCTTCATGCTTTTCATGAGCACGCAGCATAGTGCTCAGTGAATGTCTGTTAAATGAACCTGGGGAGAACATTTCCTGAGCCTCGTCATGCCCCACTCTTGAGAAGGAGCCTTGGTGCTAGAGAAAGTAAAAATCTCATTAGTCTCATTGCTCTACTGCTTTTCGGGTAGCATCTCCCTGTGGGGAACCTTCCTCTCAAGATCATAAACATGGGTGGACTCTTGAAACTCAAGTGGTGGCTCGTTACTTCTCACCTCTACCCCACAGGGGCAGTACGATTTGGTCAAATGCCTGGCTCCCATTCGAGACCCCAAGACGGAGCAGGACGGGCATGATATTGAGAACGAGTGTCTGGGCATGGCTGTGTTGGCCATCTCCCACTATGCCATGATGAAGAAGATGCAGTTGCCAGAACTTCCCAAGGACATCAGGTGAGCCTTCCTCCTGGCTAAAGAATTGATTGTGTTTATTTTTATACATTCTTGTACATTTCAGTTTAACCACTGTCACCTTTTGGCTGACTACTGCTCTCTGCAGAATCCAGATCTTTTTTTAGATTCTTTATGAAAGGTAGCACAATTATAATTGTGTCCCGATTTTGAGTGTTGGCTGATGACTTCAGAAATTTGTACAAGGGTGAAAGTTGTGGGCTGGGGATGCCAATCAAATCGGTGGCCCACACGCCCTCCTCTTCCCTCTCTGCCCTGGTGTTCATTGCCATTTGTCACTACCTTTTCTTCTTTTGTGCTGGATCTGTCCTAAAATCCTTCTCAGTCGAGCTCTCTAGGCAGCTAGGATCGTCCCCAGCCTGACTGCAGTTCCCTGGAGAGGTGTTCAAGTAGGATCAACTGTTACCTTAAGAAAATTGTATTTACTTCAAGATATCATTTGCCATCAAGTCTTTGTGAAGAAATATTCACTGTGTGTAACTTCCACCCATCTTATGAAATAGGATACATATTTTTAATCAGGAAGTTGTGATTGTCACAAGTCAAGACAGTCCCATATTGAAGAAGGAACCAGGGATAGCTGTGTTATTTCTGATGGGCAGCACGCATCTTCTCGTAAGGTTACTTCTTGGGTCTCCTTGCCCTGGACCAGAGACTGGAGCAGGTCTCAAGCTGCTCTCACAAGTGCAGGGACCTATTAGATACATGCTGTCCTGCTACATTCTCTGCTTACTGTGCTTTGGCTCAGGGCATCTCCCCTTTATTTTTTTATGAGGCTAAAGTAAAAAAATGACAGTTCTTCTCTGATCTTCCTCTTAATGACATTCATCTGAAAAAAATTATGATATTTGTTGGGGATACATTCCGAGCTCCACCGTTTTCCCACGGATGTGAAACCATCCATGCCACAGGCTCACCCTGTGCCAGGAGCTTTCTCAGGCCTGGGAGTAATCAGCTGGCAGGTCTCCCCACTTGTTTGACCCTCAGTGGGCTTGTTCTCTCTTTCTTGCGTGTTCACCCTCTTCGTAAAGCTGGCTCCTGTTGCAGCAGTGTGTCCGTTTGCTGGGGTTCTGTCAGTCATTGATTCTCCCTCGTTAGCACCTGGATGGGTAACTTACCTTTCAGTTTACTTGGGGATCTGTTTAATACATCTGGGACATTTTCCCACGTCGAACGCTTAAGTCTTCTGTTCTTGATTAGCCCTTATGTGTTTTTCGCATTTTTTATGAAAACAATGTGTTTTTATGGTAAAACTGTAAAATATACATGCAAGTAGAATGTACAAAACATCTGTGATCCCTCTTAACACCTTTCAGACCGCTTTCTAACGGTACTGACTCTTAGTAGGGTTATGTGAGTACAGACGTGTGCTGGAACAGTGACCCCAGCAAACAATACCATAGATATGTCAGTTTTGCTGTCCGCCTTCATGCCCCAGAAAATCTGATGATACTTGTACGAATTCCCATTTTAGCAAATTCTGTGGAATATGTGCTTTTCTGTTTTCTTTCAGTCCCTCGTCACCCCGAGCCTCTTAGGATTGTCGTCCTCAGTGGTTTACTCCACCTGAGACCCTCTTTCTCAGTTGGCAGCACATGGAAGGAAGGTTTATAGCCTTAGGTTCCTTTCTGAGCGGCTCTCTGCTAACCCATACATGAGAAAGAAATGTCTTTTTCTACTTGCTTTTAGCTACAAGCGATATATTCCAGAAACATTGAATAAGTCCATCAGACAGAGGAATCTTCTTACGAGGATGCGGATAAATAATGTTTTCAAGGATTTCCTAAAGGAGTTTAACAACAAGACCATTTGTGACAGTAGCGTGTCTACGCATGACCTGAAGGTGAAATACCTGGCTACCTTGGAAACTTTGACCAAACATTATGGTGCTGAAATATTTGAGACGTCTATGTTACTGATTTCATCGGAAAATGAGATGAGTCGGTTTCATCCAAATGACGGTGGAAATGTTCTCTATGAGGTGATGGTGACTGGAAATCTCGGGATCCAGTGGAGGCAGAAACCCAATGTAAGTGGTGGTGGGTAGCTGGTCAGAACAGAACGTCCTGTGTCATACGGTCTATTATTTAAACTGCTGGGATTTCCTCTCTGCGTGTTCATCATCCCTGGTTGGCTGAGTTTATTTTAAGGCCTGGAGACTATGTATCATTCATCCTTTACTGCATCCTTGTAGCAGTGCATCTGAAATAAGTATTTATTGAGTTTTGTAGGGAAATAGAGAAATGTAACAACATATACAATATGTAACAGTATAGTATTAATAGCAGGCATTGTGCTTACCACCTACCAAGTACTTTTCTAAGCATTTTGCATGTATTAACTCATTTATTCCTTAAAACAATCCCACGAGGGGATACGACCATTTTCCCTGTCATAGAGATGAACACAGAGAGAGACAGAGACGTTAAGAAACTTGTCCAGAGTCATAACTAATTAATATGTGAAGAGTTGAACTTAGGCTTCGGGCTCCATGAAATGGGGTAATTTTTCTTGCAATTTGAAGCTTCTTTTTGAAGTGTTTATTGATGAAGCAATAGAGAAGAGTGGTTTAAAAGCATGGGTTTTAAATCTAGAGATTTGGTTCAAATCCTAGCTCCTCTGTTGATACTTCCATGGCCTTGGGAGAGTTCCTTCATGCACATCAGCCCCATATTATTCATCTGTAAAATGGAGATACTTACTGTACCTGTCTCATCGTGTTGTTTAGAGAACTGAATGTCATTTAGCACAGAGCTTGGCATATAACAGATGTTCAAAAAGTTATTATAGCTGCTGTTGTCATTGTTATTACTGTAAATAATATTGAAGTCAAGGAGGGATTCATTTTCTACTCCTGTTTTATTCTCATGCTGAAATCACAATGCCAAACACTTACCGAGTACTTTCTGTGTAGTGTGGGTACTGCATTAATGAGAAAATTATCTCCTCGAAGAACCTTGTGGAGCTGTAAGACCACTGGTTTCGGGATGGGGCAGTGGAGGGTCGGAGAGATGACCTAACTGGTTAAGTAACGGGCAGAGGCAGGATCTTATCCCAGATCTCTAGTCTCCAAGACTCGTGCTGCACAACATACGTCAACTTATGCAGACAGGTACAATCCTTTAGGATGTCCAAGCATGGGGTTCATGCCTTCTCTTGAAAATTCCGACCTGAATATGGCTCTAATGTCAGGACAGTCAGTAATAGATGCTCCAAGCCAAAAGCTGATGTTTAACACAGGTATTGGTCCAGAAGTGGGGGGACCTGATGGTAGATGCATGTCCAGTGGGCGGTTATTCCCTTCCTGAGCTGACTTGCACGTTATAGGGCATGTACAGTAAAGAGCTTAGTCGGCGTGTTGATCAAGGTCTCTTCCAGGCGTAAGATCCCTGATGGGGCCCGAATAAGCCCATGGGCCGACTCTCCCGGTTCCTCTGTAAACACAGGCACTCGGGCTTTCCCTTCCTTGGCTGCAGGCCCTAGGTTGGTTTGCTAGGAGCATTGACCTTTGACCAATAGAAAATGAGAAAGCTGACCTCACTCTGTCACTTTTATGCATCTTATCAGGTTGTTCCCATTGAAAAGGAAAAAAATAAACTGAAACGAAAAAAACTGGAAAGTAAACACAAGAAGGATGAGGAAAAAAACAAAATCCGGGAAGAGTGGAACAATTTTTCGTACTTCCCTGAGATCACTCACATTGTCATCAAGGAGTCTGTGGTCAGCATTAACAAGCAGGACAACAAAAAAATGGTAGGTTTGCTCCAGAAGCGACTTGGCCTGGATCTGGGGCCGCGAGGGAGCCTCTGCCGGGGACAGTTAGGCAGCACAGGTGCTCGACGGTTCCTGTCACATAGAGAATCTCACTATGTCTTATTTAAGCCGGAACGTTCCTGTTGCTGACCTTAACATTATCTCTGTCAGTTTTAAGTCACACAGGTATATCGTAGTGCCTTCCTTTGGTCTTTTTTTTTTTTTTTTTTTTTTTTAATTCAGTGAATTCTGTTATATTTGGAGTTGTACAACCATCATCCCGATCTAACTTTAGAACATTTCCATCCCAAACCCCAGGCCATCCCTCCCCTCCAACCTGTCTCCTTTGGTAACCGCAGGTTTTTCAAAGTCTGCGAGTCAGTTTCTGTTCTGCAGATCAGTTCATTGTATCCTTTTTTTAGATTCCACATGTAAGTGGTAGCATATGACCTTGGTGTCTCACTAGTCTGACTAGTTTCATTTAGCACGACAATTTCTAGTCCGTCCATGTTGCTACAGATTACATTATTTCATTCCTATTTATTTATTTATTTGCCTTTTGTCTTTTTAGGGCCACACCTGCGGCATATGGAGGTTCCCAGGCTAGGGGTTTAATCGGAGCTGTAGCCGCCTGCCTATGCGAGAGCCACAACAACGCAGGATCTGAGCCACGTCTGTGACCTACACCACAGCTCATGTCAACCCTGGATCGTTAACCCACTGAGCAAGGCCAGGGATTGAACCCGCCTCCTCATGGTTCCTAGTCAGATTCGCTTCCGCTGTGCCACAACGGGAACTCCTTTATTTATTTTTGTCTTTTTAGGGCCGAACCCATGGCATATGGAGGTTTCCAGGCTATGGTTTGAATCAGAGCTGTAGCCGCTGCCCTACACCACAGCCACAGCAATGTCAGATCCAAGCCGCGTCTGCAACCTACACCATTAGCTCGCGGCAGCGCTGGATTCTTAACCCACTAAACGAGGCCAGGGATTGAATCTGCATCCTCATGGATCCTAGTGAGATTCGTTGCCTCTGAGCCATGACAGGAACTCCCCTCATTCTTTTTTATGGCTGAGTAATATTCCATTGTGTGTACATACCACATCTTCTTTAGCTACTCCTCTGTTGATGAACATTTAGGTTGCTTCCATGTCTTGTCTGTTGTATATAGTGCTGCAGTGAACATTGGGTACAGGTGTCTTTTTTTTTTTTCTTTTTGCCTTTTCTAGGGCCGCATCCATGGCATATGGAGGTTCCTAGGCTAGGGGTTAAATCTGAGCTGTAGCCACCGGCCTACTCCAGAGACACAGCAACGAGCCATGTCTGTGACATACACCACAGCTCACGGCAATGCCGGATCCTTAACCCACTGAGCGAGGCCAGGGATCGAACCTGCAACCTCATGGCTTCTAGTTGGATTTGTTAACCACTGAGCCATGTCGGGTACAGGTATGTTTTTGAGACATAGTTTTCTCTGGATGCCCAGGAGTGGGATTGCTACATTGCATGGTAATTCAAGTTTTAGGTTTCTGAGGACTCTCCATACTGTTTTCCGTAGTGGTTGCACCAATTTACATTCCCACTAGCAGCGTAAGAGGTTCCCTTTTCTCCACACCCTTCTTTGGTCTTCAGATACGTATCTGCTTCAGAAAGCGTATTTGCTTTCCTCTCAAAGATGTTTTAGCATCAGTATTTAGTTCACAAAGGTTATTGGATTTGAAGGAAGAGCCTGGTGAGTGTTAGCAATTTCCCCCAAGGGCTCCTGCACTACCCAGCCTCTCTGCAGAGTTGGGTGGGTCATCTGGGATGAGGTCAGTGGGAAGCCCCACTCTACACCTGAGCCATGGCCACAGTGACAGTCCTCATGATGCTGTCAGGCACACCCAAGTGACTCTCGGACAGAGGAAGGGGTGTTCAGCCCCACTTCCTCTTCTTGGTATCACTTGAGGACATGATCTAGACAGGCAGGCCGGCTTGGCAGGGGAAGTGGGAGCCCTGCCAAGATAAACATGTTTGTGTTGGGAAGTCACAGCTGACAGCACGTAGAGAAGACAGGCTGCTGAGACAGGGCGCTCCATGAAACAAAGGTAGTCTTCTAGGGAAATACCGTGTTTTGCCTACCATTTGGCAAATACTGTGTCAAAATCCTAACACTCAGTGCTGGGAAAGAATGTGGTGAGAGGGCTTAGGACAGGTGCTCATCCTTTTGCACCTAAAGTAACTCGTCTTTTTTGGTGTTCCTTTTGGGAAAGTAGTTTGGTAACATATGCTAAAAGCCTCGAAAACATCTGTATACTCCTCTGTTCAGGAAACTAGGCTCTGTCTTCCAGAAACAACGAGAGATGCGGGCAGTGATCTGTGAATGGGAGTGTTTATCCCAAGAGCACTTACAGTGCCAGATACGGAAACTGACCTGCACACGTGAGAGTAGGAGAATGGGAAAACAAAACACAACTCATCTGAGGAGGAGAATATTATTGCTGAATTTTAAAAAGTCTGAAAACAATGCTTTGTAAAAGGAAAAAAGCAGAGTATGAAACTGTTGGTAGAACGGAAGCAATTTTGTTAACACATTTTGAAGCATGGGAGTTCTTGTTGTGGCCCTGCAGAACCTGACATAGAGTCTGTGAGTTCATTCCCTGGCCTTGTTCAGTGAGTTAAGGATCCGGCATTGCTCAAAGCTGTGGTGTAGGTCGTGGATGCGGCTCGGATCTGGTGTTGCTGTGGCTATGGCTGTCACCTGCAGCTGCAGGTCTGACCTGACCCCTGGCACAGGAACTTCCATATGCTTCAGAGGTGGCCATAAAAAGAAAAAACATTAAAGTATGCCTACTCTCACATACACATGTGAGATATTAGCAGCTATTTGTTTCTTGCTTGTTTTTTTAAATTCTTATGGCTGCAGCTTTGACCTACACCACAGCTGCAGCAATACTGGATCCTTTAACTCACTGTGCTAGGCTGGGGATCGAACCCATGCCTCCACAGAGACCCAGCTGCTGCAGTTGGAGTCTTTAACCCACTGCACCACAGTGAGAACTCTAACAACTATTTGTTTTTGATGGGATTATGAGTGATAGAAATTTTCTCATTCTCCCCACCCTCCCTCCTTTTTGTAAATAATAAATACGCATTGATTTTATTAGACAACTGTGGTAAAAACGTGGAGCAAGACGTGGAGGAGCCCATATAGACGTTAGTGGAGAGATGGACAGTGGAGGCAGAGAGGAAGTGAAAATAAGTGCTGTCCATTCTGCATATTATAGCTACTAGGTCATTTTATATGATGTTTCTACATTATCTTAGGACAAGGACCTTAAGGTGTCAAAACTTGGGCTCCGCTTCCGGTGATGGGGAAGCTGAGACTTACGGGGAGGGGTGTAGAAAGTTGCACCGGGTTGCACCCCGAGGATATGGCCCTGCAGCCTGGGCTGCTTTGGTTGTTCTCTTCCCCAGGGACCTTTTAGTAGGGGAGAGGTTGGGACATCTGTGACCTGGCTTTCAGTATGGTCAAACCCTGAAGATGCTTGGCAGAGGTGGAACAGCCACCAGCTGCTGGAAGTTTTGTGAGCCTGCCCCATCCTGTCCTGGCTGACAGAGTCACGTCTGGCACCAGATGGTGCACCTGTCATCTGAGTCAGGGCTCCTTTTGGCCACAGGGGCTGGCGGTCTGTGCTCTGTAGAGAGCAGCAGGAAGGCAGGAAGAAGTAAATACTCAGTCTCCTTGTAACTTTATTTTTCTTTACAAATAGTCGTCCTCCTATGTGCCAGGCACTTCTTATTCCAAAGACTTTACAAATACCAACTCTTTTTTTTTTTTTTTTTCATTTTCATGTCAACCCTATGAGGTGGGTATATATTCCCCATTTTACGGAGGAGGAAACTCTAGTTAAGAAGTTAAGCAGTTTGTCCGAGGTCACATTGCTATTGTGTTAATAATATTTAACACTTTTTCATGTATAAAATGATGACATATGCTTAAATGTAATAGAAATTGGAGATACTGAGATTTGAACCTCAATAAGCTGACCCCTGAAGCTGTGGGTTAACAACATGTGATGCTTTCGCTTGTTTATCTCACTGCCCTGTGCCTTCCCAGCCATGGGCCTTCCAAGCAGTCCTTTGGTTGCTGCTCTTTCGGGAAGGCATGGTGCTACCATGTTATCAAATCATAGCTTGATTCACCTGTTCTCTCTGCATCTTCCTGACATCTCCCCGTTCTGTTCAGGCTTCTGCTTTCAGAGGACTTAAGTGCTAACATGGTTTCCCTTTTATGTGACTGGGTGAAAGTCTGCCCAAAGCCAGACTGTGTCGAATTTGATGTTTGGGGCTCTGCAGAGAGACACCAGCTCACACTGGCAAGGAAGCTCCCTTAGCACAGAACCCTTCCTGAATCGCCGCCCCTGTGGGAGCCCTGCCCCCTCTCGGCCCCCTTGGCTCACAGCCCCAAAGCACCCTTCCCTTGGCATCCTCGCTGCCTGTCGTGAAGCCCCTTACCTTCATTCTCTGCTTGCTTCCATCCTCATGCACTGGTCTTCTCGTCTCTGTCTACTTTTCTTTGCCACCAGCCTCTTCTTTCTCCATTAAGAGTCTTATAATCAAGTGTCATCTTACCCTTCTCTGAAGTCTCAGGTGCTTGTTAAATGTCTTAATCCTGGCTTGTGTTCTTTCTTTCATCAGATGCTCCTAGTTGACCCCACAGCTCCTCTCCCATGGTCATCTCTGCTTAGGGTTATCAGATCACACAACACCCTCACCTGTCTTCACCTCTGAATGTGTTTCTTCCTTCCAGGGAAATTCTCTCCCTCCTCTTCCCTTTTGCCTTTGCCTCTCCTACTTTTTGGTTGGTTAGTTGGTTGGTTTTTTTGTTTGTTTGTTTGTTTTTTGTCTTTTGTCTTTTTAGGGCCTCACCCATGGCATACGGAGGTTCCCAGGCTGGGGGTCTAATTGGAGCTGTTGCTACCGGCCTACACCAGAGCTACAGCAAACGCCAGACTTGAGCTGTGTCTGTGACCTACACCACAGCTCATGGCAATGCCAGATCCTTAACCCACTGAGTGGGGCCAGGAATCGAACCTGCAACCTCATGGTTCCTAGTCGGATTTGTTTCTGCTGTGCCATGACGGGAACTCCACCTCTTTGAATAAGACTTTCTTCCTCCTCCAGACCTTCAGAGGTCCTTGGATTTAATCTAGCAGCCTCATTGTTATGTCTGGGACCATTCCTGGACTGAAATCCAGGAGTTTCACCTTCTAGACCAGCTCCGTATAAGATGAAACACCTGTGACTGAGTTTCCTTTTCTAGGAAACAGGAATAACGTGTGTTGCCAAGCCCAGAGTACCACCTGCACACTGTCTGCTCCTCGCATCTGCACTTTTGTTTTTTTTCTTTTAGGGCACCTGCGGCATAAGAGGTTCCCAGGCTAGGGGTCAAATCGGAGCTACAGCTGCTGGCCTACACCTCAGCTACAGCAACACGGAATCCGAGCTGCATCTGCGATCTACACCACAGCTCACAGCAATGCCAGATCCTTAACCCACTGAGCGAGACCAGGGATTGAACTCACATCCTCATGGATATGAGTCTGATTCATTTCCGCTGTGCCACAATGGGAACTCCTCACACCTGCACTTTTATACCTCTGCCACCTGATTCAGGCTTCCTCTTCCATCTGGACCCAGGTCTCCTGCCTGTCATAGATGCCCGTTTCCCCTTCCCAACATACAAAACTCTCTGTTCTTCATCTGATACAGTTTTTTTTTTTTTTTTTTTTTTTTTGTCTTTTTGCTATTTCTTGGGCTGCTCCCGCGGCATATGGAGGTTCCCAGGCTAGGGGTCTAATCGGAGCTGTAGCTACCGGCCTATGCCAGAGCCACAGCAACGCGGGATCCGAGCCGCGTCTGCAACCTACACCACAGCTCACGGCAACACCGGATCCTCAACCCACTGAGCAAGGCCAAGGGATGGAACCCGCAACTTCATGGTTCCTAGTCGGGTTCGTTAACCACTGCGCTGTGATAGGAACTCCATCTGATACAGTTTTGAAGCAATAGTGAAAGAGTGTGAACCGTCAGAGTCCTATATAAATGTAAGGGGCACAGTTATTATCAACAAAACGAGCTTCCCTCTGGGTCGTGCGCTCTCCTCAGTCTGCACCACCCCACCCAGAGTCAGCTGCTAAAGACGGCAGGTGTGTGATGTAACCCTGGGCCTTTCTTCTCTCTCGCCAGGAACTGAAGCTCTCTTCCCACGAGGAGGCCTTGTCCTTCGTGTCCCTGATAGACGGCTACTTCCGGCTCACAGCAGATGCCCATCATTACCTCTGCACCGACGTGGCTCCCCCGTTGATTGTCCACAACATACAGAATGGTTGTCACGGTCCAATCTGGTTAGTCCCGAAATACTCTCAGGTGCCTTGAGTGTGAAGGGAATGTGTGAGCTGGCGGGGCGCTTGCCTCCCCTGGCACAGGGGTCCTCAGGTATTAGCTTAGTGCTTGCCCGGCGCCCTTTGCCATTCCTGCTGTCCTGGCCAGGCCTTCCTGCCAGGCCTCACCGCGGTCCTTGCAGCAGCACCTCTTCTCCTTTCCTTGGCTGTCTCCAGGGCTGAGCCCCTCACCTCGCCACAGCTGACCAAAAAGTGCTACCCTTTCTAACCCCTCGCCGTGCCAAACACGTTGCGTGACTCAAGAAAGCTAGGACACACGTCTCAACAGCAGATGGTGTAGTAAGAAATGGACTCCTGAACCAGCTGTCCTCCAGCGGCAGAGATGTAACAGGGAGGCCATGCCTGCGGCATCTCAGATCTGGGACCTCTGGTGATGGGTGCTTGGTACTCTATGAGGCAGTGAGTAGGTTAGAGCTTTGATCACAGACACGCATACCTTTCTCACATGTGTGATGTAACTTCTGTCTGCTTATCTGAGTTCTGCCATTTGAAGCAACATGGCTTCAGCATACTTCCTCTTCTGCACTGCTGTCCTTAGGCAAAGGAAGACAGCTGCTGTATTTCTTCTGAGTCTCTTTTCTCAGACCACAATATATCTGCAGAAGCATCTCTTCAGTCGCCTTTCACATGAAGCGGTTCCCACCTCCTGCCCTGTCCTGGTTGCCTCCGACAGTGGTGTGGCCCCTGGTCTGGAGAGGCTCACGGACTCGCAAAGAGACAGACACACAAAGAATTGCAGAGCAAGCATTGAGCCTTAAAACATGTTCCTTGCATCTCCCAACTATTGGGAGGCTTCAGGCCCATCGGGGCGCTTGCTTTTCCCCTTGGCCTGGAAAGCCCTCCCTCCAGCATCTCCACACTTCCTCCAGGTGTCACTCAGATATCCCTTCCTCAGTCACCTTACATACAGGAGCATCACCTGTGCCCCCTCTGCACCCCACATTCCCTGGGTCCTTCACTCTGCTTTACTTTTCTTCAGTGACACAGTAAGTTTTTGTACATATCTGTTTGTTTCCTGCCTGCCTGTCCTTGCTCCCAGCGACCGTGGAGCCACTGGTCTCTGCCCTTCGAACACATGTTTACCCCACAGCCCTCTCTCACCAATGCTTAGGGAGCAGAATGCACTGGCTGTGGGGACCTCACGTGTGGATTTGTACAGTAACTGTTCACTGCCCCCTGTGTGCAGGACTCCTTGGTCCTGGGGCACAGGGGTGTGGGACTGGCATGCTCTCTGCTCACAGCTTTCTGATCCTCATGCATTTCTTTATTAGTGTCTGTTCCTCCCTTACTCACTTGCTTCTGGAGAGCTCCTCTGAGCCAGGCGTGCTCATACAGCAATGAACAGAACGCCCCCAAATTCACACTGTCCTGAGGCTCATGTTTTCGTCCCTCGGCCTGGGATGGCGGGGAGGGGTCCCTGCCACGTGTGGGGCAGCTCTGCACCCCAGCCTTGGGGGAGTGCTTCTGACTAGAGTGGAGGGGACGTGGCTGGGGAGTGGACATGAGCGGACTCAGCGCCCCGGGCAGCCGGCTGAGTCCTCTTTGAGACCTTGGAGACTGATGTGTTCCCAGGCTCCTCAGCATCTCAGCTTGCCTCGTATCTCCTACGGGAGAGGACTCTCGGACCCGGGGCAGGTAACGTGGTGGACCGTCAGACTAGAGGCAGCTCCGGGACGTGGACGTGGCACGGGCTCAGGATGCTTGTGTCTGGTGTGAGCTTTCTCCCCCTGCCGCTCTCTCCCCGCAGCACAGAGTACGCCATCAATAAACTGCGGCAAGAGGGCAGCGAGGAGGGGATGTACGTGCTGCGGTGGAGCTGCACTGACTTTGACAACATCCTCATGACCGTCACCTGCTTTGAGAAGTCCGAGGTCAGTCAGGACCCTGGCTGGGGCCCGGCCATGTGGCCGTGGCGTGTCCAGCGCCGCCTCGTCCAGGAGGTGCTGCAGCGAGGGACCACCTTTGGGGGATGGAGGAGGAAAAGCCTGGGGTCTGAGAAGACTCCCTGGCAGCTCTGACAGGGCAGCCAGCTCTCCAAAAGGAGCCTGCTCCCAGGCAGCCAGACCTGGTACCCTGTCTTTCCCATGGCCCTTCCTTTCTTCCTTCAGGGAACCCATGGCAGGGGCGTCCTATGCTGTGGAAGGTGAGACACGACCAGGGAACCAGCTCACACCAAAAAACTCTCGGAACCCTGATCAACAGAAACCCAGAGCTATGTCTGCGGTTCACTGGTTTTACAAACCGGTACCAAGAAGGCCTTTCGGCAGCTAGGCCTGCTGCACTTTCCCCAGATGGTAGCTGCAACATTTTAACAGACAGATCCCTGTCCTGTGTTTTGACAAGATGTCTGTTAGTGTCTCAGGTGCGGCTGGAAGCTGGGAATGATGTGAGAGGAATCCCGAAGGCTAAGGCAGAAGCCAGAATTGCTGAGCTGACCTCACTAGACCACAGTGCTTTGTTATTCATGTAATTTTTTAAAATACAAGAAATGTGGGCGTTCCCATCGTGGCGCAGTGGTTAACGAATCCGACTAGGAACCATGAGGTTGCGGGTTCGGTCCCTGCCCTTGCTCAGTGGGTTAAGGATCCGGCGTTGCCGTTAGCTGTGGTGTAGGTCGCGGACGCGGCTCGGATCCTGCGTTGCTATGGCTCTGGTGTAGGCTGGTGCCTACGGGTCCGATTCGACCCCTAGCCTGGGAACCTCCATATGCCGCGGGTAGGGCCTTAGAGAAGCCAAAAAAAAAAAAAAAAAAAAGTACAAGAAATGGACTATTTTAAAAGACAAGGTTTTACAGAATTGGTCCAGGTGAATACACTAGTGTTGATTGGGTTCCCCGAAAACCGAGACAACTGGGCCAGGGGAGGGGCCTGCGGGATGAAAGGCAGCTCACTGGCTCATTGTAGACCTCAGGCGCCGGAAGGAAAAGCCCTGGAGAATTCCTGGGGCTGGACGTAGCCAAGAGCAGAAGAGGAAATGGCAGGAGGAGCCCAGGGCTGCCGGGAGTCCTGGCGTCGTCTCTAAGGGCCCCTGCCCGCCTGGGGTGTTTGGTATAGCTCGGCCTCGTGGCTGACACAGGGGCAGTGGCCCAGCACTCGGCAGGCCTGTGGCCTTGGCAGGACCCCTTTCTTCTGCATTCAGCCAGTCTTTGGAGGAAGTTCAAGATTTTTATCACGATGGGAGCATGAGACAGTCCGACCACCTTTTGAGGTGGAATCAACCGGTGCTGTACCAAGAATGTCAGTGATTGAGTAACATGGCCTGTCTGGTGTCAGACTACCTGGGGCGAGCAGGAATCATAGATGAGATGACTCATCCTGTTTATTTTAGCTGACTAGACACTGTGCTAAGCACTTGACCTACGTGTTCTCATTACATTACATTAGCCATCTGAGATAGGTTGTATTATCCCCATTGAACAGATGAAGAAACTGAGGCATGGAGATTTTAAATATTTTATTCCACTTTGCACATAAGTAGATCTTACCTGCTAAAATAGTTTCTTTTGTACGGGAGTTCTCATGAGGGAAAACTTCTGCTAATCCTTCCTCTCTGGGGCACCATACAACCTGGAAACCAGACCAGACAGCTGTCTGCCACCTCCCAGGAGCTTCTTGGAAAAGCTCAGTTGGAGGGAGTTCCTGGATGAATTTTGCCATAGTCCTTATTGTTTCCTGTGTAGTGGTATTTGCCAGCTTTTGTAAAGTGCTTACTGACTTCTTCACATGCACCGTGTGGTGTAATCGTAGCAGCAATCCTGCGAGGCTGGCATTGTCATCAAGTTCATCGTAAGGGCCCAAATGAAGTGATGCTCACACAGGAGTCGCGCTGCTCTGTTGTGCTGTCTCCCTGGTGTTAACTCCCTTTTATCAGTGCCTTCTCCTGGATCTCCTTTTATTAGTTATTTAGTTATTATTTCATTTGCTTATTTATAATAAGCTTTTCATTTCTGAATAATTTTAAGGTGTACTGAAATATGACGGAGATGGTCCAGCGTTTCCATATATGCCCTCCACCTCGCTTCCCCTGTGAACATTGTACAGAGATTTGCCTGACCCCTTTTAAAACAAGTCCTTTCTGACCCTTTTCCTGAATGGCAGGTGCTAGGTGGCCAGAAGCAGTTCAAGAACTTCCAGATTGAGGTGCAGAAGGGCCGCTACAGCCTGCATGGCTCGGACCGCAGCTTTCCCAGCCTCGGGGACCTCATGAGCCACCTGAAGAAGCAGATCCTGCGCACGGACAACATCAGCTTCGTGCTGAAGCGCTGCTGCCAGCCCAAGCCCCGAGGTCGGTTCCCAGGCCGGATCCAGGCCGCGTCCCCTGTGATGCTCCCAAACCCGGCAACCGAGATGCTGGGTGCTCTGAGCAAGGTGTCCTTCCGCCGCACTTCCCAGGTGTTTTCCATCGAGTTTTGTTGCATGTCTGTCCCTGGGCCAATCCCCTTCCTCAGGTGTCAGCATTTTCTTTAGAAAAGACATACACCTCTTCTCGCCGTCTCAATTAGGCTGCAGAAAAAGGCATGTTTAGGACTAGTAAGCAGACATTTGCTTCTTTCTTCCTTTAGATAGCATGACTTGAGAGCTCGCCTGTCAGTGGTTTATTTAAGAAATGATTCTGGCATGTCTTCTGTGGGCCAGGAACTATGTTAGATGCACAGAGTCAGAAATACTTGAGACCCAGTCCCTGTGCCCTGAGCGTTTCCAGCCTAATGCAGAAAATGTTACAGGTAAATGAGGCCATTGCAGCCTGTGATGGGTGTTTTAATCAACACACACACACACACACACACACACACAGACACACAACCTGGGGTTGCAGAGGAGGAGAGGGTCAAGATCCCTGAGTCACATGGCCTGGAAGGCTACACGAGGAGGTGGGTCTTGAGCCAGGAGTTGGACAGTGAGCACGAGGTTGCCAGTTAGCCAAGGGCCTTCCCAGCAGACACTGGCAGGGCAAAGCAGCAGGTAAAAGCAGGGGCTGCAGAAAGGTCCCGAGGACTAATGTGTTACATGAAGGTAGGAGGAGGGGGAGGCGAGACTGGGAGAACAGATTTGGGATCAGCAGGACGCCTCGGAGCTGGGGCTTTACGTTCAGGCAGTAGGGAGCCATGGGTGGATGAGGGAATAAAATGGATAAGAGAGGAGAGGAACTCGGCTGCCTTTTTTCTTTTTAAATGGAAGTATAGTTGATTTATAGTGTTACATTTGTTCCTAGTGTCCCGCAGAGTGATCCAGTTATGTGTGTAACTGACCTTGTTTGTCTATTTTATATATAGTAGTTTGTATCTGCTAATCCTAACTCCTAATTTATCCTCTTTTCCCCTAAATTTGTTTTCTTTTTTTTTTTTCTTTCTTTCTTTTTTTTTTTTTTGTCTTTTGTTGTTGTTGTTGTTGTTGCTATTTCTTGGGCCGCTCCCGCGGCACATGGAGGTTCCCAGGCTAGGGGTCGAATCGAAGCTGTAGCCACCAGCCTATGCCAGAGCCACAGCAACGCGGGATCCGAGCCGTGTCTGCAACCTACACCACAGCTCACGGCAACACCAGATCGTTAACCCACTGAGCAAGGGCAGGGACCGAACCCGCAACCTCAGGGTTCCTAGTCGGATTCGTTAACCACTGTGCCACGACGGGAACTCCCCTAAATTTGTTTTCTATGTGTGGAGTCTGTTACTGTTTTATAAATAAGTTCATTTGTATCATTTTTTTTTTTTGGTCTTTTTAGGGTCGCACCCACAGCATATGGAGGTTCCCAGGCTAGGGGGTCCAATTGGAGCTACAGCTGCTGGTCTGCGCCACAGCCACAGCAACACCAGATCTGAGCTGTGTCTGCAACCTACACCACAGCTCACGGCAACGCCAGATCTTTAACCCACTGAACAAGGCCAGGGATTGAACCTGCAACCTCATGGTTCCTAGTCAGATTCATTTCCACTGTGCCACGACAGGAACTCCCTGTATCATTTTTTTTAGATTCCACATTTAAGTGATACCGTATGATTTTTTTCTCTGACCGACTTCACTTAGTATGATAATCTCTAGGTCCATCCATGTTGCTGCATATGCCATTGTTTCATTTTTTTAATAGCTGAGTAATATTCCATTGCATATATGTACCACATCTTATTTGTGCATCTGTTGATAGACATTTAGGTTACTTCCATGTCTTCGCTATTGTGAGTAGTGCTTCTGTGAACATTGGGGTGCATGTATCTTTTCAAATTAGAATCTTTTCCAGATATATGCCCAGGGATGGGATTGCTGGATCATATGTAATTCCATTTTTAGTTTTTTGAGGAATATCCGTACTATTTTCCATAGTGGCTGCACCAGTTTACATTCCCGCCAGCAGTGTAGGAGGGTTCCCTTTTCTCCACACCCTCTTCAGCATTTTTTATTTGTAGACTTTTTGATGAGGGCCATTCTGACTGGTGTGAAGCAATACCTCATTGTAGTTTTGATTTGCACTTCTCTAGTAGTTGACAATGTTAAATATCTTTCCATGTGCCTGGCCATCTGGATGTCTTCTTTGGAAAAATGTCTGTTTTGGTTTTCTGCCCATCTTTTGATTGTTTGTTTTTTTATTATTGAGTTGTGTGCTGTTTGTATATTTTGGAAATTAAGCCCTTGTCAGTCACATTATTTGCAAGTATGTTCTCCCAGTCTACAAGGTGTCTTTTCATTTTGTTTATGGTTTCCTTTGTTGTGCAAACCTAAAATTTGAATAGATCCCATTTGTTTATTCTTGCTCTTATTTCTACTGTCTTAAGGGACTGACCTAAGAAAACAATGGGACAGTTAATGTCAGAGAATATTTTGCCTATCTTCTAGAAGTTTTATGGTGACATGTCTTATATGTAAGTCTTTAAGCCATCTGGAGTCTATTTTTGTGTGTGGAGTGAATATTCTAACTTCATTGATGTGCATGTCCAACTTTCCCAACATCATTTGCTAAAGAGGCTGTCTTCTCTCTATTGTGTATTCTTGCCTCCTTGGTCAAAGATTAATTGATTGTAGTTGTATGGGTTTATTTTTGGACTCTGTTCTGTTCCATTGATCCACATGTCTGTTTTGATACCAGTACCACACTGTTTTGATTATTGTAGCTTTGTAATATTGCCTGAAGTCTGGGAGAGTTATGCCTCCTGCTCCCCCCGCCCCAGGATGGCTTTGGCAATTCTGGGTCTTTTATGGGTCCATGTAAATTTTTGGATTATTCTAGTTCTGTGAAAAATGTCATGGGTAATTTGATAGGGATTGCATTAAATCTATAGATAACTTGGGTAGTATGGCCATTTTAACAATATTAATTCTTCCAATCCAAGAGCATGGAATATCTTTCCATTTCTTTAAATCATTTTCAGTTTCCTTTATTACTGTTTTATAGTTCTCAGTATACAAGTCTTTCACCTCCTCAGTCAGGTTTATTCCTAAATATATATTTATTTATTTGTCTGTTAGGGCTGCATCCACAGCATATGGAGGTCCCCAGGCTAGGCGTGAAATTGGAGCTATAGCTGCCAGCCTACACCACAGCCACAGCAACGCAGCATCCCAGCTGTGTCTGTGATCTACACCACATCCGACAGCAATGCTGGATCCCCAACCCACCGAGCAAGGCCAGGGATCAAACCAGCATCCTCATGGATGCTAGTTGGGTTCGTTAACCACTGAGCCATGACAGGAACTCCTTAAAATTATTTTAATATGATTTTAAAAGGGATTTTTTAAACTTTCCCTTTCTAATATTTCATTGTTAGTACAAAACAAAAAACAAACAAAAAAAATGCAGCCTACTTCTGAATGTTTGTTTTTTGTCTTTTTGTGATTTCTTTGGGCTGCTCCCGCGGCATATGGAGGTTCCCAGGCTGGGGTCGAATCGGAGCTGTAGCCACTGGCCTATGCCAGAGCCACAGCAACGCGGGATCCGAGCCGCATTTGCAACCTACACCACAGCTCACGGCAACGCCGGATCGTTAACCCACTGAGCAAGGGCAGGGACCGAACCCGCAACCTCAAGGTTCCTAGTCGGATTTGTTAACCACTGCGCCACGACGGGAACTCCCTACTTCTGAATGTTAATCTTTTATCCTACTACTTTGCTAAATTTGCTTATTAGATCCAATAGTCATTGTCTGGAGTCCTTAAAGTTTTCTATATAGTAAAAAACTATATAGTTATATATATATGTGTGTGGGTATATATGTATGTGTATATATCTCATACTCTATACGATACTATATAGTATCATGTCATCTGCATATAGCAACAATTTTACCTCTTCCCTTCCGATTTGGATACCTTTTATTTCTTTTGTTTGTCTGATTGCTATGGTTAGGACTTCCAGTACTGTGTTGAATAGAAGTGGTTAGAGTGGACATCCTTGTCTTGTTCCAGATTTTAGTGGGAAGGCTTTCAGCTTTTCACCATTGAGTGTTATGTTGGCTGTGGGTTTGTAATAAATAGCTTTTATCATGCTGTCATATGTCCTCTCCATACCCACTTTGGTAAGAGTTTTTATAATGAATACATGTTGAGTTTTATCAGATGTTTTTTCTGCATCTGTCGATATCATGTATTTTTTCTTTTTGTTGTTGATGTGGTGTATGACATTGATTGATCTGTGTATGTTGAACCATCCCTGTGACCCTAGGATGAATCCAGCTTGATCTTAGTGTGTGATCCATTTCAAGTCTTCCTGGATTAGGTTTGCTAGTATTTTGTTGAGGATTTTTGTATCTATATTCATTAGAGATATTGGCCTATAATTTTCTTTTTTGGTAGTGTTTTTGTCTGGTTTTGGTATCAGGGTATGGTGGCTTCATAAAGTGTCTCTGGGAGTGTTCCCTCTTCAGTCTTTTGGAATAGTTTCAAAAGGATCCGTTTAAGTTCTTCGTCGTATGTTTGGTAGAATTCCTATCAGCTGCCATTTTTTAAGCCCCGTGAACAGTGTCACTGATGTCTTCGTAGGTGGATTCCTCACTTCTCAGAGTGTGAGAACCGAAAGGACACTTAGGGATCACCTGTCCCATTTTATAGAAGAGAAAACTGAGGCCTAGAGAAGTGAAGTAGGTCTCGTTGAAGGTCAGGGCCAAAGGAGTTTGAGTGCCAAGTCTATCCTCAATGCCAGATCCCTTGAGTACTGGTTTTTTGATGTTTCTCTACCACAAGGTGCTGCCCTGCATGTGTCAGATCCTTCCCTTAGAAGGAGTCAGGTCTCAGGGAAAGGGCCGCACAGCTCTTCCGGAGGCCCAGCAGGTATGGTCAGAGATGCTCTGAGTAGTCTGTTTTTAACAGGATGCATTTGTGTGTACCTACATCAGGGGTGGGCAGAGGAAGCAGCACCGGGACAAAAGGGGGCCTGGGTTCTTGATGTGTGAATCATTTTTTATCTCCCAGCAAGGCACTGTCACTGAACTTGGTGAAAGAGGAAGGACATGTGTTCTTGTTGATCAGATAGGGTTTCCTGCCAGCCTTGGGGAGTAACTGCAGCCTTTGTTTTTGTGCTCGAAGATGTTCTGCAAAGGTGAAAACATATCTGCCCCTTGTCTGTGAGACCTTGGAGTGAATTAGAACCTTAGAGCCCAGCAACCCTATTTATTCACATAGTCTCTCCTTCCAGGTATTAGAAGTGATTTCACTTTTTCTAGGGATTAGCGGGCTCTGGGTGAGGCTGAGAAAATGGAGAGCAGTAGCCGTAGCAAGTGAGAAGGTGGCGGCAGGTTGGAGGCTGGGACGTAATTTCTTTGCTGGGATTAGCTGGGGATGTTTCTGGTGTAGCTGCCATCCCTGCTGGCCCAGGCCTGGCAGCCAGTGGCTGTGGTGGGAGAAGCACAGGGTCGGAATTGAACCCCTCTGTCACGGTTTCTGTTGAGGCTCCTGGAACCTGCGCTGAATGTGTTCAGAGCTTGTCTCTCCACTTGATTATAAGCTCTTAAGGCAGGACCTGGGTCTCATCACTGATTAATGGGAAACACAGCACCCAGCATAGAATCAGTGCTAACAAATATCTGTGGAGGGAGTAATTACAGCAGTAGCTGCTGTATCGGTGGGTACCTAGTAGTCCTAAGCAGTTTTTGTGTGTATTTGCATTTTAAAAAATCTGCATGATGGCTCTTTGTAGCTATTATAAAGATGAGGAAATTGAGGATCAGAGATGTTCACTGACTTGCTCAAGGCCACACAGCTAGTAGTATTAGTAGTAGTTCCAATTACAGTGGCAGTAAATAATGAGGATGATGATAATGGCTATTATATGCGATTCATAACTTTGCCAGGCACTATTTGAAGGTCTTTCATGTTTTGGGTGGGTTTTTTTTTTTTTTTTTTTTTTTTTTTGCCTTTCTCTAGGGCCACTCCCACAGCATATGGAGATTCCCAGGCTAGGGGTCTAATCGGAGCCATAGGCACCGGCCTACACCAGCCAGAGCCACAGCAACACGGGATCCGAGCCGCATCTGCAACCTACACCACAGCTCACGGCAACGCCGGATCCTCAACCCACTGAGCAAGTCCAGGGATCGAACCTGCAACCTCATGGTTCCTAGTCGGATTCGTTAACCACTGGGCCACGACGGGAACTCCTCATGTTTTAATTATCTCATCCTCAGAACAATCTGAGGTGTGTTGTTATCTCCATTATACTTACCCAAGCTCACTTGGGTGATCTTAGTGGAGGCGCAGGGATTTGACTTAACGTCTCCTGACCCTGACGCCCGGGATCTTTCTCCTACGTTACAGTCTGTGTAAATACAGTCTGCATAAATACAGCCCCTGGGGCGGGGCTGCTGTGGAAGGGAGGGTAAGACCAAGCCCTGTGTATGTGGCTTTTTCACACAGGCCCTCCGAAGACCTGTTTTCCCTCTGCCACCTGCAAATTAGAGAAGTGGTGGAATCATGAAAACTAAAGAGAATGCCGTCCCGGTTCCACCTTCATTTCCTTGACTCTTCTGACCACAGGCTTCTGAGAGCCAGACCCCAACCTGGGCTTCACCTTTGAAAATGCAACCAAGAAACGCCTTTTGGAATAAATAAATAGCAGGTGGCAGTGCAGAGTGGGTGTGAGTCAAGACAGTCCACGTCTCTGGTGTGCTGTCCATGCCCACTGCCCCTCCTCTGCTCTGAGGATGTTGAGGGCCCACCAGCCAGGCACCCCAGTTCTCCCATGTCCTCTTACGTGGCGTCAGGCTCAGGCTTGACTCCTCCACTGTTAAGCTCTAACGCGAGGACTTCCACAAATTCTTGCCAGGGCTCCAGGAAGCAGCTGATACAGGGATGACGCTGACCAGCTGTAACCCTGGTCAGAATCACAGTGGCTACCGGGTAGGGTGCCCTCACTACACACCGGGCGCTGAGGTAAGCCCTTCACATGCGTCATCTCGGTTGTCTCTCATGGCGGCCTAGTGGGGGGGCATGACAGTGACCCCATCTTTCTAATGAGAAGACAGGTTCTGGGGGTTTAACAGCTACCCCCACTCCCACAGTTGACCCTAGTGCTGCCGGCTCTAGAGCAGCCTTGCAAATAATCAGCCCATAAATGGCCCTGTTCCCATCCTCCTCTGAGTTCCTCCATGGCTCTGCCCTCCAGACCCTTCCCTGGGGGCATTAGTCAACACCTTTTCTTCTCTTTTTTCTTTTTAGGGCTGCACCTGTGGCATACAGAAGTTGTCAGGCTAGGGGTTGAACCAGAACTGCAGCTGCCGCCAGTAGCCACAGCCACAGCAATGCCAGGTCTGAGCTGCGTCTGTGAACTACACCCCAGCTCATGGCAATACCGGATCCTTTACCCACTGAGTGAGAGGCCCTTTCTTGATGTTTTTTCTCCATCAGGACAGTCCCGAGTTGCCTGTTCGAACCTGATTTTAGCCGGGTAACAAGGAGTCAAGGTAACAGAATAGAGGAGAGGAGGCTCTGGAAAAGGGAGTACCCAGGAAGTGATAACAAAGGGAGCCTGTATCTGAACCCAGTTTTTGGCTCTCAGATTTGCACCCCCCACCAGGGCCAGGTGTGCTGTGGGAGGTGAGAGGCTGGAGCCAGCCCTGACTGCAGCGTGAGTCCTAAGCCTGACCTTGGGCAAATGGTTCAATGGCTCGGAATCTGTTTTCTGATGTGTAAAAAGGGATAAGAATACTACGTATCTCATGGATTATCATTAGGACAAAGAAGCTAGTGTGTAAAGCGTTTGAGGACAGTGGCTGGCACAGAGACAGCAGTCAGAAGTGTGAGCTGAAAACAAAGAAAAAACGCCTGACGGACCCTGTGGTGAGGATTTGAGGGACCGTGTTCCAGTTACTGCTATGGGGACCCTGGTACTCAGCAGCCACTATGTGAACAGAAACCTTCAGGGGTCCTAGTGGACCTCTTACCGCTAGGTCCGACCTGGAAGGTGCTTTCTTGCCCACGATAACCTTGTAGCTCGCAGTGGCTCCGTGGTGGGAAGGCGACTTCCTGTGGGTTGTGAATTCCCAGTTAGCCATTTGTGCTGAGCCCAGCCGGGCAGATTTTGTGATGGGTTTGATTTGCTGTTTGAGTCAGAAGAATTTGAGGGGATGGTCTGCTCAGAATCTTTCCATTTAGTCAGCATTTAGTGTGTGCCTCCTTGGTGTCACGAGCTGCTGGGAGCCCAGACAGGCTCAGTCACAGCCTTCTTCTTGGGTCACCCGCCCTGTTCTTCTGCACAAAACCTGTATTTTCTTCACCCTTCTATTTTCATTACCATTACTTCCAACATGCGTTCTCCGTCCTTAGCGCTCATCCTTCAGTCCACACTCTGATTACTCATTGATACATTCACCAAGCACTTACTGAGCATCTCCTGTGTACCAGGCTGTAGAAGAGGAGTCGGAAATATGACAGACACAGGCCCTGCCTTCTTGGAGTGTCCATTCTTAGCTTGTATTCATTTCCTCCCCATCTTCTCTTACCAGGACATAACCTACTGTGTCAACCCCGGAGTAGCCGCACAAATTGTAGTTTTCCCTTTGATTGATTGATTCTTTGATCCATTTTGGCTCCATTATTAGCCTGTGAGCGCCTGGAGGGCAGGAGTCAAGTACTTATTAAATATTTGTTGAATGCCCAGGTACGTATTCAGCAAGCCCCACAGGGGACTGCGACCTTAGACCTTTGCTCTTCTGCTCAGACTTCTCCACTCTCTTCCACAGAAATCTCCAATTTGCTGGTGGCCACCAAGAAAGCCCAGGAGTGGCAGCCCGTCTACACCATGAGCCAGCTGAGTTTCGATCGGATCCTTAAGAATGACATTATGCAAGTGAGTCGTCTCTGCAGTTCCTGGGTCCAGCCCTGGTTTTGCCTCCCCACACCCAGCAGAGCAGCCTGGGGGATGTGGGGAGGGGGAAGGCGGGTTTGGGAAGATCCTGGTGGGAAGGGAGCAAGAAGTCCTCCCTTTCATAGGTAAAGCCGGTCAGCCAGTGCCCTGCTGTCCAGCCTGGCCTTGCTGACACACCCTAGAAACTCCCTCCGTGAAGGAGCTGGACTCCGAGCTTTGTGGGACACCTCGGGTTAGAGGGGCCGCTATTCCAGGTCTTCTGCAGGTAGAAGTTGGAGGACTTGCTGGGAATGCTGACAGGTCTCCACAGGGGAGTGTGGGCTTTCGACCCTCAGTGCCCCAAAATGTACTGTGTGAAAAGCACTTCTGAATTTCCGTCCTGGGCTTTCTGCTGACGTGCACAGCTGGGAGCACACAGAGCACAGTGAGGGAGCAGTTGTTGTATGCTTTAGACCTTCTGGAGAAGCGTCTCGAGACACACATCCTGCAGATCATTGTCCCAGCCTTGGGAGGCTTTGGCCCAGAATGTGCAGCCTGAGGCAGGTCCCATTTCCCTTGGAGCTGCCTCGGGCCTTGGCCAGGGCGTGAGGCCCAGGGAAGCCCCACTTTCCACTCTGCGCCCCCTTCCACAGAACCACGTGGGGGCGAGGTGAATCGTGGGCTCACCGGCCTCAAGGAGCTTGGGGGAAGGTGGCAGGCATCAGGCTGGTTGGTTTACTTTTTGTAGTTGGTCCCTGAAGTTGTTGGAGAGCTCTGAGGGAGCGTGAGTCCACGGCTCACTTCGCTTCTGTAAATGCTTCTCTGAGGCCCATCTTCCGGTCCCATCCCTCGGGGGTGTCGGAGCTGTATCTGGAGAGGAAAATCGCCGGGTGGGCCGTACCCCAGCCTCTTTTCTGCCTGCAACTTGCCGTGTGCTTAGGGTCTTCCTCTGTTCCTCCTCTCGAGCGTCGGGGTGGATCACCATCCTCTGCGCTCCCCGTGTTCATGGGCCAACGTGATTGAGCACTTCCCCGTGCCAGGCACGACTGCCAGTCCTGGCCGGCTCTCGTCTGTCTTACGTAACCAAGAGATGCGTCCTAAGGAGGAAGTAGGGCAGGATGTGGGCCTGTCAGAGCCGGTTTAGCCTTGGGAGGACAGAGGTGGCTTCCTGGGGGGAGTGGCCTCAAAGCAGAGTCCCAGTGGGTGAACCAGCACGGGCGCAGGCAGATGCGTGGAGCTAGGCCGAAGTGGGACATGCGGGGGCCTCTGGGTTGCCGTGGAATTCTAACAGCCTGATGCCATGACTTGGCCCCTGGATCAAGCCACCCTTTGGGGGACGAGTCATTATTCTGAAAGCATATGACTTTTACATGATGTTCTGGGAACACAACGTCCCATAACCTTGACGAATCGCTTCATGACAGATGCAGCTTTAATGAATAGTTATAAGACTTTGCCAGGATACAGTAGGCAGGGTGGATGTCTCACCAGTTTCTGCTGTGACAGATGACACATGGTGGTGTTTGTGCACATTAATAGCCCTGATTAATAATTGTGTACATTCCTGCAGGGGACAGGAATCAGCCTGCGGAGGCAGCCACAATGCATTTTTCTGCATTTGTAGGGGGTCCTGGGATAATAGAATAGTAGAACTCCAATTTGTAAGTTGACATGCGTTAATGTCAACAGCTTGACCATGCCTCAGTTTCATGAATCGCATTTTGATTTCCAAACATTGAGAGTTGTTTAAATCAGAATTATTAAAGCTTAAGCTGGAAGGGCCTTAGAGACGGATCAGGAAACGTTCAGGGCCTCAAGCAGATGATCTCCCTTGTCCTCATACTGCTCATTTGGTTTTATTATCGTTTTTCATATGTGGGGAAACGGAGGCCTCGCCCTCCAGTCTCTGCCTGTCTCCACATCACCTTCCCCTGTGGGCTCGCTCGGGCAAATGCATGTGTAAATAGCTTCCCTAGGTTTAAACCGTGCACTCCTGCATCCATGCATCCGAGAGATGGGTGGAAAATGAATAGTTGGGTAGGAGAGGGTGCCCAGACAAAACAGATTGGCTTTTACCAAACGCTGTGTGCCTGGATTGGTCCCAGGAGCTTTTCTGCCTGGTTCCTCCTTTGACTCTTACAGCAGTCCTCTGAGGCCGGTACATTGTTAACCCATTTTCAGAAAGTGGGCGCAGACCGAGTGGGATGAGAGAAGGTCTCCAGGTTAAAAGGCCAGAGCAAGCAGCAGTGCTGGCCCTCACGAGCCGGCTGTCTTTGTACCCCAGCCTGTGTGAGGGGGAGCCTTCTGTGGGCTCCTCGCTGAGTCTCCTCTGGAGGCCTAGGGTGAGGCTGATACTGAAGGTTGAGGTTTGGTGAAGGGTCAGGATCATGTTTGGCCCCAGGCCGTTCCTCGAGGTAGCAAGCAGGTTGCCGTTTAGAGACTATGAGACCGTCTCCTGGGGCCTGGCACGGTGCCACAGCTGCGTTTGGCCAAGTAGCTTTTTGTTTCATCTGGAGGCCCGACAAGACCAGGCACTGGAGCGGCGTGAGCTGTTGGGGCCCTTTTGCCGTTACCCCACCCCCGCCTGTCTTGTGTGGTCCCCTGAAGGACCGTTCCGGGCTCTGGCATCACGGCAGCCCCAGAGGGAGGTCACCCTAACCCCTTGCTTCCTCCTTCAGGGCGAGCACCTTGGGAGAGGCACTCGGACGCACATCTACTCCGGCACCCTCATGGACTACAAGGACGACGAAGGGACTTCCGAAGAGAAGAGAAAAATAAAAGTGATCCTCAAAGTCTTAGACCCCAGCCACAGGGACATCTCTCTGGCAAGTGTCTTCCTCATGACTCCCCTGTGCCCTCCCCGACTCGGGAGCCGGTAGCCACGGTGGGCTGAGAAGCGCCTTCGCCCTGATTTTGGTCTTGGCTTTTATCAGGATTCCTTTCTTCAAATAGTCTTAAACACGGTATATAAAACAGACCAGGGAGGCTTAAAGATGAGGCGAGTTGAGCCAGCCCGGCCCTCGGCTCGGCCCGTCCCTCCCTGTCCAGCCCACTCCCTCCCATTTCCCTCCTCGAGGCCCGCGGGGCAGTGCCATGGAGCCCCAGGGCTCCAGCTGAATGGTCTCAAGTCCTGGAGGCAGTTCAGGGCTGTCCCTTCCAGTCTGGAAAAGTTAAAGCTCAGAGGAGTAAAATGACTTAGCCAGGACCCCACAGACTCCTAGAAAGTGATAAGACCAAGTCTTGACAGACACCTGCCGCCTTGCTTTTCCATTTATTTTAATAAAATGTCAAACGTTGTTTTTTCCCACCATTTGGTGTAAGAGGAAGTGGTGGGTGTGCATATCCAGTGGGGCAGGTGTCAGCCAGCCTATCCCTCCAGGACTCCGCATCCTTTTAGAGTTCCTTTTTATTGATTGATTGATTGATTGATTGTCTTTTTAGGGCCACACCAGCATGTGGAGGTTCTCAGGCTAGGGGTCAAATCAGAGCTGCAGCTGCTGGCCTACGTCACAGCTTACCACAACGCCAGATCCTTAACCCACTGACTGAGGCCAGGGATCGAACCTGCATCCTCATGGATACTAGTCAGATTCATTTCCGCTGAGCCACAGTAGGAACTCCTAGAGTTTCTAAATCAGTCACCTGTCCCAGCTGGCCAGCCCTTGTGGTGAGGGCTTGGCAGGGGCTCCAGCAAGTCGAGGCCAGAGGGGTAGTTTTGGGGCTTGGAATGAAGACTGGTGAGCTTTCCTGGGATCCACTGACCTTCCTCTCAGCTCAGCCCCTTTAGGATTAAGACTGGCCTTTGCCATTGCTTTATCCTCTCCTCCCACAGGCCTTCTTCGAGGCAGCCAGCATGATGAGGCAGGTCTCCCATAAGCACATCGTGTACCTCTACGGCGTCTGTGTCCGGGACGTGGAGAGTAAGTGCGGTCTCTTTGGAAGGGGCGGTGGGCCCTGGCTGGGGAGTGGGGCTGCCAGGAACAGTGGGGCTGATACCTCCTTGTGCTGCCCAGCTTCTCACCTTCCTTTTGGCAGTCAAGGACTTCAGGTACTGAGCAGTCACTTGCCTGAGTTAAGAGTGGACATGGAACTAAACCCCATTTGCTGCTCACTCATTTCTTTTTTTTTTTTTTTTTTTGTCTTTTGTTTTTTTTTTTGTTTTTCTTTTAGGGCTGCACCTGCAGTATATGGAGGTTCCCAGTCTCGGGGTCTAATCGGAGCTATGGCTGCCGGCCTACACCACAGCCACACACAACACCAGATCCGAGCAGCATCTGCAACCCGCACCACAGCTCACGGCAATGCCGGATACTTAACCCACTGAGCAAGGCCAGGGATCGAACCCACAACCTCATGGTTCCTAGTCAGATTCGCTTCCACTGCGCCACGACAGGAACTCCATGTTGCTCACTCATTTCTTGAATGTTTACTTCTTGGCATCTCTGGGCACCACCCTGTGCTCAACTGGCAGGTGGGGATGAGTGAGCCAAGTTTGTTATCTTGAGAGTCCAGAGTAGAAGGAGCTCGGGGCAGGGCTTGAACTCAGGCCTCTCCAGCTCTGAAGTACCTACCACTTGCACTGGCCATTAAAGCAGGCTCTCGAAGGGGGATTGAGGGAGGGCGCCGTGCCACGTGGACAGAAGGTTGCAGACGTGGCTGTTTTTGTGGTTACAGACATCATGGTGGAGGAGTTTGTGGAGGGGGGACCCCTGGATCTCTTCATGCACCGGAAAAGCGACGTCCTCACCACACCCTGGAAGTTCAAAGTTGCCAAACAGCTGGCCAGCGCCCTGAGTTACCTGGTAAGTACATTCCGATGTCCGGGGTGGTCGCCACCGAGGACCAGAATGTCCTAGTAGGGAAGGCAGGAAGGAGGTGCCAGCCCGGCAGGCTGGCGGGGCCCAGGCTCTGTGCTTAGTGAAAATGGTTGTCTCGGGCTGTTCTGTGTGCTTGCGTGTGAATCCCGCTCAGAGGGAGATTCTGTCGCGTCAGAGGACTGACTCGTCCTGCAGGGCGTGGTACAAGTAGCCGTGGTGCCATACACGTGTTGAGCGAGGGGGCGAAACTGTTAGCATCAGTGGTAGCGTGCATGTATTGAGTGCTTACAGGGCTCAGCTCTTCAGGTGCTTTACAGGCTCTCATCAGTTTAGTTCTCACCAAAGCCTTGTGGAGCCTGCTCCACTGATGCGGGAGCTGGAGCAGAGGAACCCTATAAAGTGTGCTCGTGTCAGTGCTGGGAGAGCTGGGCCGCCCTGTCTGGCTGTGGCCGGGGAACGCGGAGATACAGCTGGGGGTTGGAAGCAGGGAAGGTGGGCAGCCCATGAGCAACTTTGCTGAGCTCAGCCTTTTCGCTCTGCAGGAGGATAAAGACCTGGTCCATGGAAATGTGTGCACTAAAAACCTCCTTCTGGCCCGTGAGGGCATCGACAGCGAGTGCGGCCCGTTCATCAAGCTCAGTGACCCCGGCATCCCCATCACGGTGCTGTCCAGGCAAGGTGTGTCTCCCCTCCCTCCCCGTCCCCTTCCGCACCCTCCACCCCCACCCCCCGCCCGCCCCGAGGCAGGGTCAGGCCAACAGGGAAGGGCCCTGGGGTTGCTGTTGTGTCTCCTTTTAGAAAGCACACTTCTGCAGAAGTGCTCCTGCCGAGCCCTGGGAGCAGGGGAGATGGCGTGGGGGTGGGGGGCGGTCTCTGCCCTCAAGGAGCTGGCTGTGCAATGGGAGAAGCATAACTCACCCGAGGCCGGCACGTCTGGTCCTTGTGAGGAAGGAACTTACTTCAGGCACTGGGGCAGCCCAAAAGGAGGCCTCTGGGTCCCCGGGTGGTCAGAGAGGTGTGGGGGCATTGAGACCTGGGCCCTCCTGTGTTCCTTTTAGGCCTGCTGTAATTAGCAGTGTGGGGGAGGCCTCAGAGTGGTTGCTGTGGTCCTGCGTCCTCTCTTTGAGGTCATTCAGAGGAAAGGACAGTGTGGGAGCTGAGACATTGAAGACACTGCACAGGTCGTGTGCTGCCCGTAGGCCATGCGTGGGACTGCAGTGCGCCCATGGGCTGGTGCCATTGGCCTAGCATTGAGCACAGTGCCTGACACCTGGAGTTTTGCTCAATCATTCAGTCGAGGAATGGACTGAGTCTGGAAGGGAACCAGGATGAAAACCGAGCCTCAGAAATAAGACCCAAATCAGCCGCTCTTTGGAAGGGGAATGGGAAGCATCCTTCATCCCTGTGTGACTTGTACTGTCTGGCACCATCCAGCCATTGGATACAGATTGGGCCCTGAATCTGTCGGGGGTCCTGTCCTCAGCAAGGGTCTGAGACACAGTCATGGGTGATTCTAGAACAAGTAGGGCAGCCTAGGGACCCCAAGAGAGGAGCCAGTAAAAGCCCATGGGAAGTCAGAGGAGAGAGACGTCATCCAATGAGGGGCGGAGGGCCATTCAGGGAGGAGGGGAGTCTCATCTGGGCCCGACAGGTTCTTGAGGGGGGCCTGCAGTGGGGTGACAGCAGGCGTGTGATTCTCGGGCCCGGCCCGTACAAGTCTGTGTCAGGAGGACGGGCGTGAGAAGGTGGGGAAGGAAGGGCCTGACTGTGGATGCTCAGCTCAGGAATGGCCCTCCCGCCTGTTTCAGGAGCCGGGCGGCTGCTCGTGGAGGCCACTGAGCTTGTTGCGGGCCATTTCCATGGACGAAGCAGGGGTTTCTGCTCAGATCACTGGCCTTGGTTAGCAGCCCGCTGCAAGAGATATGTGACTTCTTTCTGTCTTCCCCTCTCTTGTCGTTTCCCAAATGAAAAAATCCAGAGAAAAGGAATGTGACATTTGCAGCATGATTGCGCGGAGTATGTGAGGTTAGCCTGCGCCAGCTCTGCAGGTGCCGGCCACTTTCCCCCGCCTTCTCTTCCTTAAGCCTCTGTGCACATGACCCTCTGTGGTCCCTCCCCAGGCTGTTGGCCTCCACCCTGGGGTGCTTTGCTGTTTCTGAGGCCAGAGTTTCAGCAGACTCGTTCACACGACCCTCCTGGGGAGCTCGTGAGAAACAGACGCATCTGCAGCTCCTGCCTGAGACGGTGGCATCTGAAGGACCAGGGAGAGGAGCCTGGAAAACCACCTCTTTAACAGGCTCCTCACAGGACCCGTGCAGCCAGGGGCCCCGTTTGGAAGACACCACCGGAAAGCGTTTCCTTGTTAGCTCCCAGTTCGTGCTGCAGTGACAGTGGACTCCTCCCCGGGTGATTCCAGAAACCGATCAGTAAAAGTCTCTCGTCCTTTCCAGAGTGCATAGAACGAATCCCGTGGATCGCTCCCGAATGTGTTGAGGACTCCAAGAACCTGAGTGTGGCTGCGGACAAATGGAGCTTTGGAACCACGCTCTGGGAGATCTGCTACAATGGCGAGATCCCCTTGAAAGACAAGACACTCATTGAGGTGAGCAGGTGCCTTCCAGGGTGTGAGCCGAGTGAGGGCCCCTGGGCCGCTCGTGAACATCTCGGGAGCCACGAGGAAGCCTCGTGTTGGGGGAGGGGTGGGTGTGGATTTGAATCTCCTCCACAGGCTCACTGGCTCTGCGACCTTGCGGATGTTACTTAATTTCCTCAGATTGCATCATCTGTAAAAGGGGGATAATAATACCTACTTTGCAGAATTGTTTTGAGGATCAAATAATGCTCTTTTTTGTGGAGGGCCACAGCAGCATGTATTTGCCATTTTAAATGCCTGTTATTCCACAAAATTAACATACAGGTATGTGTTGAGTTCCTCCCGTGTCGCAGGCATTGTCCTGAGTTAAAGTTGACAGTTCACAATGAAATGCACTCAGGCCTCGCCTTCCCTCGAGGACCTCAGGGTCTAATAGCGATGCTAAGGACTCCACACCTACTCTCTGAAACCATCACCTGAAGAGCCCTGACGTTGAGCACGACAGAGTCACGACCCTCGTTTTACAGGTCAGGGAACAGGCGCAGGTGGCCCAAGGCCTGAGTTCCTCCAGCAGAATACACAGCTAGAGACCTCTCTGTCAGACATGCCCTTGCAGGAAGAGTGGAGGCTCTAACTCCAGAGGAGTTAAGTCGTAAAAGCGATGAGGAAGGACCACCGATCCCGGCGCAGTGATTTGATTATTGGGATGTGCCCTGTGTGTCTGGAGGGCAGGCATCACTTTTAGCTGGGAGGGTGTGGCCAGAGTCGGAAGGTGGCATCTCAGTTGTCTACGGGAAGCCATGAGGGGTCTCGTTTGTCTCGAGTGTGGAGAAGAGGGACCGGTGATAAGGTGGGAAGGGTCATTCGGGGACAGATTGTGCACAGGCCCCAATGCTGGGCTGCAGAATTTTGCGGGGGTGATGCGGGACATGGACTGGTTTGGGTGGAGGAGAGACCTCATGCTCTGAGGTCCTCGGTGATGAAAGCCTGACCAGGAAGTGGCAGTGGGATCCAGAGTGAGGGGCCCCGTGTAGGAGGTCCTGCAGAGGTTCAAGAACCTTTAACCGAGTTAACCCTTTGCCAGGTAAGATGGTGCAGGGCTTGGGAAGAAGAAATTAAGCTAAAACCAACAGGAAGCCCATCACATCTGTAAATCTGCTATGTGGGATTTTCAGCCTGGGCTCTGGGGAGTCGTTTCACTTTAACTTCCTTGGAAACGAAAGCGCATACCCTTTGCTGTCAGTCAGTGTATACCGAGTACCCTCTGTGTATCCGGGGCTGAGCAGAATAGAAAGATGGCCCAAGGAAGGGGTCTGGCCTTCTGATAAAAGAGGGTCTGGTCTCTCCTCCTAGGTACCCTTGGGTGGGTGGAGCGGCCTTTCCCTTGGGGGATAGGGGAGAGACACCCCCAAGTGGGGGCGGCTCTGAGCTCCTTCATTCCAGTTCCTCTTCATCCTTGTCTCTGGGGCCTGCCATGCCCCCACCCCCACCTGAGCCCAGACCTGCAGGAGCCAGAAGAGAAACGAGTACACTTGGGGTTCGGCTGCAGACCAGAGCCTGGAGTGTAGCAGCCCTTAATTTTTAAAAGTGGCACCAGTTATTTGTTGAAGGATTTAAAAATACAACCAGTTGATGTAATTTGGGAAAATAGAGAAACCTTTTTTTTTTTTGTTTGGCCACAGCCCATGGAAGTTCCCAGGCCAGGGATTGAACCTGCACCACTTGAGCTGCTGAAGTGACAATGCCAGATGCTTAACCTACTGTGCCACAAGGGAACTCCCAAGAAAACTATTTTACAGAAGGAAAATATTCAGCACCATATTCCAGTCACTTCTGATTACTATGTAATACTTGGGCATGTTGTCTTCCAGTCTGTCTCTTTTTTAAACAAAATTGGGATCATGCTAGATACGGCTATTTTTTCATTTAATGTCGTGAGTACTTTCCTAATGATGAAGTTAGTCTTAACAGTTTTTACCAACTTGATTTAAGAGGTCATTGTTTTGTTAAACTCTGATTTATTTGACCAGTTTTATATTTGGCGTTTAGATTGTTTTCATATATGTAATGCTCTATGTAATTCCGCAGAGGATGTCTTTAAACATAAAGCTTTGTTTATAAGTGACTTATTTTTGAGTCATTCCAATAATTGCTGTTAAAGAGTCAGGGTTTGAAGAATCTGAGAACATCTACAGTCGTTGCCAAACCTCATTCCAGAAAGCTGCACGACTTTGCTGGAACATGGCTTGTTTGGAGCTGGGTGGAATATGCTGTCCATCTCCCTTAAATTTGGGTTATTTTAGTGTCAGGACTGAGATTTCCCCCAGATGGAAAAAGGTAACAGTAGCACACACGTTATGAACTTGAGCTTTAAACAGAGGCATTGGGACTTACATTAGGGATCGTTAGGTAACTCCTTCTGACCTGGGGCTAAAGGCTCGTGGGAGGTTCCTTTGGTTTCTTCCACGTGATCCTTTTCTTTACAGAAAGAAAGATTCTATGAAAGCCGATGTAGGCCGGTGACCCCATCTTGTAAGGAGCTGGCTGACCTTATGACCCGCTGCATGAACTACGACCCCAACCAGAGACCCTTCTTCCGAGCCATCATGAGAGACATCAATAAGCTGGAGGAACAGAGTAAGCCAGTGCCTTGTGCTGCTTCATCGAGAACGGCCAGTGCCTTGGGGAGCCTGCCAGAGGCAGTCTCTCCTTTCTAACTTGTCTACTTCTCTCTTGTTAGATCCAGACATTGTATCAGAAAAAAAGCCAGCAACTGAGGTGGATCCCACACATTTTGAAAAGCGGTTCTTAAAGAGGATCCGTGACCTGGGAGAGGTAAGTTACACTCGAGTCCCTCCTGACCACTGCACCTCTCTGGGCATCTCAAGCTGCACTCCATTCTCTCTCATTTGGGGTCAAAGTTTATAAAAAGAAAGCACCTCACTGTTTTTGGGGGGCCACTTGCGTCGCAGGGGTGTGTCTGTTTCTGCCTGTGACATTCGCATAGTGACAGTGCACATACCTGCCTATACGTGTGGCTGTATGTGCACAGAGGACATTGGTCAGTTCCCTTGGGAGACGGGTTTTCTTTAAGGAACAGAAGAGAATGAAAAGGGAGTTTATGGGGGGACAGGTGTGGATATGGTAGAAATCGAAAACCCCCTTCCCTGACTTTTCTGGGAGTGCATATCCTGTGAGGCTCCTTAAATGAGGGGTGGGTTCACTACACAGAATGCCAAAATAGAATGCCAGCTTGCCCCGGGCCGTGAATGGCAGTTTCCCAACAGTAAATGCAACCAGAGAAGCTACTGGGATTTGCATCTGCAGTTAATAAACAAAGACTGTCCCGTCTGGAGTGCCTGCCATGCACCAAAGCCCGTGCTGGCATTCCGCAGGCACGGCATTCCAGCTCCCTCACGGCACCCCGAGGCTTTGCCACTGTGTACACTGAACACCTCTGGAGCCCGCGTGGAAGATCGGGTGACAGGGCCCGCATCACTGTCAGGTGGCTTAGCTGGAATCTAATCCATGTCTTCTGAAGATTCCTCATGCCACGCTCTTTGCAGCCACATTGTGGTCCCCTCCTGGAGTTGGGGGCCCAGGGCTGTCAAAATGCCATGGTTGTCCTGCATGTCCAAAAGGAACCTCCATTTCCCTTTGGGCTATATTTTCATGGAAATTGGGATTAATGTTTGGTTCATCACTTGATCCTTTTTTTTTTTTGTCTTTTGTCTTTTTAGGGCCGCACCCACAGCATATGGAGGCTCCCAGGGTAGGGGTCGAATCAGAGCTGTAGCTGCTGGTGTACACCACAACCACAGACATGCAGGATCCGTGTCTGAGACCTACACCACAGCCCACGGCAATGCCAGGGATCGAACCTGCGTCCTCATGGATGCTAGTCAGATTTGTTCACCACTGAGCCATGCAGGAACTCCTTGATCCTCTTCTTATCTTAGCTCAGTAATAGAAGAAGGGATGGCATGTGAGCCAAGTGGGGCAGGGCTGTGGTGAGTGGGAGGAGGCCAGGTGGGAGCCAGCTACCTGCCAGGCCCGGCTGTGCCGTGCACCCCGGCCTTCAGGGAACAGCACGAGGGGCAGATCTCCTCTCTGAAGTGAGCTTCCGCTGGCTCAGGCTGGGGCTTCTCTGATCAGGCATGTGTATCTTTTCCTCCAGGGCCACTTTGGGAAGGTCGAGCTTTGTAGGTATGACCCCGAGGGGGACAACACAGGGGAGCAGGTGGCTGTCAAGTCCCTGAAGCCTGAGAGCGGAGGAAACCACATAGCTGATCTGAAGAAGGAGATTGAAATCTTGAGAAACCTTTATCACGAGAACATTGTCAAGTATAAAGGCATTTGCACAGAGGACGGTATGTTGTGCAGAGCGGGGTTGGTTTAAAGACAAGCGACTGTCTGGGGTCATAAAAGCCAGTGCTGAGCAGCAGTGCCTGCACCTTATCTGGACCTCCTGACCGTGCTAGCCAATGGCCCCCATCACTCTGGGGCTGGAAGCCACATGCACTGTCAGATCTGTCCATAGCTGCAGAGCTCCCAGGAAAGCTAGCCAGCCTTCCACCCAGCATCGTCTGTCCAGGCTGTTGCTGCACCCACACTGGGGACTGGTCTCCCCTGTCCTAATTCTTGCACAGTAGGACACACTGGCTAGATGAAATGGGTGCAAACTCCTCCCCTTTCCCTGTTCCTCTAATCCAGCACTAGGCAGGGTATTTCAATTGTTGTCTCAATCAAGGAGGAAGTAGTACTTACTAATAAGTATGTCTTTTTTTTTAACAACAAGCCACTAGAACACTCATGTTTGGTACTTCAAAACTGGTAGTAAAATGATGTGGCTCATGATTTTTAAAAATCATCATTCCCTGGTGGTTTTAAGAACTCCATACTTTTTCACTGAGTGCTAATGCTGGGGTAGGTACATGAGTGTTGCTCTCGCTGTTCACTGCTGAGGATCCCGAGACCCTGGGCCTGTGACTCAGGAGTGATGCTGAAATCAGTTCAGGTTCTCTATCTCCAGATGCCGTGCCCTTTACTCTCCCACAGCTCCTTCCTTTGACATCCTCGTACTGATGGGTGTTTTTTTTCCTAAACAGGAGGAAATGGTATTAAGCTTATCATGGAATTCCTGCCTTCGGGAAGCCTTAAGGAGTATCTTCCAAAGAATAAAAACAAAATCAACCTCAAACAGCAGTTAAAATACGCCGTTCAGATTTGTAAGGTAAAAAGAAAAAAAAAAGCATAGTAGATTTAAAAAATGAGGCACTTTGTCCTAATTGATTTGTAATTAGGCTGCAAGTGGGAAACTTCCCAATAATTAATTGTAGTTTATTTTGCTCTGCCTGATTTGGATGAAAAATTAGCCTCTACTAAGAAAGTGAACTGGTTTGTCAATGGGGCTGCTTTAAAGTGCATTTCTTTGAATTAGGTTGGTCTTACTATTTTTGCCTAAAGTCAAAAGCAGGGGGGAAAAAGTCAGTGACATGTGATGAAATGACATTGGTGTTTCTTTGTTAGCAAGTGGTAGCTACAAAACCCACTCTGAACTGAGCTGCTTCCGTGACATGCTCTCACTTTCCGTCTCTCCCAGGGGATGGACTATTTGGGTTCTCGGCAATACGTTCACCGGGACTTGGCAGCAAGAAATGTTCTTGTCGAGAGTGAACACCAAGTGAAAATTGGAGACTTCGGTCTCACCAAAGCCATCGAAACCGATAAGGAGTACTACACAGTCAAGGACGATCGGGACAGCCCTGTGTTTTGGTAACTGAATCAGATTTCATCAGTGCTTCATAGGGTTTCCACTGCTTTGATAGGTGCTTTCTAGCTATGTCAGTGTCTCTTATTAGTCAAGACTTGAAAAAACGTAGAATTGACAGATCTTTGCCTACGAGAAACACCTTTTAAGCTGTTTCACTGAAAGCAACACACACAGAAATGGCCCAGCTTCATAGGACCTCCTCCAAGGGGCTGAAGTCTGTCCTCCAGCTCAGCCCCTGTCTTCCCTGGAGAGGGCATCCTTCTGACACCATCCCTGTTAGCAGCTGGAGTAGTCACATCTGTGCAGAGGAAGCCTAGAGGGCAGGTAGGAGGGAGGGACAGGAGTGAGGTGACAGGTACTGGCAGATTCAGGGAGATGTGGACAGAGCAGAGCACGATCCCTGAGAAGCGTGGCCGTCTTCTCCTGAATCACCGGGGCGCCCTGGTTAGAGCCACCCCCTGACTTCCGTCCCTCTCAGCCTGGAACACTGTCCCGGGACAAGCGGCCGCAGTCTCCCCTCTCCGAGGTCCCCTAGCCTGACTGGCACTGCCACAGTGCAGCCTCTGGACACAGACACGGTCTTGCCCATCCATGGAGCCCAAACCTTCGCTTACACAGTAAACACGCATCAAGGCCCTGCTTTGTGCCAGGCGCTGGCGATATGATGGTGAACAAGCTGACCGAGTGTAGAGTTTAATGGGCGAAGCAACCAGTTTCGTAGCCATATGGGGTTCAGGCTTGGTTTTCTGGACGCTCTGTTGAGACCTGAAAGCTTGCTGGGGGTTTGTAAAGGTGGTTAGAAGAAGGCACGTGTGACAGCAAGAATGAGATGCAGCGGTGGCTGTCCCAGGAACTGCAGTCAGCTCAGTGTGGCTGGGTCACGGAGGGAGGTCTCGGGGGTTGAAAGCAGAGCGCTGGGACTCCATCCCGAGAGCTTTAGGAAGCCGTTGGGGGAATTAAGGACGGGGCCTTTTATTTTAAAAGATCCCTGCGGAAAGGAGAGGAGTAGGGTTGGAGCCAGGGAGTCTGGCTGGGTCAGAGCCAGTGATGGGGTGAACCGGGACCATGATTAGCATAGTGACGGCGGGTTTAGAAGCGAGTAGACTTGAGAAGTGTTTAGGGGACAGACGTGGGAATGCCTCTTTGTGGCTCTGTCTTGGTATCATTCACCAAGACAGTTGATCTTGAAAGAGGCCTGGGCATAAGGTCACTGCTGACTGGATCTGAGCTTGCAGGCCAGTCAGGCCTGTCGTCGCCGCCGCCTCCTCCCCTGGGAGAGCATGTGCTCTTTGAATTGAGTGTCCTACAGAGAGCCCACGGGGTGCTGTTCCACATGTCACATGTGCATCACGGTGCACATGTGTGACTAGCACGTAGTACACGCTTGCATGTCTGAGAATATTAAATTCCAGGAAAAATGAGCTGATGTTTCTGAGTGAACTCTGTCATGTTTTTTGGAATAGCCTTGCTAGGCAGTAACATTTGGTGTTGCACTTCCTTTCAGGTATGCTCCGGAGTGTTTAATTCAGTGTAAATTTTACATCGCCTCCGATGTCTGGTCTTTCGGGGTGACTCTGCATGAGCTGCTCACTTACTGTGATTCGGATTCCAGTCCCATGGCGGTAAGACTTAAGCAGCTCCTTTGTTTGAATCTAGCACCCAGTTAAAACGTGTCCATCTCGCTGCTTTGTACATTTTGTTCTTAAATGGAATGCGGTCAGGGTGTTATAATGGAAAGGAAAACCGTCTCGGACTTTGATTTAAGGTTACTAAGGAGAAAAGCCTTTTTATTACTTTATTTCCAGTTAATTCTAGAAATTTTACTTTATCTGGTGTTTATATACATACGTGCAAAGTGAAATATTTTGTTTGATTTTATTTTATGTAGTTGTTCCTGAAAATGATAGGCCCAACTCATGGCCAGATGACGGTAACAAGACTTGTGAATACATTAAAAGAAGGAAAACGTTTGCCTTGTCCACCTAACTGTCCAGAAGAGGTATTTATGGGCCTTTTCGTAGTAATAAAACTCAGTTCGTACTGTTTTTCACTGCTTGAGTTACCCAGCATGAGACTGGAGTTGGGGAGCAGGAATGACTAGAAGACTCCTTTTAAGCACGTTTCTGAAGCTTATCTCAGCTAAGACAGCTAAGAGAATTATCTTTGGGGCAGGTAATAGCCACAGTTATGTTCAAAGCAAGAGATTCCCTTCAAAGGTAGGCTCACCTCATACCTATACATGTAATTATAGATAGCTGTAATTTTATGTATTTGTCACAATAAGGCTACATTTTGAAAAGGTTTTTGAAATATTTGCAAAATGTAGCCTTATTGTGACAAATACGTGTAATTACATTTTTGTAAGTTTATCCCACTTACCAACAGCATCTATGCCATTTTGTTTTCTGTATTTCTTTTTTTTTTTTTTTTTTATCTTTTGTCTTTTGTTGTTGTTGTTGTTGCTATCTCTTGGGCCGCTTCCGCGGCATATGGAGGTTCCCAGGCTAGGGGTTGAATCGGAGCTGTAGCCACCGGCCTACGCCAGAGCCACAGCAACGCGGGATCCGAGCTGTGTCTGCAACCTACACCACAGCTCACGGCAACGCCGAATCGTTAACCCACTGAGCAAGGGCAGGGACCAAACCCGCAACCTCATGGTTCCTAGTCGGATTCGTTAACCACTGCGCCACGACGGGAACTCCTGTTTTCTGTATTTCTAAGTGAATTGAGCCTTCAGGACTAACTCTTGAGACCATTTAAGGTGTCCCGAGGCAGAGTTCTCTTGTGGTGCCGTGGGTTAAGGATCCGGCATTATCACATCAGCGGCTTGGGTGGATCTCTGGCCTGGGACTTCCACAGGCCATGCACACCCCCCTTTCCCAACAGAGAGGAGGACTGGACTTACGTGTACGAACCAAAGAATGAAGCGGCCAGCGAGGCAGTTGGGAGTGTAAACTGAGCTGTAACTTCACCCTTAAACCGGCCGATGATAAATAATGACCTGGGTTTTTTGGAAGGTCATGTAACTCAGGAGCTTCTTAAATGTTAAAATATATAACATGTGACACACTTGTAGTTCATAAATAATGTTTTAAGTTACTCAAATACTCTTGGTTTTTAGTATTACTTATTAAGGAAAGTCATTTACATTTCTAAAATTATTCATTCTCAAAATTATTTTCTTCCTCTTGATGTGTCTGTAATTTAAAAACGTCCACATCTAACTTTTTTTTTTTTTTTTGACGGCCATGTTTTCTTTTTACAGGTTTATCAACTGATGAGAAAATGCTGGGAATTCCAACCATCTAATCGGACAACCTTTCAGAACCTTATTGAAGGATTTGAAGCACTTTTAAAATAAGCATGGATAACATTTAAATTCTACTATGTTTCAAGTCCTCCTCCCCAACAGTACCCAAGCCATTTAAAAATATTTTCAGTGGGAAGTGTTTATATTCTGTCTAAAAAGATACTGGAGTAGCCATCCATGTGTGAAGCACATCCTGGTGCTTAATATGTGTAAGTACTTCCTCTTTAAATTTGGCACCAGTAACACAGTGACAAATGATGACAGCCCACATATTAGAAAGCACTTAAGCACTCCTCCTTTTGGAAAGAATATACCACTGTTTCCTCTGGTTAGTTTACCATCACAGTTGAGCGCCAGAGTGGTATCTTTCAAAGCAAGAGGAGCTGACCAAAATAAATCTCTCAAGATGATTGCTTTTTCTTAGCTGCCAGTTCATGTGAAATGTTTGTCTGGCACATATCAAAGATAAAGATTGATGGACTTAAATTTCAATATCTATACAGTGCTAGAGGAAGCATTCTTGAAATATTAGATACCCGTTAGTGTACTATTGTTTCTATACAAAGATGAGTGTATTCCTGTCAACAGTAGGACATAAACTTTGAGTTGTTTCTGCAGTGGCTTAGCTCCTGCCCCCTTGGGTGACCGGCGGTACCCATTTTTGAGAAAACTGGTCACACGTAGGGGGGCAGCTGTGGGATACTTTGCTGCATGTTAACTCTTGAGAACTAAGCCTGTGCCAGTGCTTTTCCTCAACAGTATACCTTTAATCCGAATTGATTCTGAGAACGTGGATGCTCTTACACATGCTTTTCTGAAATGTCAATGTATCCTCTTATAACTACCACTTTGGGGCGAGCTGTTCCAGCATTGGTTTTGGATGCTGAATGCATATATACCACGTACACCGCACTGTTGTTAGAGTGTTTCCGTACCTACCATCCCTCCGCCTACAAGAGTCGAGCACTATTGTGACCATGACCCTGCGGCGCAAAACTTGAAAGACCCAGCTTGGAGCACCATGGAGTTCAGGATCCACTAGGCAGTTTTCAGTGTGCTGGGAGGTAACTGCGTAATCAAAAAATGTCAAATCTCTGATTCAATGTGAACCGTAAGAGCTTTCTGACCACGAGTCTGAAAAACATTTTTCGTTGATGCTGGCTAGCATTTGTTTGATACCGTTACTTTTCCACCTTTGAGCCTGAAAAAGTGATGTACTGATTCAATGGCAACAACAAACTTGCCATTCAAATCTGTCCAATAACCCTCCATCACCACGGTCTCTGTCTGTCAAACCTGTGGCCACTCTATATGCACTTTGTTTACTCTTTATACAAATAAATGTACTAGAGACTTCACATGCATATGCCTTTTAATATTAAGAGTTCATTTTCAAAGCAGTTCAAACAATTCATTTACATAGAAAAATAACAGTTATGGGGGGGGGGCTTGGTAATGGTCCTTATTAATAAACACCACTTGGTTTGTACTGATCTGTTAATGTCCAGGGACGACGAGGCACAGGCCAGTGTGGACTGGCAGACCTGTGTGTGCTAAGCCGAGATACCTTTTTATTCTTTAGACCTAGTTCTGCTTTCATTTTTTCAATTCACCATCTTCCCTTTCTTGTATTTGTACTGACACAGAGGTGTGCCAAAGCACTGAAGAGGCTTATTAATGCAACAGGAAAATGGGAGAAAGTGCGGAGTGTGGAGAGTCCATTAGTCATCTGCTGAGTCAGAACTGAATGATGCCTATCCTGGTCAGTTATTTATAGGTAGTATACTTTTTAGAAATGATCTTAGTTTAACTTTCTAGCTGTCATTTGCCAGGAGAAGTTAATATATGCAATAAATTAGACCAAGTAAAATTCTTTACAAATCATACGACATATGTACCAATTTTAAAAGTCATAATTAAAACAGGAGCAATACCTTCTCAGTCCCCCAGATACAAGATAGTCAACGATCTGATTGCAAAAAGACCAGGAATCACGAGATCCCCTGAACTCCACATCATCAATTAGTGTCTCATAACAAGGGACAATCTCAAAGATTTTTAGATAGCAAAAGGGCTTCTCATGCATTTCATACCAAGGTCTTCAGGAAGTGGTGATGTCAAAAGTTATGTGCAGTAAACACAGTTCTTTCAAAAGTAAATTGGGTTCAATAGCTGAGACTATTTCAGCTGAAACAGACTGCAAAAGAATGAGACAAAGCACATAGAATCGCAAAATGGTTATAAATACTGTTACTCCATAAGACTCCTTCAGAAAGGGCAGAACTGACTGACTTACTTAATATATTGTTGTGGAAGTAGATCACTTGATGACCAAAATACGCCTTCTTCTAGTAAACTGATCATCACTATGCTATGAATTGAGACACAGAAACCTATATTCCTTGCCACTTCCAGGGCATGCTTTTTAGGTGTGAAATAAAAGGATCAGAGAATCAAGGACATCAGATCAGGAATCTGTGAGCTTTGTAAAGGGCCAGCTAGCTTTGCAGGTCCTATGGTCTGTGTCACAGTGACTCAGCTGTGCCGTTGTAGCATGAAAGGTAGCCACAGGTGATATGTAAGTGAATGAGCGAGGTGTGCTCTGATCAGATTTCATGTATGGACACTGAAATGTGAATTTCATATGATTTTTCAAGTCACGTTTTTTCTCCCCCTCCAAATTTTTAAAAATGTATAAACATCATTCTTAGCTTGCAGGCAGTAGAAAAACAGGTGGCAGGCTGAATTTGACCACAGGGAGTAGTTGGCCAACCCCTGAAATTAGATCACCCAAAACTACTTTAAAAAAAATACCTTGTGTTTTTCACAAGGGGTATAAATGTAAATAACATACTGAAGAGTGAAGCCTCTGTAGCAGTATAGTACATATACCTTGGAGGTCACTATCACTCTCTGAGTTTTATATTGCATGACTGGTTGGGGATAATAATTCAGGTTGCATGTAGAGCATCTTTATAACGTTATCATCACTGAATTTTGTACTTGCACGCTTATAGTTCTAGGAAGAGTGCTAAAAATCCGTAAATGAGATTACGTCTAGGGAAAGTAAATTGAAATGCACATTGGCTTATCAAATTCATTCTAAGGCTCAGGAAAAAAGACTGTTTCCTTCATTTATTGCTCAAAATCTTTATAGATGGTGTCAAAATGATTCCCAGTCCTAAAATAAACAGGGAGTGTTGTAACATGTTAATTTCTCCAATGGACTGACTGTACGTTAGTATCACGTTGATTAAGATGCATCTACTTTTAGTGGAAAATGTCCTCAATTGATGGCTCTTCTTATTGCTACTTATTTTTTTATTTGGCAATTCTGCCTGCTGCACAACACAGTTCCTCTGGGAAGTTATGAACCCGTATTTAAAGGATATGGCTAGTCTGAATGTATAGTTAAGGCAGCAATGAACAGCAGAGATACTGCAAAGAACCTTATGAGTTTAAGAAAGAGAGAACTTAACTCAGTACACTCTCTTCTTTTTTAAGTAGGTTTCCATGTAATATGCTCCTGTGCCCTGAGAATGCTGGTCAACAAATTCCACTGAACCGCTTTCTGGGGCAGAGACGAGATACGATGAGCCTCGCTTTTCATTTCTTAAAGATGACACCTGTTAGAAAAAGAAACCATAACTAATGCTAAAATCTCAATTAAACATCTAAAAATTGGTTTATCAAAAAGCCATTCTACATGCGATTTTGTATAAAAACAATGCCAGGGTAAATAACAAAAACTACGCAAAACATCAAAGTCACTTGTGGAACTTTTGAAAAATACAGTCCAGCCTCTGAATGCCCTCTCTCCTCACATTTTTGGGAAAGAAAGGGACATTGTAGTTGCCTCTACTGTTTGTACCTGGCTAGACCTCCCTCAATCAGAATACCAGATACCAGTATGCCTCTGAGGAAGGAGCATGTCGAAAGAATTGAAGTGCACAGCAAATTAGATGCTAAGTCCATCTAGTAAAAAAAAAAAAAAAAAGGTACAGCAAGAGAATGGTAGGTGCAAAAAACGATACATTCCAGAGAGCAATGTGAACTCAAGCATCAGTCCACAGAATCGTTACCTGGAAAGCTTGTTAAAATGCGTATTTCCAGGCTCCATCTCATAGTCTAATCCAGAAGTGTTTACGATGAGGGCTAAAATGTTCCTCATAAGTGGTCACAGTAAGCAGTACAGTAAATCTGTGATCACCTCATCCTGCTTAGTTTTAGTTTTTATAAATGTTATGGGTGACAAACTTACTGAAGAATATAGCAATATGCAAGAATGTAGAAATGACTCATAAGGAAAGCTTCCAGCAATGCTGAAGAGCCTTCTCATGTTGCAATTAAAATTACAATTACTTTTGAACCAACAATGGCCACAGGTGTAAAAACGGGGTTCAGTTTCAAAGGCGACAGATAATGAGTCTGTCCTTGTTGATAAAGCAGAAGCGGGATACGGTGGAGATGACCAAGGAGGCACCAGAGCTCTCCTCCTCCCATGGATGCGCCAGACATACAGCTACATGCGCAGCAGGTCCCTCTAAAAGAGATCCAGAAACTAGCTGAGCAGCTTCTACACATTAAACAAATGAGAAAATGTCCGCATCGTGATGGGTAAGAAAGGCTGAGATGCATTCAACATACACCCCAACCCCGGCACAGCACCACACACCAGGGGAAAACTCCCAACTCACAGCTTCTTCCTGAGGAATGAAGGGTTTGAGCTCTACACCTAGTAGTGCAACTTTTCAGACTCCCACTGGAGGGAGGTTCTCCCAACATGTAGCTCTGAAAGCTAACAGGGCTTGTGTTCATGAACTCCACAAGACTATAGGAAATAACCATTCTTAACGGGCCTCCAGCACCCACTGTGGCTATCCCCTCAGAGCCAGGGCAGAGGCAACAGGCAAAATCATGCATCTCCCAGTCTTCCCCTGAAAGGGGTTTATCTTCATACTTAGGGCCAGGCTCCTAATTGATTAGGCACTAGAGACAGCTGCAATCTTCCCCAGAGACTGGGGAAGCTGTAGGACACCTCTCTCACCTCATTCCAGTCCACGCCAATCACTAGTATCTCCCTGGAAGGAGCTTGTACACATCTGTACCCTAGCTTTTATGTCTGACACCCAAGGAACAGTCTTTGGGTTTTCTGGCTCTGATAGCCAGTGGGGCTTGCATCAATGAATTCCACAGCCCTGTAGCAAACAAAAATATAATTCTTAAGTGTGTGCAGGAGCACACCCACCCCAATCCCCTAGTGACTATATACCTGTGCTCAGCATAGAAGGAACAGAGTGTTAAAAAAAAAAAAAAAGCCCATTTTGTTCTTTTTCATGGCTGAGTAGTATTCCACTGTGTATATATATACATATACACCACATCTTCTTAATCCAATCATCTGTTGATGGATATTTAGGTTGTTAGGTTGTTTCCAGGCTGCAGTGAACATGTGGATGCATGTGTCTTTTTCAAGGAAAGTTTTGTCTGGTTATATGCCCAAGAGTAAACCTGCTATAATGGAAAAAATTTTTAAAAAGCCCATTTCCTTTTTCCTTGGACAAGGCTTAACTACATACTTTTACAGCTGCAACCTAATCAAAAAATGGGCAGAAGACCTGAGCAGACATTTTTCTGAAGAAGACAAATATAGGAAACAGGCACATGTAAAGATGTTCAACATTGCTCATTATTAGAGAACTGCAAAATCAAAAAAATGAGTTATCACCTCACACCTGTCAGAATGACTATCATCAAAGTCTGCAAATGATGTCAGGATGTAGGAAAAAGGGAACCTTTGTACACTGCTGATGGGAATGTAAGTTGGTGTGGCCACCATGGAAAATGGTATGGAGGGCTTCAAAAAACTAAAAAAGAACTACCATATGATCCACCAATTTCACTCCTGGGTATATATTAGGAAAGAAAATTCAAAAAGTTATATATCTCAGTGTTCATGGCAGCATTATTTACAATAGCCAAGACATGGATTGGCCAAAGGGCCCGTCTACAGGTGATTAGATTAAGATGTGTTTTTTTTAATATATATATATATACATATGTATGTATACACACACACAATGGAATATTATTCATCCATAAAAAGAATAAAGTATTGCCATTTGCAGCAATGTGGATTAGGATTAGTGAAATAAGTCAAAGAAAGACAAATATTGTATCACAAGTGAAAAATCTAAAAATATAATACAAATGCATGTATATGCAAAACAAACTATATATAGAAAACAAATTATGGTTACTAAAGGGGAGATAAAGGGACTGGAGACAAATTAGGGGTAAGGGATTACCAGATTAAAAACTACTATGTATAAAATAAGTAACAAGGATATATTGTACAGAACAGGGAATTACAGCCATCATCTCATAATAACCCATAATGGAGTATAATCTGAAAAAACAATCACAAATGCTATACACCTGAAACTAACATAATATTGTAAGTCAACCATATGTCAATAAAAAATTAAATGTAAATGGATTAAATAATCAAAAGACAGTGGCAGAATGGATAAAAATCAAAACCAAGCTATATGTTGACTAAAAAAGTCTCACCTAGAAAATCTTCCGTGGCACAGCAGGTTAAGGAACCAGTGTTGTCATTGCAGTGGCTTGAGCTGCTGTTGTGGCATGGGTTTGATCCCTGGCCTACGAATTTCCACATGCCAGAGGCATGGCAAAAGAAAGTTTCACCTGGAGTTCCAGTCGTGGCGCAGTGGTTAACGAATCTGACTAGGAACCATGGGGTTGTGGGTTCGGTCCCTGCCCTTGCTCTGTGGGTTAACGATCCGGCGTTGCTGTGAGCTCTGGTGTAGGTTGCAGATGCGGCTCGGATCCTGTGTTGCTGTGGCTCTGGCGTAGGCTGGTGGCTACAGCTCCGATTCGACCCCTAGCCTGGGAACCTCCATATGCCGCAGGAGCGGCCCAAGAAATGGCAAAAAGACAAAAAAAAAAAGTTTCACCTAGTTTAAAAGACACACACAGACTGAAAGTGAAGAGATGCAAAAAGATAACTCTGCAAATAAGAAAGTGAAGCAAAGGTAGCTGTATTTATCAGACAAAATTTAAGCCAAAAAATATAACAAGAGACAAGGTCATAATGAAAGGTCAGTTAATCAAAAGGATCTAACAACCGTAAATATGAACCCTCAATAGGAACATATAATATGTACCTCTATATATGCTCATATATGTAATACTATATATATGTAATATTGTGAAGGTAGAAAAAGACAACAATACAATATCAAGGACTTCAGTACTTTACTTTCAACAATGGATCACTTGGCCAGAAAATCAATAAGGAAACACTGGCCTTAAACCATATGTTAGACAAGATGGACCTAAAAGACATAACATTCCATCCAACAGTAATTGAATATACTCTTCTCACGTGCACATGGAATATCCTTCAGGATATTAATGAATTTTTAAAAATTGAAATGATATCTAGCATCTTTTCCAACTATTGTATGAAACTAGAAATCAATTACAATAAGAAAACTGGAAAATTAATAAATATATAGAAATTGATCAACCAATGGGTCAAAGAAATCAAAAAGATATGGAAATTAAACATGGCAAAACTTAATAGGATACAGCAAAAGCAGTTCTACAAGGAAAGCATATAAGCGATAAAACATCTACATGAAGAAAAAAGATCTCGAACAACTACCTTAACACCTTAAAAAACTGGAGAAGAACAAACTAAGCTCCAAGGTAGCAAAAGGAAGGAGGTAACAAAGAGTGGGAATGAATGAAATAGAGACTAAAAAGACAATAGGCTAATGAAACTAAGATTTTTTTTAAAAAAAAGATACACTAGACAAACTTTTAACTAGATTTTCCAAAAAAAAAAAAAAAAAAAAAAAAAGAGGACTGGCATGAAGGTATAAATGAAAGGAGATAATACACCTGAAACTACAGAAATATAAAAAATCAGAGACCACTATGAATACCTGTATGTCAACATGTTGGATAACTTAAATGGGTAAATTCCTAGAAACATAAACCTACCAAGAATGAATCATGAGGGAACAAAATCTAAACAGATTACTAGTAAGGAGATTAAACCAAAACCTCCCAACAAAAATAAGGCCAGGGGTAGATGGCTTCACTGGTGAATTCCACAAAACATTTAAAGAATAATTAATACCAATCCTTCTCAACCTCTTCCAAAACATTCCCGACCACTTCCAAATTCATTTTACAAGGCCAGCTTTGCCAACGTCACACAAAGACATTACAAAAAAAAAAAAAAAAAAAATTACAAGCCTGTATTTCTTATGAACACATATGTAAAAATCCTCACAAAACATTAGCAAACTGAATTCAACAGTAGCTTTAAAGGATCAAATACCATGATTGAATGGGATTTACTCCAGTGGCACATGGATGATTCAATACCCACAGATCAAACATGATATACACATTAACAAAATAAAGGATACAAATCTTATCAGATGCAGAAAAAGCATGTGACAAAACTGAATATCCATTCATGATAAAAAACTCAAACTGGGTATTAAGGGACTGTACCGCAACACAATAAGGGCCATATGTTACAAGCCCACAGATACCATACTCAATGGTGAAATGCTAAAAGCTTTTCCTCTAAGATCAAGAACAAGACAAAAAGGCCTACTGTCACCACTTTTATTCAATATAATACTGAAAGTATTAGCCAGAGTAATTAGGCAAGAGAAAGAAAAGGCATCAAAATTAGGAAGAAGTGAAACTGTCACTGTTAGTAGATGACATATTTAGAAACCCTAAAGACTCCACTCCCCTAAAAAAGGTTATAAATAATAACAATTTCAATAAAGTTGCAGGATACAAAATCAATATATAAAAATCAGTTGCTTCTCTATACACTAACAATGAACTATCCAAAAAAGAAATTAAGAATACTTAGGAATAAATTTTACCAAGGTGAGAAATTATACACTGGAAACTATAAGAGATGACAAATAAATAGATACAATGTATTCATGGATTGGAGGAATTAATATTATTAAAATGTCCACACTATCGAAAGCAATCTACAGATTCAATGCAATCCCTATCAAAATTTCAATGACATTTTTCATAGAAATAGAACAATCCTAAAGTTTTGAACCTGAAAAGACCCCAAATAGCCAAAACAATCTTGAGAAATAAAGCTAGAGGCATTACTTTTCCTGATTTCAAACTATATTGCAGAGCTATTATAATCAAAACAGTATAGATATGGTTATAAAAACAGATACATAGATCATTGGGACAGAATAGAGACCTCATAAATAAACCTACGCATATATGGACAATTAATTTATAACAAAGGAACAAAGAAAATACAATGGAGAAAAGATAAGTCTTTTCAATAAACGGTGTGAAACCTGGACAAGCACATTCAAACAAAAATGAAACTAGACCAGTATCTCAAACCAAACACAAAAATTGACTAAAAATGGATTAAAGACCTGAATATAAGAACTGAAACCATAAAACTCCTGTAAGAAAACATAGCATGCAACTCAACAGCAAAAAAACAACCCAAGTGAAAAATGGGCATAAGACCTAAATAGACATTTCTCCAAAGAAGACATGTGTATGGCCAACAGGCACATGAAAAAATGCTCACTATCACTATCAAAGAAATGCTAATCAAAACTACAATAAGGTACCACCTCACACTGGTCAGAATGACCATCATTAATAAGTCTACAAATGACAAATGCTGGAGAGGGTGTGGAGAAAAGAGAACCCTCCTACACTGTTGGTGGGAATGTAAATTGGTACTACCACTATGGAAAACAGTATGAGGTACCTCAGAAAACAATACAGAACTACCATATGACCCAGCTATCGCACTCCTGAGCATATATCTGGACAGAATTTTCATTCAAAAAGATACATTTGCTCCTATGTTCACTGTGGCACTATTCATAATAGCCAATACATGGAAACAACCTAAATGTCCACTGACAGATGAATGGATTAAGAAGATGTGGTTTATATACACAATGGAATACTACTCAGCCAGAAAAAAGAACAAAATAATGCCATTTGCAGCAACATGCATGGAACTAGAGATTATCATACTAAGTGAAGTAAGCCATAAAGAGAAGGACAACTGCCATATATCTCTTATATCTGGAATCTAATATATGGCACAAATATACCTATCTACAGAACAGAAAGAAACTTATGGACATGGAGAACAGACTTGTGGTTGCTAAGGGGGAGAAGGAGGGAGTAGGAGGGACTGGGACTTTTGGGTTAGTAGACGTAAACTTGAATTTGGAGTGGATAAGCAGTGAGGTCTAGTGTAGAGCACAAGGAACTATATCTAATCACTTGTGATGGAACATGATGTGAGAAAAACTATGTATATGTGTAGCTGGATCACTCTGCTACACAGCAGAAATTGACAGAGCACTGTAAATCAATTATAAACTAAAAAAAAACAAAAAACAACAACACAGCAGGTAATGAGCTACTTGACATTGGTCTTGGCAGTTATCTTGTGCATTTAACACCAAAAGCAAAAATAAACTGTGATTAAATCAAACTAAAAAGCTTCTACACTTTCAAGCAAAAGAAACGATCAATAAAATGAAAACTCAGTCTATAGAATAGGAGAATATATGTGTAACTACATATCCATTAGGGAATGAATACCTAAAATATTCTTAGAACATATACAACTCAATAGCCAAAAAAGCTCCAATTTAAAAATGGACAAAGGACCTAAGTAAACACTATTCTAAAAAGAAATAAAAATGGCCAAGATATACATAAAAAGTATTCCATTTCACTAATTACCAGGGAGATGCAAATCAAAAACACCTCGCACCTGGTAGGAAGTCAATATAAAAAAGATGAGATAACAAATGTCAGCGAGTATGTGGAGAAAAGGAAATCCCTACACACTGTTGGAATGTAAACTTGTACAGCTACTATGGAAAGCAATATGAAAACTAAAAACAGAACTATATGATCCAGTAATCCCTCTTCTGAGCATATCCTGATTTTTTTTTTTTTTTTGGAAACAAAATCATTAACTTGAAGAGCTATTTGTACTCTCACATTCACAGCAGTATTATTTACAAGAGACAAGGTAGAACACCCAGTGTCAATGGATAAATGGATGAAAATAAAGAAAACGTGTGTTTGTTTTAATTTGCATTTCCCTGTGTATACCTATATACACACACAGTGGAATATTATTCAGCCTTAAAGAAGGAAATCTTGTCACTTGCAACAACATGGATGAAGCTGGAGTGTATTATGTTAATGAAAAAACTTTTTAAAGGTAATGAAAAATGAAAAAGTCAACCTCATGGAAATAGAGTAGAAAAGTGGTTGCCAGTGGCTACTAGACTGTGGGGGGGGGGGGGAAGGGAGAGGTTAGTAAAACAATATAAACTTATAAGATGAATAATATCTAAAGATCTAGTTTATAATACAATAACTAGAGTTGATAACTGTTGTATAATTGAAACTTGCTGAAACAGTAAAACTTGGATGTTCAGATAGAAAGACAGAAAGAAAAGAAAGAAAGAGGAAGAAAGACGAAAGAAAGGAAGGAGGTGACAGCTTGATTCAGAAAAGATGGTGGAATAGAAGGACTCAAGCTCTCGTCTTCTTGCAAAAATACCAAAATTACAACTGCTGACCAACCATCAACAAAACAGAATGTAAGCTATCAAAATAGGTATCCTACACCCAGACAAAGAAGCAGCCACATCAGGATGGTGGGGGGGGCACTTTCAGGATATAAGGAATCCCATACCCACTGAGCAGACAACCTACAGAGTGGAGAATAACTATATTGCAGAGGCTATTCCCACAGAGTAAGAGTTCTGAAGCCCACATCAGGTTCCCCAGTCTGGGGTTTGGCATTGGAAGGAGGACCCCTGGAGCACTTAGCATCAAGGGCCAGCAGGGCTTGAGTGCAGGAGCTCCACATGATGGGGGGAAATAGACTCCACTCTTGAGGGTGCACACAGGGTTTCATGTGCACTGGGTCCCAAGGCAAAGCGGGGACTCCATAAGAATTTGGGTCAGACCTACCTGCAGGCCTTGGAGGGTCTCCTGAGAAAGAAGTGGTTGGCTGTGCCTCAATGTGGGGGCAGAACATTGGAGTCAGAGGTCCCAGGAAATAATCATAGGCTCCCCCGGAGGCTGCCAATTTAGAAAAATCTGGCCCCACACATCAGGGCTGAGATGCTCCGGCCAGACAACAAACAGGGTGGGAACACAGCCCTGCCCATCGGCAAACAGGCTACCTAAAGTCCTGCCACCTCTAATCACACCCAGAGACAAAGCCCCTCCCATAAGAGGGACAAGAATCACCTCCCCCTACCAGTGGGCAGGCATGGATAAATGGATGAAATCAGGAAAACTGCCACAAGCCCCTGTATCAGTTTCACCCACAAGGGGGCAGACATCAGAAGAAAGGCCATAACCCTATTGCCTGCAAAAAGGAGACCACACAGAAAGCTAGACAAAATGAAATGGCAAAAAACATAAGCCAGATGAAGGAATAAGACAAAACCCCAGAAGAACAGCTAGTGGAAATAAGCAACCTACATGAAAAGGACTTCAGAATAATAATAGTAAGGAAATAAGCAACCTACATGAAAAGGACTTCAGAATAATAATAGTAAGGATGATCCGAGATCTTGGCAAAAAATTGAAGGCAAAGATCATTAAATTACAAGACATGTTTAACAAAGAAATAGAAGATTTAAAGAATAGATAAGCAGAGATGCACAACACAATAACTAAAAGGAAAAATTCACTGAAGGAACCAATAGCAGAATACAGGAAGCAGAACGAATGAGGTGGAAGACAGACTGAGGGAAATCACCAATGCAGAGCAGAATAAAAACAATGAAATTAGGACAGTCTAAGAGAACTCTGGGACAATATTAAATGTACCAACATTTGCATTTTAGGGGTGCCAGAAGGAGAAAAGAGAGAAAGGACCGGAGAAAATATTTGAACAGATAATAGCCCAAAATTTCTTTAAGATAGGAAAGGAATCACTTACTAAAATCTAGGAAGCACAACGCATGCAATATAGAATAAACCAAAAGATGAACACCCCCAAGATACATAATAAACTGATCAAATTAAGGACAAAGAGAAAATATTGAAAGCAACTAGGGAAAAGCAACAGAAAACACATAAAGGAACCCAGATAAGGTTATCAGCTAATTTTTCAGCAGAAACTCTGCATGACAGAAGGGAGTGACATGAAGGTAATGATGAAAGGAAAAAACCTACAACCAAGAATGCTTTACCCATGAAGGCTGTCATTCAGACTAGAAGGAGAAATCAAAAGCTTTACATCAAGCAAAAGCTAAGAGAATTCAGCACCACTGAAAAGGCTTTACACTGACACTAAAGGAACTTCTCTAGGTAGAAGAGAAAAGGTCACAACCAGAAACAAGAAAATTACAAATGAGAAGGCTCACTGGTAAAGGCAAACATATAGTAAAGGTAGGAAATCATCCAAACACAAATATGATATCAAAATCAGCAATCGTGAGAATAAGGATACAAATGCAGCACACTGGAGATGGATTTGCAATTAAGAGACCAGTGACTTAAAACAATCTTATGTGTGTATACATGCACACACACACACACACACACACACACACACACACACTTACACTCACTCCTATTTCAAAACCCCATGGTAACCACAAACCAAAAATCTGTAATAGATAAACTCAGAAGAAAAGCAATTCAAACAGAACACTACAGATAGTCATTAAAACACAAGAGAATAAAAGGAGAAGTCCTTAAATGTCAAATGGACTAAATGTGTCAACCAAAACACAAAGATTAGCTGAATGGATACATAAACAAGACACATATATGCTGTCTACAAGAGACCCTCTTCAGTTCTAGTGACACATACAAACCAAAAATGAGAGGATGGAAGAAGATATTCCATGCAAATGGAAATCAGAAGAAAGGTGGAGTAGCAATACTCATATCAGACAAAATAGACTTTTTTTCTCACTTTTTTAAAATTTTTGTTGTTGTTGTTTTTTTAGGGTTGCACCCATGGCATATGGAGGTTCCCAGGCTAGGGGTCATATCGGAACTGTAGCCATTGGCCTATGCCACAACCACTGCAACATGGGATCCGAGCCACATCTGCAACCCACACCACAGCTCATGGCAATGCCAGATCCCTTAACCTACTGAGTGAGGCCAGGGATCAAAACTGCATCCTCATGGTTACTAGTCAGATTTGTTTCTGCTAAGCTACAAGAGGAACTCCAAAACAGACTTTAAAATAAAGATGGTTAATAGAGACAAATAAGGACACTACATAATGATCAAGGGATCAACCTAAGATGAAAATACAGCAATTGTAAACATATGCACTCACCATAGAAGCACTGCTATATAAGGTGAATGCTTATGGCTGTATAAGGAAAAATTGACAATAACACAATAATAGTGGGGGACATTAACACCCCACTTCCAGCAATGGACAAGTCATTTAGACAAAAAAAAAACAAAGAAACGTAGGCCTTAAGTGATGCATTAGACTAGATACACTTAAGAGATATTCACAGAACATTCCACCCAAAAGCAGCAGAATACACATTCTTCTCAAGCACACATGAAACATTCTCCAGGACAGATCACATTGTGGGCCACAAATCAAGGCTTGGTAAATTTAAGAAAACTGAAATGATATCAAGCATCTTTTCCAAACACGACTATGAAATCGACAAGAAAAAAACTGCAAAAAACACAAACAAGTGGAGACTAAACAATATGCTACTAAATAACCAATGGATCATTGAATAAGTCAAAAGGAAATAATGTCTAGAGACGAATGGAAACAAAAACACAATGATCCTAAACATATGGGATGCAGCAAAAGTAGTTTTAAGAGGGAAGTTTATAGCAATACAAACCTACCTCAGGAAATGAGAACATTCTCAAATAAACAACCTAACCTTATACCTAAAGCAACTAGAGAAAGAAGAACAAAACCCAAAGTAAATAGAAGGAAAGAAATCATAAAGATCAGAGCAGAAATAAATGAAATAGAAATGAAGAAAACAATAGAAAAAAATCAATGAGACTAAAAGCTGGTCCTTAGATATGTTCACCAAAACTAATAAACCCTTAGCCAGACTCACCAAGAAAAAAAGAGAGGGGACTCAAATCAATAAAATTAGAAACGAAAAATGAGAAGTTAAAACAGACATCACAGAAATACAAAGGATCACAAGAGACTACTACAAGCAACTATATGCCAATAAAATGGACAACCTAGAAGAAATGGGCAAATTCTTAGGTACAATTTTCTAAAACTGAACCAGGAAGAAAGAGAAAAGATGAATGGACCAGTCACAAGTACTGAAATGGAAACTGTGATTAAAAAACTTCCAACAAACCAAAGTCCAGGACCAGATGGCTTCACAGGCAAATTCTATCAAACATGTAGAGAAGAGTTAAGGCCTATCCTTCTGTAACTGTTCCAAAAAACTGCTGGAACACTCCCAAACTCATTATGTAAGTCCACCATCACCCTGTTACCAAAACCAGCCAAAGGTACCACAAAGAAAGAAAATACAGGCCAGTGTCACTGATAAACATAGATGCAAAAATCCTCAACAAAATACTAGCAAACTGAATCCAATAATACATTAAAAGGATCATATGCCATGATCAAGTGGGATTTATCCCAAGATCAAATATATTGATTTGATCAATATATGCAATACAATCAGTTTGATACACTACATTTATACACTGAAGAATAAAAACCATACGATCCTCTCAATAGATGCAGAAAAAGCTTTTGACAAAATCTACCACTGATTTCTGATAAAAGCCTTCCAGAAAGTAGGCACAGAGGGAACCTACCTTAACATAATAAAGGCCTTTTATGACAAACCCACAGCTAACATCATTTTCAATGGTAAAAAGCTGAAAGAATTCTTGCTAAGACAGGAACAAGACAAGGATGTCCACTCTCGACACTTTTATTCAACCTAGTTTTGAAAGGCCTAGCCATGGCAATCAGGGAAGAAAAAGAAATAAATGGGATCCAAATTGGAAAAGAGAGATAAAATGATCATTGTTTGCAGATGACATGATACTAAGCTGAGAAAATCCTAAAGATACTACTAGAAACTATTAGAGCTCATCAATGAATTAGGGAAACAACCCCATTTACCATCACATCAAAAAGAATAAAATATCTAGGAATAAACCTACCCTAAAGAGACAAAGATCTGTACTCTGAAAACTGTTAAGATGTTGATGAAAGAAATCAAAGATGGCACAATGAGACGGAAAGATATACCATGCTCTTGGATTGGAAGACTCAATATTGTCAAAATGACTATACTATCAAGGCAGTCTATAGATTCAATGCAATCCCTATCAAATTACCAATGGCATTTTTCACAGAACTAGAACAAAATATTTTAAAATTTGTATGAAAACACAAAAGATCCTGAATAGCCAAAGCAATCATGGGAAAGAAAAATGGAGCTGGAGGAATCAGGCTCCCTGACTTCAAACTATAGTACAAAGCTGCAGTTATCAAAACAGTATTATGCTGGCACAAAAAAACCCCAGAAATATAGATCAATGAAATGGGATTGAAACCCCAGAAATAAACCCCTGTGCATGATCAACTAATTTATGACAAAAGAGGTGAGAATGTATAATGGAGAAAAGAAAGTCTCTTCAGTAAGTGGTGCTGGGAAAGCTGGATAGGTATACGTAAGAGAATGAAATTAGAACACTTTCTAATACCATATATAAAAATAAACTCAAAATGGATTAAAGACTTAAATATAAGACCAGATACTATAAAACTCCTAGAGGAAAACACAGGCAGAACACTCTCTGATAATAAACATAACAATATCTTATTAGATCCACCTCCTAGAGTAGTGAAAATAAAAATATACCAATGAGACATAATTATACTTAAATTTTTGCAAAGCAAAGGAAACCATAAACAAAATGAAAAGACAACCCATAGAATGGGAGAAAATATTTGCAAATGATGCTACCAACAGGGGATTAAATCTCCAAAATATACAAACACCTCCTGCAGCTCAGTATCAACAAAACAATCTAATCAAAAAATGGGCAGAAGATCTAAAAAGACATTTCTCTAAAGAAGACATATAGATGGCCAAAACAAACAAACAAACAAAAAAGCCATGAAAAGATGCCAACATCCCTAATTACTAGAGAAATGCAATTCAAAATAACTATGAGGTACCACTTTCCACCAGCCAGAATTGCTACCATCAAAAAGTCTACAAAAAGGAGTTCCCATTGTGACGCTGTGGAAATGAATCCAACTAGGAACCATGAGGTTGCAGTTTCGGTCCCTGGCCTCACTCAGTGGGTTAAGGACCTGGTGTTGCCATGAGCTGTAGTGTAGGTCACAGATGTAACTCAGATCCTGCGTGGCTATGGCTGTGGTGAAGACTGGCAACTGTAGCTCTAATTCGATCTCTAGACCCAGGAACCTCCATATGCTGTGGGTGTGGCCCTAAAAAGCAAAAAAGTCTACAAACATAAATGCTGGTGAGGGTGTGAAGAAAAGGAAACCCTCTTGCACTACTGGTGGGAATATAAATTGGTATAACCACTATGGAAAGAAGTATGGAGATTCCCCAAAAAACTAAAAATACAAGTACCATATGGTCTAGCAATCCCACTCCTGGGCATCTATCTAGAGAGAGCCATAAGTCGAAAAGATACATGCACCCCAATGTTCACTGCAGCACTATTTACAATAGCCAAGGAGTTCTTGTTGTGGCTCAGCAGAAACAAACCTGACTGGTATCCATGAGGATGTGGGTTTGATCCCTGGCTCCACTCAGTAGATTAAGGATTTGGTGTTGCCATGAGCTGTGGTGTAGGTTGCAGATGTGGCTCGGATTTGATGTGATGTAGGCCAGCAGCTGTAGCTCTGATTTGACCCCCTAGCCTGGGAAATTCCATGTGCTGTGGAAGTGACCCTAAAAAGCAAAACAAACAAAAAAAGCCAAAAAAAAAAAAAAAAGAAAGAAAGAAAAATCTCAAATCAATAAACTACCACCTAAAAGAATTAGAAGAACAAACAAAACCTAAAGTCAGCAGAAGGAAGGAAATCATAAAGATCAAAAAGGAACTCAATAAAATAGAGATTCAAAAACAAAAGAAAAAAAATCAATAAAAACCAAGAGAGTTTTGTTTTTTTTTTTTTTTTTTTTTTGGTGGGGTGTGGGGGCCCACACCTGCAGCATATGGAGGTTCCCAGACCAGGGGTCGAGTCAAAGCTGCAGCTGCTGGCCTACACCACAGCCACAGCAAGGAGGGATCTGAGCTGCATCTGCGATTTACACCACAGCTCATGGCAATGCCGGATCCTTAATCCACTGACTTGAGGCCAGGGATCAAACCTGCATCCTCATGGAAATTAGTCACGTTCATTACTGCTGAGCCACAATGGGAACTCCAAGAGCTGGTTTTTTGAAAGAGTAAACAAAAGTGACAAACCTCCAGCCAGACTTACCAGGAAGAGAGAAAGAATCCAAATAGAAGAAATGAAAAAGGAGAAATCTCAATTGATACTAAAGAAATACAAAAAACCACAAGAGAATACTATGAATGATTATATGCCAACAAATTCAATAATCTAGAAGAAATGGACAGCTTTCTAGAGATACACAGCCTGCCAAAACTGAATCAAGAAGATCAATTGAACAGACTGATCACTAGAAATGAAATCGAGTAGAATTCACAGGTGAATTCTACCAATCATCCAAAGAAGAATATGTACCCATCCTTCTTAAACTTTTTCAACAGACTGAAGAAGGAACACTCCCAAAGACCTCCTCTAAAGCCACCATCACCCGAACACCAAAAGCAGACAAAGATACTGTGGGGGGGGGGGGAGAAAACTATAGGCCAATATCTTTGATGAATATAAACGCAAAAACTGTCAACAAAGTTTTAAGCCAACCCAATCCAACAATACATAAAAAAGATCATATGCCATAACCAAGAGTGATTCATCCCAAGTTCACAAGGATGGTTCAACATACACAAATCAATCAACATCATACACCACAGTAACAAAAGAAAAGTCAAAGACCACATGGTCATCTTGACATATGCAGAAAAAGCATTTGACAAAATCCAACATCCATTCATGATAAAAACTCTTACCAAAGTGGGTCTAGAAGGAACATACCTTAACATAATAAAAGCCACTTATGACAAACCCACAGCCAATATAATACTCAATGGAGAAAAGCTGAAAGCCTTCCCCCTAAAATCTGGAACAAGACAAGGATGCCCACTCTCACCAGTTTTATTCAATACAGTATTGGAAATCCTAGCCACGCAATCAGACAAACAAAAGAAATAAAAGGCATCCAAATTGGAAGAGGTAAAATTGTCACTGTATGCAGATGACATGATACTATATATAAAAAACCCTAAGGATTCCACACAAAAACTACTCAAACTGATCAATGAATTCAAGGCAGCAGGATACAACATTAATGTCCAGAAATCAGTTGCATTTCTGTATACTAACATGAAATGTTAGAAAAGGAATATAAAGATACACTGCCTTTTAAAATCACACACACAAAAATTAAATACCTAGGAATAAACCTGACCAAGGAGGAGAAAGACTTATAGGCTGAGAACTATAAAACATTAATCAAGGAAATGAAAGAGGATTGAAATAAATGGAAAGATATTCCATGCTCCTGGGTTGGAAAAATTAATATTGTAAAAAGGGAAGAATTGGAGTTCCCGTCGTGGTGCAGTGGTTAACAAATCCGACTAGGAACCATGAGGTTGTGGGTTCGGTCCCTGCCCTTGCTCAGTGGGTTAATGATCCGGCATTGCCATGAGCTGTGGTGTAGGTTGCAGATGCGGCTCGGATCCTGCGTGGCTGTGGCTCTGGCGTAGGCCAGTGGCTACAGCTCTGATTCGACCCCTAGCCTGGGAACCTCCATATGCCGCAGGAGCAGCCCAAAGAAATAGCAAAAAGACAAAAAAAAAAAAAAAAAAGGAAGAATTATTATTGTTAAAATGGCCATACTACCCAAAGCAATCTACAGATTTAATGCAGTCCCTATCAAATTACCCATGACAGTTTTCACAGAACTAGAACAAACTATCCAAAAATTTATATGGAATCATAAGAGACCCAGAATTGCCAAAGCAATGCTGTGGAAAAAAACAAAACAAAACAAGTAGGAGGCACAACTCTCCCAGACTTCAGAATATATTATGAGGCTACAGTAATCAAGATGATTTGGTACTTGTATGAAAACAAGACATACCAATGGAACAGAATAGAGAACCCACAATAAACCCAGACATCTATGGTCAATTAATCTTCAACAAAGGAGGCAAGAATACAAATTGGGAAAAAGTCTCTTCAGCAAGTGATTCTGGGAAAACTGGAGAGCTGTACGTAAATTAATGAAACTAGAACACACTCTCACACCATGCACAAAAATAAACTCAAAATGGCTTAAGTACTTAAACATAAAACAAGATGCCATGAAACTTCTAGAAGAAAACATAGGCAAAACATTCCCTGACATCAACCATATAAATGTTTTCTTAGGTCGGTCTCCCAAGGCAATAAATATTAAAACAAAAATAAACTAATGGGACCTAATCAAACTTACAAGCTTTTGCACAGCAAAGGAAACCTTTAAAAAGAAGACAACCTATAGAATGGGAGAAAATAGTTGCAAATGATGCAACCAACAAAGGCTTAATCTCCAATATACAAACAACTCATACAACTCAACAACAACAACAAAAAAACAAATAATCCAACTGAAAAATGGGCAGAAGACCTAATAGACACTTCTTCAAAGAAGACATGTATATAGCCAAGAGACACATGAAAAAATGCTCAACGTCACTAATTATTAGAGAAATGCAAATCAAAACCTCTATGAAGTACCACCTAACACCTGTCAGAATGGCTACCATTAGTAAGTCTACAAGCAACAAATGCTGGAGAGGTTGTGGAGAAAAGGGAACCCTCCTACACTGTTGGTGGGAATGTAAATTGGTACAACCACTATGGAAAACAGTATGAGGTACCTCAGAAAACTAACTATAGAACTACCGCACGATTCAGCAATCCCTCTCCTGGGCAGATATCTGGAAAAAACCACACTTCAAAAAGGTACATGCATCCATATGTTCACTGCAACACTGTTCACAACAGCCAAGACATGGAAACAACCTAAATGTCCACTGACAGATGAATGGATTAAGATGTGGTGCATATACACAATGGAATAGTCCTCAGCCATAAGAAAGAACAAAATAATGCCATTTGCAGCAACATGGATGGAACTAGAGATACTGTTCCATCTCTAAGTGAAATAAGCCAAAAGAGAAAGACAAATACCATATGACATCATTTATACATGGAATCTAAAATGTGACAAAAATGAACCTATCTATAGAACAGAAAAAAACTCATGGACATGGAGAACAGACTAGTGGCTGCTGAGGGGGAGAGGGAGGGAGTAGGATGAACTGGGAGTGTGGGGTGAGTAGATGTAAACTACTGCATTTGGAGTGGATAAGCAATGAGGTCCTGCTGTAGAGCGCAGGGAACTATACCCAGTCATTGGTTACAGAACACGATAGGATGTGAGAAAAAGGTTGTGAATATATGTATAACTGGGTCTGAGTACTGTAAATCAACTACAGTAAAATTAAAAATTACAAAATTAATCTATTTTCCATGCCAAAAACAAAAGAGAGATAGAGAGAGATAGGAGTTCCTGCTGTGGCACAACTGGGTCAGTGGCGTCTTGGGAGCCCTGGGGCATGGGTTTAATTCCTGGTCTGGTACAGTGGGTTAAGGAATTGGCACTGCTGCAGCTGCGGCTTAGGTCAAGACTATGGCTTGGATCTGATTCCTGACCTGGGAACTCTAAATGCCACAGGGTGGCAAAGAAAAAAAATAAAAAATAAAGAAAGAAATATATCTATCGTGGTACTTTATTTTGATGTGGTTTACTGTTATGACAATCCAGTAAAATGCTTCTTCACATAAATATTTAAAGAAATGTTTCACAGAGTGAAACAGATTAGCAAAGATTTTGGTTTTAACTCTTGTGTCAAAATTTTTCCTGGTAGTAAAGTATATAAATATATGTGATGTTTGCTCTGAAATAATGAGAAAGGGAAAAGGTGGGAGTAAAGATGAAAGAAGCCTCGCTGTGAGATGATAAATTGTTAAAACTGAGTTGATGGGTACAAGAAACTCCACCCAGTTTCAGGTCAAGGTGGTGATGTAGGTGGATCCTAAACTCATTTCCACCCACGGACACAGTGGATCTACAGCTAAATATGGAGCAATTTCCTCTGAGAGAAACCCAAAAACTAGATAAGTAACTCCTACACAATGAGCAAATGAGAGAAAAAAAAAAAAAAAAACTACATCACAATGAAGAGGAGAGGCCGAGACAATATCTCATCATAAACCCCACCCTCAGAGCAGCAACCCACAATTTGGAGGGAATTCACAACCCTGAATATCTCCCCAAGAAGTGAAAGGTCTGAACCCCAATCTGGCATTTCAACTTTTTTTAAAATACATTTTTTACTGAAGTACAGATTATTTACAGTGTTGTATTTGTTTCTGCTGTATAGCAAAGTGATTCAGTTATAGTACCTGTATACACATATTCTTTTTCATATTATTTTCCATATGGTTCATTACAAGATGTTAAATATAGCTCCTGAGCTATACAGTAGGACCTTGTTGTTTGTCCATTCTACATCTAATAGTTAGCATCTGCTAATCCCAGACTCCCAATCCTTCCCTCCTCCACCCCTTCTCTCCCTTGGCAACCACAAGTCTGTTCTCTATGTCTATGAGTCTGTTTCTCTTTTATAGGTAGATTCATGTGTGTCATATTTTAGATTCCACAGAGAAGCTATATTGTATGGTATTTGTTTTTCTCTTTCTGGCTTCCTTCACTTAATATGATAATCTCTAGTTCCATCCAGGCTGCTGCAAATGGCATTAATTTGTTTTTAATAGCTGAGTAGTATTCTACTGCATATATGTATATTGCAGTAGAATAATACCATTGTCAAATGTGCCACTATGAACATTGGGTGGCGCTTCAGTTTTTAAGACCTGTACCTGAGATGAGCCCCCAAAATATCCAGCTTGGAAATCCAAGAGGGCTTGCATCCACAAGACCTGCAAGGCTATCGCGGGCAGAGAAACACTTCCTCAAGGGCTCACACAGATCATCCACCCCTGGGCCCAGGGCAGAGGCAGTCAAAGGAAGAACGTCCAGTATTTCCTTATCTTAAGCTTCAACTTGAGGGGCAGACATCTAATAACTACATTTAAGGGGGCTACTAAAATACTCTCCAACGGGGGGGGGGGGCCTAGCAGGTGCCACCTTCAGCTTCTCCTGTGCCTCCCTTGAGGTTACCTCTGTCTCTGAGGAAGGAGCTTGTGAACATGTCTGATGCCCTGGGTTTTGTAGCTGCTGCCTAGGGGACACTCTGATTGCCTGGCTATGGTGGCTGGCAAGACTTCTGTTCAGAGGTTCAGTGGGATGGTGGCAAACAAAGAAACAGTTCTTAACAGCTATCACCACAGGGCTCATTGCAGAGGAAGCAGACACATGGCCATCTCCTGGTCTTCCCCTGAAATAGGTTTTTTTGTTTGTTTGTTTGTTTTTAGCTATACTCAAGCCACTAGGTTTATTTATTTTTTAGATTTTATTTTTTTAATGTATTATTTTATTTTTTTCAGCAGTACAGCATGGGGACCAAGTTACACATACATGTATACATGCTTTTTCCTCCCATTGTCGTGGTATCTACGTATGTAAGTATCTAGACATAGTTGTGATGTAAGTATCTAGACATAGTTCTCGATGCTACTGAAATAGGTTTTTTTTAAATTTTTCATATTTTAAAAGCTGCTGCCTCAAGGTCTGCTTCCAGTCAGCCTGAATCTAGGTGCTGAGTGAGATCCTCCCGCTGGACCACTGACAGGTCTTGGCACACCCGCAACTCCTGGGAGCCACTAAGTATAAAGTAGGCTGCTTGGACAGCCATAGGTTAGAAAGACAACCAGGAGCTAGGGCAGGAGTGAATGGTAAGGTTCATCTCCTACAGGAGGCCATGGCTCCGAGATTGGGAGAGGCATGTATTTTATCTAATGCTTAGAAACCAACACAGACAATCAAAGAAAGGGACATAACAGAGGAATATGTTCCAAATGAAAGAACAAGATAAAACCTCCGAAAAAAAATTTAATGAAATTGAGATCTGTGGTTTACTTTATAAAGAAGTCAAAATAATGGCAATAAAGATGCTGACTAAGCTCAGGAAAACAATGGATGAACAAACTGAGAATGTAAACAGAGATAGAAAATACAAGAAAGTACCAGAGGTCCCTGGTAGTGCAGCAGGTGAAGGTTCAGAACCACTGACCTAAAGAAGATAAGCTAAACTGAAAAATAGTACTACTACTGAAAAACACAATACAAGAAAATACAATACTCAACATCGGACTACAGGAAGCAGAAGAAATGATCAGTGAACTCAAACAGGGCAATGGAAATCATCCAATCAGAGCAGCAAAAAGAAAAAGAATGAGGAGTTCCCGTCGTGGCGCAGTGGTTAACGAATCCGACTAGGAACCATGAGGTTGCGGGTTCGGTCCCTGCCCTTGCTCAGTGGGTTAACGATCAGGCATTGCCGTAAGCTGTGGTGTAGGTTGCAGACACGGCTCGGATCCCACGTTGCTGTGGCTCTGGCGTAGGCCGGTGGCTACAGCTCCGATTCGACCCCTAGCCTGGGAACCTCCATATGCCGCAGGAGCGGCCCAAGAAATAGCAAAAAAAAGACAAAAAAAAAAAGAAAAAAAAAAGGAAATGGGGATGGATGTCAACAGGCCGAAAAATTAAAAAAAATAATAATAATAATAAAAAAAAAAGAAAAAGAATGAAAAAAAGGTAAAGATAGCTTAAAGGGACTTATAGGACACTATCCAGCAGACCACCATTTACATGATAAAAGTCCCAAAAGGAAAAAAGAAAGAAAAGTTATTAAAGAAATGATGGGAGTTTCCATCATGGCACAGCAGAAGCGAATCCGACTAGGAATCATGAGGTTGCGGGTTTGATCCCTAGCCTTGCTCAGTGGGTTAAGGATCTCGCATTGCTGTGAGCTGTGGTGTAGGTCACAGGTGTGGCTTGGATCCCACGTTGCTGTGGCTCTGGCGTAGGCCGGAGGCTACTCTGACTAGACCCCTAGCCTGGGAGCCTCCATATGCTGCAGGTGCGGCCCTAAAAAGGCAAAAGACAAAAGACAAAAAAAAAAAAAAAAATAATAGAAATGATGGTTGAAACCTTCCCTAACCTGGAGAAAGAAACAGATGTAAAGATCTAGGAATCCAGAGAGTTCCAACTAAGATAAGCCCAAAGACACTCATACCAAGACACACGATGATTTTTAAAAAAGTTAGACAAGGAGAGAAACTTAAAAACAGCAAGAAAAAAAAAAAAAAAAAAACAACTTTGTTACGTACAAGGACTCATGAGACATCAGCAGATTTTTCAGCAAAAACATTTCAGACCAGAACAATACTTTCAAAACGCTGAAAGAAAAAGCTGCCAACCAAGAATTTTCTATCTGGCAAAGCTGTCCTTCAAAATTGAAGGAAAGATGAAGAGCTTTCCAGACAAGCAAAACCAAAAGGATTTCATCACCACTAAACAGATCTTACAAGAAATGTTAAAGGGAATTCTTTCAACTGAAAGAAAGGGTACCATTTAATGACACAAAGAGGAGTTCCCGTCGTGGCGCAGTGGTTAACGAATCTGACTAGGAACCATGAGGTTATGGGTTCGGTCCCTGGCCTTACTCAGTGGGTTAAGGATCTGGCGTTGGTGTGAGCTGTGGTATACGTCGCAGACACGGCTCGGATCCCACGTTGTTGTGGTTCTGGTGTAGGCTGGTGGCTACAACTCTGATTAGACCCCTAGCCTGGGAACCTCCATATGCCATGGGAGTGGCCTTAGAAAAGGCAAAAAGACCAAAAAAAAAAAAAAATATATATATATATATATGTGTGTATATAAGCTATATATATATTAAAAAACAAAGAAATATGAAAGTATAAATCTCATTGGTAATGATAAATATATGGTAAAATTCAGAGTAATATAATATTGTAGAGAAGTAATCACTGATAAAGCTAGCATGAAAAGTTGTAAAAATAACTCAAACCATTGGTAAAGGACACATAAGATAAAGAGATATAAACTGGGACATCAAAATCAAAACTTGGAGCTCCCTTCATGGCTCGGTGGTTAATGAACCCGACTAGAATTCACAAGGATGCAGGTCAATCCCTGGCCTGGCTCAGTGGGTTAAGGATCTGGGGGCACTGCCGTGAGCTGTGGTGAGGGTTGCAGATGTGGTTCGGATCTGGTGTTGCTGTGGCTGTGGTGTAGGCTGGCGGCTACAGCTCCGATTCAGCCCATAGCCTGGGAACCTCCATGTGCCGAGGGTGGGGCCCTAAAAGAAAAAAAAAAAAAAAAAAATCAAAACTTGAGTGATGTCAGCACTGTGCCAGGGTGAGGCATTCCCTTTGCCTTTCCCGGTCAATCTACAACCAGCTAAACATCCACAACTCAACAAAGGCACCTCTGCCCAACACACTAGGATGCTAGAGAAGTCCACATTCCACACATCTGTGCATCCCAAAGCGGGTGGACTGGAACACAAAGAGGAGGTGAAAATGGGAACAGCAGAAGCAGTACCTGCCCTCCAGCCACAGCAGCTGAGCCTGCAGGCCCAAAGAACCCAGGAGCAGCAGGGAAAGCAGCATACAAACTCCAGCCTCCCCAGCATGGTGGTGTTCACAGCCAGAGGTAACCTGGCAGCAACAGCAGTGGGGGCTGTGTCCTATCTCTTCAGCCACACAGGCAGCCTCCAGCTCCCTACCACCTGCCCACAGTGGTGGCACCTTGGAACTCTACAACCTCTGACATTGTACAGGTGCCTGTGACCCCAGCTGACCACTCACCTCCCCAACAGTAGCAGAGTCTGCAATTCAAGAGATTTGGGACATAGCAGAAGCATCTCCCATCCCAGTGCCTCAGGAGGGTGACACCATCAACACCAAGACTTTAGAGGCACCAGCAGAAAGTGGGCAACTCCCCTGACAGACCTTAAAGCACCAACTCTCACAAACAACCAGAAGCAGCGCAGGTAAGAAAACTAAATACTTGTGCTACAGTGCCACCTACTGGAAAACAAAGGAGAGCCCTGTGATTTTTTTTTTTTGGCTGTTTTTTTAGGGCCGCACCTTGGCACATGTAAGTTTCCAGGCTAGGGGTTCAGTCAGAGCTACAGCTTCTGGCCTACGCCAGAGCCACAGCAACGCAGGATCCGAGCCCCATCTGCGACCTGCACCACAGCTCACGGCAATGCCAGATTCTTAACCCACCGAGCGAGGCCAGGATCAAACCCGTGTCTTCATGGATGCTAGGTGGGTTCGTTAACCACTGGGCCACGACGGGAACTCCTAAAATAAAATTAAAAAAAAAAAAAAAAAGAGGTTCCCGTTGTGGCTCAGCAGTTAACAAAGCCACCTAGCATCCATGAAGATGAGGGTTCGATCCCTGGCCTCACTCAGTGGGTTAAGGATCTGGCATTACCATGAGCTGTGGTGCAGGTTGCAGATGTTGCTCGAATCCTGCATTGCTGTGGCTCTGGCGTAGGCCAGTGGCTACAGCTCGGATTTGACCCCTAGCCTGGGAACCTCCATATGCTGTGGGTGAGGCCCTAAAGAGACAAAAAAAAATTATTTTATGATTCTTATTTTTTCCATTATATGTTGATTTACAGAGTTCTGTCAATTTCTACTGTACAGCAAAGGGACCCAGTCATACACATACATACACACACACACACACACACACACACACACACACACACATATATTCTTTTTCTCACATTATCCTCCATCATGTTCTATCATAAGTGACTAGATATAGCTCCCGGAGCTGTACAGCAGGATCTCATTGCCTATCCACTGCAAATGCAATAGTTTGCATCTATTAACCTCAGACTCCCAGTCCATCCCAATCTCTCCCCTTCCCCCTTGGCAACCACAAGTATGTTCTCCATGTCCATGAGTTTCTTTTCTGTGGAAAGGTTCCTTTGTGCCATATTTTAGATTTCAGATATAAGTGATATCATATGCTATTTGTCTTTCTCTTTCTGACTTACTTCAGTTAGTGTAAAAGTCTCTAGTTCCATCCATGGTGCTGCAAATGGCATAATTTTGTTCTTTCTTATGGCTGAGGAGTATTCCATTGTTTATATGTACCACATCTTCTTAATCCAATCATTTGTTGATGGACATTTAGGTTGCTTCCGTGTCTTGGCTACTGTGAATAGTGCTGCGGTGAACATACGGGTGCATGTTATCTTTTTCAAGAAAAGTTTTGTCCAGATATATGCCCAAGAGTGGGACAGCTGGATCATATGGAAGTTCTATATTTAGTTTTCTGAGGTACCTCATACTGTTTTCCATAGTGGTTGTACCAATTTACATTCCCACCAACAGTGTAGGAGGGTTCCCTTTTCTCCACACCCTCTCCAGCATTTGTTGTTTGTAGACTTACTAATGGTAGCCATTCTGACAGGTGTTAGGTGGTACTTCATAGAGGTTTTGATTTGCATTTCTCTGAGAATTAGTGATAAATTGTTGAATCCTTAGAATCAAGTAAAAAAAGTTATACCTTAAGAAGAAAGGTGTTTATTACTTCAAATGCACCAGCAGAGGAACAACTCAACAAGCATCGTGAAAACCCTCTGTAACATTGTATTCAAAAAAGAAAATGAAAATTCTCTATAAACCAAACTTAAAGTCATGGAATACTGTGATCTAACAAGAGAGATCTCAAAAATAGCTGCCATGAAGAAATTCAAGGCAATTCAATGAGCTCAAGAATAAAATTAATGAACACAAGGAATACTTTACTATAGAGACAAACTTTAAAGAAGAACCAAATTCTGGAGCTAAAGAACTCAATAAATAAGATGAAGAATGCCTTAGAAAGCATTGGATATAGAAGAACCTTATGGGAGAGAAAATCAGTAAGCTTGAAGACAAAAATATAGAAATGATCCAGGCAAAAGAATAAAGAGGATTAAAATCTAGGGGTAAATGAGGAACCTCTAAGAATCCTATCCAACTCTTCCAGAAAGGGCAACATTAGGATAATGGGTATCCCAGGAGGAAAGAGGGAGAAGTGAACAGAGAGTTTATTTAAACAAATAATAGCTGAGAACTTCCCAAACCTGGGGAAGGAACTGGATATACATGTAGCTAAGAGAATGTCTGATTACCTCAGCACAAAAAAAAAGAGCTTCCCTAAGTAAGATGCATTATATTACAACTGTCAAAAGTCAATGACAAATCATTTTAAAGGCAGCCAAGGGCAAAAAAGGATGGTAACTCACGAAAGAACTCCCATTAGACTATCAGCAGATTTCTTGGCAGAAACTCTACAGGCCAAGAGAGAGGGGTCATTCTCAAAAAACTGGAAGATAAAAACCATCAGGCGAGAATATTCCATCCAGCAAGTTATCATTCAGAAACGAAGGAGAAGTAAAAGCTTTCCCAGACAAACAAAAGCCAAGGGAGTTCATCAACACTGGATTGGCCCTGTAAGAGATGTTGAAAGGAGCTCTTCAAGCAGAAACAGAAAGGGCAAAAGGACACAAAACTTGGAGTAAAGTGCTAAAGACACGGAAAGAACCAGAAGACTGCAACTCTCTATCAGAATAGGTTTTTAAACACTCTAGCGTGATACTAGAACACGGGAGAAGAAAACTGCAGCCCTTTCAAGCAGTTGGTGGGCTTTTTAAACAGTAACATCATGAACTGGTACATTAAATGTTCTGAGAGGGGAATGCAAAATTTAAAAAGTAGAGGTTAAAGGCGGGAAAAGCAGTATAAAAAAACCCCATAACTACTTCAACTTGTTGAACTCAGCATAAAGGGGAGGATGATGTGAGACAACAAAAACACAGAGCATAAGAGGGAAGAACAAAAAATGAGACTTACATAGGCAGGTGAATATGTTATTAGCAGAAGATCAGACTGACTTTTCTATGAGATAATTTATACAAACCTTCTGGTAACCACAAAACAAATCGAGAGCAGAGGCAAGACACATAAAAAGATGAAACTGAGAAAAACATCACAGAAAACCACCAAACCAAAATGGCAGAAATACAAGGAAAAAGAAATAATGGACATATACAGCCACCAGAGAATAATAAAATGGCAGTACTAAGTCCTCGTTTATCAATAATCAACCTAAAGGAGTTCCCGTCGTGGCGCAGGGGTTAACGAATCTGACTAGGAACCATGAGGGTGCGGGTTCGATCCCTGGCCTTGATCAGTGGGTCAAGGATCCAGCGTTGCCGTGAGCTGTGGTGTAGGTCGCAGACCTGGCTCGGATGCCGCGTTGCTGTGGCTCTGGCGTAGGCTGGCGGCTACGGCTCCGATTCGACCCCTAGCCTGGGAACCTCCATATGCCACGAGAGGGGCCCTAGAAAACACAAAAATACAAAAAAATAAAAAACAAAAAATAACTAACCTAAACGTAAATGCATTGAATTCACCAATCGAAAGAGAGTGGTTGGATGGATTAAAAAACAGGACCCAACTATATGCTGACTCCAGGAGACTCTGAATAGACCGATCATTAATAAAGAGAATGAAACAGTAATCAAAACCCTCCTGAAAAACAAAGGTCTAGGACTAGATTGCTCAACAGGTAAATTCTGCCGAACACACAAAGAATTAATACTTATCCTTCTCAAACTCTTCCAAAAAGCTGAAGAGAAAGGAATTCTTCCTAACATTTTTTACAAGGCCAACGTTACCTTGTCACCAAAACCACACAAGGACCACACACACAAAGAAAATTAAAAGTCAGTATCTCCTGGAGTTCCCATCATGGCTCAGCAGAAAAGAATCTGACTAGTATCCATGAGGACACAGGTTCAATCCCTGGCCTTGCTCAGTGGATTAAGAATCTGGTGTTGCAGGCCACAGATGTGGCTTGGATCTGGCATTGCTGTGGCTGTGGTGTAGGCCAGAGGCTACGGCTCCAATTTGACCCCTACCCTGGGAACCTCCATATGCCCTGGGTGCGGGCCTAAAAAAAAAGACAAAAAAAGAGTCAGAATCTCTGATGAACACATATGCAAAAATAGTTAACAAGATATTAGCAAACCAAATACAACAGTATAGTTAAAGAATCATGGAGTTCCCGTCATGGCGCAGTGGTTAACGAATCCGACTAGGAACCATGAGGTTGCGGGTTCGGTCCCTGCCCTTGCTCAGTGGGTTGATGATCCGGCATTGCCGTGAGCTGTGGTGTAGGTTGCAGATGTGGCTCGGATCCTGCATTGCTGTGGCTCTGGCGTAGGCCGGTGGCTACAGCTCCAATTAGACCCCTAGCCTGGGAACCTCCACATGCCGCGGAAGTGGCCCAAAGAAATAGCAAAAAGACAAAAAAAAAAAAAAAAAAAAAAAAAGAATCATACACCATGATCAAGTGGAATTTATTTCAAAGATATAAGGATGGTTCAGTAGCCATAAATCAATGTGATACACCACATTAATGAAATGAAGGATAAAAGCCATATGATTATCTCGATAGATGCAGAAACAGCATCTCACAAGATTTAATACCCAATTTAAGATAAAAGCTCTCAATAAAATAGAAATTTTATTTATAATACAGGCCAAGTATGAAAAATTCACAGCTAATCTATTCCTCGGGAATAGGACAAGGATGCCCACCATCACCATTTTTATTTCATAATAGCATTAGAAGTTCTTAGTAAAAAGCAATTAGGCAAGAAAAATGAAGGCATCCCAATCAGAAAGGAGGAAGTTAAACTGTCATTATTTACATATGATATGACTTTGTATACAGAAAACTCTAAAGATTTCACTAAAAAAAAAAAAAAAACTATTAGAAATAATAAGGGAATACAGTGAAGCTGCAGGCTACAAAGTCCACATACAAAAATCTGCTGTGTTTCTACATGCTAACAATGAGCTAGCAGGAGGGAAAATTAAGAAAAAATCTCATTTATTCTCACAACAAAAGGAATAAAATACCACTGAGGTGAAAGCCCTCTAAGCTGAAAAACATTAAGACATTGTTGAAAGAAACTGAAGAAGACACAAAAAATGGAAAGATATTCCATGCTTGTGGACTGGAAAGGTTAACATTGTTAAAATATCCATATTACCTAAAGTAATCTACAGATGCAATGCAATCCCTATCAAAATTCCAAGGACACTTTTCACAGAAATAGAACAAAAAATTCTAAAATTTGTATGGAACCACAGAGGACCCTGTTTAACCAAAGCAATCCTGAGAGATAAGAACAAAGCTAGAGGTATCACACACCATCATTTCAAACTGTGTTACAAAGTTGCAGTAATCAGAAAAACATGGTATTGGCGGAAAAAAAGAAATAAACAGATACACGGGTCAATGGAACAGAATAGAGACCTCATAAATAAACCTACACATATATGGATAATTAATTTATAACAAAGGAACAAAGAGCATATAATGGAGAAAAGACAGGCTCTTCAATAAATGGTGTGAAAACTGAACAGCCACATGCAAACGAAAAAGAAACTAGACCAGTATCTCACGCCATACATAAAAATCAACTCAAAAGAGATTAAAAGATTTGAATGTAAGACTGAAACCATAGCATCCCTAGAAGCAAACACAGGCAGTATGCTCTTTGACCTTAGTCTTAGCAATATGAGTGCAGTTCGATGGGATGGAAAACCTAAAATGACCAACTGTACTAGTTCATCCACAATCTGACTCAAACCATTAATACCCTTCCTTACAGTTTCTTTTTTCTTTTCCCTCCCTTCCTTCCTCCCTTCCTGCCTGCCTGCTTTCCTTTCTTTCGCCTTGCCTGTGTCATGTGGAAGTTCCTGGACCTGTGCCACACCAGTGACAACACTGGATCCTTACCCCACCGAGCCACCAGGGAACTCCCTTTCTTATAGTTTCAAGTCCAGCTTTTAGACTTCATACCTAAAGAAATCAGAATTAATTTGATTATCTTTTCCACATTAAACAGTTCATTTCTTTCTTTCTTTTTTTTTATTAGGGCCACATATGCAACATATGGAAGTTCCCAGGCTAGGAGTTGAATCAGAGCTGCAGCTGCCGGCCTACACCACAGCCAAAGCAACACCAGTGCTGAGCCACATCTGCAAGCTATACCACAGCTCACAGTAATGCCAGATCCTTAACCCACTGAGTGAGGCCAGGGATCAAACACACATCTGCCTGGATACTAGTTAGGTTCATTTCTACTAAGCCTAAACAGTTAATTTCTAACATTTTATTTAAAGAACACAAATTTTCTTTTTTTTCTCGGTTGTTAAAAAAAATTTTAAAACCAACATGTTTCATTTTGTGACGTTAATAATACAAATGACAATAAAATGTCTTTTTCTCATTTATATATGCATAGATGTTTTAAATTTTCAATTTCATTTTTGCCTCTCAGCTACTCGCCTTTCTTCATATGAGTAATATTTCTTTTTTTTTAAATTTTGTCTTTTTAGGGCCACATTCGTGGCATATGGAGGTTCCCAGGCTAGGGGTCGAATCGGAGCAGCCACAGCAACACCAGATCCAAGCTGCATCTGTGACCTACACCACAGCTCACAGCAATGCTGGTTCTTAACCCAATGAGTGGGGCCAGGGATCAAACCTGCGATCCTTGCAAAAGTCCTCACACTGAGCCTTCGGTCTCTGGTGATGCTGGAGCATTTATGATGGGACATGGCCAAACTTCAATCATGTGCCTGAAGTCGTGGCTACTTTCCTTCTACTAATGATTGTTCAGTTGTGAGGAAACCTCTAGTGAGGCACTAAAAAGTTCTTGGATTTAATAAAAATTAAAGTGTTTGACTATAATTTAAAAAGATATATGCACCCCTATGCTCATTGCAGCACTATTCAAAACAGCTAAGACATGGAAACAACCTAATGTCCACCAACAGATGAATGAATAAAGAAAATGTGGTATGTATATACAATGGAATATTACTCAGCCATAAAGAAGAACAAAACAATGCCATTTGCAGCAACAGGATGGAACTAAAGATTATCATACTAAGAGTGATAAAAGCCAGAAAGAGAAATATAAATACCATATGATATTACTTATATGGGGAATCTAAAGTACGACAAATGAATTTATCTATGAAACCGAAACAGAAATGCAAACATAGAGAAGAGATTTGTGGTTGCCAAGGGGGAGGGTGGTTGGGAAACGGATCAGGGGTTGGGTTAGCAGATGCAAACAAATATATATAAAATGGACAAACAACAGGGTCCTACTGTATATAGCACATGGAACTATATTCAATATCCTGTGATACTGTGATGGAAAATTTTTAAAAATAATGTGTGTGTGTGTGTATATATGTGTGTGTGTGTGTGTGTATAAAAAAATCAATTTGATGTATAGAGGAAATTAATACAACCCTGTAAATTAACAATACTTCAACCCCCTTGCTGTACAGTGGGAAAATAAAAAAAAAAAAGCAAAACAATACTTCAGTTTAAAAAAAAAATAAGGGAGTTCTTAGGTAGCCTAATGGTTAGGACTTGGCACTTTCACTGTTGCAGCCCAGGTATAATCCCTGGTCTGGGAACTGAGATTCCACATCAAGCTGATGCACGTAGCAGCCAATAAATATATGATAAACAAACAAACCAAATAAATAAAGTGTTTGAGCCAATATATATTTTTAAAGGACTGATCCTTCAAAAGGTATTGTACTATGTTTTTTTTTTTTTTAAAAAAAAGGAAAATTTGCAGAGTTCCCATGGTGGCACAGAGGAAACGAATCCAACTAGTAACCATGAGGATGTGAATTTGATCCCTGGCCTTGCTCAGTGGGTTAAGGATCTGGCATTGCCACAAGCTATGGTGTAGGTCCCAGTTGCGGCTCGGATCCCACGTTGCTGTGGCATAGGTTGGCAGCTGTAGCTCCAATTCAACCCCTAGCCTGGGAATTTCCATATGCTGCGGATGTGGCCCTTAAAAAATTCAAAAAAAAAAGGAAAATTTGATCATCTCTTTACAAATTTTGGTGTACAAATTATATATTAGATTTAAGTATGTTTAATGAGCATTAAAAAAATCAAAACATCAAAATCCCTTGAAAAATTAGACAAACATGTTAGAATAGCAATTCAAAACTATCTTCAGATTTATTCATATTGTGCATTATGCCTTTGTAGATTTTTTCAAACACTTATAAGACGAATTTGGTTTATAAACAAAAGTTTTAAAGTAACTTTAAATACATTTCAAAAACTTGCTTTCCTTAATTCCAGTTTTTAGTGAAAATCATTTTTAATGTACATCTTAAGTTATTATCTAGGACGAATATAACCTGTCATTCCACAATTATTGTTTAAACTAAGTTTAGGTTTCAAGAAATATTTCATAGAGTTAGTGTCAGTCACAAGATTCTACACAGCACAGTCCACACAAAACTCTCTGGCAAGTTTCTCTGCATTATTTGCCCATTAGGTGGCAGCATGAGGCTCCATAAGACAGGACTAAGTATCGCTAGTATCACTTTTTGTTCATTTGGGTTTTTTTTGTTTTTTTCTCTTCCCTCATCACACGATTTCGTCATATATTCTGTGGTTGATTTTCTGGAACAGGTAGTCAGCTTCCTGGCAGGGATGATCCGAGGAACCAAGCACAACACAATAGGCAAGTAGATGGCGCTTCTTCCTCAAGTAGGGGATGCTAGTTAACCAGTCTGGCAAGTGTAAATGTAAACCCCAAACCACAACCTCAGCACTCATAGGAGAGCTGACATAGTTCTCACGGAACTCTTTAAGTTATTAAAACTAATGACTATGTCAAACCTCCCTTAAGGTGGGCTTTTCCCAACCGTCTAACACCGAAGTACCGATTTCTCTCCACCTTAGAACCTGACGTGTCAAACCCCACCCACACTTTCAAATAGGATAATACAGTTGACCATAATGCTATGAGTGCTACAAGAAGGTGCACGACAAATTTTTAAACAACTAAATCTATTTCTGATTTCATGTTTCTCAGTACCAGCTAAAACATTTAAGAAATGAAGTTGCTGAGAAAATAACTGCAGCGCAATGGCAATTCTCATTAATTGCTGTAATCAACTAGAGAAATGGGAGGGGCAGCCCGTTTTAAATTGGTGTCTAACTAAAACAAGATCTGGAATAATTGATTTAACTTGATTGCTTATCATTAGATACTTTTAAGATCATTAAAACACTGAATGGAAATGCTATTTAGTTAAGGCTTATGTTTTAAAATTAGAGTCCGGGAGTTCCTGTCGTGGCGCAGTGATTAACGAATCCGACTAGGAACCATGAGGTTGCGGGTTCAATCCCTGGCCTTGCTCAGTGAGTTAAGGATCCGGCGTTGCCGTGAGCTGTGGTGTAGGTCGCAGACGCGGCTCAGATCCCACGTTGCTGTGGCTCTGGCATAGGCCAGTGGCTACAGCTCCGATTGGACCCCTAGCCTGGGAACCTCCATATGGTGCAGGTGCAGCCCTAGAAAAGACAAAAAAATAAAATAAAAATAAAACAAAATAAAATTAGAGTCCAATATTTGTTGATATTCATAAGGTTGTACAGTAATAACCACAATCTAATTTCAGAGCATTTTCATCACTCCAAAAAGGCATCCCATAAGTCCTACTGCTCCTGGCCCCTAGGAACCAGTATCTGTTTACTATTAAGGATTGGCCTATTCTGGACATTTCACATAAATGGCATCACATGATATGAGACTTTTTGTATCTGGCTTATTTCATGTAGCATAGTGTTTTCAAGGCTCATCCATTCTGTGGCAGGATCAATACTGTTCCTTTTATGGCTGAATAATATGCCATTGTATGGATGTTTATTCATTCGTGAATTGATGGACATTTAGGTTGCTTCCCTTTTTGGCTATTATGAATAAATAACACTGCCATGAAAATTCATGTACTACTCTGCAGTAGACATCTACTTAAATCCTCTTTGGTATATACCCTAGATCATACGGTAACTTGCGTTTAATATCTTGAGGAACTGCTGAACTGTTTTCCAAAGCAACTGCACCATTTTACACTCCCCTCGCCCCAGCAGTGCAGGATGGTGCCAGTTTCTCTGCCTTCTCCCCAACATTGGTTATGGTTCACTTTTCTTCCTCTTCCTTCTTTCTCTTCTCAAGACTGGGAAATCTCAATAAACCTATCTTCCAAACCTGTTGGTTATTTCTTCTGCCTATTCAAATCTGCTACTCTGCCTTAGTCCATTTTTCATTTCTTGTCTTTTTTTGGTCTTTTTTGTCATTTTTGTTTTTTCTAGGGCTCCATCTGTGGCATATGGAGGTTCCCAGGCTAGGGGTTGGATTGGAGCTATAGCCACTGGCCTACGCCAGAGCCACAGCGACGCGGGATCCGAGCCAAGTCTTCAACCTACACCACAGCTCACAGCAATGCCAGATGGATCCTTAACCCACTGAACGAGGCCAGGGACCGAACCCGCAACCTCATGGTTCCTAGTCAGATTCGTTAATCACTGAGCCACGATGGGAACTCTGAATTTTTCATTTCAAATATGATTGTTATAAAAAATTGTTATTGTTACACTTTTCAAATCCAGAATTTCTATTTAGTCCTTTTTTATAAGTTTTGTCTCCATATTATTTTCTATTTGGTGAGACACCGTTGTCACACTTACAGTTCCTTCCTTAGATGTGGTTTTCTCCCATTCTTTGAACATATTTAAAATAGGTGATTTAAATCTTTGTCCAATAAGTCCAATATTTGGGCGTCCTTAGGGACAGTTTCTATTTAATTGCTTTTTTCCATTTATGGTCCATACTTCTTTTCTTTGCATGTCTCATGATTTTTTGTTGAAAAAGGATATAATGTGGCAACTCTGGAAATCAGTTTGTACTCTTCCTTTAAAATTTGTTCTTACTGCTGTATGTTTTTTTTTTTCTCTCCCCCCCTTTATTTTAGGGCTGCACTTGTGGCATATGGAGGTTCCCAGGCTAGGGGTCCAATTGGAGCTGTAGCTGCTCTAAGGAAAGCAAAGTGGAGTTACTGCTCTCACAGACAGGAGGGAGCTGAGAAGGCGACTGCTCTGAGAAATAAGAAAGAGTCTGAACTGCTCATCATAAGACTGTTATGATTACATAATCATATACTACCAACATGATGTACACTCTCAGCTTAAGCCTCTAAGAATAAGCTGAAGGAAAAAAAGGGCAAAGCAAAACTGACACATTTAACGACCAAGTATGGCTTTTGAATATAATGATTTTTTCTTCCTTTTTTGGCTGCACTTTAAGCATATGGAAATTCCCAAGCCAGGGACAGAATCTGAGCCAGAGCTGTGACCTACGCCTCAGCTGCAGCAACACCAGATTCTTAACCCACTGTGGCAGGGCAGGGATCAAACTGGCAATGCCGCAGGGACAAGATGGGTCATTAACCCATGGCGTCACAGAGGTAACTCCACTGAATATAATACTTTTAATGTTACTGATTGACTTTTAAGAATTAGCGTAATAGTGCTAATTATGACCATGTCTCTATATTCACAAACAGTGGTGAAGAGCAGAGGCATTTCCTTAGGTTTCTTAGACAGGTTCATACTGGTGTAAACCAGAGGTCAGCAGAGTTTTTCCCTGAAAAGCTAGATGGTAATTATCTAATCTTGTGAGCAATACAGTCTCAATTCTATCTGCCCAACTCTGCCACTGCAGCACCATAGCACCATAGACAATATGCAAATAAATGGACGTGGCCATATCCCAATAAAACTTTACTTCTGAAACAGGCTGTGGGCTGGATTTGGTCTGTAGTTTGCACAACACTAGTGTAAACAATGTGAGGTAAATATCTAGTGCAAAATGATACTTAGCAATCTCTAGAACATATCCTAAAATTCCAAATGGTGAATAAGAAATACTGTATAGAATAGCACAGTTTTACTTTCCTTTGATATTACAGGAATCACTCCAGGGACCTCAGTATATATTATAGTTGAAGCAATTTTTCTATATATCATTGAAACCTGAGAATCACGTACCTGTGCATAATCACCAAAAGGTGGAGAATAAACGATGCACTTTTCCAATGTGTGTTGTGATTCATTTCCCTGAGAGATTGCCTCCAGAATGTTGCCTGCAATTCCAGTCTTCTGTAGGGTGGTTTTACTTGCAGGGGCTTAAGGCAAAATCAACACATCTATTTTAGTTAAGTGGTTTTATTATAAATTACAAAGAGTACAAAAGTCATTAATTCAGCATATTCTCAAACAGAACACATTTTAGTTTGCCAGTAAATATCTACATGTATTATCCCTAGGGGAAAATATATAGTATATGATATTGCCTCATTTATTTAAAACAACTGAAAACAGAAGCCTGCCCTATTGGTAAATAATCTTAATGGAAACATTAAAAAATTGGAGTTCCCGTCATGGCGCAGTGGTTAACGAATCTGACTGGGAACCATGAGGTTGCGGGTTCGATCCCTGCCCTTGCTCAGTGGGTTAACGATCCGGCGTTGCTGTGAGCTGTGGTGTAGGTTGCAGACGCGGCTCGGATCCTGCGTTGCTGTGGCTCTGATTCGACCCCTAGCCTGGGAACCTCCATATGCTGCAGGAGAGGCCCAAGAAATAGCAAAAAGACAAAAAAAAAAAAAAATATATATATATATATGTGTGTGTGTGTGTGTGTGTCTAACCTCTCAAACAAGGCATACAATTTGTAAATTAACCATTCTTATTAACGCAGTCATTGTAACCATCTATTTTTGGACCATATAAAAATACTGTAGGTATACAAAGGCACATTAATTTCTTTTGGCTTTAAAAAAATTACAAATTCATATTTAGATATTTTCATAAAATACAAAGAATGTATATTAATAACAAAATTCTTCTTCCATCTCTTTTCATTCAATCCTATTCTTTCCCCCAGAGATAATGGTTTAGAATTTATTTTGCCCGGATTTACTTTATTCATTTACACATTCAAATATATGTGTAATGTATTTGAATTCTTGCATGTAAGAATGCACAGCTTTAAATAAACATGAATGAATCATTTTATGCACACATTTGCTTCTTCCACGTAACAGTTTGTTTTAGAGATCATTTCATATTTGTACATGTAGTTCTCTCTCAACTATATATTCCATTTTATGACAAATTATCTAACCACTCTTTTGTTGATGACCATTAAGGCATTTTCCAGTTTTTCACTATGGAAAACCAATGTGTAGTGAATATCTTAGTGCCTAGAGCATGTCTCAATTGTAATGTTCTCTAAACACTGTTTTATTTGATTTAATGGTTTTAGTTCACTAATTAAAGGACTAAGGAGGGCCTCCAAAAGTAAAGGAGAATACCGCTTTTATCAATTATTAGTAACTAATATATTTTATGGTATTTACAAATACTCTCGATATATTAGATTACACAGAGATTTAAACTACATATTTTAGAAATACGATTCTAGATGTATTGTAAAGAATTCCAGGATTGCCAAATAATTCCTTTATCTAATTGTTTTTAATCATGATTCCATAAATATTTCAATAAATGTATTTATATTCTTTTTCTTTTTTTTTATGGCCTCACCTACAGCATACAGAAGTTCCCCCAGCCAGGGATCAAATCTGAGCCACAGCTGTGACCCAAACCACAGCTGAGATAATGCAGGATCACTAACCTACTGTACCCAGCTGGGGATTGAACTCATACCACCACAGAGACAATGCTGAATCTTTAACCTGCTGCACCAGAGTGGGAACTCCTAATAAATTGATTAGACTCAATAAAATATTAAAAATGTGTTTTCCTTAAATAAAATAGACTGCATTTTAAAAACTTTAATTTTAATTATTCTCTCAATTTAAAGACTAGGATCATCATTTAGGCTTTAATTGGTCAGTACGCACTTTTGTTTCCATTAAGTTATAAATTAAAGTAGAACTCATTGTGAAAAGTATTCAATAAAACTCCAAAATATTAATGCTGAGCTCTCACTTACATGATAAGCACACACTGGGCAACACACTTGCCAAGTTCAAGTATGGATTTTTACTGAGCCGAATTTCTTTTGGTGGTTCTCCCAAGAGTGAAGTCTGATTCTTAGAGGCAGCCTATTTATCAAAAACAAGAGAGTGGGTACTTAATAAGAGGTACAAGAAAATAAAAACACAGAAAAATATTCTTCAATAAATCTATTTTAGTATGATGAACATTTGTCAAATTTATGTTTGAAGTTATAAAGTTATGAGATGTTTCTGGATATTGATTAAAATGATCACATTTCACCTGCTGTTTTTTTTTTTTCCAATTAGTTGTTTTTTTTTGGCTTTGTTTTGTTTTGTTTTTGTCTTTTTAGGACCGCACCCGCAGCATATGAAGGTTCCCAGGCTAGGGGTCTAATCAGAGCTGCAGCTGCTGGCCTACACCACAGCCACAGCAACGTCAGATCCTTAACCCAGGGATCGAACCTGCAACCTTATAGTTCCTAGTCGGATTCGTTTCCACTGTGCCACAATGGGAACTCCCCAATTAGTTTTTTAAAACTATTCTAGAACCAGAGAACTTTAGAACTGAAAGAGAATTAAAGGCCATCTCGTACAACCTTCTCGTTCGAAAACTGAGAGAATTCGTTTGCAAAAAAACAAATCTCATACCTTATTTTCAGAAATACTATTATCAACATTTTCTTATTAAGACTTTTACTTAATGTTGTATGGCAGCAGCTATATGACAAAGGCAAAGCTTATTTATCTCTGGTATTAAAACTAATACCAGGAGTTGCCACTGTGACACAGTGGGTTAAGAATCCGACTACTGTGGCTCAAGCTGCTGTGGAGGTGCAAGTTCAATCCCTGGACCAGCACAGTGGGTTAAAGGATCCAGCATTGCTGCAGCTGCAGTGTAAGTCACAGATGTGGTTTGGATTCAATCCCTGGCCCAGGAATTTCCATATGCTGCAGGTGTGGCCATTAAAAAATAATAAAGTAAAACAAAATAAATGGATTTAACAAAACCCAATTCAACATTTAGAAGATCAACCCAGAGATTCATATTTGTTTAAAAATGTATATAATATCAGTATATTTTTATCTAAGTGTAAGGATTCTAGTATTTCATTAACAGAAAAAAGAGAATCATGGGCTGATTCTTCAGTATGTTTCATATTCTGACAGAATTTTTTTCACTCTCATATGGTAAAGAGTTTTGAAAAATTTTTTCTTCTTCATTTTTTTAAATTCACATACCCAAAACCATTTATTTAAAATGTGTAATTCAATGGTTTTTAGTATATTCACAGTCACTAATTAAAATAAGAAACAATTCAGTTTAGTGAACACTAATACCTATGTTTTCTTTTTTTTTTTTATGGCCATACCTGCAGCATATGGAAGTTTCTGGGCCAGAGACTGAATCTGAGCCACAGCTGCAACTACACCACAACTGAGACAACACTGGACACTTTACCCACTCTGCCAGGCTGGGGATCGAACCCATATCTCCATAGTGACCTAAGCCACTGGAGTTGGACTCTTAATCCATCGTGCCACAGCAGGAACACTGCTATGTCTTCTTTTAATTTTTTATTTTGTTCACTGAACAGAATGAAGAAAGCATAATCTCCAGTGCTTATTTGCATGTTTGAGAGTCAGAGCTCCTAACATTTTTTCCGTATCTGGCCAATACTGTTGTATTTAGACAGAGGAAGCTGTCTTGCATATCCTCATAAGCCCCAAAGAAGTCCACATTTGCTTGTGACATGTAAATCACAGATACAGATGCATTCATTCATTCATTATGTATACTGAATACTTACTATGCTTTAGGCACTGTAGGAAGCATTGATAATACTAAAATGAGTAAGACAGGGTTACTATCCTTAAGAAATTCGGTCTAATAGATAAGATAGCTCAAGAGAGGTCTAAGATAAAAGTATAATGTTGTAGGGAGTTCTGTTGTGGCTCAGCAGTAATGAAACCTGACTAGTAAACATAAAGATTCAGGTTCAATCTCTGGCCTCGCTCAGTGGGTTAAGTATATGACATTGCTGTGAGCTGTGCTATAGGTCACAGACATGGCTTGGATCCCACACTACTGTGGCTGTGGCACAGGCCAGAGCTGCAGCTGTGATTTGACCCGTAGCCTGGGAACTTCCCTATGCCCCATTTGTGCACCCCCCCGAAAAAGCAAAAAAAAACCTCAAAACTCTAAGCTTATAAATGGGAGCTAAAACCATTATATATGTGCCAAAGGAAAACATATAGCATGAGAAGAGATAGAATCCTGGAGAAAATCCAATGGTTGAGGAACATCCAAATTTAGCCAGCAAACAAGTTTCAAATTTTGTTTCTAAAGTATTCAGTTTGCTAAAGTAATCAGATTATATCCATAACTCTAACTATGCATGAGAACCACTTTAAAAACTTGAAAAAAATAAATAAATACAGAGTCTCTTAACAAAGAAAAGCCAAGAACCAAATGTCTTCACAGGAGAATTCTAAGTCCTGCAAGGAATTAACATCAACCATTCTCAAATTCTTCCACAACATTGAAGAAGACTGAATGCCTCCAAACTCATTCTATGAGACCAATATTACAATGGTTCCAAAGCCAGACAGAAACTGCAAGCAAAGAAAACTACAGAACTATATCCCTTAAGAATCCTAATGCAAAAACCATCAACAAAACACTAGCATACCAAACTTGGCACATTATTAAAAGTATTATACACCATAACCAGCTAGGATTTCTTCGGAGAACGCAAGGATGATTCAACATACAAAAATTATTCAAAGTAATAGACCCCATTAACAGAATGGAGAAAAAAAGAGCATGATCATCTCAATTGATGCAGAAAAAAAAACATCTGACAAAATTCAACACCTTCAACAAATTATCAATAGAAGGAAACTACCTTAACATAACAAAAGTCATACACAAAAAGCCAATGCTGTGCTTAATGGTGAGAGACTGACACCCTTTCTTCTGAGATTAAGAACAAGACAAATACACCTGCTGTCACAAATTCTGTTCAACACAGTACTGAAAGTTCTAGCCAGAGCAATTAGGCAGGAAAAATGTAGAAATAAAAAGCTTTCGAATTGGAAAGGAAGAAGTAAAATTAGCTCCCTTTGCAGCTGACATGAAAACCTAAAGATTACACACACACACACACACACACACAAATCATAACACTGTAAGAACTACTAGAATAATTCATCAAAGTTGCAGGATATAAATCAACATGCAAAAATCAGTTATGGTTCTATATGCTAAGAATGAAGAATCCAAAAAGAAAATTTAAAAAATTTTCCATTTTCTTTTCAAGAAGAATAATTGGGAATTAATTGAACCCAAGAGGAGAAATATTTACATACTTAAAACCACTGAAAAAAAAAGTAAAGACATAAATAAATGGAAAGACATATCATCTTCATGTATTGGAAGACTTAATATTGTTAAAATGTCAATTCTACCAAAAGTGATCTACAAATTCAATACAATCACTATCAAAATCCCAACTTTTTTGAGCAGAAATAGAAAACTCCACCCTTGATATGAAATATCAAGAGACCCCAAAATAGTCAAAGTATTACTGAAAAAGATGAACAAGAATGGAGGGCTCACACTTCCTGATTTTCAAACTTACTACAAAGCTACAGTCATCTTAACAGTATGGTACTGACATAAAAACAAACATATAGACCAATGCAATAGGACAGAGAGCCCAGAAACGAATTCTTACATACACGGTTAAATGATTTTCAATGAGTGTCAAGACTATACAGTGAGGATAGGAAGTCTTTTCAACAAAAGTGATGGGAATATTAGATAGCCACGTAAAAGGATGAAGTAGATCCTTACCTAACATCATGTACAAAAATTAAATCAAAATGGATCAAAGATCTAAATTTAAGAGCTAAAACCATAAAAGTCTTAAAAGAAGAGCTTGGGTGACACCAGACATGACAATGATTTCTTGTCATTGGATTATACCAAAAGCAGAAGATAAAAAAATCATTTGTTGGGCCACAAAACAAGTCTTAACAAATTTAGGAGTACTGGAATTATTTCAGGGATTGTTCTCACTACAGTGGTATGAAACTAGAAATCAACACTAGAAGGAAAATAGGAAAATTCGTAGATATGTATAAATTAAACAACACACTCTTGAACAACTATAGAAGAAATCAAAAGAGACATCTAAAGTACCTAGAGACAAATGAAGATAGAAACATAACATAGCAAAACTTATGGGATGTAGTAAAAGCAGTTTAAGAGAGAAGTTTATAGCAATAAATAGCTACATGAAGGAAAAAGAAAGATCTCAAAGAAACAATCTAAATTTACACCTTAAATTTAGAAAGAATTAGGAATTAACTAAGTTCTTAGAAAAAGAACTAAGCCAAAAATTAGCAGAAGAAAGGAAATACTAAAGATTAGAGCAGAAATCAATGAAATAACATTATAAAGACAGATCAATGAAATTAAGTGTAGGTGTTTTGAAAAGATAAAGTGGAGAAGTTTAGCTACACTAACCAAAAGAAAAAGAAAGGACTCAAGTAAATACAATTGACCCCTGAACAAGATTTTGAACTGTGCAAGTCTACTCATACATGGATTTTTTTTCAATAAACATAGTACCTGTATTTTAATTTTACAGATATTTAAATTAAGTATGGGGAAAAGTTTATTTTCAATTAAAGATCATAACTTGTAGAATCAAAAGAATAAGGGTCTTGATTCTATGCAAACTATTTCAGCTTCCTGCCCTTGAGTCAGTCGTTTGTCAATTTCTTTGTTTTTGAGACACAGTTTTTTTTTTTGTTTTTTTTTTTGTCTTTTAGGGCCGTACTTGCGGCAATATGGAGGTCCCCAACTAGGGGTCGAATGGGAGTTACAGCTGCTGGCCTACACCACAGCCACAGCAGTGCCAGATCCTTACCCACTGAGCGAGGCCAGGGATAGAACTGTGGCCTCAGGGATTCGTTTCCACTGAGCCATGATGGGAACTCCAATATGTGAATTTTTGACTGCTCAGGGGTCAGTGTCCCTAAACTCTTTTATTTAAGGGTCAAATGCATTTATAAATGAAAGGGGAGACATTATAACTGATACCACAGAAATACAAAGAATCATAAAAGACTATTATCAACAAATGTATGCCAACAAATTGCATAACCTAGAAAGAAATGGATAAATTCCTAGAAATGTACAGCCTGCCAAGGCTGAATCAAGAAGAAACAGAAGAGCTTCTCCTGTGGCTCACATCATAACTACTTGGCATTGTCTCTGCAGTGACAGTGTTGTTTTCTAGTTTCATACCACTGTAGCGAGAACAATCTCTGAAATGATTTCCGTACTCCTAACAGGAGTTTGATCTGGTTTGATCCCTGGTCCAGGACTTCCATATGCTGCAGGTGTGTCCACATGTTTAAAAAAAAAAAAAAGGAGAAGGAGGAGGAGGAGGGGGAAGAGAAGAAGAGGAGAGAAAGAAGAGGGGGAGTAGGAGGAGAAGAGAAGAAGCGGGGAGGAGGGGGAAGGAGGAAGAGAAGAAGAGGAATAAGAAGAAACAGAAAATATGAACAAACCAAGAATGAGTGAGGAGTAATCAAACAGCTGACAACAATGAAAACCCCAGGATCAGGTTGGCTTCACTGGCGAAGTCCACCAAATATTCAAAGAAGAATTAACATCAATTCTTCTGAAAGTTTTCCCAAAAATTGAAGAGGAAGGAATACTTTCTAACCTATTTTACAAGGCCAGCATTTTTCCCTCCTACCAAAGCCAGACAAAAATATGACCAGAAAGCTACAGGCCAATATCCCCCTTGAACATAGATTCAAAAATCCTCAACAAAATCCTAGCAACCCTAAATGAAATACTACCAGTCTGAATTAAACAACACATTAAAAGGACTGTATACCACAATCAAGTGGGATTTATCTTTGGGATGCAAGGGTGGCTCAACACAAGCAAATTAATAAAAGTGATACACCACTTTAACAGAATAAAGGATGAAAACCATATAGTTGTTTCGACAGATGTAGAAAAACACTGAACAAAATTCAACACCATCTTACAATGAAAACTCTTAATAAACTGGGTGCAGAGGGAACCTATGTACCTCAACATAATAAAAATCATATACAAAGGACATAACCATAGCTAACATCATAAGCTTTTCCTCTATGATTAAGAACAAGATAAGGATGCCCACTCTCATCACTTCTATTCAGCACAGTTGTGGAAGTCCTAGCCAGAGCAATTAGGTAACAAAAAGAAATAAAAGGCATCTAAATCATAAAAGAAGAAATTAAATCATCTGTTTGTTGCACTTCTATATAGTAACAATGAACTATTCAAAAAAAGGTAAGAAACTAGTCCCAGTTATAATACCACCAAAAATAAAATATTTAGGCATACATTTAGCCAAGAAGATGAAAGCTCTGTATACTGAAAATCTGTAAGACAGTGATAAAAGAAACTGAAAATTAACACAAATAGTTGGAAAGACATGCTGAGTTCATGGATGTGAAGAATTAGTATTGTTAAAATGCCCATATGGCCCAAAGCAATTTACAGATTAAATGCAATCCCTGTTAAGATTTCAATGGCACTCTTCACAAAAATAGAACAAACAATCTTAAAATTTATGTGGAACCAAATCCACATAATAGCCAAAAGCAATCTTGAGGAAAAGTACAAAGCTGGAGGCATCACACTTCTTGGTTCCAAGCTATATTACAAAGCTATAGTAACCAAAACAGTATGGTACTGACAAAACCCAGACATAATGACCAATGAAAAGAACAGAGAATCCAGAAGTAAAGCCATATATAGGTGGCCAACTAGTATTTGAAAAGGGTACCAAGAATACACAATGAGTAAAGGATAGTATCTTTAATAAATGGTGCTAAGAAAATTATATGTCCACATGGGGAAAAAAGAGATTGGGTTATGACTTTACACCATACACAAAAATATATTCAAATTGGATTAAAGATTTAAATATAAGAAACCTGAAACCATACAACTAGGAAAAAATATAGGGGAAAAGTTACCTGACATTGGTCTTATTAATCATTTTTTGGATATGACATCAAAAACACAGACAACAAAAGCCAAAATAATCAAGTGCTAAAAAAAGAAGGTGAAACTAAACAGCTTCTCTACAGCAAAGGAAATCATTAATAAACAAAATTAAAGGCAATCTAGGGAATGGAAGAATATATTGCAAACTGTATATCTGAGAAGTTAATACCCAAAATAATTAAGGAGCTCATATGACTCAATAATAAAGAAAATAACCCAATTAAAAAAATGGGCAAAGACTCTGAATAGACGTTTTTACAAAGACACTAGGTGACCAACAGATAAATGAAAAGGTGCTTAACATCACTCATCAACAGGGAAATGCAAATCCCAAACCACAATGAGACATGACGTTTGTGAGGATGTGGAGAAACTGAAACCTTCATGCTTTGCTGGTGGGAATGTAAAGAGTACAGCTGCTGTAGAAAATAGAATGGCAGCTCCTTAAAAAATAAAATACAGATTTACCGTATGATCCAGCTGTTCCACTTCTGGGTAAATATCCAAAAGAACTGAAAGCGGGGATTCAAACAGATGTCAATGTATCAATGTTCACAGCAGAATTATTTACAAGACCCCAAAGATGGAAACAACCCAAATGTCTATCATTAATAAATAAATGAAATGTGGTATATAAATCAATAGAATATTATTCAGCATTAAAAAAAAGAGGATGTTCCAATACACTACACATTACAACAACATGGCTGATCCTTGAAGACATTATCATGACAGGAATAAGATACAAAGGACAAAAATTGTATCCTTCCACCTATAATAGTCAAATTCTAGAGACAGAAAGTAAAGAGCATTTATTGGGGGCTTGGGAGAAGGGAAAATAGAGAGCTGCTGAAGGGGTATAATGCTGCAGTGACGGATGGTGACAAAGTCCCAGAGATGGACAGTAGTGATCGGTGAAAAACGATGCACTTAAGGCCACAGCATTTTACACTTAAAACTCAGATCTCACTCCTATCTCTATGAATCAAATTTTCAGGGCAGAGGGAGTTAAGAGCCCAGCTCTCTTCTTCTTTTTTTTTTTTTTAAACTCCGTTGGTGATTCTGACAAAAAAAGACAGAACCTTGAATCGCTGGTCAACCTAATATCAAAGATAAAGGTCTAAAAATCTAAAGCCAAGTTTAACCAGCTGTTTGACAAAGTTCTCAATCTTGCTGTATACCTGCAAAATATACTTGGAAAGTTATTTGGTCCAAACCCCTATTGTCAGGAATGAAGAATCACTTCTACAACAATCTGTACAACAATCAGTACAGCTGTTCACCTGGAATCTGCTTAACTGTTTTCAGAGATATGACAATCACATATTTGTGTGTGTGGGGGGGGTGTCTTTTAAGGGTCACACCTGCTGCATGTGGAGGTTCTTAGGGCTAGGGGTTGAAATGGAGATACAGCTGGTGGCCTACACCACAGTCACAGCAATGCAGGATCCGAGCCACATCTGCCACTACACCACAGGTCATGGCAATGCCGGATCCTTAACCCACTGAGGGAGGCCAGGGATCGAACCTGCATCCTCATGGATACTAGTTGGGTTTATTACCATTGAGCCACAACGAGAACTCCCATATAATCGCATATTTGTAATAGTGTCAAACGTTTTCTTTGTTTGAAAACTTTAATTATTCTTCATTATATTAAGCTTAAATCTTCTTTATTGTATAGTCATACTTATTGGACTAGTTCTGCTCACCAGAGAAACATAAAATACCACCTCACTAGATTAGTCTGTAAATTTTTTTTTTTTCACGTCAAATTAAGGGAGTTCCTATTGTGGCTCAGTGGTTAACGAATCCGACTAGGAACCATGAGGTTGCGGGTTCGATCCATGGCCTTGCTCAGTGGGTTAAGGATCTGGCGTTGCCGTGAGCTGTGGTGTAGGTCGCAGACGCGGCTCAGATTCCGCGTTGATGTGGCTCTGGTGTAGGCCGATGGCTACAGCTCCGATTCAACCCCAAACCTGGGAACCTCCATATGCCACGGGAGGGGCCCTAGAAAAGACAAAAAAAAAAAAAAAAAGTCAAATTAAATGTCAGCTAGTCAACTTTTGCCAAGTTCTATTTATCTATTTCCTTCAATTCTTCTTCAAAGGACTTGTTTTCCAGGTCTGGCCCCACTTCAGCTGTCTTCTTCCAAATACATTCTCATTTGCCCATTTTGTGAATCACCTCAAGTTCAGTTTTTCAAAAGACTAGTGCTTTCGATGAGTCTGTGCAAAGACTATTCACGTGAGTTTGAACTTCTGTCAATTAACTCAAGCAATTAATAGTACAGATAAGTTTTTAAAATTCATTCTATGAAGAACCACCTTAGCTTTCTCAATGTACAAGTATCATTCCACTTACATTACAAGGCCTTACAATGTACACGTGTAAGGCATTCTATTCATACCTCCTGCTATTGGCCAGGTGACACCAAAACTTCTTATAAAGCCAATATTATTATTTGGCCATTTGAATATGGCCAACTATAAGAATTGTTCCCCTCACATGCCCCTTATAAACCAAAGGACAGGTGGGGCATATGGAAGTTCCCAGGCTACGGGTTGCATCAGAGCTGCAGCTGCCAGCCTACACCACAGCCACAGCAGCACAGGATCCTCAACCCACTGAGCGGGGACAGGGATCCAACCTGCATCTTCATGGATACTGGTCAGGTGTGTAACCTGCTGAGCCACAGTGGAAATTCCCCAAAGGGCATTTTGGGGTACAGATAAAAAAACTAAATATACTTTATTTTACCTACCACTTATAGCATTTACAAATATTAGCAGTTTATGAACCAATAAAATATTGGGTAAAAACCTCCAGAATTAAATTTGAGATTAGATTCTTTTGAAAAGACCAGAGATTAATAACTGGCTTTGAAATTTTTCAGATAAAATCGAATTTGTTCTACCTTATTTAAATGTTGAAATAATACCTTAATTACCTATAGAATATACATTTAAGATAGGAAAAAATTAGTCTATTTTAAAGAACATTATTATTATTTACTGAGAAAGCCTTCTAAATAATATCATTGTAAAATTGGGTATTAAATGGTACATTCATGCTTTTCCAAACCACAAAATTTTGAATTTAAATTACTTTATATTTGAGCGAGTTCCCATTGTGGCTCAGAGTGGTAAAAACCTGGGTAGTATCCATGAGACGTGGGTTTAATCGCTGGCCCTGCTCAGGGAGTTAAGAATCTCGCATTCCTGTGGTGTAGGCCAGCAGCTGCTGCTCTGATTTGACCCCTAGCCTGGGTGGGAACTTCCATATGCCACAGGTGCCACCCTAAAAAAAATTATATATGAAAACTATGTACATCTCAAAATTTTTATAAAAGCAAATACATAGGAATAAAGAATTCATATTTAAATATTTTATAAGAGTTTAAAAACTCATTTTATACAAATTATTTACAGACAAACTTTCAAGTAATTAATAATCTCAAACATCATTTGGCACAACTTACTAAAGGATGGATTTTTGTTTATAATAGATTTTTTTAGAGTCCAATATTTCCTTCTGAGAAATTCATCATGCCATCAACATATTGTAGGGATTATCTATTTTGTAATCCATATTTATATACTTTAAGTATATTATCAACGTCCTTTGAAATTTAAAAACAGGAGTTTGCCGTTGTGGCTCAGCAGTAACGAGCCCGACTAGTATCCATCAGGAAGCAGGTTCGATCCCTGGCCTCGCTCAGTGGGTTAAGGATCTGGTATTGCCATGAGCTGTAGTGTAGGTCACAGATATGGCTCGGATCCCATGTTGCTATGGCTGCAGCATCAGCTGGCAGCTGTAGCTCTGATTTGAGCCCTAGTCCAGGAACTTCCATAGGCTACACGTGAGGCCCTAAAAAATGAAAAAGCAAAACAAAAAGAAGAAGAAAAAAAGAAATTTAAAAATAAAGATTGTTCAATACTTTATAAATTATACCACCTGTAAAATAACCAAAAATTAGATTACTCTAGAATTAGAATAATTTCATTTAAGATATAGTTTAAAAGAAATATATATTTCCCTGCAGCATATACATACATGTAGTATACACATATATTACGTGTGCATATATATATGCATGTGTATGCATGCACACACACTCACACACTCTCTCTCACACACACGCACACAGAGTTTTCTTACCCCTGAACTTACCTCTGTGCTTTGTGTCTGACTTTGTTGTTGCTTATGATGTCCCATGAGCAAGCCTCCAGCAGTAAGGTTTGGAAAGTTCTGAAGATAAGCCTGTGATCCTGAGAGACTTCCTTCTGCCAACCCCACCACGGCTGGTTGTTTGTCCTGAGTGTTCCCAGGGCCTGGCCCAGTCTGTCCAGCCACGTGCTGATTTGGAAGGAAGGGTAACAAGCCCATGCCAGGTGTTACAGTTGTTTGGGTTGGAATCAGATTAGATGCTGTAGAACCACAAACGCAAGAAGTATTGGTTAGACAAGGCTTATTCACAACAGTCCTCTTGATTAGGTATGTTACAGGGAAAGTGTGCAGGAATCTATTTTTTACCTACCAGAGAATAGTTAAATTTAAAAGGTGAGGTTAGAGGTTGTAAGTTAGTAGGAAAAATGAAAACCTCTAATAGTGTTCATGCTTTTACTATTTTCAATAACTTCTAGGATAATCTCAAGGATATTAGAGTTTATAGTTCCAAGTTTTAATTGTATATCTTAGAAGTTCAGAGCAAAATTTTTTTGGCATTTAAGTTATATCAGTGCCTTTCTTTAAATGCCCAATCATTGTCATTTGCCTGCTTCCATATTTGGAAGGAACAATTAAGTGAGTCAAGTGTTTAAATAAGTCTCTGACACTCAAAAATTAATAAAGGTAGATTAAACCCAATGATAAATTTAGTCAGCCAGCTTGTACCAGCTCATGAGTCAATTGTACTATCTCTTCCTAGCTCTTAAGTTTTAATGTCTTCACAGGGGTAACCTGAAATCAGCCATGTTTACCCATGGAAACACACAAATTCTACAAGACTTTTTCCTTTTAACCCACAGAAACATCAGCACACTGCTGGTTTAAAAAAACATCAAGGAGTTCCTATCGTGGCTCAGTGGTTAACGAATCTGACTGGGAACCAAGAGGTTGCGGGTTCCATCCCAGGCCTCGCTCAGTGGGTTAAGGATCCGGCGTTGCCATGAGTTGTGGTGTAGGCTGCAAATGCAGCTCGGATCCTGTGTTGTTGTGGCTGTGGTGTAGGCTGGCAGCTAGAGCTCGGATTAGACCCCTAGCCTGGGAACCTCTATATGCCGTGGATGTGGCCCTGGGAAAGACAAAAAAGAAAAAATAAATAAATAAACATCAATATTTGTGAATAGACAAACACCAACTGAAAGTTTAACACATGAAAGTTTTATATTTTTATTTACACGGAATAACAAGAAATAAAGTTTTAATAGGAAAATTCTAAATCATTCCCTTTTTAAAAAAATCTACAGGTCAAAATTAAGCGAAGAAAACTAGTTTTGATAACTACTTTTTCATTAAATCAAAGTTATACTTTAAAATTCACTAAACAAGCTTCTTAAATTATTTTTAGTACTAAATATTTAGAGATAGATTCTCAGTTCTGTCCTTTCGTGATATATTTATTTGGACACTAAATTTTCAGTGTTCTTAAGGCAGCAATGATAAAGCAAATGGCTATTTAATCCAAAACAAATAATAAATATCTGCATAAGCTTTTAGGCATACAAAATTTAATTTTTAGGGCAGATCTCATCACACCATAAAGATTTCTATACTATTCTATATTCTGGTTTAACTTGTGCCCAGTCAACTCCCATAATTTGAATTGATTATTTGATGATTTCACTAGTTGGTTTTATGTACAAGAGACTAAAAATGCTACCCATATTTAATTGACTTCTTTTTTTTTTTTTTTTTGTCTTTTTGCCTTTTCTAGGGCCACTCCCTCGGCATCTGGAGGTTCCCAGGCTAGGGGTCTAATCAGAGCTGTAGCCACCAGTCTACACCAGAGCCACCGCAATAAGGGATCCGAGCCACATCTGCGACCTACACCACAGCTCATGGCAATGCCGGATCCTTAACCCACTGAGCAAGGCCAGGGATCGAACCCGCAACCTCACGGTTCCTAGTCGGATTCATTAACCATTGAGCCATGACGGGAACTCCTGACATTTTTTTTTTTGTCTTTTTGTTGTTGTTGTTGTTGTTGCTATTTCTTGGGCCGCTCCCACGGCATATGGAGGTTCCCAGGCTAGGGGTTGAATCGGAGCTGTAGCCACCGGCCTACACCAGAGCCACCGCAACGTGGGATCCGAGCCGCGTCTGCAACCTACACCACAGCTCACGGCAACGCCGGATCGTTAACCCACTGAGCAAAGGCAGGGACCGAACCCGCAACCTCATGGTTCCTAGTCGGATTCGTTAACCACTGCGCCACGACAGGAACTCCACATTTTTTTTTTTTTAAATCACTGGTGGCCTTTCTCTTTTTTTTTCCCGCAACATGCTCACTTCAAACAAATTTCAATTAAACTTCAAACTGAACGTGTCTTTCAAAATCACATTCAAATAAGAAATCTTGGTAAACCACCTTGCTTCTATTGTTCTAAAAAGAAAAACAGTGATTCTGTTTTTGTTTAAATTTGTCATGTTTTTAGAAGTACATAGTACACATTTACTATTTTTCTTCTATCACTAATATAGAGCTCACATATTAAAAAACAATGCAAATAAATAATCCAACCTTAGATTTACAATTACCAGGTATTTCTCAATAAAGACTAAGGGTTTCTTTTTTTTTTTTTTTTTTTTTTTTTTTGTTGTTGTTGTTGTTGTTGTTGTTGCTATTTCTTGGGCCGCTCCCGCGGCATATGGAGGTTCCCAGGCTAGGGGTTGAATCAGAGCTGTAGCCACCGGCCTACACCAGAGCCACAGCAACTCGGGATCCGAGCCGCGTCTGCAACCTACACCACAGCTCACGGCAACGCCAGATCGTCAACCCACTGAGCAAGGGCAGGGACCGAACCCGCAACCTCATGGTTCCTAGTCGGATTCATTAACCACTGCGCCACGACGGGAACTCCGACTAAGGGTTTCTTATCCAGACAAAAATTAAATAGATCCCTATGTACCGCATTATAAGCCCAGTGGGCAGCAGGTCAGTCTCAAATGGATCTACGTCTCTGCCTCATGCTGCTGTGAACTTTCATCAAATTTTTTTTTTTTTTTTTTTTTTTTTTTTGTCTTTTTGCTATTTCTTGGGCCGCCCCCGCGGCATATGGAGGTTCCCAGGCTAGGGGTCAAATTGGAGCTGTAGCCACTGGCCTACGCCAGAGCCACAGCAACTCGGGATCCGAGCCGCGTCTGCAACCTACACCACAGCTCACAGCAACGCCGGATCGTTAACCCACTGAGCAAGGGCAGGGATCGAACCTACCACCTCATGGTTCCTAGTCGGATTCGTTAACCACTGCGCCACGACGGGAACTCCAAACCTTCATCAAATATTAAAGCGTATCCAACAGGGAAAGTCTTATCTTGGTGTGTAAGCAAATCTATCAATAGCTTATCAATAGTATTCTAATACTAAAAACAGAAAAGCCAAGGGGGCTCTTGAAATTTTAAATGACTGAATAAAACTCACATCTGATCTTCCTTTAAATGAAAGCAGATACAGATTACAGATAAACTATCTTTAAATCTCCAATTTAATTGTTTACTGACTTCTAAGCAAACACATATCATTTACTTTTATGTGCTTCTCCAAGATGGCCCAACTCTGTTTTCAACGGGAGCGGTGACCCTATCCCTACGGCAGTATGAAGAACCATAGCTGGGGGGTCGCCAAGTAAGCCCGGTTTCTGCAAAAGAAGAAAAGAAGACTTTGGCTCATGGTAGCAAAACAGACCCTAATTTAAAAAAAGCTACCCAGGTGAAAATTCATCAACAATCTGATCCACAGCCTCACTATAGAAAAGGCACAAACACATCTTAAAAGAAAAAAATAACTCCATACTTACATTATTAGTATGAATTTTCTCAAACTTCATTAACTGTTGCTGTGCCAATGGTACAGTAGAAAGATTCTGAAGAAATAAATTAGAAGTATTACCCATAAGTGAGCTCTGTAAAAATGATAAAACATTGTTAGTTTAATTTTGAAGAACTACCTTCAAAAGTCCCCAGTTCAAGTCCCCAGTTGATCTGAGCAAAACCAACATCTTCTTAATATCCTACTTTCCAACTATAGGCAACATTAATTAATTCTTTCAATAAGACAAAAATGTGACCTACAGTCGTGAAACTAATTCCATATGGCCTCCCGCTTTTCTTTCATCCTTCTTTCCCTCTCCTTACCCCTTTCTGGCTTTGATGTGAGTGTCATTCAACCATTTATTTATTCGCTTAGTCATTCAACAAAGATTTATTGAGCACTTCTATGTCCCAGGCACTGTGCTACATAGGGAGAAATACCACCGTATGGTTTGCCCTCCTGGATCTTATAGTCCCCTGAGGAAAGGAGGTGTTAATTAATTATAAAAAACATATAATTACAAATGGTGATGAGTGTATGAAGGAAAAATGCAAGGAGCTATGAGAACAAACAGTGGTGGAACCTGATGTAGGGTGGTAAATTTAAGAAAGGTTTCCCTGAGGAGCTAACTCTTGCACAGCGAGCTACGGCTGCTGAGAAATAACTAGGTGAGGGCCTGGGGGAACTAGCTGGTGTTGGGTGGGAGCATTCCAGGCAGAAGTGACAGCATGACCAAAGACCGAAGAAGAAGAGAAGAAAGTGCTTCAAGGACCAAGGCAGTTCCCCACAGCAGGGACAATGACACCCAAGGAACATGAGAGGCAGGAGAGGCCAGCTTGCATAGGCCCTGAAGGCAAAATTAAGCAGTTTGGTCTTTATTTTAAAATAAAAGGATTATAGTCAATGCTCTGGATGCCCCTTTCATATCAATTTAAACCTTACTGTAATTAATTGTTTCATGTTAGTTTTCTCGATTTGCTGAAATTCTCTAAGAAGAGGGACTATGAATATTTTGTTCAGTGCTATGGTCTAAATGACCAGCACAGTGTCTAGTACATGTTAGATATTCCATAAGATATGTTGAGTAAATGAAGGCATAAAGACGCTACAAGGTCCTAGGTTAGATTCTAAGAATGAAAAATAAATAAACAACAATAGGCCTTTTCCTTAAAAAGCTCAGTTTAGGAATAGACATTCATTCATTCAACCCTCAACAACCACCTATTATATATTAGGTTTGATTCATAATTACATTTTTAGGTAGATACAGACTTAAACAGTACTTGAAATTAGTATGTAATGTTTATCTCCAATATTATGAATATTTATATACAGAAACATGTTTTAAATTACTTATCTGAAAAAGGTAAAACAAAACACATATTTCTTGGTCATGCCCACAGCATGCAGAAATACCAGCCCAGGGACTGAACAAGTGCCACAACAGTGACCCTAGCCACAGCAGTGACAATGTCAGATCCTTAACCCACTGAGTCACCAGGAAACTCCAAGAAAATATTTTTACTCTCAGAAATATATATGTTATTTTTCATAACATTGGTTAAATTTTGGAGTTCCCATCATGGCACAGAGGAAACGAATCTGACTAGGAACCATGAGGTTGCAGGTTTGATTCCTGGCCTTGCTCAGTGGGTTAAGGATCCAGCATTGCTGTAAGCTGTGACGTAGGTCACAGATGCAGTTTGGATCCTGTGTTGCCGTGGCTGTGGCATAGGTCAGCAGCTGTAGCTCCAACCGGACCCTAGCCCAGGAACCTCCATATGCTGCGGGTGTGGCCCTAAAAATAAAAAAATTTTTAAAAAAACCCAAAATTTTAAGAATGGAGTTATTGCTCATTTATTTTTTCTTTCTTATACTTTTTAAAAACCAGGTAAGAGGGAATTCCCGTCGTGGCACAGTAGTTAACGAATCCAACTAGGAACCATGAGGTGGTGGGTTCGATCCCTGCCCTTGCTCAGTGAGTTAACGATCTGGCGTTGCCGTGAGCTGTGGTGTAGGTTGCAGACGCGGCTCGGATCCCACGTTGCTGTGGCTCTGGCATAGGCCGGTGGCTACAGCTCTGATTCAACCCCTAGCCTGGGAACCTCCATATGCCGTGGGAGCGGCCCAAGAAATAGCTAAAAATAAAAATAAAAATAATAATAATAATAATAATAATAATAATAAAGGCCACATAAGAATATTTGTTTTGAGCTACTTATTTCTAGAAAAATATGCCACAAAATATACCTCTTCCCTTCTTAAGGCCCTAAAAATAGGAATCCATAAATCTATATAACTATGATAATTTGATTACCTTAATTTGATTTCCTCCTTAAGTTGTTTTTATGTAGCTATATTTATTACTAAGGATCTTTTTAAAAAACAAAATACTCATTTCATTCCTTGAGAACTTTAAGTGTTAAGAACAAACAAAACATTCACTCCAAATTTTTGATGCTTAATGGTATTTATATACCTGATGCGCTTTATTCAAATGTAAAAATGCAGGGGAGATGGATGGATTCATCAGAGGTGGCAAGCTGTGAGGTGTTCCAAGAACTGCTTTAAGAAAATAAAAGTAAAAATTTATGATATATATGGAATTAAAAAATAAATAAAACAAACCCCCAAAAGGGTAAATGAATATTTCTTTAAACTTTTAACAAACTCATTGGAATTCTAATGATCCACTGACCTTGTCATTGTGCAAAAAGTGACAGGTTCATTTCCTTGTGATTCAACCCTAGAATTTGATTTAAAATTCCCACTTCTGTTGTTACGGTAAAATACCAAACCTAAGCCTTTCTCATCTCTAGCACATAGTGCAAGAAAATTAATTCCATCTCTTAATAAGTGTAATACTAATTGAACCCATGTTATTTGCTCAGTATTTTTGTTAGGTATTTGTGATCTTTTGGCAGGAGGTTGTGGGGGGCAGGGAAGGACAAGATACAATCCTTGTCCCTAAAGTCCACTCTAATTAAGAAGAGAATATATGTACATTTAAAAATATTTACAGAACAAAAACAAGAGAAACAACAAAACTATACATATTTTGATAATGATATACTTTATCAAGTTTGTCCAAGAGTGCAAATACTAGAGTGCACATCAGAAGAGATATTTTAAGAGGAAATTTACAAAAAGAAATTTAAGAAAAAAATATAAGAAGCCATTTCATTTAGGTATTAGATGGAAACAGGCATACAAAATTCTCTAGCAATACAATAGTTAATTAGGATCACAGAAGTTGAGGCTTAGAAAGTACTTCAAAAAGCATGTAATCTAATGATCAAACATATTTGGAATTTATACATAACATCCCTAAAAGTTCATTCCATGCTTTAAAAACTCTTTTAGAGTTCCTGCCACGGCATAATGGGTTATGTATGAATCTGATTGCAGTCGTTTGGGTGACTGAGGAGATGTGGGTTTGATTCCTGGCCCAGAGCAGTGGATCAAGGATCTGGCATTGCCACAGCTGCAGCGTGGGTCACAGCTGGCCCGGGAATTTCCATATCCCACAGGTATACCCAAAGAAGGAAAAAATAAAAAAATAAAAACTCTGTTTCAAGTTTTTGTTACTTGCTGAGGCAGTCCATTACATCTTTGGAAAACTGACCACTAGAAAGTACTGTCTTCAGAATGACCAAGTTTCACTATCGGTGATGGAATAATTAGATCAGTAGGATTAAGGATCCAGCATTGACACTGCTGTGGCACAGGTTCTACCCCTGGCCTAGGAACTTCCACATGTCCCTGAGTGAGGTCAAAAAGACTAATGAGATAAAATAAAATAGTATCAAAAATACATAAAGAATTTAGCAACAAAAGTCAATAACCCTGTTTAAAAACAGACAGAGAACTTGATTAAGTATATCTCCTAAGAAGATATAAAAACAGACAAAAAGCACATGAAAAGATGCTCAAAAATCATAAAAGTCATCAGTGAAATTCAAATCAAAACCATGATGAGGAGTTCCTGTCGTGGCGTAGTGGAAAGGAATCCGACCAGGAACCATGAGGTTGCAGGTTTGATCCCTGGCCTTGCTCAGTGGGTTAAGGATTCCAGCATTGCCATGAGCTGTGATGTAGGTCACAGACGCAGCTTGGATCTGGCGCGGCTGTGGCTGTGGCTGTGGCCAGCAGCTGTAGCTCCAATTGGACCCCTAGCCTGGGACCCTCCATATGCCGCCAGTGTGGCCCTAAAAAAAGAAAAAGGCAAAAGACCAAACAACAACAACAACAAACCATGATGAAATGCCAGTTTATTCCTATTTGAATAGCTATAATTTTAAAAAAAAAAGAGTCTATGAAGATTTGGAGCAATGAGAATCCTTGTACATTGCTATGGGAATGTAAAATAGCACAGCCACTGTGGAAGAGAGCTTGGCAGTTCCTCAACAAGTTAAACATAGAATAACCATATTACCTACCAATTCTAGTCCTAGATACATACCCCAAGAGAATTGAAACTGGGTGTTCAAATACTTGTATACGAATAATTATAAGAGCACCCTTCACAATAGTCAAAAGGTGAAAACAACTCAATGTCTACCAATGGCTAAATGAATAAACAAATTCTGGTATATGCATACAATGGAATATTATTCAGCCATAAAGTGGAATGAAGTACTGATACATGTTAAAGTACTCCAAAACATCCTGCTAATTAAAGCCAGACACCAAAAATCACATAGTGTATGATCCCATTTATATGTAACATTCAGAATAGGGAAAAGCATAAAGAGAGAAGGCAGATTGGTTGTTTCTAGCACCTGAGCAGAGGGGGAAATATGAAGTAGCTGTTTATGGGGTATGAATTTTATTTTGAGGTAATGAAAATGTTTTGAAACTATACAAAGTTGGAGACTGCACAACATTGTGAATGTACTAAACACCACTGAATTATTGACTTTAAAATGGTTAAATTCATATTATGTGAATTTTGCCTCACAAAAATTATTACAATGAAAAAAACAGTATAAAGTAATATGAAATGGTATGGATAAATCTGAAAAATATGTGTAATACTTACACTCTGAAAATTACAAAGTATTGCTGAGAAAAATTAAAATCTAAATAAATGGAGATATGTACCATATTTATGACAAATAGTTGTCAATTCTGAGCAAATTATTATATAGGTTCAACACAATTCCAATCAAATTCCCAGCAGTTCATAGAAATGGAGGGCTGATTCTAACATTTCTATGAAAATGCAAAGGACTTGGAATAGGCAAAACAAACAGAAAAAGAACAGTTGGATGATTTACACTAACTGATTTCAGGATTTAAAGTTACATTTATTAAGACAATGTAGTATTGGTATAAAGACACACATTTAGATCAAAATGACTATATTACCCAAGGCAATCTATAGGTTCAATGCAATCTATCAAATTACCAATGGCATTTTTCACATGACTAGAACAAAAAATTTTTAAATTTGTGTGAAAATACAAAATATCTTGAATAGCCAAAGAAACCCTGAGAAAGAAAAATGGAGCTGGAGGAATCAGGCTCCCTGACCTCAGACTATACTACAAAGCTAGAGTTATCAAAACAGTATGGTGCTGGCACAAAAACAGAGATCTAGATCTATGGAATAGGATAGAAAGCCCAGAAATAGACCCAAGCACCTGTGGTCAACTAATCTATGATAAAGGAGAAAAGAATATACAATGGAGAAAACACTGTCTTTTTAATACGTGGTGCTGGGAAAATTGGAGAGCTACATGTAAGGGTGAAATTAGAACACTCTCTAATACCATTCACAAAAATAAACTCAAAATGGATTAAAGACCTAAATACAATACTGGATATTATAAAACTCTTAGAGGAAAACACAGGCAGAACACTCCTCAACATAAAGTGCAACAATATTTATCAGATCCACCTCCTAGAGTAATGAAAATAAAAACTGAAATAAACCAGTAGGACCTAATTAAACTTAAAAGTTTTGCACAGCAAAGGAAACCATAAACAAAACAAAAAGACAACCCACAGAATGGGAGAAAATATTTACAACAAAGAGACCTACAAGGGATTAATTCCCAAATTCACAAACAACTCACGCAGCTCCATATCAAAAAAACAAAGAGCCCAATGGAAAAATGGCCAAAAGATCAAAATAAACATTTCTCCAAAGACATACAGATAGCCAAAAAATACATGAAGAGATGTACAACATTGTGAATTATTAGAGAAATGCAAATCAAAAGTACTATGAGGTGCCACCTTACAGCAGCCGGAAGGGCCATCGTCAAAATGTCTACAAGCAATGGAATTCCCGTCGTGGTGCAGTGGTTAACGAATCCGACTAGGAACCATGAGGTTGCGGGTTCGGTCCCTGGCCTTGCTCAGTGGGTTAACGATCCGGCGTTGCCGTGAGCTGTGGTGTAGGTTGCAGACGCGGCTCGGATCCTGCGTTGCTGTGGCTCTGGCGTGGGCCGGTGGCTACAGCTCCGATTCGACCCCTAGCCTGGGAACCTCCATATGCTGCGGCAGCGGCCCAAGAAATAGCAAAAAGCCAAAAAGCCCCCCCCCCCCAAAAAATGTCTACAAGCAATAAATGCTGGATAGGGTGTAGAGAAAAGGGAAACCTCTCACACTGGTAGGAATGTACACTGGTACAACCACTATGAAAAACAGTATGGAGATTCCTTAAAAAACTAAAAAAGAACTACCATATGATCCAGCAATCCAGAATCCTGTGCATCTATTCAGAAAAAAACATAATTCGAAAAGATAACATGCACCCCAGTGTTCACTGCAGCACTATTCACAGTAGCTAAGACATGGAATCAATTTAAATGTCCATCAACAGAGGAATAGATAAGGAAGATATGGTACATATATATAATGGAATATTAGCCATAAAAAAGAATGGAATAATAGCAACATGGATGAACCTAGAGATTATCATTCTAAGTGAAGTTAGTGAAACACAAACATCATATGATATCGCTTCTACGTGGAATCTTAAAAAAGGATGCAAATGAACTTATCTGCAGAACAGAAACAGACTCATAGACTTTGAAAACAGACTCACAGACTTTGAAACAAACTGTCCCCAGAGGGGACAGGTGGGGCGAAAAGGATGCCCTGGAGGTTTAGTATCAGTAGACGCACACTGTGGTATATGGGATAACTGGCCAACGGGGACCTGCTATATATAGCACAGGGAATTCTACTCAATATTCTATGATAACATATATGGGACAAGAATCTGAAAAAGAATGGATGTGTGTATAACTGAATCACTTTGCTGTATAGCAGAAATTATCAAAACAATGTAAATCAACTATACTTCAACAAAATTTTTAAAAAGGAAAAAAACAAAAATAAAATAAAATCACATAAAAAATTACTTAGGAATAAACCTGATGAAAGTGGTGAAAGACTTATACCCTGGAAAATACAAAACATTGATAAAGGCAACTGAAGATAATTCAAAGAAGTGGGACGATATCTCATGCCCTTGGATTGGAACAATCAATGCTGTTAAAACAGCCCTACTACCCAAAGCATACAGATTTAATGCAATCCCTATCAAATTACCTAAGACATTTTTCATACAAATAGAACAAATAATCCTAAAATTCATATAGAACCAGAAAAGATTCAGAATTACCAAAGCAATCCTAAAGAAAAAGAACAAAAGTGGAGGCATAATTCTCCCAGGCTCCGGACAAACTACAAAGCTACAGAATTCAAAACAGCATAATATTGGCACACAAAAAAAACATATATGGATTAATGGAACAGAAAAGAGAGCACAGAAATAGACCTACAAACCTATCAACAATTAATCGTCAACCAAGGAGGCAAGAATATACACTGGAGAAAAGACAGTTTCTTTAGCAAGTGACTTTGGGAAAGGTGGACAGCCACAAGAAAATCAATGAAAGCAGAACACACCCTCACACCACCATACACACAAATAAACTCAAAATGGCTTAAAGACTTAAATATAAGACGTGACACCATAAAATTCCTATGAAAGAACATAGGCAAAACATTCTCTGACATAAATCACAGAAATACTTTTTCAGGAGTGGCTCAGTGGAAATGAATCTGACTAGTATACATGAGGACAGGGGTTTGATCCCTGGCTTCACTCAGTGGGTTAAGGACGTGGAGTTGCCATGAGCCATGGTGTAGATCACAGAAGTGGTTCAAATCTGGTGTGGCTGTGGCTGTGGCTGTGGCATAGGCCAGTGGCTACAGCTCCAATGTGACTCCTAGCCTGGGAATCCCTCTACGCCATGGGTGCAGCCCTGGGAGAAAAAAAAAAAAAAGACAAAAGAAATAGATAAAAAATATTTTTTAGGCCATTCTCTCAAAGCAATAGAAATAAAAGCAAAAATAAATGAATGGGACCTAATCAAACTTATAGGCTTTTTTGCACAGCAAAGGAAACCATAAACAAGACAAAAATACAACCCACAGAATGGGAGAAAAATATTTTCTAATGAAGTGACTGATAAGGCGCTGACTTCCAAAATATACAAACAGGTCATATGACTCAGTAATGAAAAACAACCCAGTCAAAAAATGGTCAGAAAAGCTAAAGAAACATTTCTCCAAAGAAGACATCCAGATGGCCAAGAGACACATGAAAAGATGCTCAATATTGCTAATTGTTAGAAAAATGCAAAGCAAAACAACAATAAGGTATCACCTCATGCCATCCTCAGAAAGTCTACAAATAACAAATGGTAGAGAGAGTGTGGAGAAAAGGAAACCCTCCTACGCTGTTGGTGGGAATAAAAATTGGTGCAGCTATGGAAAGCAGCACAAAGGGTCCTTAAAAAACTAAAAACAGAGCTAACATGTGATCCAGCAATCCCACTCTGGGGAAAATACCTGAAGAAAACTCTAATTCAATTAGAGATAAGCGCCCCTATGTTCACTGAAACACTATTCACAATAGCCAAAACATGGAATACACACACACACACACACATCCACTGTATGTATACATACACACATGCAATGGAATACTACTCAGCTATAAAAAGGAATGAAATAATGCCATTTGCAACAACATGTTTGGAGAACATTACACTAAGTGAAGAAAGTACGAGGGAGAAAGACAAACACTATGATATCACTTTTATGTGGAATCTAAAATATGATACATATGAACTTATTTACAAAACAGAAACAGACTCATAGACATAGAAAAAAAACTTGTGGTTAACAAAGGGGAAGAGGAAGGAGGTATATTAGGAGTTTGGGGTAAGGAGATACAAACTACTATATATAAAATAAACAAGAAAGTCCTACTGTATTATTACAGGGATCTATATTCAATATACTGTAATAAACCATAGTGGAAAAGGATATGTATATATATGCGTAAGTGAATTACTCTGCTGTACACCAGAAACCAACACAACACTGTAAATCAAGTACATCTCAATTTAAAATTTTTTTAAAAAGAGTTTAGAAATGTTCAGAAGAGGGTTAGGGTTGGTTAGGGTTAGGGTTATAACAAGGTAGGTATAAGCTATGCCACAGAGGAATAAAGGAAGGAGTTTAACCAGTACACGATATTTAAGTACTCTTCAGCATAAATAGCAGTTCTGCTCAAGGCACCTGAGATGATTTAAACAGATAAATATGCCATTATGGAGCCTCCTCCATTCTAGTGGGAGAGAGAGACAATAAACAAGTAAATTTGTGTGAGTTACTTGAACAAAACGATACAAGGAGACAGTAGGGCAGGGGTTTAAATGCAAATATATTATATAGGCATACTTCAGAGATATTGCAGGTTTGGTACCAATCCACTCCAATAAAGTGATTATCACAATAAAGCAAGTCACACAATCTGTTTCGTTTCCCCGTGCATATAAAGTTATGTTTATACTATACTATATAGTCTATTAAGTGTGTAATAGCATTAGGTCTAAAAAACAATGTATATACCTTAATTTTAAAATGCTAACAAATGCTAACCATCATCTGGTGTTGCCACAAACTTTCAATTTGTAAAACTAAACAAAAGTATCTGTGAAGCATAAAATGGGCATGCTTGTATGCACATATTATAAACATAATTATATAGAGAATTACGATTCTGTGTAATTATTTTAGTTTGCACAGAGGCCGCTGTGAAGAGTTCAGGATACAATAAGGGATACAGTTAAGCTATAATAAAGAACGCAGTAAAGGAAAAACAAATGCAACTGATTAACAAGACATTTTGTCTTTCCTGAACACCAAGAAACTTTCCATACATTCTCCAGATGCTTTGCATGAATTCAAGTGAGATATTTAATCCTCTCCCCTTGCCATTCCATGCAAAGAAAAAGCCAGCAGTGTAATACTGACACATCTTTCTCTAAATCATAAAAGTAGCATTACAATAGAAAAGCATAATCTCACACGGGCATACATCAATCTGAGTAGAAAAGCAGAATGGAGAATACATACCTTAGATTGAAAAAAAAGAGACAAAAATAACTTGGGGGAGAAGTTACTAAAAATAGCCCAGATGCGGACTATACTTTCTAAAAGACCCAGGAGTGTAATATACTTCTTTAAACACTGATACAATCTTGAACTGCATTAATAGAAACCTAATGATCACTGGCAGGAAATCCCAGTGCCTTCTGTGCTTTTTCGAACCTATCCAAGGATAAAGTCATGTCTCTGTATACCATATTTCAGGACAATTCAGACAACCTAAGTACATCTACAAGAGGACAACGCTGGCCGGCGGAGGGGGCTGCTCCAGAGAGCATGTCTTATGACATGTTACGGAAAGTCGAGTACAGCACTATAGTTTACAAAGAGGAAGAGGATGTGTATAAAGCAAATACTCGAACTGTTACTTATATGTACTTTCATGTTAAAAAATACAAATATGAAGCTTTATCATTTCTCAATAAATGGGCTGACAAATGCACATTCACGTAATTGACATGTAAGTCCGCTTATGTTGGGGCTCTGCGAAAAATACATCTTACTGATACAGTTGCATAGTCAAAAACTAAATAAATAAAAAAGGAAGCTGCTGGTCTGGAGAACAAAAGACAAAGAAGGGTTTCATGATAGTTGTCTTCAAATATTAGAAGGCTTTTCTTTAGGAAGAAGGAATAGATTTATTCTGTGTTTCTTCATAGGGAGAACTAGAGTAAGTGGCTAAAAGTTATGGGAATTACATCTAATACAATTACTAGGAGGAAAAAACCTTCCAGTGATTAAATTTGTCAAACCACAGAATAGCTGCCTTGGGAAATAACAAGCTTGCTTGCTTATTTATTTATTTATTTTTTCTTTTTTAAGGCCACACCTGTGGTATATGGAAGTTCCTGGGCTAGTGGTCAAATTGGAGCTGCAGCTGCTGGCCTACATGGGATCTGAGCCACATTTATGACCTATACGGCAGCTTGCAGCAACGCCAGATCCTTAACTCACTGAGCAAGGCCAGGGATCAAACCCGCATCCTCATGGAGACAATGTCAGGTTCTTAAGCTGCTGAGCCAAAACAGGAACTCCATAACAAGCTTCCTATGCTTTGAGTAGTCAAGACATATAAAGGATATCTTTATACCATTAAAACTATAGAAGGGATATCTGATTGCTGAACAGGCTGGGCTGGAACACCTCTAAAGCTACTTCTTACACATAAATAATTGATGATTATATGAAGTACTTAATATGAACATTGCTATATAAGAAAAAGTTTAACTGGTCTTTGTCTTTGGTTCCTGGAAGGAAAAGTAAATCCTGGGAACTTCCCCTACGATGGGAGTCTCTGTTATAATAATGAGGTGACGCAGGGTGGGCCCCCAGATAACTTCAGGACGGGGGCTGGTCACACCAAAGAGACCTACCATGTGATTGGTGGGCTGGGGCTTTGAGAGACAGTGGTGTGAACCACACCTCCCGAGGGAGGAGGGGGAACTGAGATTGAGTTCAATAACATGGCCTATCATGCCTACATTTCCTCAAAACCCTAATAAAAATTCTAGACACCAAAGTTAGCTCAGTAGAGATGCCTGGTTAGCGGATACACACTGGCCTGCTGGGAGGCAGATGGGCCGGGATTCCAATGGGGCAAGAGCATACAAACTCTGCACTCAGGACCTCCCAGACCCAGCCCTAAGTCTCCTGATTAGGCCATTTCTGAATTACATCTTGTACACAAAACTGTGATCATAAGCATGGTGCTTTCCTAAGTTCTGTGAGCCTTTCTAGTAAATTATTGAACCTCAGATGGGGAGGTCGGAGGAACCCCCCCCCCCCGCTCAATTTTAAGCCAGTTAGTGAGAATTTTAGGTGGCCAAGGGATCTGGGAATTGTGGCTGGTGCCTGAAGTCGGGGCAGACCTGTTGGGGATTAAGCCCTTACTTGTAGGATCTATGCTAACTCCAGGTGGTCGGTGTTAGAATTGAACTGCAGAACACTAGGTGGTATTAGACCAGCTGGAGCTGAAAGAATAAATATATTTATGCTAAACATTTGTCACCTAAAGCTTAGTGTTGGATATAGGCACTCATTTCCTCATAATGATAAAATACACATTTTGTGTATGTACAGCTGTGCACTTCGGAAGGTAAATAAATTCTTCCCAGAGAAAGAATACTAAATATATATTTAATGTATGCCAATACTGCAAATATTTCCATAGTACTTAGAAAATAATATTTTTGACATTTTCTATAAAGTAAAGCAATGAAAAAAGAAAAGAGCAGAGAGGAACCAGACCTTTAGCACTTTCCAACAAAGTAATTCTGCTAAAAACAGTACATGGAAAAGTATCATATTCTTTGTTAATACAGGCCATAACAATGCAGCATATTAATTATTACCTGCTTAAGCTATGTGTAACCTGGTCTACAAATGCATGTCAACCAGTAATTAAACTGAAGTTTTAATTTTTTTTTTTCTTTTTAAGGCCACATCTGGGACATATGGAAGTTCCCAGCCTATGCCACAGCCATGGCAACACCAGATCCGAGCTGCATCTGTGGCTTACAGCAATGCCAGATCCTTAATCCACTGAGCGAAGCCAGGGATTGAACCCGCATCCTCATGGACACTATGTTGAGTTCTTAACCCACTAAGCCACAATGGGAGCTCTGAAGGTTTTATATCTAATACTCCATAGATATTTAGATATAAAAAAGAATATCTAAAAAAAATCAAGAAATCCACAAGCAGTTTGAACGTATCAAAAATAGCCAAAATCTATTATCGCTTCAGATCATTAATTAAAATTCATTGATCAAATTCTAGAAAAAAACAAACATTCTTGACTAATTTAAATGTTCTGCACCAGCAAAATCAACTTCATGCCAACATTCCATTTTAACCAGCACACATGATGTTTACCTGGTTTAACAGTTCGTCCGCAGAGCTGGGGCTGTAGGAGAACTTGTAACATGGCTGGGTTGTTTAAACTTTTCATAATTTGCACTGGATTTGGCTCTGGAAGTAAGCCCTTTTGGTTACTGTGCATCTTCGATGAATAAAGAAATAGAAAACATGAGAACGAGGATAAGCACAAAGATGACTGCAAAGGCCTTTATTTTTTTTTTTTAGAAATTCTCATTCATCTGATAAATTATCATTATGATAAACACAACTTGCTTTATATCATATACTTGTTGCATATACACTCTACCACAATTCCTAATTATAATAAGATATTCTACCATATGACACAAACGGAAATCCTCATAGAATGTGTCAGTTAAATAGAAATTGGCTTTCAGAGGACTAGCAATTTAGTAAGATAAACCTCTTCACACAAGTACAAAGACACCAAGGGAATCTGAATTTATTAACAGGGAGGTAACTTGCTGACAAAGTAATGAATACTTTGATATTACAGAAGAACTTTACTATACGTCAATCTAAAGTTTAGTAATATGGAATGTCTTACAAATCAGCATTTTCTTATAATGTCTTTATTTCATTAACTTAATCCTCTAATGTGAGACAAAGACGAACTGGCCTTACGTACATGTAATTGGATAGCTTCCTGAAAATACACAATTGTTTTAAGTTTTAAAAAACTTGGGAGTTCCTGTTGTGGCTCAGTGGTTAACAAATCCGACTAGGAACCATGAGGTTGGGGGTTCGAGCCCTGGCCTCGCTCAGTGGGTTAAGGATCCGGCGTTGCCGTGAGCTGTGGCGTAGGTCACAGACGCGGCTCAGATCCCGCGTTGCTGTGGCTCTGGCGTAGGCCGGTGGCTACAGCTCTGATTAGACCCCTAGCCTGGGAATCTCCATGTGCCATGAGTGTGGCCCTAGAAGAAAAAAGACAAAAACAAAAAAACAAAACAAATAAATAAATAAATAGCCTGATGGATGAGAATATTTATGCAATGATTTAAAAGGAAAACTATAAACTTCCAGCCAAAAGAAAATGGAGAACTGACAAAGACAACTGGACTCTCTCTCTCAACTCTGACTGGGACATTGAGGGTGATGGATCTGAGAACCTGACCCCAAGCCTGTAAGAAACCCTTGGGCAGACAGCAGGTAGTGCAACGAGAGGGTGAGAAAGCCTGGGTCCTCAGACAGTACAGTCTGGAGAAGGGCCTTTTAATTGTGTAACTCTGTTTCCTCCTCACATCACTCCCTAGGGATCGTGGCTCTCCTGACCAGCACAACAGGGCAAGGAAAGAGCAGCCCCAGTCCAGTAACTGCCCAGGACCAGTGAATTAACAGGAGGGTGGCAGGCAAACTCAGAGACAATGAGGACCAAGTAACACATCCTTGAAGCATCCCCAGTTCCTTCCTCCCACTAGGCAGGGTAGAAGAGGAAGGAAACTGAGGTAGGCAGAATGTGGAAAAGAGCAGAGTTGGGGGCAGAGACTGCGATAGGCTCTCTAAGGGGCAGGGTAGCCTGGCTGGGGTGGGAAAAGGGCTATGGTCAAGGCCTGATGATCAAGGCAGAGGTCCTTGGCCCCAGGTCCTTGCCTGCCTTCCCTACATGCTAGCTGAGGCCAGGCTTTGGCTCTCCTTGTCCACCCGCCACCCGTTTAACCACTAAACACTCACATACAAGGAAGCCTTTACGAAAGGAAACAGGTATTCACAGGACAAAAAAACTAGATATCTGGAGAATGTAGCCACAAAAACTAAAGGCACCAAAGTGAAGCACCTTTGCAGAATTAAAGGACAGGAAATAATAACGATATTAGATCAGCATAATAGACATCGTAAAAAAACATAAGATTTTTATTGGTAACGTGAAGCAAGGACAAGCGGTCATAAAGAACACCAATTCGAAATACGAAGCATGAAAAATACAACTGCTTGAGAAAAATAGCAGCCATCACTTACTACATACTTGACAGAGTTCTAAGCATGTTACATGGATTAGATCACTTCCTGTTCCAAAACAACTCTACAGCGGATGGTATCATGACCCCATTCTACAGATGAGGAAACTGAAGAAACCCATAAAGCATAATTCTTAACCTCTAGGTTAAATAGCAGAATATACATGACTGAGAAACAAAACAGTGATCTGCAAGGTCAGGCCAAAGAAAGATCCCAGAATACATGAGCAAAGGATAAAGAAATGGGGAATGCAAACAAAACATGGAAACGAAAGATGCAAACAAAAGAGAAAGGCTAAGGCAAGGAAAAGACAGAAAGAGAAGGCCAGTTACCTCTGAAGGATTCGAAAAGGAGAAGGGACTCTTTAAGTAATAATGGATGAGAATTTCCCGGCATTAAAGAAAAACTGAGGACCACAAATATGATGTAGAGGAAAAAAAAAAAAAAAAACACATCTGGAGTTCCTGCTGTGGTGCAATGGGTTAAGGATCTGACATTGTCACAGCTGAAGCAGCTGTGGCTCAGATTCAATGCCTGGCCCAGGAACTTCCAAAAAAAAAAAAAAAGAAACACACCTAGTCACAATTTTTTGATGTGAAATTTAAGAACATGAAAGCCAAAAAAAAAAAAAAAGAGAGAGAGAGAGATACTAAAAGCATCCAGTGAGGAAGAACATATCCCCCCAAAAATAATAATAATAATAATAAACAAACCCTAAAAGAACAAACAAACAAAAAAACACAAACAAGAAGTAGATTAATGCTATCCTCACCCTCAAAGCAACAACACTGGATTTAAGAAGACAATAAATCACTATTTTCAAAGTGCTGCAGCCAAAAAACTTTGAATCTAGATTTTACAGCTAGCTATTACTTAAATGTGGAAAAGAAATAAATATTCCCAGCCACACACAGTCTCAAAAGTCTTTACTACATGAATACCCTTTCTGAAAATAAGAAAGGGAAATAAATGCATGATGATATTACCTGATACATGGAAATTAAGGTCTGTTATATCATAGTTAATTTTAATCTTGTGTACATAAGCCAGGACCATAAAAACAAAAATATTTAAGGCACTCTTAAAGAAAAAATATAGACTCCAATATGGTGGTAGATGAGGTAGAAGGAGGAAGCAGGATGGAGTTTGGAATGAGTTACGTGGGAAGAATGAGACCCTGATCCTCCTAAATCAGTTAGGCACAGTCACCAATAGAGTAAAACGAGCACACCACTCTCAAAGCGGAAGGAGAAAAATCTAATTTATTCAACAGTAGATGGGAAATGAAAATAAAGGGGAAAAGTACAGTTAAAAGGAAACATGAGGAGTTCCCGTCATGGCGCAGTGGCTAACGAATCCGACTAGGAACCATGAGGTTGCGGGTTTGGTCCCTGCCCTTGCTCAGTGGGTTAACGATCCGGCGTTGCCGTTGCCGTGAGCTGTGGTGTAGGTTGCAGACGCGGCTCGGATCCCGAGTTGCTGTGGCTCTGGTGTAGGCCGGTGGCTACAGCTCTGATTCAATCCCTAGCCTGGGAACCTCCATATGCCGCGGGAGCGGCCCAAGAAATAGCAACAACAACAACAAAATACAAAAAGACAAAAAAAAAAAAAAAAAAAAAAAATCCTAAGTGGTTATAAACTGAAAAAATTCAGCTAAAAGGAAATCATAACAAAAATTGAAACACTCATAATGTAAAATTTATGATACACAGATATATAGAACTAGTTATGGAAGTAAACTTACTTTAAATACATTCAGCAGAAAACAATCTACAGGAGTTCCCATTGTGTCTCAGTGGGTTAAGAACCTGACTAGTATCCCCAAGTTGGCCTTGCTCAATGGGTTAAGGATCTGGCATTGCCGTGAGCTGTGGTGTAGGTCGCAGATGCAGCTTGGATTCAGTGTTGCTGTGGCTCTGGCGTAGGCCGGTGGCTACAGCTCCAATTAGACCCTTAGCCTGGGAACCTCCATACGCTGCAGGAAGGGCCCTGAAAAGACAAAAAATAAATAAATAAATAAATAGCTATGTGCCTAGAAATTTACAAACTTAGACAAAGTGTATAAATGTGTAGAATATAATCAAATGCTACACATGGCATACAAAGAAAAATACTACTAGTGTATTTAATATCCATAGGAGAAATTTAAGTAGTAACCAATGATTTCCCTCTGCAAGAGGCTTAAGAGGTATGTCTACACGGTTTCATAGATGAAATCTCTCAAACTTTCAAAAACAATCTCTATTTTATATGAGTTGATCTATGAAACAGAAAGAAAAGAGGAGGGGAGAGAAAAAAATACATAATGAGATCAGTGTTCTCTTGATTCCAAAATTAAGTAAAAATAGTACTCAAAAATGTGAGCATTTTCACTTATGAGTACATTTACAAATTAAGTAAATATGATAACCCAAATTTAAACATTTTCACTTATGAGGACATTTGCACATAAACATTATCCTGTAAAGTCAAACAAGGAATAGGAAAAAAAAAACAACAAAACCCACTATCAATTAGGATTTACAACACAAAGCGAAACACTAGAAAAAACTACAATGTGATTCAGCAAGTTAATGAACTTCGGGAAAAAAAAATCACATAAAGCAACAGTTGTAGAAATAAATATTCTGATAAAATTCAATGGCTACTTATGATTTTTTTTTAACTGTTAGAAAACTTGATAAAGGATATGTACCAGGAAGCCATAGAAAAAAAAAAAGATCAGTGCAGCACATTACTTTTTTTTTTCTTTTTAGGGCCGCACCCATGGTATATGAAGGTTCACAGGCTAGGAGTCCAACCAGAGCTAGGGCTGCCAGCCTATGTCACAGCCGCAGCAATGCCATATCCAAGGCACGTCTGCGACCTACATACACCACAGCTCATGGCCACACTGGATTCTTAACCTACTGAGCGAGGCCAGGGATCGAACCCTCATCCTCATTGATCCTAGTTGGGTTCATTAACCGCTGAGCCACAACAGGAACTCCAGCACATTACTTTTAAGACTGAGAAAAATCTAAAATTTCTCCCAATTACTAATATCCAATCATGAAGGGCCCTGTATGCCATGCTAAGGAATTTCTGCACACACTAAAGAATATTAAGCAAGAGAATGACATCATCTGATGGAGGATGACTAAGATGCCCTTGTGGAAGATGGATTAGGAGGAAAAGACTCATGACATGGTAAGCACATAGCAGGTTACTCTAATGATCAAGGTGAGAAACTATGGTGTCCTGAGTAAAGTAACAAAGATGCTGACACGTTTCAAGGATTTAATAGATATCGGGAGGTGGAACTGAAAGGATCTGCTAACTTATATATACTTTGGGGGGCCCACACTGCAGCATGCACAAGTTCTCAGGCCAAGGAATGAACCCACAGTAGTGACAAAGCTGGATCCTTGACCCACTGGGCCACTGGGAAACTGCTAAAATTCCTGACATCCTGATTTGGGGAGTAGGTGAAGAAGACCATTCATGATTAACTGAGTTTTTGGTTCAGACAGTTTTAGTTTGAATGAACTAATGCCATACATAGATATTAAAGAACACTGGTACCAAGTCCCAAAGAAAAAGTTTTCTTTTGGAAATGCTGAAACTGAATGATTTATATAACATGAAGATGAGATATCTAATATCTAATAATCATTTGGAAATATAGATTTAATGCTTGGTCATTTGGTCCAAAAATATATGCTTGGAAATAATCACTGATAGGCAATAACTTAAGCCACTGGAGGGCTGAAGAAGAAAGTGAGAGGCCAAATACAGACAGAGGTCTACTGATAGCACTGCTTAGGGGGAAAGAAGAAAGGGAAGGAAGAGTTAGGTAGGAAAAGAATGGTGTGGCAGAATTCAAGTAGGTGGTTTTAAATGTTGCAAAGAAATCTGACAATGAAAGACTGAAAAGCACCTATTCAACTTGAATACTAAGAAATTCTGTTAATCTTAAAAAGAACAGATACAATGGAATAGTATGGAACAGAAACTACATTGCACTTGGCTGAGAGGGAAATGGGAAATGAAGGAAAGATGGCTAGTGGGGCCTAACAGTTCAGGAAGCTCCCATTGTGAAAGTATGAGAAAGGCCCGTATGTAGAGAGGATAATTATTTATTCATTAAAATTTATTGGGGTATAGTTTATTTACACTGTTGTGTTAGTTTCAGGTGTATAGCAAAGTGAATCAACTTTTTCTATGTATATAGGTAGATAAATATCCATTCTTTTTCAGATTCTTTTCCCATATATGTTATTATATAATATCAAGTAGAGTTCCCTGTGCTATACAGAAGGTCATTAGAGAGTGTCTATTTTATATGTAGTGATGTATATATGTTAATGCCAAACTCCTAATTTATCCCTTCCCCCTACATTTTTCCTTTGGTAACCACATGTTGGATTTTGAGACCTATGAGACTGTTCCTGTTTTGTAAATAAGTTCATCTATACCATTTTTTTATTAGATTCCACAGTGATATCATATGATATTTGTCTTTCTGACTTACTTCACTTAGTATGATATTCTCTAAGTTCACCCATGTTGCTGCAAATGACATTATTTCATTCTTTTTTATTGCTGAGTAATATTCCATTGTACCATAGCTTCTTCATCCATTCCTCTGTCATTGGACAGTTAGGTTTGCCTTCACCTTGGCTATTGCAAACAGTGCTGCAATGAACATTAGGGTGCATGTATCATTTCAAATTATGGCTTTCTCTGGAAATATGCCCAGAAGTAGGATTGCTGGATCATATGGTAGTTCTATATTAAGTTTTTTAGGGAACCTACATACTGTTCTCCATAGTGATCATATCAATATACATTCCCTTTCCTCCACACCCTCTCTAGCATTTACTGTTTGCCTAAGGAGGCAAAAAACCTGTACTCTGAAAACTATAAGATGCTGATGAAAGAAATCAGAGATGACTCAAACAAATGGTAAGATATACCATGTTCTTGGACTGGAGGAATCAATATTATCAAAATGGCTATACTTCCCCAGGCAATCTATAGAGTTAACACAACCCCTATCAAATTACAAATGACACTTTTCACAGAACTAGCATAAAAAAGTTTAAAATTTCTATGGAGACACAAAGACCCCAAATAGCCAAAGCAATCCTGTGAAAGAAAAACAGATCTGGAGGAATCAGGCTCCCTGTCTTCAGACTATACTACACAACTACCGTCATAAAAACAGTATGGTATTGGCACCAAAAAAAGACATACAGATCAACGAAATAGGATAGAAAGCCCAGAAATAAACCCATGACCTATGATCAACTAATCTATGACAAGGGAGGCAAGAATATACAATGGAGAAAAGACCGTCTCTTCAATAAGCAGTGCTGAGAAAACTGGAAGCTATATGGAAAGAATGAAATTAGAACATTCTCTAACATCATACAGAAAAATAAACTCAAAATGGATTAAAGTCCTAAATGTAAGACCAGATACTATAAAACTCTCAGAGGAAAACATAGGCACAAAACTCTCTGGCATAAACCACAGCAATATCTTTTTGATCCACCTCCTAGAGTAATGAAAATAAAAACAAAAATAATTAAATTCAAAAGCCTTTGCACAGCAAAGAAAACCATAAACAAAACAAAAAGATGACCACAGAATGAGAGAAAATATTTGCAAATGATGCAACTGACTAGAGAGGATTTTTTTTTTTTTTTTTTTTTTTTTTTTTTGCTTTTTAGGGTCATACCCACAGCATATTGAGATTCCCAGGCTAGGAGTCAAATCAGAGCTACAGCCATTGGCCTATTCCACAGCAACGCAGGATCCGAGCCATGTCTGTGACCTACACCGAAGCTCACGGCAACGCCAGATCCTTGTTCTATGCAGCAAGGCCAGGGATTGAACCTACAACGTCATGGTTCCTAGTCAGATTTGTTTCCACTGCACCACAATGGGAACTCCTACAGAGGATTTTTATTTTATTTTTTATTTTTTATTTTTTTTTTCTTTTTGCAATTTCTTGGGCCACTCCTGCAGCATATGGAGGTTCCCAGGCTAGGGGTTGAATCAGAGCTGTAGCCACCGGCCTATGCCAGAGCCACAGCAACGCCAGATCTGAGCCTTGTCTGCAACCTACGCCACAGCTCACGGCAAAGCCGGATCCCTAACCCACTGAGCAAGGCCAGGGATCAAATCTGCAATCTCATGGTTCCTAGTCGGATTCGTTAACCACTGAGCCATGATGGGAACTCCTAGAGAGGATTTTTTTTTTTTTTTTGCCTTTTCTAGGGCCGCTCCCACAGCATATGGAGGTTCCCAGGCTAGGGGTCCAATTGGAGCTGTAGCCACTGGCCTACGCCAGAGCCACAGCAACGTGGGGTCCAAGCCACATCTGCAACCTACACCACAGCTCACGGCAATGCCAGATCCTTAACCCACTGAGCAAGGCCAGGGACCGAACCTGCAACCTCATGGTTCCTAGCCAGAGTCGTTAACCACTGCGCCACGACGGGAACTCTTCCCTAGAGAGGATTTTTAAAGGAAAAAAAATTGAGCATGTTTATAAGCAGACAGATGGAACTAGTGAGCAATACGTGAAAATAAGTCCAAAGGTGAGGCTCAAGCTCGTTGAGGATGGGGGGCATGGTCATGAGTCCCTGCTTTGGTGGGAGGAAGCACAGCCTTGCCTTCCAAACAGCAGGGGTCTTTGTCTGTTTTGTTCACTAAAGAATCCTAAACATCTCCAACACACCTACATATAATGCACCCAATAAGTATTTATGGAATGAATGCTATTAAGGAGGAAAATAGGTTAAAAATGGGGGCACTTTTGCTGGGAGAATATGAGGAAAGTTGAATGAATCCAGCGCATGGCCTTTATATTTCTATAAAGTAGGAGCCATGGCCATCTGATAGAAATGAAAGAAGGACAAGGTAGGAAAAGAATGGTTTGAGAGAGCTCCTGTAGGAAATAGAAAAGAGTGGTCAATGAGAGATGAGCTAAAGTTTTGCTGGGGGACCAGCTAGAAACAAATGTCAGACATGTATAGGGGCACCAAGACCCCTACTTGTTTGGTTTTTTTCCAACAGGACAGAGTGCACTGCCTGCAGAAGTGGATGGATTCAGAATTGGAAACTCAGCAAATCCAGTCCAACAAAGAGAAAAATTAACTAGGGTCAATGCAAGTAAAGGAGAAAGAATGGCTAAAGTCATGACGTATCCAAGCAAGGAAATGAGAATGACAGAAGAACTAAGAAGGGAAGGGCAAATGGAGAAAGAGAGGAAAAGACACCCCAGACCAGGGGTGAGGTCAAAGAAGAGGAAGGGACGAATGAAATGTGAGCAGGAGACTACTGACAATCCTCCCTGGTTTGGCTCTCTCTCTAGTTTATCTACACACCATTTCCAGATGAGGTGATCTTGATATCTTCACTCTAATTCTTTCAATACCTTGCTTACATGCTTTAAAAGTTCTCTATGGAATTTATCAACTTGAACTTGCTTACCAAATGCAATCTAAACTATGAGGGCTCAACAGCCCTCCCTCTGCTGGGATCCACCTACCCTCTCACCACACATTCCTATACACTCAGCCTACTAGACCCCTACCACTCTTGGAGCATGAAAATTCACCTTGAATTACTGCTTAAAAGGTTTTATCGCAGCCAGAGTCTGACCACTCACTCTCCCTCCTTAGAGCTGCTCGGTTTAGCAAGTAAAAATGCAGGGTGCCTAGTTATGTATGTGGGTTTCAGATAAACAATGAATAATTTTAATGTAAGGGCATCTCATGCAAAATCTGCATTTATTGGCAATCCTATCCTCCACCTGCATCAACACATTTTGAAATCATGCTTTAACGTCACATTCAAATGTCACCTTTGTCATGAAATCTTTCCTGGATCTCGCAGGAGTGTATTCCTTCCTTCATTTGATCAATAGGTATTTTCTATGCTAAGTGTAAGGAGTAAAAACTGTGAAAGAAGAATAGTCTCTATCTGCAAGGAACTTCTAAACCAGAGAAGAAGAGAGAGGAGTAAGCCGACCAGCCAGCGTGCTGTGTGTGCAAAAGTGAGGCCCACACCTTCCTCGACTTCTACTATGGATGCTTACGAACACTCTTTGCAAAGGGGGGCATGCTGCACTCGAAACTTACAGAACAAGAACTCAAACATTTACTGAATAAATGAAATTTCCTCAAAATTTTTTCTTGAGGTGAATATATTTTACAAAACACAATTTCTTCTTTTGTATTGACTCCTGGCTTGATTTGGCAGAGGTACCACTTAGGCAATTTTTTTTTTTTTTTAAAAAGGACATCTTTATGTAATGAAAATATAATGAAGGTCCCATCAATACTCCACTAGTCTGGACAGCTGAAAACACCACTTGAACTTTTCCATATCCTAAAAGTAAGAACAACTTACCACACGCTGAGCTGCTATTAGTGCTGCTAATGTACTTCGCCCGGGCGCTCCTGGGGCACAGAAGGAAACTTGAACTTTGCTTCCCTTGATGGTCAGACCATCAGCTGCTTGTTGAACCTCTTCGGCGTGCTCCGCAGTGCTATATTCAACCACCGCAAAGCCACCAACATAACTACCTTCATCCTGTGCAAGCTGATGGAATATACTTATGAGAAGGGGAACTCCAGTATTGACTTAGAAAAATTTATTTAAAAGTATATCATCTATGAATTCAAGGACAATGTCTCAGAGCATGAGCCTGGAGAAAGTAATGTATTCTTCCCTTTTTGGGTTTTTTTTTTTTTTTTTTGTCTTTTTAAGACTGCACCCGAGCCCTGTGTAGGTTCTGAGGCTAGGGATTGAATAGGAGCTATAGCTGCTGGCCTACACCACAGCCACAGCAATGTGGGATCCGAGCCATGTCTGCATCCTACACCACAGCTCATGGCAACGCCAGATCCTTAACCCACTGAGTGAGGCCAGGGGTCGAACCCGTGTCCTCATGGATACTAGTCCGGTTTGTTAACCACTGAGCCATGACGGGAACTCCCTATTCTTCCTTTCTGAAAATAAAAGTTTACTAGTTAGGTAGATGCAGTCCTTCCAGAAGGTAAGAAAGATTCTGTCAAATTTCCTTTTTATTTCTTTGAATCTCCAATTTATTTTAAAAGCCAATGTTCAAATAATAACATGTATATGACTGATAATTTACAGAAAAATATGCGGACACAATAATGAAAACTTTAAAATAAATTCAGGGGTTCCCATCATGGCTCAGGAGAAATGAACTCAACTAGTATCCATGAGGATGCAGGTTCAATCCCTGGCCTTGCTCAGTGGGTTAAGGATCCGGTGTTGCCGTGGTGTAGGTCACAGATGCGGCTCAGATCCTACATTGCTGTGGTTGTGGTGTAGGACAGAAGATACAGCTCTGATTCAACCACTAGCCTGGGAACTTCCATATGCCACACATTCGGCCCTAAAAAACAAAAGAAAAAATTCAATTAAACTATGTTAAATTAAAATTAATTCAAAGACAATGAAACATGCTAAACAATTATTGGATCACATCTATGTAAAGTTTGCATTAGCAAAAAAAGAAAGGTAGGAGGAATCCTATTCAATTTGTATTTCAATATTTTAGGCAGGTCCCAGGAATTTGGTCAAGTACACCAAAGCAAACCTTACTTAGGAAAATTGTGCCCTAGGTTTGTTTAAAATACTATATGCGAGACACAAACATTTTCTGAATGTGCCCTAAATAAACTCGTGCAACGTAGAACTCAATTCATCTTCAGTTACCTACCTGTAAGATTGTTTAAAAAAAAAAAAAGACACTAAAGTCTTGGATCTGTAAAGACTGGTACAAAGAGCAAAAGATAGAACAAAATAAGACACTAAAAAGTGTCTAAGTGTTGCATGCATTCATGCTACAAAGCGGTGCATGTGATGAAATTCATCTGGGTGTATCTCTGAGAAGGTGCAGCTTCAACACTTCTAGTTGGACCTGGCTTTTCACAAATTGATACTACAATTAGCTCATTTCTTAGTCCTTTTTAGTTTCTTTTCTCTTAGTTATTTTTTGGCTGTGCCTGTGGCATATGGAAACTCCCGGGCCAAGGATCAAATTGAGGGCACAAATGCAACAACCTACCACAGCTGCAGAAACAGCAGATCTTTAGCCTTCAACACCACACAGGAACTTTTTTCTACTTTCTTGTGTAGTAGACCAAATTTCTATTTCTTCTTCACATTTTTCCTTCCTTCTTTCCTTTCTTCTTTTCCTTTCTTTCTTTCTCTCTCTCTCTCCCTCCCTTCCTTCCTCCCTCTCTCTCTCTCTCTCTCTTTCTGTATGCATGTCTGTCTGTCTGTCATTTTAGGGCCCCACAAATGGTACATGGAGGTTCCCAGGCTAGCGGTTGAGTCAGAGCTACAGCTGCCAACCTACACCACGGCACCCTCATGGATCCTAGTCAGGTTTGTTACCTGATGAGCCACAAAGGGAATTCCTCTTCCTTCCTTTTTTAAAACTGTCTTCAGATGTCTGTTCCTCCATAAAAGTTCTTTCCATTCACGAAGAAGGGAAAATATCTACCTCTTCCAAACATTTCTCCTACAATCCCATCCCTTGTCTAAGCCAAACCCAATCTCAAAAGCAAACATTTAAAGCCATTAGTTCCTTTGGTCTCTTCTGACCACAAAGAAGACCGTGTCTTCAATGTGGTCTATGGCAACCTACCAAGCGAGAAAGCCTAAGTTTAACAGATCTGGTGATAAAAGCATCATAAAGTGGTTTTACTAATCTTTTGAGAACTTCTAAAACATTTTTATTATTCCTGAGTCATTATAACCTTCATGCCGAACGAGTTATACTACCATTTTAAGTCTTTCAAAAGACAGAATCATTTTAATTCCGCAGCATCAGCAGTTTTAAAGAGGAGCATCCCATTCCATATGAGAGCCAGTCAAACGTGTACCTGGGTGACATGGGATCTGGTTCATTTTCCATTATTTTGACATATTTTAACAAAAGCTAAATGATGACTCAGAAATACTGTAACAATTTTTTTTTTTTTTAACCATATGGGTGACTAGACTAGATAACCTCTCAGGTTCCTTCCAACTCAGATTTGTAATTCAATTACAAGTTGTTATAAGTAGTTTCTCCCCTCATGTTTGCTTCGAAGGCCTCAACTAAAGTCACAAAGAATAATTCTCGGCCACAGGATATCACTATATAATTCTTAGTATCCAAGACAGCATATTAATAAGATAATCAACTTTCAATAACTTGACAAAGATGTTTCGAAATACTCTCATTTTTTGAAGTTTCTTGCATGAGTTCTTTGATGTTTAGTATGTTGGGATTGGAGGAGTGGGAATATAAGAAAAAGTAAGACGGTAGCATTAATTTTAATTAATTAGATATAAACAAATTATACACAAATTCCAGAATTTCTACTGCCACAGTAGAAATTCAATGAATGTTTGATTACAGAAAAAAAGGGTGGCAGGGAAGGAAAGATGGGAGGTAAGAGAAGAAAGAGGATAGCAGGAGAAAAGAGAGAGAAGGAAGAAGCAAAGGAAAGCAAAAGAGAAAGAGTTCAGCAGGTGCTATAAAATATCTGTAAGGGGGTGTTCCCTTGTGTCCCAGTGGGTTAAGGATCTGATGTTGTCACTCCAGTGGCTCAGGTTGTTACTGTGGCATGAATTTGACCCCCTGGCCTGGGAATGTCCACATGTAGTGGGCATGGGCAAAAAAACGTGTAGGGAAAGGAGCTATACATAGTATATATTTTTGTCTATTTAGTAGAATGTATTTCATTTTACTCTAAGAAAGTGCTTAAAAATTCTTGCGGAGTTCCCGTTGTGGCACAGTGGTTAACGAATCTGACTAGGAGCCATGAGGTTGAGGGTTCGATCCCTGGCCTTGCTCAGCAGGTTAAGGATCCAGCGTTGCCATGAGCTGTGGTGTAGGTCACAGATGCGGCTCGGATCCCGAGTTGCTGTGGCTCTGGTATAGGTCGGCAGCTACAGCTCCGATTAGACCCCTAGCCTGGGAACCTCCATATGCCATGGGAGCAGCCCAAGAAAAGGCAAAAAGACAAAAAAAAAAAAAAGAAAATTCTTGCCAGTGTGGTCAGTTTTCAGGATCTTCTCTAAACATGTCACTTACTATGACGCCATTAAGACAAAATAATGCATTTTTACACCTCTATTATCCATTGTATCATTCTCCATACAGGATTTACAATTATTTGCTTACATGTCAGTCTCTTACACAAAACTGTGAGGTATTGAGAAAATAGCTTTCTATTCTCTGTATTTCTGACACTTTAGCAATATAGTGTCTGGCACAAAGAAGGTGATCAATAAAATGTGGATGGATGAATGGATCAATGCACGAATGTTCCAGAATGGATAACATCAGCAGTTCCTGTTGTGACTCAGCAGGTTAAGAAACAGACTAGTATCCATGAGGGTGCAGGTTCCATCCTGGCCTCATTCAGTGGATTAAGGATCTGGCATTGCCACAAGCTGTGTTGGAGGTTGCAGATGTGGCTCAGATCCAGTGTTGCTGTGGTTGTTTGTGGCTGGCAGTCTCAGCTCTGACTGGACCCCTAGCTTCCTGGGAACTTCCATATGTGGCCCTAAAAAAAAAAGAGGGGGTGGTTCCCATGGTAACTCAGTGATAATGAGCCTGACTAGTACCCATGAAGATGTGGGTTCGATCCCTGGCCTTGCTCGGTGGGTTAAAGGATCTGGTGTTGCTGTGAGCTGTGGTGTAGGTCGCAGATGGCTCAGATCTGGCATTGCTGTGGTCGCAGTATAGGCTGGCAGCTGTGGCTGATTCAACCCCTAGCCTGAGAACTTCCATATGCTGCCAGTGCGGCCCTAAAAAGACAAAAAAAAAAAAAAAAAAAAAAAGAATGGGGAGGTCCCATCGTGGCTCAGTGCAAACGAATCTGACTAGCATCCATGAAGACGCAGGTTCGATCCCTGGCCCTTGCTCAGTGGGTTAAGGATCTGGTGTTGCCATGAGCTGTGGTGTAGGTTGCAGACACAGCTTGGGTCTGGTGTGGCTGTGGCATAGGCCGGCGGCTACAACTCCAATTCAACCCCTAGCCTGGGAACTTCCATATGCCATGGGTGTGGCCCTAAAAAGATAAAAAAAAAAAAAAAAAAGAATGGATGCAATGAGAAGAAGATGAGTAAGCGATGGATTTTCTAAGATATACTTAATTATACAAGAACAATATACTTTGGCCCGTCGACAATAGGAACTGATGTAAAATTTACCATGACATTAAAGGGTTCCCTACAGACTAAAGGAGAATTAGATCATCTATCATGATAGTCACATAGGTATAATAAATTTGTGAGTGCATGTAGTATAGGTACATATACAGATATTTTAAAATATTTCAAATGATACTTTAAAAATACATACCTGGCAAAACACAGGTTTATGGATACTGGAAAAAAATTGCAACAGCTCCTCTGAATCCCTGTAGTCACTAGGGAGTTTATCTACACAAAGGCACTTAGAATGAATGAGCTCTGCAGCCAATAGATTAACATCCATCCACTGTGCAAAGAGAGCTGATGCTCCCAACTGTTTACCCAATAGCTCTAACCGAGCCTTTGCAGCAAAGTCCTTCTTCATGTATTCCACAAATCCATAGCCTTTGGAACAGCCAGTGACTTCACTGTAGACCAGAAAACATCTCTCGATATTTCCATAAGCACGAACGAGTTCTTCAAACTCTTCTAATGTAAAAGAAGTGGGTAAGTTGGTAATACACAGCAAAGCATCTGTTGGCTGGAGCTGGACTATTAAGTCTTTTCCTCGAAAAGAATATTGATGAAACGTCTGAATTGCTTTCTGGGCTTGTTCACCATTCAATAAGGTAACAAAAGCTGGAAGAAGAATGTATGAGAGTTTTCTGAGCCAGTGTTTTCAAACATTTTGGACCATGATCCATGGTAAGAAATACATGGTTTATACCTGTGCCTCAGTACAATACAGATTGAAATTTCTGGAACACCATTCCATGTGTGATGCACGCTGATATTTTCTATTCTATTTCACTATTTTTATTTATTTATTTATTTATCTTTTTTCCATTTCTTGGGCTGCTGCTGGCATATGGAGGTTCCCAGGCTAGGGGTTGAATCAGGGCTGTAGCTGCCAGCCTACGCCAGAGCCATAGCAATGCGGGATCCAAGCCACGTCTGCGACCTACACCACAGCTCACAGCAACGCTGGATCCTTAACCCACTGAGCAAGGCCAGGGATCGAACCCTCAACCTCATGGTTCCTAGTCGGATTTGTTAACCACTGAGCCACAACGGGAACTCCTTTTTTCACTATTTTTAAATGCTGACATCTCCACTTAACTAATTTCAAAACCAGTAAAGTATAGAAAGTATATTAGGAGCTCCACTATATTCTATGGGAATTGGGGGGTAATCTTTTCAAACTACATACAAATTTGATATTTTTCCTCCAATATCACATGCTGTAAAAATTTACAAACCTTTCTTCTCAGCAAGTTCTAAAAGACCCTGTGTGATAACAACAACTTAAAAAACCAAAAGCATAGCAAAAAGATAGCAAAATGCCCAGAAGAAGCCAATTCTTTCTCCAATTTACATATATGTGTCCTTAAAATCAAACATACTGAAACAAAGTACACACACACACAATCTGGTATGCTCTTTGGATGAACAAGATGGTATGAAAAGATCACAGGATTATGATATTAGACAAGTAGATTAACTTTGAAATTTGTGAAACAAACAAACAAAAAATCCTGTCTACCTAATTAAGTTGTTCCGGCATCAAGCAATAAATACACATGGCAATTTATAAAATCTAAAACATGATACAAATATGAAGTTCGAAATCAATGAAATATCATGCACACATCTAGTAAAATTAAAATGTAGTCTTAGGAGTTCCCGTCGTGGCGCAGTGGTTAACGAATCCGACTAGGAACCATGAGGTTGCGGGTTCAGTCCCTGCCCTTGCTCAGTGGGTTAACGATCCGGCGTTGCCGTGAGCTGTGGTGTAGGTCGCAGACGCGGCTCGGATCCCGCGTTGCTGTGGCTCTGGCGTAGGCCGGTGGCTACAGCTCCGATTCAACCCCTAGCCTGGGAACCTCCATATGCCGCGGGAGCGGCCCAAGAAATAGCAACAACAGCAACAACAACAACAGACCAAAAGACAAAAAAAAAAAAAAAAAAAAAAAAAGTAGTCTTATCAAACTGTTTATCTATTGTCATAAAAACAAAGAATATAAAGATTTTAAGGAGTTTCCTGTGGCACAACAGGTTAAGGATTTGGCATTGTCACTGCAGCAGCTTGGGTCATTGCTGTGGTTCAGGTTCAGTTCCTGGCCTGGAAACTTCTGCATGCTGTGGGTGCAGCTTTAAAAAAAAAAAAAAAAAAAAAAAAGGTTTCTGGCAATATAAGAAAAGTTTAAAACGCTAATTAAAAGAAACAACACAGGGCAAACTGTAAATTACAAGACACTGCTCCCTCAACGTTCCTGCCTCTCTGGAATATTCGGTGGAGTTGCTCCATCTGAGCATCTAACTTACTAAAATTCAGTGATAACAACATGGCAAATCTATCCATAGCGAGGGAGAAAGAAAGCTTTAAATAGTGTGGACAATCCTGCCTGTCCTTTCACTCAATCTGCTCTTCCCTCAGTTGGTCTCAGAGCCCATGCGGTTCTCAGACTGTGAGCATCTCACCACCCTGAGCGTGATGCTAACATTTAAAGAAATACGGTTTTCATTTAACGGGACCACCACATACAAGGGAACGACTTACAAAGGGACAGCTAACTCTTCCAACACTAGGGGTAAAATAGGTTTGCTGCACTTATTGAGAGACTATCCCTAGGTTTCCAACATCCGTTACTCAAGAACCTGAGTTATTTTGATTCTGTGCTTTTCTCTCCTTATGCTGACACAGAATGCCACTTAATGATATTCTGCTAAAACTAGCAGACAAGCCAACAACAATTTGTAGGACTAGTTATATTCCTGTATCAGCCCATAAGCTCATCAGTTCATATTTGATTTGAATTCTCAGGATATTGGAAACTTTTAACCATGCCTTCACTTCCTTGATAAAGTTCTTCCTGATTTTCTTTCACACCTGCCCAAGCACTCCTTCCCCATTTCCTTTGCTATATTTTTCTGCTCCACTCACCCCTGTAAGGTGGTAACACTTAAGGCTGCTTCCTGGCAGAGTCACATACAGTAACACCAGTATCCTGTTCAATAGGATACTTGAACAGTATCCCTATTCAAGCAGTGGGATACTGTTTCCCCGTCTACCTTCCCATCTCTACAGATCAAGGTACAGATCAATACCCCTGAGAGCAGCCCATGTGACATCTGGACAGCAGTTCTTTCTGGCACAGCTACAGTGTGCTTCTTACCGTTTACTCTCCAGACTTTGTGAAGCCACTAGATTCCTTTAGTTATTTATTTTGCTTTTTAGGGCTGTTCCCGTGGCATATGGAGGTTCCCAGGCGAGAGGTCGAATCAGAGCTACAGCTGCCAGCCTACACCACAGTCACAGCAACATGGGACCCGAGACGCGTCGGTGACCTACACCACAGCTCATGGCAATGCCAGATCCTTAACCCACTTTTCGAGGCCAGGGATAGAACCTGCAATCCTCATGGATACTAGTGGGGTTCGTTACCACTGAGCCACAACAGGAACGCCATGTCTTGATTATTGTGAATAGTGCTATGAACTTGGGGTACATTTTATTTTTTGGCTGCACCCACAGAATGTAGAGTTTCCTAGGCCAGCTACTGACCCAAAGCCTCGGCAGTGACAATGCTGGATCCTCAACCTGCTGCACTACCAGGGGAACTTGGGGGTACATTTTAAATACTTCTTATAATGCAAATTTGATGGTAATGAATTCTTTCAGCTTTTATATAAATAAAAAACATCTTTCTTCACCCTCACTTTTAAAAGATATTTTTGGTGAGTAAATAATTCTGTGGGATTTTTTGTGTTAAAATGACACACAAGGAATTTCCGACGAGGCGCAGCGGAAACGAACCCGACTAGGAACCATGAGATTGCGGGTTCAACCTCTGGCCTTGCTCAGTGGGTTAAGGATCCAGCGGTGCTGTGAGCTGTGGTGTAGGTCGCAGACGTAGCTTGAATCTGGCATTGCTGTGGCTGTGGTGTGGGCCAGCGGCAACAGCTCCGATTAGACCCCCAGACTGGGAACTTCCATATGCCGCAGGAGCGACCCTAAAAAGACAAAAAAAAAAAAAAAAAAAGACACATAACATTACATTAGTTTCAGTTCACAAGTAACAATTCAATATATATATACACACACGGTGAAATAACTGTCCTAATAAGTCTAGTTAACATTCATCATCATACATAGTTACAAAAATTTAGGGAGGGGTGGAGATGAGAACTTCTAAGATCTACTTTCTTAACAACTTTCAAAAGCATTACAGTACTTGAGTTCCCGTCCCTCAGTGGTTAATGAATTGGACTAATGCATCAGACTAGGAACCATGAGGTTGAGGGTTCGATCCCTGGCCTTGCTCAGTGGGTTAAGGATCCGGTGTTGCCATGAGCTGTGGTGTAGGTCGCGGACAAGGCTCGGATCCAGCGTTGCTGAGGCTCTGGTGTAGGCCGGTGGCTACAGCTGCGATTCAACCCCTGGCCTGGGAACCTCCATGTGCCGCAGGAGCAGCCCTAGAAAAGGTAAAAAGACAAAAAAAAAAAAAAAAAGGCGCTACAGTACTATTAACTACAGTAGCCATGTATACATTACATGCCATGACAATTATTTTATATGGAAGTTTTTACCTTAGGACTCCCTTCACCCATTTTCCTGCTATCTGTACCCCTGGCAACACCAGTATGTTCTCTGTATCTATGAGTTCATGTTTTGTTTGTTTGTTTTAAGATTTCACCTATAAGTGAGATCATACAGTATTTGTCTTTCTCTATCTGACTTATTCCTTAGAATAATGCTCTCAAGGCCCAACCATCTTGTCACAAATGGCAAGATTTTTTTTTTTTTTTTAATCTTTTTGCCTTTTCTAGGGCAGCACCCGAGGCAATTGGAGGTTCCCAGGCTAGGGGTCTAATCGGAGCTGTAGCCTCCGGCCTACATCACAGCCACAGCAACTCAGGATCTGAGCCACGTCTGCGACTTGCACCACAGCTCACAGCACCGCTGGATCCTTAACCCACTGAGCAAGGCCAGGGAGCGAACCTGAAACCTCATGGTTGTAGTCAGACTTGTTAATCACTGAGCCTGGACAGGAACTCCAGATTTCATTCTTTTTTTAGGCTAATAGCCCATTGTTTACATGTATCACATCTTTATCCATTCAGCCATTGGTAACCACCTAGGTTCTTTCCATGTCTTGACTATGGTAAATAACACTGCAATGAACATGGGGGTGCATTTTTTTTTGTTTTTGTTTTCTTCAGATTAATACCTTGAAGTGGAATTACCACACAACATGGTAGTTCCATTTCTTTTTTTTTTTTTTTTTTTTGGTCTTTTGTCTTTTTAGGGCTGCACCTGTGGCATAGGGGTCTAATCGGAGCTACAGCTGCCGGCCTATACCAAAGTCACAGCACTGGGGGATCTGAGCTGCATCTGCAACCTACACCACAGCTCATGGTAACACCTGATCCTTAACCCACCAAGCGAGGCCAGGGATAGAACCTGCAACCTCATGGTTCCAAGTCAGAGTCGTTTCCACTGTGCCATGAAGGGAACTCTCATTTTTTAATTTTTAAGGAAACTCCATCCTGTTTCCCACAATGGTTATACCACCTTCCATTCCCACCAATAATGCACAAGGGTTCCTTTTTCTTCACATCCTCTCCAACCCTTATGCCTTGTTTTGATAATAGCTAATCTAACAGTAGGAGGTGATGTATCATTGCGGTTTTGATTTGCATTTCACTGATGATTAGTGATATTGAGTACCTTACCATTAATCTGTTGGCCACCTCCTGTATGCCTACTTTGGAAAAATGTCTATTCAGATCCTGTGTCAAGTTTTTAATCAAATCATTTATTCTTCTGCTGAGTAGTATGAGTTCTTTATATATTATGGATATTAGCCCCCTATCAGATATATGATTTGAAATATTTTCTCCCACTAAGTAGGTTGCTTTTTCATTTTAATGGTTTCCTTTGCTGTGCAGAAGACTTTTAGTTTGATGTAGTCTCACTTGTATATTTTTACTACTGTTGCCTTTGTTTTAGTGTCAAATCCAAAAAATCATTGCCAAAACTAGTATGAAGAAACATACTGCATATGTCTTCTTCTAGGAGTTTTAAGATTTCAGATTTTAAAGTTGAAGTCTTTAATCCATTCTGAGTTAATTTTTGTATAAGGCATAAGATAGTGGTCCAAACTCATTATTTTGCCTATGGTTGTCCAGTTTTCCCAACACCTTTTTTTTTTTTGTCTTTTTGCCTTTTCTAGGGCCGCTCCTGTGGCATATGGAGATTCCCAGGCTAGGGGTCGAATCAGAGCTGCAGCCACCAGCCTACACCACAGCCACAGCAACATGGGATCTGAGCCGAGTCTGCAACTACACCACAGCGCACAGCAGCGCCGGATCCTTAACCCATTGAGCAAGGCCAGGGATCGAACCTACAACCTCATGGTTCCTAGTTGGATTTGTTAGCCAGTGAGCCATGATGGGAACTCCTCCCAACACCATTTATTGAAGAGACTGTCCTTTCCCCATTGTGTGTTCTTGGCTCATTTGTCCTAAATTAATTGACCATAAAAGCAGGGGCTTATTTCTAGGCTCTGTATTCTGCTCCATTGATAAACGTTTCTGTTTTTAATGTCAATACTGTTTTAATCACTATAGCTTTGTAATAATATAGTCTGAAATCAGAAAGTCTGAGGCTTCCAGCTTTGTTCTTCTTTCTCAAGACTGCCTGGGGGATTCAGGGTATTTTGCATACCAATTTTAAGAATATTCTATTTTTGTGAAAAATGTCAATGGAATTTTGATAGTGATTGCACTGAATCTGTAGATTGCTTTCCGTGGTGTGGACATTTTAACAATATTCTTTCAGTTCATGAGCTGGAATATCTTCCATTTATTTGTGTCTTCAGTTGCCTTAATTAGTGTCTTAATAATTCTATGGTGAATTTTTTCCTCCTTTTCAGCAAAGAAAGAAAAGATTCTGCCCCACAGTCTTCTCACCTGAACTGTTTCCAAGAAATACACAGTCATCTTTGTCTTTTTCCATTTAAACATAATATGTCCTTTTTTAGGGGCTGTTTTTAAGATACTCCTTTTTTATTTCCCTGTTTAGAGCTGCACCTGTGGCATATGGAAGTTCCAGAGCCAGGGGTCAAATCAGAGCTGCAGCTGCAGGCCCATACCACTTGGTTGTAATTTTGTTTTTTTGTTTTTTGTTTTGTCTTTTTGCCACTTCTTGGGCCGCTCCTACGGCATATGGAGGTTCCCAGGATAGGGGTCTAATGGGAGCTGTAGCCACTGGCCTATGCCAGAGCCACAACAACGCTGGACCCGAGCCCCGTCTGCGACCTACACCACAGCTCACGGCAATGCTGGGTTCTTAATCAACTGAGCAAGGGCAGGGATGGAACCTGCAACCTCATGGTTCCTAGTCGGATTCGTTAACCACTGCGCCACGACGGGAACTCCTAATTTTGTTGTTTTTATCAGAGAAGGTGAGCCCTAGTCCTTCTATTCTGCCATCTTAATCCCATCCCATGTCTGGTAATTTTAAACTGGATACCAGACACTGTAAATTTTTACCTTACTGGGTATTGAGTGTTTTTGTATTTATATATTCTTAAATTTCGTTTTAGGTTGTGGTAAAGATATCAGGAATGAACTAGATCCTTTCTGGTCTTGCTTTTAAATTTCTAGCATCATTAGTCTAGGCTTAATTTTCTCCACTCTTAAGAAAAAAACCCAAATTCCTGATCAATCATGAATTATGGTGTCTATCATCCTAGTTGGTAGGAATAGCACCATTCCTGGCCCTGCATGAGCTGCAGTGCCTTTGTCAATATTCATAACATTGAAATTGTACATAACCTACAAACCAGTAATCCGCTTGTGGTGAAAGAGCTGCGATGTATACTAGAACACAAGTAAAAGTATATTCATGGCAGTATTACTTGAAATACTGGAAAAGTTAAAGTTTCCTAAAGGCCTATCAATAATGAATAGATTGGAGTTACCATCATGGCACAGTGGAAATGAATTCAACTAGGAACTATGAGGTTGTGGGTTCAATCCCTGGCCTTTCTCAGTGGGTTAAGGATCGGGTGTTGCTGTGAGCTGTGGTGTAGGTCGCAGACATGGCTCGGATCCCACATTGCTGTGACTGTGATGTAGGCCAGAAGCTGTAGCTCCAATTCAGCCTATAGCCTGGGAACCTGCACATGCCACTAGTGCAGCCCTAAAAAGCAAAAAAAAAAAAAAAGAATAGATTTATCAATGATGATAAGTTCACAGGACAGACTAATATGTGGGAGTTTAAATCAATGAACTAGAGCTACATGTATCAGTGTGAAAAGATCCAAAATACAAGGCAGAGGTAAAAAAAGAAAAAAGAAACAAGTTTCCAAATGAAAAATACATTAGAATACTATTGAGGTTAAGGTTTTAAAAACACTATACAGTAAAATTTTAGTTGGGATGCTTTGACAAGAAACAGCTCCACAATTTCAATAGCTTCACAAAACAAAGGTGTTTTTTCCTCTTGTTTTTCATGCTGCACATCCCATGCTGTAAGGACGGAAGGGAGGGAAGGTGAAAGCTTCGCCCATTACAGTCACTCTGGAACCTGTGTTTAAAAAGGTTCTACAACCTTCCTCAATCACTTTAGCAAGTGGAAGGGTGAGCAATGGATCCTACTAGCTCCATAATCTTCCACCTAGAGGGAATATATCTCATTCATACTGCACTTCATTCATCGAAAAAAGCAAATCACATGTCCACTGGTAACTTCAAAGAGGGAGAGAGCAGCACTATCTTATCTCATGCCCAGATAAAAAAGAAAAAGAATCTGTGAACAGCTTTAAGGACTATCACAATAGAATGGCACAGACTGGAAAACATGCGTCAAATTCATAAATTCTTGCCCTTTTGTAAGGAGTGAGGGAGGGAATGGAATCAGAGAGGGACAGGAATTGGATTTCATCTTTAACTGTAATATTCATTTTTTTAATAATTGTCTTTATAAGTTTAAAAAAAATGCAGAATTCCTGACCATAGTATTAGAGGTATTTATTCTAGATCTCCATTAGGGCTCTATCATCTGTATGATATTTTTAAGGACAAAAAATACTTTTAAAAAGTTCTCTTGTGGTGCAGTGCATTAAGGATCCACCATCATCACTGCAGCAGCTTGGGTCACTGCTGTGGGCATGGGTTCGATCCCTGGCCTGGGGAATTCCACAGGCTGCTGGTGCAGCCAAAAAAACGAAACTTAAAAAAAGACTTTTTATTGAGGTATAATCAACATATAACATTACAGTTTCAAGTATACAACATAATGACTTGATATCTGTATGTACTGTGAAATAATCACTACAGTTAGTCTAGTTAACATCTATTACCATACATAGTTACGATTTTTTCTTGGGATAAGAACTTTTGGGATCTACTCTCTTAGCAACTATCAAAAGTGAAACACAGTATTATTAACTATAATAATCATTCCTGTACATTACACTCTCAGTACTTATTTTATAACTGGCAGTTTGTACCTTCTGGCACTCTTTGCCCATTTCATCAAACCCTTACAAAAAACATTTTAAAAACACAAAATATTTCAATAAAATATTTGCTAATTTGGGAGTTGGTATATACATAATGACATAATGGTTATATCATCCTTTCACTTATTTTTTTCATCTCAGAGAGATGTTTTTAAACATTTATATACCTTATGTACACAAAGAAAATAAATCTAGTTTAGACTTTAATCTCAGATATAGAACAAATACACAGAACTATTAAACGTTTTTCCCAATTTGTATAACAGTCAAATCATAATCTATTCACTAAGTTCAATAATATATTACTAAAACTGAAGGATACTATGCATATCAAGAAAATTCATTGTTATATAACATTAGAATGTTCATTATAAAAATTCATAAAGCTCTAGCAATATTATATAATTTATATCTTTAAAACCAATGCAAATTCAATCTTTTGCCTTTTTTTTTTTTTTTTTGCTTTTTTAGGGCCGCACTTGTGGCATATGGAGGTTCCCAGGCTATTGGGAGGTTCCCAGACTAGCGGTCCAATTGGAGCTACAGCTGCGAGCTACAGCTGCTGGCCTACACCACAGCCACAGCAATGCCAGATCTGAGCTGCATCTGCGACCTACACCAAATCTCATGGCAATGCCGGATCCTTAACCCACTGAGTGAGACCAGGCATTGAAACCTCAACCTCATGGTTCCCAGTCAGATTCATTTCCACTGCATCATGACGGGAACTCCTTTTTGCCTATTTATTTTTTTTTTTTGTCTTTTTTTTTTGTTGTTGTTGTTGTTGTTGTTGTTGCTGCTATTTCTTGGGCCGCTCCCGAGGCATATGGAGATTCCCAGGCTAGGGGTTGAATCGGAGCTGTAGCCACTGGCCTACGCCAGAGCCACAGCAACGCGGGATCCGAGCTGCATCTGCGACCTACACCACAGCTCACGGCAACGCCGGATCGTTAACCCACTGAGCAAGGGCAGGGACCGAACCCGCAACCTCATGGTTCCTAGTCGGATTCGTTAACCACTGCGCCATGACGGGAACTCCATTTTTTGCCTATTTTTAATTGATTTATAATATTACATTAGTTTTGTGTGTACAACCTAGTGATTCCAAATGCTTATGGGTTATACTCCATTTAAATTTTTACAAAATATTGGTTACATTCCCTGCACTGTACAATATGTTCTTGTAGCTTATTTTATACATAATAATTTGTACCTCTTAGTCCCCTACCCTTATCTTGCCATTACCTGCTTCCTCTCCCACAGATAGCCACTACTTTGTTGTCTGGATCTGTGAATGTTTCTGTTTCATTCGTTTTATTTTTCAGATTCCATATATAAGTGATAAAATACAGTATTTGTCTTTCTCTGTCTGACTTACTTCATTAAGCAAAAGACTCTCCAGGTCTATTCATACTGTTGCAAAAGGCAAAAATTTCATTTTTTTTTTTATGGCTGAATGGTATTCCATTCTCTGTGTGAGTGTGTGTGTGTGTGTATACACATAAACTCTTCTTTATTCATCTGTTGATAGACACTCAGATTACTCCCATATCTTGGCAACTATAAATAATGCTGCTATGAACACTGGGGTACAAGTATCCTTTTTTTTTTTTTTTTGTATTTTCTAGGGCTGCTCCCGCGGCATATGGAGGTTCCCAGGCTAGGGGTCTAATCGGAGATGTAGCCGCCGGCCTACACCGCAGCCACAGCAACGCGGCATCCGAGCCTCATCTGCGACCTACACCACAGCTCATGGCAACGCCAGATCCTTAACCCACTGAGCAAGGCCAGGGATTGAACCTGCAACTTCATGGTTCCCAGTCAGATTCGTTAACCACTGAGCCACGACGGGAATTCCACAAGTGTCTTTCTGAATTAGTGTTTTCACTTTCTTCAGATATTTACCCAGGAGTGGAGTTACTGATCCCACGGTAGTTCTATTTTTAGTTGTGAGGAAGCTCAGTACTGTTTTCCCCAGGGGCTACACAATTTACATTCCCATCAACAGTCCCCTTTCTCTGCATTCTTCACAACATTTGTGACTTGTGCTCTTTTTGGTAACAGTCATAGTGACAGGTGTGAAGTGACACTCCTGTGGTTGTGATTTATAGTTCTCTGATGACTAGTGATGCTGAACATCTTTTCCTGTGCCTGTTTTCTTTGGGAAAAATTCAGGTCTTCTGCCCATTTTTTAATCAGGTTGTTTGGTTTTTTGATCTTGAGTTGTAATGAGCTCAATGTAATGATCTATTTTAGATATCAACCACTTATCGGTCATGTCATTTACAAATATTTCCCCCATTCAGTAGGTTTTTTCATTTTGTCAACAGATTTCTCCATTGGGCAAAAGCTTTTTCATTTAATTAGGACCCATTAATTTTTGCATTTGTTTCCTTTGCCTTAGGAAGGATATAAAAAAATGGTATGATTTATGTCAAAGAGTGTTCTGCCATTGTTTTCTTCTTGGATTTTTATGATTTTCAGCCTTATATTTAGGTCTTTAATCCAGTGAATTTAATTTTGTATATGGTATGAGAAAATGTTCCAATTGCATTCATTTACAAGAGCTGTCCAATTTTCTCAGCACCATTTCTTGAGAGACTGTCTTTTCCCCATTGCATGTTCTTACCTTCCTTGTCTTAGAATAATTGATCATAAGTGTCTGGGTTTATTTCTAGCCTTTCTATTCTGTTCCATTGATCTATTCATCTGGTTTTATACCAGTATCATACTGTTTTGATCACTGTAGCTTTTGTGTATAGTCTGAAGACAGGGCACATGATACATCCAGCTCTGTTCTTTTTCAAGATTGCTTTGGCTATTTGGGGTCTTCTGAGTTTCCATACATATATTTGTTCTACTTCTGTGACTAATGCTATCCAAATGGTACTGGATATGTAGATTGCCTTGGGTAGTATGGTTGTTTTAGCAATATCACTTCATCCATTCACTCTGTGAAAAACAGTATATCTTTCCATCTGTTTATAGCATCTTCAATTTCTTTCATCAGAGTCTTACAGTTTTCTGAGTACAGATCTATTACCACCTTAGATTTATTCCTAGGTTTGGTTTCTGCTTTTTTTATGTGATGGTGAATGGAACTGCCTTTCTTAATTTTTGGTAGTGCATTATTAGTGCATAGAAATGCAACAGATTTCTGCGTATTAATGTTGTACTCTGCAATTGCATTGAATTCATTGATGAATTTTTGGTGGCATCTTTAGAATTTTCTATGTATAGTGTTGTGTCATCTGCATACAGCGACAGTTTTACTTCTCCCTTTCCAATCTGGATTCTTTTTCTTTTTATTATCTGTACGCTGTGGCTAGGACTTCCAAAACTATGAAGAATAAAAGTGGCAAGAGTGGGCATCCTTGTCTTGGTGCTAATCTTAGAGGAAATGTTTTCAGCTTCTCACCATTGAGTATGATATTAGCTATGTGCTTATCATACGGCCTTTGTTGAAAGTTTCAATCATAAACAGATGTTGAATTTTGTCAAAAGCGTCTTCTGCATCTATTGAGATGGTCATGATTTTTATGCTTCAGTTTAATATGGTGTATCATACTGATTGATTTGTAGATACTGAACTATCCTTGCATCACTGGGATAAAGCCTGCTCTACCATAGTATATGACGCTTTCAATGTATTGTTGATTTCAGGTTGCTAATAATTTGTTCAGGATTTTTACATCTATGTTCATCAGTGATACTGTCCTGTGCTTTTCTTTTTGTGGTGTCTTTGGTTTCGGTATCAGGGTGATGCTGGCCTTGTAAAGTGAGTTCAGAAGTATTTCTTCCTCTGCAATTTTTTTCAAATAGTTTGAGGACAAGTGCTAACTATACTTTAAATATTTAGTTGAATTCACCTGTGAACCCATCTGGTGCTAGACTTCTGTTTGTTGTGAGTTTTTGTTACTCATTCAATTTAAATGCTCAGGTAACTGGTCTCTTCACATTTTCTATTTTTTCCTGGTTCCAATCTGGGTGGTTATACATTTCTAGCAGTTCATCCATTTCTTCTAGGTCATCCATTTTATTGGCATATAGTTGCGAATAGTAGTATGCCTGATGTTGTTTCTAAAGTCTCTTAAATTGTCATTTCTTTTCATTTTTTCTTCTGTTCAGCTTCGATAATTTCTACTACTGTCTTCCAGCTCACTGACTTGATGCTCTGTACCATTTAATCTACTCTTGATGCCGTCTAGTGTATTTTTCATTTCAGATATTGTATTTTTCATCTCTGGTTCCTTATATCTTCGAACTCCTTGTTAAAAACATTAACGTCTCACCCTGTTCCTCCTTTCTTCTCCAAAGTTCTCTGATCATCCTAACAATCACTACCTTTAACTATTTCGCAGGTATATTGCCTATTTCCACTTCCTTTAGTGCTTCTGGAGTTTTATCTTATTCTTTCATTTGGAACATGTTCCTTTGTCACCTCACTTTTCCTAACTTGCTGTTTCTTCCTCTGTGTACCTGGTAGGTTGGTTACACGTCCCAACCTTGAAGAAATGGTATTTTGAAGACGTCCTATGTATGCCAACAGCACATGCCTTTCCGGTCATTAGAGTTCCAGGCTCTGGGGGGGGGTACCCTCTATGTGGGCTGCATGAGTCCTTCTATTGTTGGGGGTTGACTATTGTGGGAAGTGTGGTAGGTGTGGCTACCTGCTCTGGTTGGTTGCCAGGCCCTGCCTTCTAAGGCGGCTGCCAGTGGTTGGTTGGTGGGACCGTGTCTCAAGCTGAAGAGCCCCAGGAGATTCAGGAACTAGTTCTGCCTCTCTCGTTGGCAGAGATGCATTCTAGGGGGTAGGGTGGTTGCAGGGCTAAGGTTCCTAATCTAGTTTCAGCCTGCTGCTGGATGAGGCTGCTTCCTGATATGTCTGGCTGCAAGTTCTGGTGTCCTAAAGCTACTGCTATCCCACTGGCTGGATTCTGGGTCAGCTGGCTAAGAAGCCCAAAGAATCTTGGAGCTGGTGTTGGCCTGCTGGTGCGCAGGGTTGGGGCCCAGGGTGTCCCAGGGCTAGTGCCAGCTCACTGGTAGGCAAAGACAGGCCCCAGGTTTTCTAATTACAGGGCCCTGGGGTTCACAAAGCTGGTGTCTCTCCATGAGTAAGTGGTGCTGGATCCCAGGTACCATGGACTACAGGGTCTAAGATGCCTTAGATATGGTATTGGCCTGCTGGTGGGCAGGGCCAGGGCCTGGGGGGCCCAGGGCTGGTTTCATCCTGCTGTTGTGTTGGCTAGATCCTGCAGGGCACACTGTGGTGCTATGGTAGTCCTGAAGCTGTGTCTACCCACTGGTGTGTCGGGTTGGGGTCCAGGAGACTGGTGCCTGCCCACTGGTGGGTAAAATCAGGGTCTGGGGCCTGTGCCACCCCACTGGCAGGCAGAATTGGGTCCTGGGGCCTCTGACGTCAGGGACCAGGGATCCCAGAGCTGGTGTCAGACCACTGGTGGGTGAAGCTGAGGGCCAGGGGCCATCAAGACTCCTGCTGGCTCACTGATGGGTGGAGCCAGGTCCCAGGATCTCTGGCTGCAGGACTCTGGATATCCTTGAGCTGGTTTTTGCCCATTGGTGCATGGGGCTGGTTCCTGAATCTGGTGGCTGCGGAGTCCTGAGTGTCCTAAAGCTGGTGTTTGCCTCCAGGCAGGTGGTGCTGGTTCCTGGGGCAGCTGGTCTGAGAGGCTCAAAGTGTTTTAGAGCTGGTGCAGGCCTGCTGGTAAGTGGGCTGGCTCCTGCCATAGCGAGCTTCAAGGTTGTGGTAGTCTTGGGGCTGGTGCCTGCCTAATGGTGTGTATGGCTGATACTCGTGATATCCTGGGGCTTGTGTCTGCCACTTGAGTGTGAGTCTGGTTGAGAAGCTAGAGCCAGCTCCCTGGTGGGCAGGGCCACAGGGTCTTGGGGCTGGTGCCTGCCCCCTGGTGGTTCAGGTTGGATCCTGTGGTCTCTGGCTACAGGGCCCTGGGGGTCCTGGCTCCTACTTACGGACTGATATGTGGGCTGGTCCTCGCCCCTCTGGTAGACAGAGCCAGGTGCTAGGGTGGCTGTGGGCTCAAGAGGTTGTAAGGCAGCCTGCCTGTTGGTGAGGAAGCTGTGTCCCTACCCTGTTAGTTGTGTGGCCTGATGCATCCCAGAATGGCTGGTGGGCAGGGTCAGGTCAGGCACTAATAAGCTAGAAGAAGTATTTCAAAATGCTGCTTGCCAGCACCAGTGTCCATTGGTAAAAGGAGCTCCCCAACGGCTGTCACCAATACCATATGAATTTATGTGATTAAAATTTAGAATAATAATATTATCTTCAGAAAATAAAGGATGTGACATTTATATTGCTTAATGCTTAAGAATTTCATAGATTAGCTTAAGAATAAAAAGACACTAAGCTTTTTTGATCGATAATGACAACAGGCAGAATTAAAATAAATTCAGATGCTTAGAATGGAAATCTTACCTGTTCGCTTATTTCTGTCTACATAACAATACTTTAACTCATAGTCTTGTAATAAATCGTGAACTTCCTGAAAGAGACAAAACAGGAACCTAATAAACACACGAATGACATTTAGTGGGTAATCCAGCTGTATTTGCCTATCATCATCACTGCCACCACCACCCCTCCATGTAAAAAATCTTCCATGGGTCTCCATCACTTACTGACTGACTTATTTATTTTTAATTTCTTATTAGAGTATAGCTGATCCACAAAGTTGTGCCAAATTATTCTGTACAGCAAAGTTACTCAGTCATATATATATATATATATATATATATATTCATATTCCCCTTCTTATATTATCTTCCATCATGGTCTATCCCAAGAGACTGGATATAGTTCCCTGTGCTGTACAGTAGGATGTCATTGCTTTATCCATTCTAAATGTAATAGTTTGCGTCTACTAACACTAAACTCCCAGTCCATCCCACTCCCTCCCTCTCCCCCTCCATCACTTATTTAAATGAAAGACATTCAAGCAGCAGATATTGGTACTAACCTACCTCCTCAAACACACCTCCCAAAATATCCCTCTACAGCCCATGTTCCTGCTCAGATGAACACTTATTATCTCAGGAGATGACTATGCACATTCTTCACTCTGAATTTATACTGACACCCTGACCTCGCATGGGCCCGACACACCCCTACAGCTCCCAATCGTTACCTGAAATCACATGCATCCTTTGAAAGCCTAGCTCAAATGTTCTTTCACCATGAGGCTCTTTCCAGTTCTTTTCCATAGAACGTCACCTCTCCCACCTCTATGCTAGCAATGGTCATACTTTAAGCCTCTCTTACAGAAATAATACTAAACATTTCTATTTGTATACTATATACTAGGTTTTTAACAAGTATTACACCTGTAGATAGCTGTACTACCAGCATGTAGAAAAAATGAATATAAATTGTAAACCTAATTTATAGATCCCTGGGTATGAAAACAAGTAATAACCACCAAGATGTGGTATATGGTCCAGTTTATTTCCTCTTGGCTCTCTAAGATGTTTAAACTGACTTTGTTTGTTCAGCTTCTATTACTAACCCAGTCTGAACTTTTAAATTCTGCTATCATAACGTCCATCCACCTGGAAAAATAAAGTATATTTCCTCTATTTTGCCCTAATCCTTTCTGTTACATTGATAATACCTATGTAGAGAAACTATATTTTTTTATATTACTTATATTGCTTTGAATATGCTAAGCACTCAAATACTCATTAAAGTGAATATACTTTATTTTGTCATTGACTTGACATTAGCCTTGAAAATTTTACTCATAATATACGACAGATGTAGCTATTATTTTTTAAAGGAATTGGACTATCACATAAGTGGACATGTGGACCTCAGATTAGAGAGGAACAGGCAACCTGTTCTAATTGCCAATGAATCAGCTAAACTGACATTAAGTGCTAGTATGTTCAGTTTGCAATCTAAATTAATTCAATGACATTTTTATAGTTAACATTCATTGAACTTTTACTGGCTACCAGAGCACTGACCTCAGCCTGCTTATTAAAAACCAGGAAACAAGAGCAGTGCAAATTCAAGGAACTTGCCAATCTTACACTTAGTAGTTTGTTGAGTGTAGATTCACCAATTGGTGTGGTTCCAGGGACCACACTCTTAACTTGTATGCTTTACTGTCTTGTTCCTTCCAGGATTAACTGAAAACAGTACACTATCACTAACAGTTACCAAAAAAACACCGCTAGTGCCACAATACATGATCATACAGAAATGGAGAATAAATAAGAGGGCAATTACAAGTTGAGAAATATTTTCCCTTTCAACCCAGTGCAAGGTGGGGGAAGGACGGATATAAAAGGCAAAATATAAAAACGGTGCTGGGTGAAAAAAAGACAGTCATCTTTGACATAAGAAAGAAAGGTAAATTTGATAATTTAGTATTCTTTCCTAGTTAACTCAATATTAGAAATGTTTAAAAATATATATACACATACTGGGGAGTTCCTGTCATGACTCAGTGGTTAACAAATACGACTAGCATCCACGAGGAAGTGGGTTCAACCCCTGGCCTCACTCAGTGGGTTAAGGATCTGGCATTGCCATGAGCTGTGGTGTAGGTCACAGCTGCAACTCAGATCCCAAGTTGCTGTGGCGTAGGCTTGCAGCTGCAGCTCCAATTCAACCCCTAGCCTGGGAACCTCCATATGCTGCAGATGAGGTCCTAAAAAGATAAAAGACAATATATATATTGGACATGGACTTGTTTATATATTACTATTGAAACTGACAGTGTCAACAGCCTGAACCTAGCCAGAACACAGATTGGGACTTGAACCCAAGGTTTTATTTTTGTTTGTTTTTTGTTTGTTTTTTTCTTTCTTTTTGTCTTTTTAGGGCCACACCCATGGCATATGGAGGTTCCCAGGCTAGGGGTCTAATCAGAGCTGTAACTGCCAGCCTATGCTATAGCCAAGGCAATGCGGGATCCGAGCTGTGTCTGTGACCTACACCACAGCTCAGAGCAACGCCAGATCCTTAACCCACTGAGTGAGGCCGGGGACTGAACCTGCAACCTCATGGTTCCTAGTCTGATTCGTTAACCACTGCGCCATGACGGGAACTACTAAACGCAAGGTTTTAAATTAGAATCACTCACCCTGTGTCTGCACTCACTGAGGTTCAGGTTCTTCATGTCTCCACACAGAAGGAATTCAGCGAGAGACAAGGTGATAGGCAAGAAATAGATTTATTAGGATAGGACGCTTGTGAGAGATGCAAGCGGGCAGGCAAGGAGGCTCTGTCCCGGAAGATCCGTGGGCTACAGGTTTATCATCCAAGGAGAGTGGTGGTTGGAAAAGACCGCCTCTTCCTTTCTGGGCGTAGCAGCTTCTCCTTGGTAGCTGGTAAGGCGGGCATTGAAATCAGCAGAAGGGCAGTCCCCAAACTCCAGCCCTTGGTCTGAACCTGAATGCAGGCTTCATTCCACCCCCTCACCCAACTTGAGGCAATTCTCGCACTTCCACTCGTCAAGCAAGCCTGCCTTGTTCCGATGGCTTTTTTGAGCCCTTTATTAACTTACAGTGATGTCCCAACTTACAGAGATTTCCCTATCTATGATCCTCTACTGGGACTTCTACAACGACCTGTGCCTACTCCATCCCTATCGCTAGAGCAATTTTTTTTTATCTTGTAAAGGTCAATGTTTCCTTGGAGAACACTCGTTAGGAAAACACAACTCTCTCAGCTGCACACCATACACATCTTGCCAGAGGGTTAACTTAATACTTTGTATAGAAGGTGACACGGTTTTGTTTGAAGGGATCTACTGCTGTATGCTTTTAGTTGCACAGTCTCTAATCTCTCATTTCACTAGTTAACAGCTGTCAAATGCCAGATAAAGAAAACAGGATACTGCTCTTCGCTTTATTAAGTATCCGTAAACAAATGACATGCTATGTAGCTCACTTAGCTGAAGGAACCACCTGAGACAGAGTTTTCAAAAAAAATTTCGCAAGTTGGAAATTTTGTTTTTAAAACACCCATGTTTCTAATCGTAGCTTCTCTATGTATCAGATGTGGAATACAGATTTTGTGCACTGGGAAACTTTGCAAAGTTTCCTGCAAAGGAAAAAAAAAACAATGTTTTTTCCATGCCCTGGTTGTTTCGACCCATGCAAAAGTGGGTCACCCCTCAATCTGAGCCTCAGCAAGTTGGCCAAATTAAAAACTTAAAACCTGAAAGAGAGTCCTAGCAACCATTTGCCAAAATTCTACTATGCTCCACCACACAAAACCGAAAGGACTACAATTATGTCTCCCTGTACTAATCTAGCTTTCTAATAGTTCCATTAACTTACAAGCTAGTTTATGGAATGAAGCAGCACCTTTGATGAAAACACTCTGTCCTCTGACTGGTAATAATCAATGACAAGTTTCTTATGGTAAAATGCATTCATCAAAATTGCTAATTATTAGATAGCTTTAGTAACCTACTTCCAGACCAGATTCCCCCATGAGTCCCTGGAATTAAACAAAAACTTCTCCACGTATGAAATGTTTTCTGAGGAGAGGTTCAATAGCTTCCAACTCAAAGCAGTGCGTCAACAACCCTCCTAAAAATTACATAATCATTGTTCTAGCTGATGTGGCCTCCTTCCTGAATGAAACCCAGTCATAGGTTTAAACTTGAATCACAGTGTCTTCTAAGCTCTTCTTTCAGAGATTCAAGTACTCTTCTTTTAAATTCTACTTCTATTGGCAATGGAACAAATATTTTTATTTAACATTGTAAGTGATTTGATAATCCAAAAGGATTATCTGTAATGTATATTCTGAGGCATACCAATAATATAAGCACCCAGGGACTCAACATAAAACTTAAAGCCTGTAACCCTGGCAACATCCGTCCATGGAACTCTGCTTTCCTTCACTAGATTCCCCATAGCTAGAGTTCTCACTGGGGTTTCTCTCCCCAAACGAACCTGAGCTTGATAAAAAATGGTATTATGCTAGTTTTATTCTTCTGTGCCTTGCTTTTTGTACTCAGTCTTATGTTTCTAAAATTCACTCAGGATCCACAAGGCTACGGCTCATTTTTTTCACTACTGTTTAATATTCCATTCTATGATTTTAGTATTATTTACATACGTTTCTATCAGTGAATATACGATTGGTTCCCAGGTTGTTGCTATTTATATACATTTTTAAAACGAACTACCCTCTTCTTAAAAACTGTATGTATTTCCTGGCCTTCATATGCAAACATTTCGGATACAGTGAAATTCCTGGGTTATACACATGCAAATGATCATCTTTACCAGAAAGAGCCTTTTTTTTTTTTTTTACCAGAATAATTGTAACAGTTTACACTCCCAGCAACAGCAGAGGAGAATCCTTACAAAGCTTCGTTCTATCAGAGACTGAAATTGTGTCAATTTAGTGGATATAAAACCATACCTCATTGCACTTTTGGCTTGTATCCCCTAAGGCAAGGCATTGTGATGATTAGTTTTGTGTGAACCTGGCTACAGAATCCAGTTATTTACTTACACACTAATCTAAGTGTTGCTATAAAGACATCGTATAGATAGAATTAAGATCTACAATCAGTTTAAGTGAAAGAGATCCTCTTAGATAATGTGGGTGGTCTTCATATAATCAGTTGAAGACCTGAAGAGAAAAAAGCAGCGGTATTCCAGAAAAGAAGAACTCCTGCATCACCACCTGCCTGAGTTTCTAGCTTGCTGGTATACCTTACAGATTTTAGCCTAGCCAGCCCCCACAATCAAGCAATTTCTCCCTATACATATGTACATAATATAAATACATATTAACTTAAGTATTACATAAATCTGTTTCTCAGAACTTTGATACAGATAACTTTTCATATTTCTTTACCTTTTATTTATTTCCTCTTCTGATAAACATTTACTTGTCTCAATCACTTATTTTTCTATTGTGTTTGTCTTTTCTTTTATTGACATATAGTAATTATTTTTTTAATATTCTGGATACAAATCCTTTGTTGGGAAGCATATATGTATTCCCCTACTAAGTGGTCGGTCATTTTGTTTATTTGTGGGTATTGTTGGTAAAGTGAAGTTTTTCATTTAATGAAGCCAAGTTTATCCAATTTTTTCCTTTACAATTTATGTTTTTTGTGCCTTAAGAAATCCTTTTCTGACCAAGGTCATAAACGTATTTTGTCCTAAACATAGATAAGACATTCTCTAACATAAATTGTACCCATGTTTTCTTAGGTCAGTCTCCCAAGGCAACAGAAATAAAAATAAAAATAAACCAGTGGGACCTAATCAAACTTAGAAGCTTTTGGAAAGGAAACCATAAACAAAATGAAAAGACAACATTTGGACTGGGAGAAAATATTTGTAAATGAGGCAACAAAGAAGGAATTCATTTTCAAAATATACAAACAGCACATACAACTCAATGATAAAAAAACAGCAACTCAACTGAAAAATGGGCAGAAGACCCAAATAGACATTTCTCCAAAGAAGACAGCCAGATGGCCAACAGGCACATGAAAGGATGCTCAACATCACTGAATATTAGAGAAATGCAAGTCAAAACCATAATGAAGTTTCACCCCACACTGGTCAGAATGTCCTTCATCAAAAAATCTACAAATAACAAATGCTGGAAAGAGTGCAGAGGAAAGGAAACCCTCCTACACTGTTGGTGGGAGCGTAAAATGGTGTGGCCACTATGGAAAACAGTATGGAGGTTCCTCAAAAGACTGAAAATAGATTGACCATGTGATCCCACTCCTGAGCATATATCTGGAGAAAACTGCAATTTGAAAGGATACACAGCAGCACTATTTACAATAGCCAAGCCATGGAAGCAACCTAAATGGTCATCGCCAGATGAATGGACAAAGATGTGGTTCACATATACGATGGAATATGACTCAGCCCTAAAGAAGAATGAAATCACGCCATTTGCAGCAACATGGATGGGCCTAGAGATGATCATACTAAATGAAGTCAGAAAGAGAACTATAAATACCATGCCACTTACACATGGAATCTAAAATATAACGCAAACAAAGACTCACAGACATGGAGAACAGACTTACGGCTGCTAAGGGGGAGGGATGGATTGGGAGTTTGGGATTAGCAGATGCAAACTATTTTATATAAAATGGTTAAACAACAAGGTCCTACTGGCTGGCACAAAGAACTATATTCAACATCCTGTGATAAGCCATAATGGAAAGAACATGAAAAAGAATGTGTGTATATATACATAAGCATGCGTGTGTGTGTGTGTATACATGTATAACAATCATTTCACTGTATAGTAGAAATCAGCACAGTATTGTAAATCAACTATACATCAATAAAATAATTTTTTAAAAAGATATTTTGTCTTCCCCAAGTTTTTAATTTTTTTCCTTTTTTTCTTTTCTTTTTTTCTTGTCTTTTTGCCTTTTCTAGGGCCACTCCCGCGGCATATGGAGGTTCCCAGGCTAGGGGTGTAATCAGAGCTATAGCTGTTGGCCTACACCACAGCCACAGCAACTGGGGATCCAAGCTGCGTCTGTGACCTCCACCACAGCTCACGGCAACTCTGGATCCTTAACCCACTGAGCAAGGCCAGGGATCAAACCTGAAACCTTGTGGTTCCTAGTCGGATTTGTCAACCACTGAGCCATGACGGGAACTCCTAATTTTTTTTTTTTTTTTCTTTCATTTGTCAGTTTTTAGTCAGCTGGAGTCAGCCATCTTATTCCAGCCATAATTTCCAGTACAACTTTGAACAGAAGTGACTCTGGTATTGCTCCCAATCTTAAGGGGAAATTTTTCAATAGTTCACCATTGAATATGATGGCTTTTGGGTTTTCTAGATTATCTTTAAGGTTGAGGAACCTCTGTTCCTGTTTGCTGAGTTTTTCTTATGAAGAGGTTTTAATGTTATCAAATGCTTTTTCTGTATCTATTAGGATAACTTAAGTCCCATCTTCATGCCAGTGATCTCCCAATTTTTATTTCTATCTCAAATTTCTCTTCCAGGCTCCTCACCTACATATGCTATTGCTTGCTTAACGCTGCGTTTGAATGTTAGACAATACTTTTTTTGGCTCAACACAAGGCCTATCATATGATACCTTTCATGATATTGGCTGAGTAAATGCAGTGTCAATTTTAACTTGGCTAAATTTTTAACAGCTTTCAATGCAGCTGTTCTTAAGTTCATTTGAATACCAACTTATTGCCAGGGGAACATTTTGACTTGGCCTAACAAACTTAATAAAACTTCAGCTTTTTTATTAGCAGGATAATAATAATAATTTACCAAATGCTTACTTTACCCCAGGCACTTTATTAAAATAATCTTGTTTAACCCTAACAAATCCATGTTCTGGATTTTAAAGTCGAATGTTATTATCCAGATTTTAAAGCTGAGGATATTGAAACCTACTGAAGGGACTTCTATGGACAGTATGTCATGAATCTGGGATTCAAACCCGGGTTGATAGATTCTAGAGCGAACACAATGAACTGCTATACTATATTGTATCCTAAGGATCACCAATACAAAAATAAAAACTATAAGCTACTCATTCCCATCATATTCCTAACATTTACTGCCTTATTGTCCTCCTGAGGACAGAGATCAAGGTAAGAACAAAATTTGAGAGATATAAATATATATATACATATAATTTTACTTTCTTTCTTTTCTTTTTTTTTTTTTTTTGTCTTTTTGCCTTTTCTAGGGCCGCTCCTGCGGCATATGGAGATTCCCAGGCTAGGGGTATACTCAGAGCTGTAGCCACTGGCCTACATCAGAGGCACAGCATCACGGGATCTGAGCCGTGTCTTCGACCTACACCACAGCTCAAGGCAATGCCGAATCCTTAACCCACTGAGCAAAGCCAGGGATCGAACCGGCAACCTCATGGTTCCTAGTCAGATTCGTTAACCACTGAGCCACGACGGGAACTCCTAATTTTACTTTCTGACAGCCAGATATCTGAATGCAGCACTCCCTTGTATAATGGATCCTCATTTCCCTTAAAATAAAATCCAAGGGCGTTCCCATCGTGGCGCAGTGGTTAACGAATCCGACTAGGAACCATGAGGTTGTGGGTTCGTTCCCTGCCCTTGCTCAGTGGGTTGGGGATCCGGCGTTGCTGTGAGCTGTGGTGTAGGTTGCAGACGTGGCTCGGATCCCAAGTTGCTGTGGCTCTGGTGTAGGCCGGTGGCTACAGCTCCAATTAGACCCCTAGCCTGGGAACCTCCATATGCCGCAGGAGCGGCCCTAGAAATGGCAAAAACAAGACCAAAAAAATAAAAAATAAAAAAAAAATAAAATCCAAACTCCCTTAAATGATGACGAATCATCTGGTTCTACTTAGTGTGCTTGCCTTATACTGAACCACTAGCTCGCTCAAACTCTATGTCTCAGCCACAACACACTAATTCTTGGCCATGCCTTTTCTTTAAGACTTTGTGTATCTTGTCACTACTGCTATGAATATGCCTCCTCTCTCACTCTCTCCCTTCCCCTAGTTAATTCCCCCCATCCCCCCACCCCCGCTCCCATATCAGATTAAATGAGTTTCTCTAAGAGGCCTTTCTGAATCTCTCAAGTGTGGAGCAGGTATCTATCTTTTGTCCTCCCATAGCCTTTTTTACTTTCTCCATCACAACACTTACGGCACCTATCATCCGTACTCTAACTGCTTATAGACCTATATCTTCAGGAGACTGTAGGCTTAGCAATAGCAAATACCATGTATCTGCCTTGCTCATAAAAAAGACTCCAACATCTAGCAAAAAGCAGACTTTGAATATTTGTTAAGGGCACAAATATTTGTTTCTACAGATTACCTTCTTCAACTCCAATACTGCATTTTTCCCCTGAGATTATTTTACGATCTGAACATAAACCAATATGTTTAAAGTGCTCAAAAAGAAAAAAAAAATTTGAAAATACCTTCCTTATACTAACCTAACTCACTTCCTCTTTAAAGAACAATTAATATTATACCTCTAGCAACAAGAGGGTCTCCTTGAGCAGTTTTTCCTTGCAGATATCCCTAGGAGATACATTTATTTTTGTTTTAATTTTTTATTATAGTCAATTTACAATGTTCTGGCAATTTTTGCTGTATAGCAAAGTGATCCAGTTTTACATATACATACACACACACATAAATATATATTCTTTTTCTCACATTATCCCAGGAGAGACATTTAGATATCCATCTCTCCCAAAGAATCACAGTACCTAAATCACAATCTCTTCTCTGACACAAATGTTTTCTCTTTTAAATATCACCTGAATGTATTGCTGTATTCATTTGCCCCTGCTGTGCAACAAATTATTACAAATTAAACTACTTAAAACAACATAAAACAACATCCATTTATTACCACTCAGTTCTGGCGGCCAAAAGCTCAGGAAGGCTCAAATGACTTTCCTGCTTAGGGGTCTCTCGAGGCCAAAATAAGACAAGGCAGGCTGGGCTCTTACCTGGAGACTCTGAGGAAGAACGCTCTTCTACTCATTAAGGCAGTTAGCAAATTTAGTTTCCTTCGGTTGTAGAAACTGAAGTTCTCATTCCTCAAGGGCCCCAGAGAGCACTCAACTCCTGGGGACTGCTTTAAAATCCTTGTGCGGGGTTCCCTTCATCTTCAAACCCAGCAACAGTGCATCAAATCCCTGCTGTGCTTCAAATCCTTCCATCTCTCCCTCTGCTACTAGCTGGAGAAAGCTCTTTGCTTTTAAAGGGCTAGTGTGATTAGATATGGCTCACCTGGGTAATCTCCCTTTTGATAATGCCAGTTGAGTAGTAACCTTAATTATATCTGCAAACATCCCCTTTGGTCCTGTAGCAATCACACATGTGATACCCATTCCACGGATGAGAAATCTGAGGGGGAGGGGCGCTTCTAAATTCCACCTAGGGCAGCTACCACTAGTAATCACTATCACTTACTGCATCCTTACATATACTTTACCCAAAATATGTTATCTGATATGGCAGGTTTCAGAGCTCAGGCAAGGTGAGGAGGCCTTCTGGCCAGTGGAGCATCCCAGTACAGGAGGAAGGAGCCTATGCTGGGTCAGGTGGCTGTCTGCACAGAGAAGACACCTACAGTGGCGACGGGAGATGGTCACTTACAGGAGGATTGTTCAGATATGTTAAGGACAATGAACACCAGGCTTCTCACCTTCAGAAAAAGAAGTAACAAATATGGGAGAAAACCAAAAAGAACGCTACGGTATTAGCCTGCAATTTGATGTATCCATGTGAATCCATTACTTCCGATAGATATAGGTGTGAATATATGTGTGTACACACACCCATACCATACACTCATATATTCTCTGGCTCTGCTCCCTAAGAGGAACTCAATGCCAATGAGTCCATCGAGCTTCCAGATCTTGGCCTCTTAATAGTATTTTCCCCTAAAAGAAACTAGGCTCTATAATAGGCATCTAGGGCTGCCATGACAGAACATCATAGACAACAGACACTTAACTTCCTCACAGTTCTAGAAGCTAGAATTCTGAGATCAGGGTTCTGTTGATTTGGTTTCTGCTGAGATCTCTTTTCCTGGCTAGCAGATGGCCACCTCCTCACTAGGTCCTGATGCGGCTTTTCCTTGGTGCTTGCACATGCTGGGGTAGGGCTGAGGGTGAAGGGCAGAGGAGAAAGAGAGCTCTCTGCTGTTTTTTCTTTTTTTTTCCTAATGACATTAATCCTATCAGATCCTGGTCCCGTTTTCTGACCTCCTTTAAATTGAAGTACTTCTACAGAGCTTCAGTCTCCAAATACATCCACACTGGGGGCTGGTGCTTCAATATACGAATTTGGAAGAACGCAAATGTTCAGTCCATAGCAGATGGCTTCATCAAATGGGTGATTCAAGAGCTGAAGCACAGAAAGTACAAAATAAAGTGCGACATCGTATTATGTCAAAAGCAGAGGAAGTTCTCCGTGAATGATGAGGACATGTCAAAAGAATACGGGACCGATAGCCAAGATAAAGAAGCAACTTCAGTGTCCATCAAAAGATGAATGGTTAAAGAAGATGTGGTATGTATATACAATGGAATATGAGTCATAAAAATAATGAAAAATTGCCATTTAGAAAAAGCTGGTTGGACCTGAAGGGTATCATTCTTAGTGAAGTTAAGTCAGAGGAAGACAAATACTGTATATACCACTTACACACAGAATATAAAAAATAAAGCAAACAAATGAATGTCACAAAAAAAGAAACAGATTCACAGATGTAGAGAAAACCAGTGGTTACCAGTGGGGAGAGGGAGGTGTGGAGGGGCACAACAGAAGTAGGAGATTAAGAGGTACAAATCACTATAAAATAAACTGCTATAAAATAAATAAGATGCAAGGACGTAATATATAACCCAAGGAATATTGTCAATATTTCATAACTTTAAATGGAGTACAATCTATAAAAATACTGAATCACTAGGTTGTGTGCCTGAAACTAACAAAATTGTAAATCACCTGTATTTTAACTGAAAAAAAAAAAAAAGGAAATACATCCCTTCCCTTACGAGTTTGCTAGAATTAGTGACTTGTTTTTAAAGAACAGTGACTGGTAAAAATAGCATCTTTACCGAGTGATGGGGTAGACAGCATCTCAGGCAAAGGATCAAGGCTAGCATCACCAGTGCTAAGTCGTGATGATGTCATGGACCCCCTGAAATGAAGTCATCAGCAGCAGGTTTCACTTCTATGGAACACCTCCCCCAATTCCATAACCCTCATCTCTCAAGAGAAAAACATCATACAAACCCAAATGGAGGGGCATTCTAAAAGATTTCTGACAAAACCGTCAAGGTCATGAAAGACAAGGAAAAGACTGAGAAACTGGTGCAGAAGAGAAACTAAGGAGACTTGATGACTAAATGAAGTGTGGTGCCCTGGACTGGACCCTGGAACAGGAAAAAGGACATAAGTGAAAAAAACAAATAAATCCGGAGTGTGCAGTTAATAATAATGTGCTAATGTTAATTTCTTAGTCTTGACTGATGTACCTTTGGCTATGTAAGATGTAACATTAGGGGAGACGGGTAAAGAGTTTATGTAAACTCCATGCATTATCTTTGTATTTTGGGAGTAAATCTAAAATTATTCCAAAATTGGAGCTCCTGCTGTGGTGTAATGGTATCAGTGGTATCCATGGAGCGCTGGGATGCAGGTTCAATCCCTGCCCTGGCACAGTGGTTTAAAGGATTCAGCATTGCTACAGCTGCAGAGTAGGTCAAAAGTGCGACTCGGATCTGATCCCTGAGAGCAGCATATGACACAGGGCAGCCAATAAAGAAAAAAGAAGTATTCCAAAATAAAAACTTTTATTTAAAAAGAGGACACAGGAGCCAGCTTGAAAAAGCTCCCACTGCGCAAATGTAAAACAATGAAAGGACCAAAGTAAGTAATGATGGTAGTGGAGTATAATCCATTGAATGACATAGTTAACCAAGAGTTTATTTTTGTTATAAAGTAATAAATGGATAAATTGAATATCTGAAAGGCAATACTAGTGTATCTCAAAGATACAGTGGGTTTGGTTCCAGACCACTCCTAAAAGCAAGTATTTAAATAAAGTGAGTCACACACTATTTTTTGGAATAAACACATTCCTAAAAAAGTAATGTTTATACCAAATAAAGCATGCAATAGCATTATGCCTAAAAAATGGGAGCTCCCATCATGGCTCAATGGAAACAAATCTGACTAGCATCCACGAGGATGCAGGTTTGATCCCAGGCCTTACTCAGTGGGTTAAGGATCCAGCAGTGCCGTGAGCTGTGGTGTAGGTCACAAGTATGGCTCGGATCTAGCATTGCTGTGGCTGTGGTGTAGGCTGGCGGCTACAGCTCCAATTCGACCCCTAGCCTGGGAAACTCCAAATGCCCTAGGTGTGGCCCTAAAGATAATAAAGTACATACCTTAATTTAAAAATACTTTATTGCTAAAAAAAAAACTGTTATCATCTGAGCCTTCAGCACATCATACTTTTTTTTTGCAATAGTAACATCAAAGATTACTAATCACAGATCACCAAAATATAGCAAAAATGAACAAGTTTGAAATATTATAAGAATTACCGAAATGTGATACAGAGACATGAAGTGAGAAAATGCTGTTGGAAAAATGAATTTCGCAAATAAATCAAAGCAAAATAAAATGAGGTATGCCTGCAGAATATTGACATGGTCTTAATTAAAGCATCTTCTCTCAAAATCCTTATAAATTACAAAGGGGAAAACTTTAAATGTAGAAGCCTAGCAGATACCTAGCACTTTAATAAAAGTCAATCAGAATGATACCTTTATCAATATGGGACAAATCTAAAACTTGTACTATGCTACAGTCATCAAAACTGTATGGTACTGGCACAAAAACAGAAATGCAGATCAGTGGAACAGGACAGAGAGCCCAGAATTAAACCCATGCCACCTACAATCAACTAATCTATGACAAAGGAGGCAAGAATATACAATGCAGAAAAGTCAGTCCCTTCAATAAGTGGTGCTGGGAAAACTGGACAGCCACATGTATAAGAATGAAATTAGAACACTTCCTAACACCACACACAAAAATAAACTCAACATGGATTAACACCTAAATATAAGACCAGATACTGTAAAACTCTTAGAGGAAAACATAGGCTGAATACTCTCTGACATAAGCCTCAGAAATATCTTCTCAGATCTACCTCCTAGAATAATGGACAATAAATGACAGCAAATGACAGCAATGGCCATAAAAAACAAAAATAAACAAATAGGACTTAAAAGTTTCTGCACAGCAAAGGGAACCCTAAACAAAACGAAAAGACAGCCCACAGAATGGGAGAAAATATTTGTAAATGAAGCAACTCACAAAGGATTCATCTCCAAAATTTATAAACACCTCCTGCAGCTCAATACCAAAAAAACAAGCAAACCCATCAAAAAATGGGCAAAAGATCTAAACAGACAATTCTCCAAAGACATACAGATGGCAAAAAAAACCACATAAAAAGATGTTCAACATCACTCATTATTAGAGAAATGCAAATCAAAACTACAATGAGTTACCACTTTACACCCACCAGAATGGCCGTCATCAAAAAGTCTACAAACAATAATAAATGCTGGAGAGGGTGTGGAGAAAAGGGAACCCTATTACACTGTTGGTGGGAATGTAAATTGGTGCAACCACTATTGAAAACAGTATGGAAATCCCTCAGAAAACTAAAAATAGAATTACCATTTGATCCAGCAATCCTATTCCTGGGCATCTATCCAGAGAAAACCATGACTCAAAAAGATATATGTACGCCAATGTTCATTGCAGCACTAAATATAATAGCCAAGATACGGAAAGAACCTAAATGTCCATCGACAGAGGAGTGGATCAAGATGTGGTACATACACACAATGGAATATTACTAAGCCATTAAAAGGAAAGAAATAATGGCATTTGCAGCAACATGGATAGACCTAGAAATTATCATGCTAAGTGAAGTTTAGTCAGACAGTGAGACACCAACGTCATATTCTATCACTTACACGTGGAATCTAAAAAAAGAATACAACTTCTTTGCAGAACAGATACTGACTCACAGACTTTGAAAAACTTATGGTTTCCAAAGGAGACAGGTTGGGGCTGGAGGATGGTCTGGGGGTTTGGAATGGAAATGCTATAAAACTGGGTTGTGATGATCGCTGTACAGTGATAAATATAATAAAATTCATTTGAGTTAAAAATTTTTTTAGAGAAAAGTAAAACTTACACCACCCTTGATAATCCTGCCAAGCATACATAGCTCGAATCTAATTATGCCAAACTAATCTAATTATATAAAATGTCTAAACTGAAGAACACTGTAAAGTAACTGGCTTGTAATCTTCAAAAGGGGTCAAGGTTATAAAAGACAAGTTATTCTAGGCTGAAGACTAAAGAGACACAATTAAGTGCAATACATGATTCTGAATTGGATTCTTTCACTGTAAAAAATATTAATGCGACAACTCAAAAAACTTAAACGCAATCGAAAGATCAGATGGCAGTATTTTGAGTTTGATGATAATGATGTGCATGTGCTGAAGAAAGTCCATGTCTCTAGGAAATACCCAATAAAGGTCTCAGGTTAGGAGACACTAGTTCAGAACTCACTCTCAAACCATTCAGGGAAAAAAAAAAAAGTTCTTTGCACCGAACTTAAAACTTTTCTGTAGGTTTGCAATTATTTCAAAATGTAAAATTTTCCAGATTCACATATTCTTGTTTATTGCCATCACTTCTACTCTAGACCAGGATGCAAAACATCCACAAGTTATAAAGCCAGAGAGATGGAGACGAATCTGAACCTTAAAGCATGCAGCTGAATTTGATGGTAGCAGAAGATCCAAAGTCCAGGAAATAAAGGCAAGCTGGGAACTAGAAGCAGATAACCACTGTAGTGGGTTGAGGAAAGATATAAAAACTGATTCATTGGGGCAAAAGGGGTAGGGTGGGGTAGGGTGAGGCTGCGGGAAAGGGGATGGCAGGAAAAGAGGCAAAGGATATGCATACGAATATGGGCTCAAACAAGTGGATGAATTCTAATGCTACTTTGGCATTTAGGTGGTAATAAATGTTTAACAGAAAGCTTCAAACAAAGGAAGAAAATGTGTAAGCATAGGGATGAAGGAAATCTAAAGATAATGACAGTAGGAGTTCCCTGGTGGCTCCGTGGGTTAGGATCCAGCTTTGTCACTGCTGCGGCTCAGGTTTCATCCCTGGCCTGGGAACTTCCGCATGCTGTGGGCACAGTCAAAAAAAAAAAATTTAAAAATAAGGATAATGACAGGGTTCCCGTCCTGGCTCAGTGGAAACGAATCCGGCTAGCGTCCATGAGAATGCAGATTCGATCTCTGGCCTCGGTCAGTGGGTTAAGGATCCAGCGCTGCCGTGAACTGTGGTGTAGGTGGCAGATGCAGCTCGGATCCCCCATTGCTGTGGCTGTGGCATAGGCTGGCGGCTACAGTTCTGATTCGACCCCTAGCGTGGGAAACTCCATAGATGCTGCAGGTGCAGCCCTTAAAAGGAAAAAAAAAAAAAAAAAAGGATAATGATATTACATAAGCACAAAATTAAGCACCAAAGACCTAGAAAACAAGTTCAGAGACTCAAAATAAGTTAGAGACTCACAAGGTAGAGACTGACAAATCTAACAACAACAAAAAAGAGCAAAATCTTTCTTAGCAATACTTATTGTGAAAGTGTTGATATATATGTTTCAAAGAGATACATTAGATCAACCTTTGACTTTCAACACATGTTAGGTGGGAAATATTACACTGTAATATCTTGGACTCCAGGGGAAAAAAATTCTGAACATTCACTCTGAACCAGGCACGACATGTTAAGTGTTAGAATTCCTAGGTGATCAGAGAACAATGGGCTCTTACATCCAACTTAAAGTGACACGGGTGACATTTGTAGACAGAAAACTAAGGAGCCTGACTTGGGACATTCTTGTCCAGATGGGGAATCATCCCACCAAGGCATAAACATGGCCCACAGAAGTTTCTGATGAAAACTCTTCTCAAGAAACAGCTTTGGGGAGTTCAGTGGTTAATGTACCCGACTAATATCCATGAGGACTTGAGTTCAATCCCTGGCCTCGCTCAGTGGGTTGAGGATCTGGTGTTGCTGTCAGCTGTGGTGTGGGCCGTCAGCTACAGCTCCAATTCGACCCCTAGCCTGGGAACTTCCATGTATGTGCCTTTCATGGGCCCTAAAAAGACAAACAAACAAAAAGACAGCTTTGTATCTGCTCAAGGGGTCCATACTCAGGTGAAGTCCCAAACACATGATCAAAATTACACTAGCCTGGAAAGGTGCTTCTCAGTTGAGGTCTGAAATCCCCGAGGGTGAGATAAGGGCTAAGCTACAAGAGACCCATTACCCCTTGAAATTACACGCAAATTTCTGTGTGCCTATGAATATCAATACTTTTTTGGAGTGAGGGTTTATAGCTTCCAACTTACTCCTAAACCATTAACTGTTGACTGATTGAATAATTATATGCAAAGCAAGTGAGTTCACTGCCAAAAGAAGCTAACATAGTCTTAACAATGCAAAAGTTGTTCATCTTACAACATACTAATCCTGAAAGCCTGCCATGTGTCAGACACATTAACAGAAGCACAGCATTTTAGAACAAATAGGTGGGTAGCACCCTTCCGTTTCAAACTTCCCTCGGAACAATTCGTCAGGCTCTAGGTTAAACATTGGTGACACAAAGGTAAATATTATACAATCCCTGTCCTTTGAAATATAGTGTGTGTGAAGGGGAATTACAATCATAATACAGGGTGGGATAAGAATATGAACTTTGGAATCAACGAGACATCAGTTTTTCTCCACTTAACCATCAATAAACTGAATGGCTTTGGCCAAATTGCTTGACATTAATTTTCCATCTATTTCCCTACCAATAAAATGAGAATAAAAAATTCTGATCTTCCAGCCTTGAAAAAAGGATTACATGTACTATAAATGAAGCATAATGTACGGTACCCCACAACAGTAGGCATCCAATAAACAAAGATTATTACTGTTATTATAGAAATCCAGAGGAAAGAGAAATCTACTTTGGCTATGGGATTGCAGGAAGATCTCAACTAGACTCACAGACTCAATTTGGGGTGCCACATTTTAAGAGATGCAATGACAAAGTGATAGCGGCGTGCCCTCAGAGAAAAAAATAAGCTGGTGAGGACACTCAGACTCATGTCCTAAAACTAGTGGTCTAAAGGAAGTGAAGTTACAAGTTTAAGAAGAGAATACCGTAAATTCTCTATATTGCTAGAGAGGAGAAGTTGGATCAAGAAATCAAAAATCCGGACTTCCCGTCGTGGCGCAGTGGTTAACGAATCCGACTAGGAACCATGAGGTTGCGGGTTCAGTCCCTGCCCTTGCTCAGTGGGTTAACGATCCAGCGTTGCCATGAGCTGTGGTGTAGGTTGCAGACGCGGCTCAGACCCCGCGTTGCTGTGGCTCTGGCGTAGGCTGGCAGTTACAGCTCCGATTCGACCCCTAGCCTGGGAACCTCCATATGCTGCGGGAGCGGCCCAAGGAATGGCAAAAAGACAAAAAAAAAAAAAAAAAAAAAAAAAGAAATCAAAAATCCAGGGAAATAAATTGTATATCTTTAATATAAATAAGACATTTTGTAACAAAAGCTCTCTGAGGATAAAGGAGGATACCTTACAAAGAAGTGATTTCTTTGAAACTAAAGATGTTAAAAATGTGCTAGAAACCGTATGTTTAGGACTCTGCAAATTGGATTTGTGTATTGGATACAATGTCTTTATCCAATACACAAATACACAAAGGGTTGGATAAAATGTCTTCTCCCATTCTTTCCAATACTAAGACTTTATTTTTTAATTAAAATTCTGTGTTATTTAGGATACTACTGGTTGGTAATAACATAAGACCCAACTTGAAATAAATGAAAAATGAAGGGAATTTAGTGTCTTGGATAACTAAGAAATACAGAGGTAGGTCAAGTTTCAGATATAGTTTGATCAAGGCTCTAGCTCAACTTCTCTACTTTTTTGTCTCTTTTCTTCTTTCCTTTCCTTCCGGATCCTCCTTTGGATGTCTGCTCTGTCCTCAGAATCAGAGAAATATGTCTTTACATTTATATCCTCTAGGAAGAAAGAGTTACCTTAACAACCAAAAGTCGTAAGCTTCTTTATTATCACTATGGCCAAGGACTACCATGTGCTGACTGGCTTAGGTCCAGCTTGCTGCCCATCTTTAACTGATTCCAATGGCAAAAGGGAAGAACTCTGTTCGTTTATATCACTTCTACAGATGGGGACCCAGATCAAAACCATTCAAACCATAGAGTTGCTAAATAATGGAGGGGCAGGTACCCAAAGGAAAATCTGGGTGCTATTAGGAAAGACAAGAGGAAGAACAAAAACTAAATAGGCAACAGCATCAGGGCCTCAGCAAGAAACAGATGGCACACTAAAAACTAAGTAATTGGAGAGAAGTTTTTAAAGAGACCATCTACAAAGGCTTAAAGAAAGCCCATAGGTAGCAACAGTCCCCTACAATCGCTAAGCCTAATTATGCCAGGGGAACCATTAAACAACCCAGACATCGTCATTGCATGGAGGGATCCACTGGAAAGAAACTGTGACCTTTGAAGGAGGAAACAGCCGAGCCACAGTAAGGACCTGGGTGAATAAATGCTCCAATTTCTCTCTCCTCTGCCCTTTGACCTCCCACTAGTGGCTCTGGCCAAACACAATCAGAAACCAGAGAATGGGGGAGCCTTGTTAGTGCAAGCCACAGTGCAGTCAGCCTCCAAGGACACACAACCGATGAGAAGAACAGAGGCAGGTCTAGAGGGACAAACAGAAGACAATCAGGTTCAATAACCGAGGACGATCCTCTGCAGATAATCATGAGCCAAAATAAATAAAGACGGACAAGTGTTCCAGGTGGTCTGAGCTTCCCACGTCTCACTTACTATCCCTCAGTACACACCATCCCCTTGGAGTGAGGCAACTGCCTCTTAGGCAAACAAAATAAAAACTGAGCCAGGTGTCTAGTCAGCGATTATACATCTTTAAATTTATGATGACTTTGTTGTCGTTATTTATGTTTTAACATTCTTTCATTTGTCTGTTTCAGCTGGGCAAACAAGAGCTAAGCATAACGCTTTCTGCCCATAGATAAGACAGGAAAACCCGTGAAACCTCTAAAGGTCACTGGTTTTAAGATAAGGAAGATAAATACAAAGAGAAGAATCGAGAGACAAAACTCAAGGGGTTAGTGTTAGGGACCCCTTTTGCGGCAACAGCCTTACTTCGGAGTTGATCTCATTGAATGCTTCCCTAATCTCTTACATCTTGTTTATTTAAAGAGCAATTCCCTTAAATAGAGCTCCTTCTTGGGCGTGGGACGGTAAGACACAGGTACACCCATCAATGATTTGAAGCTGGGAGTCTCTGCTCCTACACAAAGCTAATCAGATGTTATTGCACATGTAGAGTAATTGTTTTTGGCCACGCCCATGCCATGCAGAAGTTCCTGGGCCAGGGATCCTACCCACATCACAGCAGTGGCAACGTCAGATCCTTAACCTCCTGTGTCACCAAGGAACTCCTGGATGAACCTTATATTTTAGAAGTAGCATAGCTTAAATCAATGTTAAGATGCTAATCGGCAAAACAAATGACCATCTACCATATACTTTCTCTGGGAAAACACCGTTGCAAGTCCAAAAACACGTTGTAAGAAAAACCCCTTAATTAATTAGGAAATAGTCTATAAATCATCTGAGACTTCTTTGGGTGGGTTTTTAACACTCAGTGTTGTGACACTAACCATAAAGCACTCCTCTTCTCAAACGTGTTTTCAGAGCAAAAACAAGCATTGCTGAAACACTTGTCAAGAATTTCTGCCAAGACTAGAAATTTACTGAGCCAGGGGTGTCCCAGAAATGTGGAAGTATATTACATTCCTTTAGCAGCTGTCAGTGTCCCTGTTATATTGGGAATAGGATAATAAAGTACAGAGAAAAGAGGCAGAACCCGTAATTCAATTCTGATTAGCTGCAGTAAAAACACATGAGAGATAACTTTTTGGTAGTAAAAACTACACTGAGAAAAGTAACTCTTGGAAGTAAGCAAAATAACACTCTCAATGAGAAAAGAGTTATTTCATGATGCAAGCACATCCCAGTACTGTCAGGAAAAAGTGGTGAATAATAGCCCCAGTTTAAAACGAGTAATTACTTGATATATTTTTAGAGAAAACAAATACATATTTTTCAATCCCAGTTAAAGACCACCAAGCATGTGAGAAAATTCGATTAATTTTTGACTGACATAAAAGAAAAATGGAAATAAATAGCTTTTAAAAAGAAAATCAACCATAGTTTCCTGCATTTGGTCATGTGTTATTCTAAAAAGTGCCTAGTTGATAACACTATGCTTTCAAATGGGCCTCTATGAATTAACCACCAAGCTTCTTAATTAACTACCATTACAGAGTACTTTGAAATGAAAGTTACTAACACCCAAAGTGAGACAATAGACTGTTTCTTCTATTTACTGGTCCTGGCTGTTAGCCCTAAGCACTTCACATTTCCTTTTAAATACTTAAAATCTCTTTCAGATTTTAAAATAAACGTAACAAAAGCAAACTACACGCACATACATATAATATGTAAGAAAAAAACTGAGTGAACTCAAATGATATAGGAAGTGAATGTCACACTTTCTCCATTTTGAAACCCCAGTAACAATGCTACTGAAACAAAATCAGGGTGACCATAAAAGACAAACAATGTATAGAAATACAATAAGAAACACCTATTAGGGCATTACCTTATCAAAATGCTAAATTCAGAGCTGAAAAGACTATTTACACATGTAGACACACATATACACAATGGCAATTCTGAAAAAGAACCAGTCAGTGTTCACGGCATCATTATTGTTCACTATAAATAATTATAATAATTATTTTAAATACTGTAATTACATTCCCAAACACTAACATTCAAAGGCATAACTAGAAATACCAAATCATAGTGGCACGGAGTACTCAGATCTAGGCAGCTCTAAAAAATCAGAGTAGAATCCAATGCACAACTAAGAAGAAATGAGACTGGAAATGCAGGCAGAGGTCAAGTCACTGAAAGCCTGGTCTCAAATTTCTGTCCTATTATGTTATGCTTCTCAGAGTGAGGTCTGAGTGCTCCCCGGTAACAGAGGAGTGTGGTAAATCACAGGATAAATGTGATGCAGCTTCCGTAAGTGTCAGGTTTATCATAAAAATTTGGAGGGAGGTTAAGCAAGTTTAAGCCACTGGTTTTCTATTAAATCCAATTTCCCTAGGACATAAAATTAATATGAATTTTTCAGACAAAACATGAAGCTTCAAAGAGATTTCACTCTTGCAATAGGCTAATTCAGGTTCATTCTTCCTTAACAATTTGAGGAAAAGAGACAAAGGAGGGGGGATTTGAGGAAAAGTCTGAGAAGCACTGCTAGAACTATAGAGCCAAAGATTTCTTGTTGGTTTGTTTTGTCTTGTCTGGAACAGAAGGGCGACATGATCAGATGTGTGCTTTGGGATGCTCTCCCAGGGAAGCAGTAAACAGGATAGGCTAAAACATAAGAGGCAGCAAATAAAGCCAAGGACAGGTGACAAAGAGAAAGGTTGTAATAATCTGTGCAAGAGTTGAAAGGGGCAGTTCCCATCGTGGCTCAGTGGTTAATGGATCCAGCTAGGAATCATGAGGTTTCAGGTTCGATCCCTGGCCTCCAGTTGATCTGGCGTTGCCCTCCAGGATCCACGTTGCCCTGAGCTGTGCTGTAGGTTGCAGACGAGGCTCGGATCTGGTGTTGCTGTGGCTCTGGAGCAGGCCGGCAGCAACAGCTCCGATCAGACCCCAGCCTAGGAACCACCATAAGCCACGGGTGCAGCGCTAAAAGGGCAAAAGACAAAAAAAAAAAAAAAAAAAAAGAGTTGAAAGGGATATGAACCAGAGTTAAAGCTATGAGAACACAGGGCTGGGAGGATTCAGGAAAGCATAGGAAGCCCACCAGACAGCACATGACTGACTACACAGCAATGAGAACTTACTATTGTAGAGACGTTCATTTTTTCAGAGCTAGGATTTCTACTACTCTAAGGTATTTGATTATTTGTATCTTTAAAAGATCCCACTCCAAAAAAACAAACAAACAAACAAAAAAACCCAGGGAGTTCCCTGGTGGTCTAGTGGTTAGGATTTGGCACTTTTGCTGCTTCCCAGGTTCAGTCTCTGGTCTGGGAACTGAGATTCCACATCAAGCACTGCACACTGTCCCCAACCGACCTCCAAAAAAAATTTTTAAAAAAACTCCCACTTAAAAATGATATTTTCAGGAGTTCCCGTCATGGCTCAGTGGTTAACGAATCTGACTAGAAACCATGAGGTTTCGGGTTTGATCCCTGGCCTTGCTCAGTGGGTTAAGGATCCAGAGTTGCCGTGAGCTGTGCTGTAGGTCGCAGACTCGGCTTGGATCCTGTGTTGCTGTGGCTCTGGCGTAGGCCGGTGGCTACGGCTCCGATCAGACCCCTAGCCTGGGAACCTCCATATGCCACGGGAGCGGCCCAAGAAAATGGCAAAAGACAAAAAAAAAAAGATACTTTCATAGGAGTTCCTGTCGTGGCTCAATGGTTAGTGAATCCAACTAGGAACCAGGAGGTTGCAGGTTCGATATCTGGCCTTGCTCAGTGGATTAAGGATCCGGCGTTGCTGTGAGCTGTGGTGTAGCTTGCAGACGTGGCTTAGATCCCACGTTGCTGTGGCTCTGGCGTAGGCCAGTGGCTACAGCTCCAATCAGACCACTAGCCTGGGAACCTCCATATGCCACGGTATCGACCCTAGAAATGGCAAAAAGACACACACACACAAAAATGATACTTTCAGTGTGCCTTCTAATCATAGCAAGTATAAAGTTGTGGGATGCTCTTGTTAAATCTGCTATACCAACAATTAAATAAAATATGAGTAAGACTTAGGAAAACTATGGTTAATGAAGAAAATACAGATGTTTTCAAAATGTTAAGAAAAAATTGGAGTTCCCATCGTGGCGCAGTGGTTAACGAATCCAACTAGGAACCATGAGGTTGCGGGTTCGATCCCTGCCCTTGCTCAGTGGGTCGACGATCCGGCGTTGCGGTGAGCTGTGGTGTAGGTTGCAGACGCGGCTCGGATCCTGCGTTGCTGTGGCTCTGGCGTAGGCCGGTGGCTACAGCTCCGATCAGACCCCTAGCCTGGGAACCTCCATATGCCGCGGGAGCGGCCCAAGAAATAGCAACAACAACAACAGCAACAAAAGACAAAAAAAAAAAAAAAAAGAAAAAAAGAAAAAATTATTGGGCTCCTATTGATCAATTACTCACATAGCTTTTCTAGAAATATAACTATGCAGTTTGAGAATGAGAGTTAGGAATGATTTTGATCCATAATGTGATATTCCAGAATAAATGAATGAATACATGTAGCCTCTTCTAGAAAAGAAGAGAATTTGGGTATTTAAAATATCTGATATTGGATTGTTATGATCATTATACAACTACAGATGTGATAAATTCATTCAAGTAATAAAAAACTAAAAAAATAAATGATTACTTAGAAACTGAACAAAAAGTAGTAACCTTTTATTTATACCATGTGAGTCATCTAATAAGGAGTAAATATGTAGTTTATCCAAGTGGTGCTGACTAAAAGAAACAAAATAAAATTAAAGTTAATCCTTCACTAGGAAGATGACAGTATAATGCAGTCACTAGCAAAAAACAGATTTAGAATTGCTGAGGGAAATAAAAGACACAATACAAAAAAAAAAAAAACTACCTTGCAGAACATATTCATGAAAATATTACAACTTGAGAAGATCAAGTAAATGCTAATTTTATTGGAAAATAGCAATTCTCAAGTTAAATAATCCAAAGAAAAGACTGTCTTTTAAGTGCTTTGGACATTAGCATACTTTGGCCTATTCTATTTATTTATGCAACATAGACCACTGATAGTTATAGTAGGACTGTGATCAGAAAATTTAGGAAAGGTCTAAGTATTAGAGACAATAGGAAAAAAAAAAAAAACCTACACTACTCAAAAGTTATTTGTGATCAAACATTGATTTGTTTAGATTTTAAAGCTACATTATCAGAAATATTTAAAATAATTTATGGTATGGAGTTGTGGCCCTGCGGGCTACGAATCCAGTTAATATCTATGAGGATGTGGGTTCAATCCCTGGCTTCACTCAGTGGGTAAGGATCCAGAGTTGCTGTGAGCTGTGGTGCAGGTCACAGACGCAGCTCAGATCAGGTGTGGCTGCAGCTCTGACTGGACTCCTAGCCTGGGAACTTCCATATGCCACAGGTGGAGTCCTAAAAAGAAAAGAAAAAAAAAAATTATTGTGTAAATCATCATAGAAAAAAATAAAGGCTAAGACAAGTCTGGAAACTAGTTTCTAGATCCTAACTTTATTTATTTATTATTTTTTGCTTATAGATGAAACTCTTCAGCTCTCAAAAACATGGCATGAGAATTTAACGTCACAGAAAAATTTAAGATACTTGACAGTAAAAGACAATCATCTAGACATACAGATCTTATTTCAATTGCATTTGATAGTTTATGCTTGCTACCTTACAGAAAATCCTAAAATTTAGGCTAAACATAAATTCAGAATAGAGAAAGAATGTCTTAAACATACAAGTCAGTAATTCTCAAAAAATCTCCCTCCACCACTGACAAAAGGTAATTAAAACTGTTCCTTTTATTAGACTTTGATATATTTTTTCAAGTCTCTTGAGAAGGGAGAAGAGAAATACCAACAGCAAAGCAAGCAGAGATAGAACTGTCTAAAATTCTTGGCCCAAATATTTTTAGAATTAATGCAAAGAAATGTGATAACAAATAGAGCTGACATTCTACAAAGGAAAATCAAGACACTTCTCCATCTCTCTTTTAGACTACACACAGAGCTGCTATTTCTTCAATTAAAAAACAAAAAACAAAACAAAACCCTGCCATCTGCCTTATCCAAGCCTCCCTCTCTCTGAGCTCACTTGATGAGCTTATTATTTGTGTGGGTACCGGAAGGTTGCTTCTATGAAATCAGCCCATTGCAGGTGTCCTTCTAGGTATCACCATGAAACATTACACGCCTCATGGGAAGTGGACCATGATGGAAAGAGTTGAAAGAGGTTTGAGATGTATAAATACTGACAGAGACATTTTTACATTGCTTTTAGAAGAAAAACGGCCCCTCATGCATATGGGTTATAAGGTTACATGCTCACATTGTGAGTGACTATGTAAGGTTTAATTATATGGTAATGAGGCACGGGTCTCATTTTGTGGATTTTATGGAAGACCTGCAATTATCAAGAGGCAGCCCTCCTGTAATTCCATGTATCCTGCTACAGGAGGAAATTCACGAATTTCCCCAAATCTGCAACCATTAGGAAAGACCACCCTCCGCATCTCCGCAAAATATACAAATTCCAGTTCTATGTGGAAAATACGTGAGCATCTAAACAATTAAGAAACCCTGTTTTAAAAAAATGTATGTATACATGCGCACAGAAAAAGATAATATCCCACATTAACAATGGTTATCTTTAAGTATCAGACATGCAGGTGATTTCTATTTCCCTCCTTTGCCCTTTGTATTTTCCAGCTTTCCTACAAAGAAGCATCTAACTTGGGCAACTGAGAAAAAAAAAGTCAAATAGCTGCAGAGCTTTTCATCTTAAAGCAACAGTTAATCTGGATCAAAGGCACAGAGTGGCCTATCTTTCAGCCTCCCTGGAGTCACTGAGTAACAAATACTCCAGTACTTGGCAAGGCAGACACCTCTGCAAGGCTCCCCAAAGCGCAGTGATAACCTCTCCATTCCAGGGCCTTAGCAAACTGAGGGGACAGAGTTGCCTCAGACAAACTCGGTCAAGTGCTCCTGCAACAGCAAAACTCACTACCAGCTGCCCCGTGACCCCGCCCCCCACGGCACACCCGAGTTCCAACGACCCCGGCGGGACCCTGCGCCCATCTCCAGGTGTTCCCGAACCTGCCCCGCAAAGCTGAGCCCCGCAGCTCACCTCCACTCTCCTTCACCTACTTCCTCCCCGACTCCTCCTCGGGCCCCTTCCCCCCATACACGCCCCTGGACTAGAGGAGAAGGAAGGAGCCGGCCGGACTTAGAGACAGCGCCGCGATTCCCGTGACCTTGGAGAAGCCACTTCGCCTTTTCAAGCCTGTTTCCTAAGGTGCCACCCTCGCGGGGTGACGGCGGGCGCAGAAACCCAGGGGCTCTGCAAACCCGACCGACCATTCTCCTAACTCTGTACGACCCCCGCCTCCCCAGGACCGCTCCCAAGCGCCGGGCACCAACCTGGACACCTCGGGGGCCGCTTCTCTCCGAAGCTCCTGCCCCGTAGCCCCAGGACGCTGCGCCTCGCAGCCCCTTCCCGTACCTGGCAGTTGCTGTCCTGGGGCAGGTTTTTCACCAGGATTTTCCTGCGGTTGCTCAGCTCCCGGCGCATCCGCTGCAGCCGCGCCGCGACCTCCTCCGGCTGCAGCGGGGCGGGCGCGGGGCCCCGGACGTCGTCGCGCGCCTCGGCGGACGGGCCGGGCCCGGGCCGCCCAGACCCCGGCTGGGGCCCCGCCGCGCCGCCCAGGCCGGCGCCCCCCTCGCCGCCGCCGCCGCCGCCTCCCGCCGCCGCCATCTTCCCGGGTGCCCCGCGGCTGCGGGCTCCTCGGAGGCTCGAGGGGAAGGGAGAGAGCGAGCGGGAGGAGGCCCGGGCGGGGGCGAGGCGGGCCGAGGGCGCAGAGCGGCCCCAGCAGTGGGGAGGGAGGGAGAAGGAGGCGGCGCCGGAGCCAGCAGCCGGCGGGCGGGAAGAGGAAACCTGAGCGCCGAGGAGGAGCCCAGAACCACCTCGCGGGAACCTCCCCCCGGGCCCCCGGCCCCCGCGCACCGGCGCGTCCTCCTCTCCCGCCCGCAGGGGCCGCGGCGCCGCCACCCGGACACCTGTGCCCGCGCGGGCGGGCGAGCTCCCTTCCCTGCAAGGCCCTAGTGAACGCGCAGGTTTGGGCTCTGGGGTTGCAGCCCTTTGGCACGGGCTTCCCCCCACCCCCGGGGCAGGGGGTGAGCTGGACGCCAGCCCCAGCGGTGCCACATGATACCGCAGCTGTCCCTGGGCTCCCCTCAAAACTCCCGCGCTGGGATGGCTCCGAGGCTGCAGACTCGAATTCAGACCCCCCCCCAAACCCAGGGAGGCGCACTGCTGGCTCCGGACTGTGCTCAAGATGGGCACGTCTGGCAAAGAAGTTTCAGTTTGCAATAAAAAATAAAATCTGAGGTTTTATGGGGGCAGTTCAAAGAGAGTTGTTTCAGAGGCAGTTTTATATGATTGGGGAAACCTGGTCGCAAAGTATTTTCCTAGCTGTGTCTACAAGAAAGTCTGTGCCCTTGACCTGCCCAATTTCTTAAAATGTAAACCTGGATGGTTGCATGTGCTACATAAAAAGCGATGCTGAAACAAAGGCTGAAATGGCAGAGGAGCTGCAGCAGAGGGCTGGAGAAAACGCTACTTGGAACATTATTTTAATTGAAGTTTAGAGGGAGAGTTGCATTGTGGAACTAAGTAAAAGTGATGTCATCAGATCAAACAACTGGGGAGCCTTTGTTGACAGGCATCAGCCCAAAAGACTAACAGCAAAGAGAAACGTGCATCTGAAGCATGTAGCATGCAAATCCTCTCCCCCACCCCACCCCGACAAAAGCCTGTTTACAGTTACTTCCTTGGGGGAAATATTTTCAGTAAATGTAACCAAAAAGTAAAAACAGAAAAAATACTATGTATTCAGTACTTATCTTGTGCCCCCACGGACTTCTAAGTACTTTACATATGTTTTATCTACTCTTTTTTAGTTTTTTATTTTTCTTTTTTTGTTTGTTTGTTTTTTTAGGGCCTCATGGGGGAGTGCAGGGGCATCTGGAGGTTCCCAGGCTAGGGGTGGAATTGGAGCTGTAGCTGCCGGCCTACGCCACAGCCACAGCAACAGTGGATCTGAGCTGCGTCTGTGACCTATACCACAGCTCAGGGCAGCATCAGATCCTTATCTCATTGACCGGGGCCAGGGATCAAACCTGCGTCCTCATGGATACTAGTTCCTTAACCACTGAGCCATGAGAGGAACTCCTGTTTAAACTACTCTTTACAACAATTCAATTGGGTAGGTTTTATTTTCCTCACTTTACACATGAAGACATAAAGGCAGGTTGCTTAATTCCAAAGTCCAAGGCTCTTAACATAAAAAGATTTACCTGTAATCACTCCATCTCGAAATGACTGCTAATTTTCCTGAATTTATTCTTTGACAAATGATCTTGCATTATAGTCATGTTCATAGGAGCACTATTCCCAATAGCCAAAGGGTGGAAACCACTGAAAAAGGCCATCTATCAATGAGTAGATAAACATAGTGTCTACATACAATGGGATATTCATCAGCTATATCAAATTTTTTAAAAAATCAGCTATATTAAATTTAAAAAACTGTCTACATACAATGGAATATTAATCAGCTATATTAAATTAAAAAAAAATCAAGTACTGCTACAAGACAGATAAATCTCCAAAACATGCTAAGAAACCAGACCCAAAGGCCAGGTATTATTATATTATTCTATTGTGAAATATTCAAAATAAATTAATCCATAGAGATAGAACATAGGCTGATAATTACCAGGGGTTGTAGGAGCGGGGAATAGGAAGCAACTGCTTAATGGGTACAGGTTTCCTTTTGGGGTGATAAAAATGTTTTAGAACTGGCCAGAGGTGGCAGTTGCCCAATATTGTGACAGTACCAAGTAGCCACTGAGTAGTTCACTGTAAAAATTAATTAAAATGAGTTTCGCCTAACAACAACAAAAAAAAATTTAATGCTACTCTGTGGTTTATATCTTTGTTACCTGCATTTTACCATATATATTTGGAACCTCTTCGTATGCCAGTATAATTGAATATCATTATTTTTCATGGCTGCATATTATTCTATTGTGAGCATTACCACAATTTATATCACTAATTGCCTAGTATGAGACATGTTTATCTATTGCAAATCACACTGAGATTAATATCCTTGTATCTATATTTGCATATTTGTAATTTTCCATAGCACAAAGAACTAGAAGCAAAATCTCTTCATTAAAGATAACTATATTTAAATATTTTGATATATATTTCCAAACTACCTTCCTCAGTTTCTCTATCGCAAACATTGTATGGGGTGCTCTTTTTCTCTGTTTGGATGCATGATAATTTGATATCAAAATAATATCTCATTTTGGTTTTAAACTGTATTCCTTTGATTTAAAAGTTATGTTATAAGCGCCAATCAAGTGCTGTTCTGTAGAGCTGAGAGACTTTGAAAAGTCTATTCCTTAAAGTGGGCAGGAAGCAGAAATAACCCTAGCATATGCTCTGACCTTGAGTTATTCATTAAGTTTGAGGACATATATTTATTTAAATGAGTACTGTTTTCTTGACACATTTATAAATGTCTCCTCTGTGCTAGACAATATATAGAAAGGCACTAAGAATACAGAAATAAAGTTTCTGTACAATAGGGGCTCAGTCTTGGGAGAAAAGTATACAAGAATTATAATTAAATGTGATAAAAATGCAAACAGAAACATAAGGAACAACCCTGGAAAAGTAGTCCTGAGTCTACTTTTAGCGATGTTGCCTTTGCTGGAAAACAATTTTTTTTTTTTTTCTTTTTTGGCTGCACCCACAGCATATGGAAGTTCCTGGGGCAGGGAGTGAATCTGAATCACAGCTGCAACCTATGCCATGGCTGCAGCCATGCTGGATCCTTAACTCACTGCACCAAAAATGGGATCAAACCCAAGCTGTGGCAGACACCAGATCCTTAACCCGCTACACCACAGTGGAAATTCCTGAAAATATTTTTCAAATTGCTTTTTTGGTATTGACTTCAGAATCTATGGCACCTTCTTCCTCATAGTTTCTGTGGTGGTGAATGGTTCACTCTTAGAGATGGGTTTGATTTTTTGGAATAATTCGGTGCTATTTGAAGACAAGCCTGGTGAATGAATCAGGTGTTCATTATGCTCTTGGGATTATAATTATGTAATTGGGGTTTTGGGCCCTAGGTGGGACACAATTTCAATGTTATCCAGTTATTAATCAATTTTATTAAGTGGTTACTTGGAATTGATCCTACTCCTTGAACAATATTGCTGTGTCCTGTAACATGGTGGCTTTAAAACTTTTTTGACCCAAACCACTGGGAAATCTATACTATAATGGGAAATATATTTTATATCACAAACCAGTAAACACACATACATTACAATTGACGTAGATTTCACAGAACAATATACTCTTACGTGATGTGGTATACTCATATTTTGTATTTTATTTCCCCCTTTTTTTTTTTTTTTTTTTTTGGTCTTTTGTCTTTTAGGGCCACACCCATGGCATATGGAGGTTCCCAGGCTAGGGGTCTGATCGGAGCTACAGCTGCAAGCCTATGCCACAGCCACAGCAATGCCAGATCCGAGCCACGTCTGCGACCTATACCACAGCTCACAGCAACACCGGATCCTTAACCCAATGAACAAGGACAGGGATCATTGAACCCGAAACCTCATGCTTCCTGGTTGGATTCGTTTCCATGACGGAAACTCCCCTATTTCATTTTTTTTTTTTTTTAATAGCTGGGGTGGCTCACTAAATTGATTTCATGTGCCACTGATGAGTCCCAACTGACATTTTGACAAAAACTGCTCCAGGTTTCAAATCAACTTTTCACATTACTTTGGCTCAACTGTTTTCCAGGAATTCAGGGAAATAATAGAATCTGTTGGTTTTAAATTATTTAACTGAATTTGATTATTATTGCCACATAAAGGAAATGGATGGGAACAGCAAACACTTGAAAATCCTGCTATGATTCCAAAGGCTTTAGTGTGACTCTTTAAAAAGCAGCTTCTATAGTAAACGAAAGGAACATTCTAATCTGAATCTGAAGTGGAGCACAATTATCAAGCTGCAATGTATTTACCAATGCCCACAGGTAATTATCAGGAGCTATATAATTACCTTGTTCTGAAAACATGAGCCCTATGCTCGATTTTGCCTTTATTCCATAAATTATTGGTAGTTATTTTTGTCTATTTTTAAAGCACTGCAATTGGGGAAGATGTTGGAGAGGTTTAAAGAGTCTCAGTTAAAAATAATAGAGCCTCTTTTATCCGAACAAAATCTGATGCTTATATGATGTGATGAAAGTGCATAAAAACACCTGGCAAAATGGAAGGATGATACACTTTTAGTGATCATTTATTCATTCGATGACATATATTGAGAGCCTACCATGTACCAGATACTGTACAATACACCAATTTTTTTTTTTATGGCTGCCCTGAGGCAGATGGAAGTTTCCCTGCCAGCGATCAGATCTGAGTCGCAGCTTCGATCTACACTGCATCTATGGCAATGCCAGATCCTTTAACCCACTGCCCCAGGCCAGAGATCAAACCTGTGACCTGGCACAGCAGAGATACCGCCAATCCCATTGCACCACAGCAAGAACTAGCACACCAAATTTGACTGGCTTTTATTCAGAAATGGTTTTTTCTCTGGGGAATGTCATTGCAATTCAGTAATTGCCAATTCAGCATGATAATTACTACGAATTATGACACTCTTAACAGAACAGAGGGGTGACTGATTTTGATGTAGGGGAAGTTATCTTGAGGGGTTTTAAAGGACACATAAGAGTTTTCTAGTTAATGTGAGCCATGTACTGAAACAGGAACAAGCAGAAAGAGGTTCCGAAACATCAAAGGGACTGGCATGTCCATGGAACAGTAAGTCTGGTGTTAGTGAAGGATATGCCACTTTGGGGAGAGTTGCAGGAAATAAATGAGAAAGGTAACAGATGTCATTCCATTTTTAGACGTTGATTTCATTTTAAGTCACAGCTTAAGTATGGCATACATGGCAATCCCATAGAGAAAAGGAATATCAGAGACGCTTAGGCAGGGAAATTATACGATCAGATCAGACTTAGCTTTTTTCTTCTTTTTTTCTTTTTCCTTATTATGGCCACACCTGCAGAATATGGAAGTTCCCAGGCGAGGTGTCGAATTGGAGCTATGGCTGCTGGCCTAGCCACAGCCACAGCAACACTGGATCTGAGCTGCATCTGCCATCCAAGCTGTAGCTTAGGGCAATGCCAGATCCTTAACCCACTGAGCGAGGCCATGGATTGCACCTGCATCCTTGCAGAGAGAACGTTGGGTCATTAATGAACCACTGAGCCACATGGGAACTCCCAGATTTAGTTTTTTAAAAAATAACATTGACAACAATGGACAGAATGAATTGAGCCGGTCTTGTGTCAGGAGACCCACTGGAAATCTTTTGAGACAAAGTGAAGACATTTATACTGGAGAAGAATAATAGAAATAACAAGTGGATTAAGCTTTCCATAGGTTACCTAAGTAACCTACATGTATTAAGTGTATAGAGCTTTACATCAGTTACCTAAACTTTAATGCTTTCTTGTTTTCCTTTGTATTATTTTAAACCCTAAAATCAACTTGTGATGTAGCTAGTACATACCTATTAACCAATGAGGGATCAAAGGCAGAGAGGGTAACTTGTCCAAAATCACACAGTAGGCAAGGGCCCCAGGATTCCAGTGCAAATCTATCTGTTTTGGAGCCCAGGTATGTAAACTTGTGTAACTATAGCTGGAGGGGCTGGATTTGAGAGACTTTTCTGAGAAACACAGTGGAGCAAAGCAGAAGCAGAATCCAGTAATGGAGAGAGCAGGATCTGGAGTGAAAATACTTGGATTCAATTCTTTGTAACTGGAGTGAGCTATTTAAAGCGTGAGAGAAAAATTCAAATATGCTAAGCCTCAGACTTCATCTCTAAACTGAGATAATAACAGCACCCAAAAGGCTATTATTAAAGACCAGTATGAAGATTAGATTAGGTAATGTATATAAAGGGCTTAGCAGCAGGCTTAGCTCAAGGGCTACAGAAACAGGCAGCCATAGGAAGAAGAAGAAACAATTATTAATGATTTTAAAAACCTTGATTTCTCATTGGATGTCAGCAAAGAGAAAGAAGTTAAGAATGGTAGTGTTCTTTCTCTCTCTCTCTCTCTTTTTTTTTTTTTTTTTTTGGTTGCTCGAACAGCATGATAAAGTTCCCAGGCCAGGGATCAAACTTCACCACAGCAAGAACCCAGGCCACTGAAATGCCAACACTAGATCCTTAACCAGCTGCTCCATACGGGAACTTCAGGAGCATACTTTCTAATATGAGAGATTAGATTGGGGGTGGGGTGGTGAACAGTGACACTGCAACTGAAAGAAGAAATGGCTTAAGAAGTAAAAATTAGCTCAATTAAGGCATCCGAGCTTCAAGTACTGTCATACATATAGATTAAAAATGCCCAGTTGACAAATTAAAACTTGTAAGGGAACAAAGTAATATAAAAATGAGGCTTGAGGGTTCCCTGGTGGCTCAAAGGTTAAGGAGCCAGTGTTGCCACTGCTGTGGCGTGGGTTCTTTCAATCCCTGGTCCAGGAACTTCTGCATGCTATCGGCACGCACACACACACACACACCCCGCAAAAAAAAAAACAGACTGGATAAGATCATCAGGCTACTTGTGCAGACTGAGAGAGAAGTCCAAGAAAGAGGACATTAGGGAATAATATTCAAAGGCCCTGAGGGAAAAATGCGGAAGGTACGGGACAGTCTGTTAAGACTCCGATTGTATTGCTTATGTGCTCGCCCCAAGAAAAGGGAGTCAGGTAAAAATGAAAAAGTTGTTAGGTGAAAATAATTGGATTACATTAACTATAGGTCCCTGTATTCTTATCTACAGTTCTCTTAGGCTGTTCTCTAGCTCCTGACCCCTTCTCTAGCACCTGCTCTCCCTTAGAGCTTCTGCCACATGACTTCCGTGGCTTTTGTGTCTTCACAGTATTGACATGGGTCGTTTTTGACTTTCTTCTTGGATCGCAAGCTGAACCCGCTCACCCCTCACTGCTTTCTGCCCCTGACCTTGCAGTCCATGACACACCAGCCATAAAAGAAACCCAAAAGCAGGAAGAAAAAAAAAATAGGTTGAAAGTGAACCAGAAAGAGAGGCTTCAGAGAAGCCGAGAAATCAAAACATTTCCAAAAAGAGAACGATCTACATGTTCAGGCAACAGAGAGGACAAACAGAAGGAGCACCGAAAAGGAGGAACTGGATTCGGCATCTAGGAAGCTCCTGGTGTCTCTGAACGAGAGCCGCTCCGAGAAAGTGGTAGGGACAAGAGACACATGTATAAAAAGGAATTGATGAGATAAACATGATACTCTGTAATTTTCTCCATAAAGCATAAAAGAGATCCTCCTCTGATAGTGAGGGGGTTTGGGTGGGAAATTAGAATTTGTAGTTCACGGAGGCGATTTACATGTATTTAAATCCTCACAACCACCATTGGGCGTGGGTGGGTATTATCATCCCCAGGTCATAGTTAGGCAACTAACCTAGTGAACTGAAGTCATACAGCTGAGAGGAGGCAACTTTAGAACTCAATCCAGGTCTGTCTCCAGATCCCTGCTTTTCCTTCTGCATTCAGGTTTAGAATAGCCCCTGAGAGGAATGTGACAATGTTGCCGTAGAATCATATTATTATAAATATTATTTATAAATATGATTACTCACATATAAGTATATAGTAGCGGAAGTAATGATGAGTAAAACGGACCAGATGATAGCAATGCTGATGTTAAATAGAGAAATGAAACGCTTCGGCTCCAGATTTACCTGCAAGTAACAGCCTCATATTGAACTTTATGCCATAAAACATGGTGCCAGAGTTCTTGTAGTGGCGCAGCAGAAACAAACCCGACTAGGAACCATGAGGTTGCAGGTTTGACCCCTGGCGTCGCTGCGTGGGTTAAGGATCCGGCGTTGCAGTGAGCTGCGGTGTAGGCTGGCAGCTGTAGCTCCGATTCAACCCCTAGCCTGGGAACCTCCATATGTTGCTGGTGTTGCCCTAAAAATGGACAAAAGACAAAAAGCGGAACAATAACAACAACAACAAAAACACAGTGCCCATGAGCGCCTGCAGCTCATAATGTTGCTTCACGCAAAAGACTTTTTTTTTCAGTTTTCATATAGCCACAAAGTATCATTTATAAACTTTCCTTTCGTTGTGTCGAAACATATCTTTAAAATATTTACGAACTCTTACTGTAATTTAGGGTTATTTTTATTTCTCAAGTTACGAAAAACGTTGAGAGTTATAAGTATGTAAACTACAAACATTTCCCTTTACCCTCGAATTGTTTTAAATAAGACAAAATGAACTGTACGTACTCTTTGCCAATGAAGTTAAGGTTCTTTTGGCACCTTGCTTACTGAATCATCAAAGACCGAGGAAGTAATCGACTTTTCTATTGAAAATGTAATTTTAAAAAATGGTTGCTATAAAATGATAGAAAAAGCCATGGAACAGGCAGCATGAATATTTGAAAGATAATAAAGTATAGCCCAGCTATCTGGCAGGGAAATAGATCTTTTAACATTATTATTAAATTTTCATGTAGAATGGAGGGATTTCCCATTTAAGTAAGAGATGTGTAAAAAATCATTTTGTCGAAAATCTTTTTAAAGTACCTGTATTAAGGAGTACATATTTACTTCATAAAACAGATGATACTCAACCTGGATTATCCTTTTTGTGTGTGTGTGTGATGATTGCAATAACAGCATGATTGCTTCTGGGTATACTGAGGATTACAGAATGATTTCCTCCTACATTAAATCGTTCCATAAAGCTATACCTTCTTAATTCTTGGATCTGCTTTTCATTGATTTTTTTTTTTTTTTTTTTGTCTCCTTCTCTGTCAAGGCTCATATCTCATGGCAGCCCACATACTTGCATGGACCCATTCACACCTGTGGTAACATAACCCAGCCCACCACACACACACACACACAGAAGCAAAGGTAAAATTTGCACATGCCCATGCTTATTATCCACAGAGCTCCTTGGCAGGCTCCTGCTCTATTTTCCACGTGGTCTCCCGTCCCCGGCTTCTTTTCTTCCTGCTCCTGCCAGTTAGACTTGACCGTGGAGGTGGGCCACTCAGATCTCCCTTCAGGTAGTGGGTGAACTCTAGTTGGCTGGCAACCTCCAGCTAGCCACTGTACCTCCAGGTCTGCAGCCTTCGGATTGAGGCCATTCTCCCTCCCAGGAAGCTCCTTGCCAACAATTAAACACAATGGCGTACTCTAGCTGGGCTTCTTCAGCCTCACACAAGATTCTTCCAGTGGGCAGTCTTTGCCCCAGAATCCCCAAATGCCTGGCCAAGATTTTCTCAGAGCCACACTGCAGCCTGGGGCTCTTCCGATCCCATCTTCCCTCCTTCCCCCTCTCCTTTCACAAATTCTTACCTGTTTTGTGGTTCCAATTTCCTCCCACCTAGTCTTGTTCCCCCTCCTCTTCATCCTTCACAAGTATTTCCCCAATACAGCTTTTGCTCATCTACTTTTGGCTTGGTGTCCACTACCCAGGAAGCCCAACTGACACGGTCGGTAGAGAATGGCCTAAGAAAGCAGGCAGTGAAACTGGTTTGAGGACTGTTCATTTATGCTTGGCTGGAGTAGGACCTCCGCCTGAGTGGAACGTGGGAAATGGGTAGAGCTTGGCCCGAGGAGGCTCCACATCCGCTGAAGCTTTCACTGGGGATGACCTGGGAATGTGTCCTGGGAGAGGGGAACAGCTTTGCTAGTTTGAAGATGTAGATATTTGAAAGACATGGGGCGAATAATGCCTATAAGTATAGTGGTGTGGGCTGGTTATCTCCAAGTTCTATTGATACCCTACGGAGCAATGATGAGATGTTGAGAAGTAATGAGACAGAAACAGGCACAGTGTGAGAGAGAGATGGTTTGACTTGGAACATGTTCTTGGGAAATGGGATTTAACACTGTAACAAGGACACGCCCCTGCCCAGGGGATGGGGCAAACTCAGTGTAGAAAAGCCGGGCTCTTGGAAGCCTGGAAACGGTGATGACCCATGCTGAATGCAAGTGCCTGAGTGGCCATGGCAGATGGGAGGGGAGGAATAAAAAGGCAGTGAGAAGGGATAAGCTGGAATGGACTCATAGTGTGAGACTAGAGGACCCATCAGAAGTTAGGTTTTCACAGCAGAGCCCAGAGAACAGAGCGTTCTCCAAGGCCATCAGGGATGCACTGGTGAGAGAGGCACCAGCACCCTGAAAAGTCCAGGGGTGGCTCTTCTTGCAGGCCAGAGAGGAAGTGAACTCATTTACAGCACACGCCAAAGTGGTAGAAGCCACATAAGCAAGTAAATGGAAGCCAGGGGGCAACCATCACTAGAACTACCAGCAAGACTGGAATAGCGGGCGGTTAAGGGGGCCTGGCCCACAGGAAGTTATGGAAATGGCAAATAGCATCTGGCGTCCCTATGGGCAAAATAGAAGGGTAACTGATGAGAGTACCATTTAACATCTATAATCAGAAACAGGCAGGAATGGAGAAATAGGAGGATAAGGGTAGTGGCCCCAATAAGAATGTATGATTCACTGCTCAGTTATTGGACCTGAGGCAATTTTCAGACCCAGAGCACAGTGACTGAGAGATGGCTGTGGCGGAAGAACCCTGCAAGGCTGTGACAAATATTAACTGTGACCTACAGCCATTGGCTTAGATGGCTATACACTGGGAAAAGAAATTACAAGTATTGAGGACTTCAGACATCCTTTCAAAGCTGGCATTGATACCTGAGAATCTACAGCATCCTCACATCAGAGCTGGGACCCAGGAGCATAGGCAGCTTACAGTGGGCCCACTGGGTCCCTGAACTCAGGTGGTGATCAATTCAGTGGTTCTTAGTGAAAAATTAGGATTAACGTTCACGGCAGTTGGACTCACTTAAGTCCTTGGCTAGAAGAGTAAGAACCATCATGTTGGGGAAATGCCAAAAGGAAGCCTCTGAAACTACCGCTTTCCCAAACTGAGATAAAAAATAATATTGCAGAGTTCCCTTTATGGCTCAGCAAGTTAAGAACCCGGCATAATCTCGGTGAAGATATGGGTTTGATCCCTGGCCTTGGTCAGTGGGTTAAGATCCAGCATTGCCCCAAGCTGTGGCTCGGAGCCCATGTTGCTGTGGCTGTGGTGTAGGCCAGCGGCTACAGCTCCGATTTGACCCCTAGCCTGGGAACGTCCATACGCCCCATGCGTGGCTCTTAAAAAAAAAAAATACTGTATTCCAGAAATGAAGGCAGATATTAGAACCACTGTGATGGTTAGCTTTATGTGTCAACTTGACTGGGCTGTGGTGCCTGGATATTTGGTCAAACATCATTCTGGATATTTCTGTGAGGGTATTTTTGGATGTGATCTTGATTTAAACCAAGAGACTTAAGCAAAGTAGAGTGCCCTCCATAAGGTGGATGAGCTTCATGGAATCAATTGAAAACTGAGAGAACAAAAATCTGATCTCTTCTGAGCAAAGGGGAATTTATGTCAGTAGACTGCCTTTGGACCTCACTTGCAACATCTGCTCTTCCTGGTTTGTCAGCAGATTGTCTTTGGACTAGAACTGCAACTCAGTCCTGATTCTTCAGCCTGCTGGTCTCCTCCATCAGATTTTGGATTCCCAAGCCTCCAGAATCCCATGAGCCAAAGAAAGCTCTTTAAATTAAAAAAAATTATTCTTGGACATATATCCAGACAAAACTTTCCTTAAAAAAGACACATGCACCTGCACGTTCATTGCAGCTCTATTCACAATAGCTAAGACATGGAAACAACCCAAATGTCCATTAACAGATGCCTGGAGGAGTTCCCCTCGTGGCTCAGTGGTTAACGAGAAGGAACCATGAGGGTGCGGGTTCAATCCCTGGCCTTGCTCAGTGGATTAAGGATCTGGCCTTGCCGTGAGCTGTGGTGTAGGTCACAGAGGAGGCTCAGATCCTGCGTTTCGGTAGCTCTGGCGTAGGCTGGTGGCTACAGCTCTGATTAGACCCCTAGCCTGGGAATCTCCATATGCCATGGGAGCAGCCCTAGCAAAAGCAAAAAGACAACAAACAAACAAACAAACAAAAAAGACACCTGGATTAGGAAGATGTGGTATATATACACAATGGAACACTACTCGGCCATAAAAAAGAATGAAATAATGCCATTTGCAGCAACATGGATGGAACTAGAGACTCTCATCCTGAGTGAAATAAGTCAGAAAGAGAAAGACAGATACCATGTGATATCTGCTATCTAATATACAGCACAAATGAACGTTTCCACAGAAAAGAAAATCAATGGACTTGGAGAATACACTTGTGGTTGCCTGGGGGGAGGGGGAGGGATTGGGAGCTTGAGGTTAACGGATGCAAACTATTGCTCTTGGAATGGATTAACAATGAGATCCTGCTGTGTAGTACTGAGAACTATGTCTAGGTACTTACAATGCAGCAAACAACAATGGGAGAAAAATTATGTATACAGGTATGTGTAACTGGGTCCCCATGCTGTACAGTGGGGAAAAAAAAAGTGTGTCGAGGGAAATAAGAATAAAAAATAAATTTAAAAGTTATTGATTAAAAATGTATTAATATATTTATTTAAATTGTCTATCTACTATATATCCATCCATCCATCTACCTGTCTGTTTATCAATCTATCAATCTATCAATCTCCTTTTGGTTCTGTTATTCCGCAAAACTGTGAACAATTCAACCACCATTAAAGATTTAAAGGATGCATGGTGAAAGTCCTTACCTTATCTCCATTTAATTCACCCATCTGACACCTACAGAAGCCACATGGGTCCTGGAGTATGACTACAGATTTCCACAAGCTCAACCAAGTAGTGACTCTACAGCAGTTGCTGTGCCAGACTTTTTGATGGTAAAACAAATCAGGAAGACCTCAATTGTATGATGCACGGCCACTGATTTGAGGATTGCATTCTTCACATCAGAGTGCCCATTGTGGTTCAGCAGATTAAGAACTCAACATAGTGTCTGTGAGGATGCAGGTTTGATCCCCGGCCTTGCTCAGTGGGTTAAGGAGCCAGGGTTGCTGTGGCTGTGGTGTAGGCCGGCAGCTTCAATTCTGATTCTACTCCTAGTCTGGGAACTTCCATGTACCGCAGGTGCAACAGTTTAAAAAGGAAGGGAAGAATGAAGGAAGGAAGGAAGGAAGAGAGAGAGAGAGAAAGAAAACGAAAGAAAGAAAGAAAGGGAAAAAAAGAAAGAGGAAGGGAGAAAGGAAGGAAGGAAGAAATTGTTCACATTGACATGGAAGGGACAACAAGATTCACTTACTGTTTTGCTCCAGGGCTATGTTAACTCTCCATATTCTGTCACAACAGAGTTCAAAGAGTCTATATCATCACATTGATCCAAAGCATTAGTGGTATGATGTTGATCTGGCAGGACAACAAAAGTTGGTTTGTATCCTGGAGGCCTTAATAAGGCATGCAAACGTCAGAAAGTGGGAGATAAAACTTCATGTAGCTTCAGGGACTTGCCACTTCAGGAAGTTTTTGAGTTCACTGACCAGGGACAAGCCAGGACAACTCTAAAGTAAAAGACGCTACATCTTACATCTCCTGGCACAAAGAAGGAAGCATAACACCTGGTAGATTTCTTTGGGTTCTAGAGGCAATCTGACTCACACCCAACACTGGTACTGTATTGACTTTATTCCAGCCCATAGATCTCATGACATGGAAGGCGGCCAGCTTCGAGTAGAAACTGGAGCATAAAAGAGCTTTGCAGCAAATGTGGTCTGTAGTTTTAACATTTCTATTTCTGGATTTTTTTCCCCCCTTTTTTTTGGCTGCACTCACAGCGCATGGAAGTTCCTGGGCCAGGGACTGAATCTGAGCTGCAGCTGCCACCTATGCCACAGTTGCAGCAACGCTGTATATTGAACCCACGGCACCAGTCCTGGGATAGAACCTGTGCCACCACAGAGACAACACCAGATCCAGAACTACTCCTATTCCTAGAATTTGAGAGCTAAGGAGGTCTGCAGGGGAAGAATGTGGATGGACATATGGGAATGGATACTAAGTGTGAAGATTTTTGTATTACATGTTAATACCCAGCAGAGAGCATCCACCTTGGAAAAGGCACTAAAGAACCAATTAGTCAAAATTATGTCACTGGCTATCCCAGAACTGACACAATGGGCACAGGAATGAAATTGCTATGGCATCAAAGATGGTGTCTATGCAGGGGCCCACACAGCATGAAAACCTACTTACTAAGGCCAATCTAGCTACTCCTGCTTCAGACTATCCAACCTACCCCCAACAGAAGCCAACACTTGAAATCCAATATGGCACTCTTCCTCAAGGAGACCAAGAGCTCTCATTGAGCTCTTCTGTCTGGGAAGTGCCAGTAGTTCATCCCCACAGCAATTAATACCTATGCCACATCTGGGGTTGTCTTTTCTGCCTGAAGGGCCTCAGTTAGCATCACTCTCCAGGAGTGTATGCAGTGCTTGATCCATGGGTAGAGCGTCCCACCTTGCAAAGCATCTGACCGGGGAATCTGCTTCACAGTGAAGGAGCTGCAAGAGTCGGCCCTTGACCATGGACTCCAATGATCCCTCACCATCATTAAGTAGCCAGCCTGACAGAATGTTGGAACAGCTTACTAAAGCAGAGCTGAAATCCCATCTCAGAGGCAATATTCTGCAAAGATAGGGGACATCATTCAGGATACAGTGTATACATTCAATCAGAGACCCCCTATGTGCCACTGGGTCTCCAAAAGAAAGAATAAACAGGCACAGGAACCCAGGGGTAGAAGTAGCTGTGGTCCTCTTACCATTACTCTCTCTGACACTGGAAGACATTTCACTGCCCATCCCTACAACTCTGAGTTCAGACAGGGCGAGGTTCTCTTCCCGCAAAGGAGCATACTCTTGTTAGGGAGACAGTGAAGGTTCCATCACATTACAGGCTAAGGCTGCTGCTGGAGCTTTTAGACTTGTTGTATCCAGCAACCAGCAGGCAAGAAGAGAAATCACCACCTTCACCAGGGTAGTCAACTCAGAACAGCAGAAGGAACGAGGCAGCATTTCAACAAGGTGATCCACTTGGATGCCTCTTGGTAAATCCCTTGACCAATTAGAACCACGCATGGACTTGTGTAGCAATGTTGGCCTGCAAAGGTCTGATTGCCATGGAATCAGGTCCCTCAGGTCCTGATGAAGATTTGGGTCATGGCATCAGTTAAACTACCAGAGACAACAGTGGTGAGTTGAGGGTGAGGGGAGTTTAGAAGAACAGTGGAGGAGGAGGGAGGCACTGAAGACCAGTTACAGCTGCACCCCCGACAGCCCCGTGGGGTAAAGTTTATCCTCACACTTTCCTCTTGAAGGTTTCCTTGCAGGAAGAGAGGCTCACAGGAGTCATGGAAGAGCTGTTCCCCAAATGTGAGGCACACAGGGCGGACCAGAGTGGCTATGCAGGTACGCCAGGCATATCTCCCTTCCAAACGACCTGCAGTGAGGAATGTGGTTGGCTGCCCATCTCCAGCTGCTGCCTTTTGTGACCTGGCGCAGTACTGGTGCTGAAGCCAGGCTCCCCCAGGCTACTCACGGCTAATACTTGGGTATTGTGGCGCTCTTAGAGCTAAGCCATTTCTCCCCAGCACACGACTGCTCCAGTGGACAACCTTGGCTAGGGCACAGGCCGTCAGCCGGCTACACTGCAGTTTGGGGCTCTTTCTATAAGCCCCTCCTCTCTTTCCTCCCTCCTTTCACAGGGGTCAGACCTCTTTTACGGTCAGAGAGATCACCCCGGCTACTCCTGCTCCCTGCCTCCTTCACAAGCATTTCCTTCCATACACTTCCTTCCCATCTCATTCTATTTGGGGATCTTGCTTTTTGGACGACCTAAACTGAGACAGATTGTTTTTTCAATTTTGATATATTTAGAACTCCCTACAAACTTTGATTTATATTCATCCTTCTATTTTATTCTTCTGCCACCTTGTTGACTCCATCTCAGTTGCTTCCCTTTAGTCTCCAGCCCGGGCACATTTCCATGTTATGTTTGTCAATCTATACTGGAATCTGGCATTCAAACACATTTTTTTTTTTCCTGCCACATTCATGGCATGTGGGAGTTCCTGGGCTAGGGATCAAACCCACGCCACAGCAGCAACCCAAGCCACTGCAGTGATAATGCTGGATCCTTAACCCGCCGTGCCACCAGAAAACTCCCAAACACACTTTTAAGACCATATCTAATTAGCTCAGTTCTGACAAGAGTCTTATCCCTGATTAGTTAGTAATGGATTACAGTCCTTGGACAGTTATTGCTTTTGAAGCCAAGCGAACAAATGCTTGATAGCACCAGTGCATAAACTATCTGGTCTCATTTAGTAGACAGCTTGAAAAGCATATTAAACTTCCCTTCACAGATTCTGCATTTCCACTTTCTCTTTGAGCCAACTGAAGTGGGGGTTTTCCAGTTAATTCTCCCCATACCTTCCCAAATATATTGATGGATCTACACACCAAGTATTTTCTAGCTAAAGCCTGGATTTTCAATAGACTCCTTAGCCTTTGAGCTACCTACCGCTCAAAGGAGTGTTTCTCCAACTGCCTCCGTTTTCATCTCACCGTCTCCCTCCGTTTTGCTGTATGCCAGTTCTCCTGCCAGCTCTTCCATTTCTTTTCGGGTTGTAATATTCCATTACCCCTTCTGCTTTTACACTCAATTGTCCATTTTCAGGCAGCATTTTGCTTTGCTTCATCCAGTAAAAGAAACCCAACCTTTGAAGTCGTACCATTTTAGAATAGTTTTCACATGAGCACAGACCTTTTTCCTAATATACTTTTCAGCTGGCGAACTTATTTCTTACACAGAAAAGGATTCCAAGATAAGGCAGGACAAAGAAAACCTCCATAAAGTAGGTTAGTGCTAATTCCATACATACGGCTGGAGAGTTTCCCAGGTATTCATAATTATAGGAACTGATGATCTTTGATGCAAATGCTTACTTAATGCAACTGTAAATATTTCACTTACAGAATGTTCATTCACAAAGCTCACCCGAGTTTCCACAGAACGGAGTCTAACCGAGCACAGGCATATCTGTATCTGTTTCATAATGACACCCTAACAGAGCCAAATGCCTGAAGGAGTTTTAGGAGATCAGCTGTGCTGTATTCTCTTGCCTTCAGGTGGGTCTGCACATAAAGACCCAGATAGGAAAAAGCTCCCCAGGAAAGATAATAACCTCACTAATATTTAACAATGAGCACAGCCAGGAATTTCTTCTTTGAATATAGAAATCCCTCTGTTACAGCTTAAATCTTTTTTTTTTTTTTTTTTTTTCTTTTTAAGGCTGCACCTGCAGCATATGGAAGTTCCCCGGCTAGGGATTGAATTGGAGCTGCAGCTGCCTACACCACAGCCATGGTAACTGTGGATCTGAGCCGCATCTGTGACCTCCACTGCAGCTTGCGGAAATGCCAGATCCCTAACCCACTGAGTGAGGCCAGGGATCGGACCGACATCCTCATGGATACCAGTCAGGTTCTTAGCTCACTGAGCCACGGTGAGAACTACAGTATATTTTCTATTTTAAGTCTGATATAGAGGTTAAGAATTCTTATGTGATTTTAAATGAGTAAACATTTTCTCCAGGTTGCAACTGTTTGTTTTCACGTTAATGACCGTTTTCTATTTTAATCAAACTATGACTTGTTCATTCAATAAATAACTGTTTTTTAATCTCCAACCATCCTTGCAGAATATTTTTAAAATTACTCGTACCTTTTGAAAATTATCATCGGATCATGGCTCCTTTGACAGATGTTTGACATAAAAAATGTCAAACATAATAATTGGAAGATGCTGCTTTACAACAGGGTTATGGCAAGTCATGAGTAACCTTTATGTATCGAGCCACTGAAATTTGGCGGTTGTTGGTGGCTAAGGCAAAGCTAAACTATTTCGATACCTCCCTCATTCCCCTTGGGGAAGGTTGACACTCCTTGGGTTGGCACCAGCCAGGAGGGCAATGAGGCATCAAGATGTCAGTTTCCAGAGTTCCTGTTGTTGTTCAGCAGGTTAAGAACTGGACTAGTATCCATAAGGATGTGGGTTCGATCCCTGGCCTTGCTCAGTGGGTTAAGGATCTGGTGTTGCCATGGGCTGTGGTGTAGGTTGCTGATGTGGCTCAGATCTGGCATTGCTGTGGCTGTGGCACAGACCGGCAGCTGCAGCTCCGATTTGACCCCTAGCCTGGGAACTCCCATGTGCCGCAGGTGTGGCCATAAAAAGAACAACCACCACCAAAAAAATTTTGATTTGCTTATTCAAAAAAGCCATCAGGAAAGTAAGCTTTTCAGTCTTCTAATCCAAGATTCCTTCTAGGAAGTGATGCTGCCAGGCAGAACAGTAAATTTAAAAAGATCTAGTCTGATTATGATCACTGATTATGATCAAATTCATGGGAGATATAATAGGTCTTCAATCCCCGGCAAAGTTCTGGAGATAATGCCACTCTAATCATAGTTTATTTCACTTGCATGTGGCTCTTCTCACTATGCTATTATTAATTAATAAGGAAGGTGGGGTGGGGGGAGGCCTGTAACAGAGGCGCCTGGGAATGGTCCCTACGCCACTGAGCCTGATTGAGCCCTCTGCTCTGTGTTGTCAAATTCCCCCTCTTGGTTTATCTCAATCGTGTGATTGTAAAAACATAAACAATGTACAATCTATTTACAATCTATGTCTGTGCCTTTTCTTACTGGCCCAACACATTCTCCTAAACCCACCCAATCAATATATTGTATTTCTCTAAATAGAACGCGCATATGATACGCAGAAGAGTTCTAAGGGAACTTAACGACATAATTACAACTTCCGGAATCCTTTGTTGAAGACTATTATAGATCATTATGTTTACTATTACTTTCTTCGCATGAAAATGTAAACCCCCTGAGAGCAAGGACTCTGTTTTTGACTCTGCTCCAGTCCCCAGCACTTAAAAAAGGTCCTGGCGCACAATAGGCATACACTATGTATTTGTTGAATGAATAACTCATTTTGCAAGGATCACTTATGGTTGCCATGAAAATAATAGATTGGAATTCAGTGAGACTAGAAGCAGAGAGTCCAGGTGGGGACCACTGAGTTCTTCAAATGAGAGATGAAGATGATGCAAACCTATCACAGGGTGATGGAGAGAAGTGAACAGATTTGAGAGGGTTTTTATTTTTTATTTATTTATTTATTTTTTTTTTAATTTTTTTTTTTTTTTGTCTTTTGTCTTTTTGTTGTTGTTGTTGTTGTTGTTGCTATTTCTTGGGCCGCTCCCGCGGCATATGGAGGTTCCCAGGCTAGGGGTTGAATCGGAGCTGTAGCCACCAGCCTACGCCAGAGCCACAGCAACGCGGGACCCGAGCCGCGTCTGCAACCTACACCACAGCTCACGGCAACGCCGGATCGTTAACCCACTGAGCAAGGGCAGGGACCGAACCCGCAACCTCATGGTTCCTAGTCGGATTCGTTAACCACTGCGCCACGACGGGAACTCCCTGAGAGGGTTTTTAGAAGGCAGAGCAGAAAGAATTTGGTGATTGATTGGATGTTAGGAGATTTGCAGAGACCAAAGTCAAGAGTTCCGTGAAATGGGAAAGGGAGCCCTGAGAAGAAGTGGTTGAGGAGGGCACAAGGAGGGTGATAATGAGTCAGCTGGTGTGGAAGCCCATGACCTATTCAAGTGCCAGTGCCCGGGAAGAAATTGTGTGTATCAGTTCTTTAACTCGGGATGGGAGTCGGTCTCTGAAAAACAGGTTTGGGAACAAGCATAGACATTTTCAGCCATGTAACTATATGAAGGCAGTGTGTGAGAAGAGGGCCTAAGATAAAACCCTGAAGATTACCCACATTTATGATTTTTTTTTTCTTTTCACAGCCACACTTGCAGCATAGAGAAGTTCCCAGGCTAGGGGTCAAATAGGAGCTGCCGCTGCCAGCCTATGCCATAGCCACAGCAAGGCGGGATCCAAGCTACCCCTAAGACCTACTCCACAGCTTGAGGCAACGCCAGACCCTTAACCCACTGAGCCAGACCAAGGATTGAACCCGCATCCTCACGGACACTATATTGGGTTCTCAACTCACTGAGCCACACCAGGAATTCCTTAAGGAATAAGGGCCTGTTTACTGAATTGGTTGGACTTGATAGGGTTTACTCAGAAATAGCTTCATTCTTTTTCCATCAACGCCTTCAACCCATTTCACTCCAGACAATATCTTGAGTACATTCCATTATTTTTTTCAACCTCTCAGTACTCAAATAGTCCTATTTCCATATACTAAAATTTAAATGAAAACTTCTGTCTAAAAGCTTCCAACCAATTAGGAGTTTGGGATTAACATATACCTACTCCTATACGGAAACAAAACAACCAACAAGGACCTATTATATAGCATAGGGAACTGTAATCAATATCTTGTAATAACCTTGGAAAGTAATCTGAAAAAAGAATATAAATATATATATATATACACATATATATACACACATATTCACACACATACATATCTGAATCACTTTGCTGTACACTTGACCCTAACACAACATTGTAAATCAACTACACTTCAATTAAAAAAAAAATCCCTCCCTCTCAAAAAAGCTTTCATCCAGTCAAAGCTTTCTTTCTCCTGCAGCTCCATCCAGCCTAACACAGGTTCCTAGCACGGAGTAGAGAAAGGGTGTGCTCTGTTTTTTTACTCTTTTGCACCATACTGCTCCCATCCTCTCTCTGGCTCTCAGGTTAATGTAGGAAGGTGGGTAAAAGAAAACAGCAAAGGTATTTCTTTGGCAGTTGGCTGTTAAATGCCCTTTCCCATAAGAGGTGTTTCAGTGGTCTTCCTCCTATGGGGACTTAGCTCTAAAGATACTCATCCCAGAGTTCCCTCTGTGGCACAGTGGGTTAAGAACCTGACTGCTAGTGGCTCAGGTTGCTACAGAGGCAAGGTTTGATTCCCCAGCCTGGCACAGTGGGGTAAAGGATCTGATGTTGCCACAGCTGCGGCTCAGTTTCAGACCCTGGCTCAGGAACTTCCACAGGCCATGGGTGTGGCCATAAACAAACAAACAAACAAACAAACTACTCGTCCTTCATCTTCCCCCAAACACCTGGGGATCTCTGCAGTGTGTTCTTCCTTGACTCAGAAGATCCATGATCCAACCGATAGATCACAATTCCCCGCAACCTTCATCTTTTTTTCTGCTGGGTAACCAGTTCCCACACAGCCCACTTCCTGAGCTGGATTCTTGCAAGGTTATGCTGCTTTCCTGTATTAGTCAGGATAGGCTAGGTTATGCTACAACAGCTCCTAAACCTCTGTAAGAATTTCCTCTGTCATCTATGTGTCCATTGTGGGCTATCAGGGGCTCGACGCATCATAGTCATTCAGGATCCCGGGCTGGGAGAGATCGCCTCTTGACTCATGTTTCTGTGATCACCACTCAGGTGGAAAAAAACACAACAGACCCTGTGCTGACTCTTCAAGCTTCTATCCAGAAATGACACATACCTTCTGTCTACATTTCATGCGCTAAAGCCAGGCATCTATCCAACTCTAACTTCAAGCAGAGTGAGAAAGTATAATCCACATGCTCAGATAAGGAGAAGAATTGGAATCTTTTTTTTTTTGTTTTTGACTGCATCTGTGGCATGTGGAAGTTCCTGGGCCAGGGATCAAGTCCATGCCACAGCAGTGACCTGAGGTATTGCAGTGACAAAGCCTGATCCCTAACCTGCGGAGCCACAAGAGAACGCCCAGAATTGGAAGGTTTTTAAATAGCCCTAATGAAGACCACATCCCTACATAGTCCAACTGGCCTGGAAGAAATATTCCAAACCCTGGCGGCATGGTCTGTTCCCACTCTCTCTCCATCCTCCCCACTCGCTCTGCTGACAGAGTCTTTCCAGGCTTTTGGTTCCTGGTCGGATTCGTTAACCACTGAGCCACAACAGGAACTCTGTGGCTCAAAAAATTTTATAGGAGTTCTCATTGTGGCTCAGCAGTAATGAACCCAACTAGTATCCACGAGGATGTGGGTTGGATCCTTGGCCTCGCTCAGTGGGTTAAGCATCAATCCAGTGTTGCTGTGGCTGTGGCATAGGTACAAGATGTGGCTTGGATCTGGCTTTGCTGTGGCTGTGGTGTAGGCAGGCTACTGCAGCTCCAATTTGACCTCTAGCCTAGGAACTTCCATATGCTGCAGGTGCAACCCTAAAAAGCAAAAACAGAACAGAACAAAAATTTTTAAAAAATGATAAACCCTTTAAATCCTCAACTACATATTTCTTATTTTCTTGGCGGTGAATAAGAATCTTAACTTGCTCTCCTGGACCTGTTTACTCAGCTCACTAAACAAAATATTTTAATTGATTTCATTGCTTATCATAGGAAAACCCCTAAAGGTACCCACTAACGTTGTAAGAAATTTATCTACTAAATGTTTTTTGTCCTCCAGCTCCCATTCAAGTACTTTGCTGCAGCAACAACCATCTCTCCCTTCCAGATGTGTGAGCCTTTTGATTTCTACACATTTTACATTATTTAATTTGGGGTGATTTTTTTTTAAAAAGCAACTTCCTCTAGCATGTGTAAAAAAGAGGTGTTTCCACAGCTCCATTTCCAACTTGTTTCCCAATTTAGTGGTGTGGGTGACGAAGTTTGATCTCAGAATGTTCAAAGATCATAATTAAAAACTAGGCCATTATTTTCATCTCAGCCCCTGACATGCCACCCAACTGGCCTTTATCACAACCGTCAGATACTGTGTCCAGAAGGTGTAGGAGGAATGTACGAAAGAATAAATCAGTGTTGCACGTGATGCAAATGACAGAGAATGTCTCTCTCAACTTCCACTCCCCTTGTCAAGTGCTTTACTGAGCCATCGAGGCTGGAAAGCTCCAAGCTACATGTTTCAGGCTTCCTTACAACTCACTTTCCATTTATGCCCTCCTTTCCACCCAGCTGATGCATCCAGGTAGAAATTAGAAGACGGAAGTCACCCAGGGGAGATGGAAGACACGTGTCTGCCACTTCTCTCTGGAGGCTTTTGACTTTTCTGCAGCAGTGGTAGCCAAGGCTCTAGTATCTGGTCCCTAACTCTGAGGGTATTTAGAGGTTAATGATATGCCTTGAAAGCCTAGCAGAGAGTTGGAAAAAACAGAGTGGCGGAGACAGTGTGGTCCTCGAGTCAGCTGTCATGGCTGTGGCTGCCTCATCGTGTCAGAGGCAGCAGCACCCTTAATGGGTCAACTGTGCCATGTTGTTCTGAGAGTCATTTGTGGAAGCTCAAACCAGATCCTCCTCCTCCAGTCCTCCCAGTGATGAGTTAAGCAAATAGTGCTGCTTTCTGGGCAGATGGTGAGGTGGCTCTCCCCCACCCCCCACCCCTTGGAGATGCGCTTGGCTCTGTGATTTGCTCGAAATAATGAGAACAAATGTCAACTCTTTTTCTACCATGGCTAATAGTAATGTTCTGGAAAGTGGTTGCTCCATTAGCTTGGAATGAGGATATTACAGAATGCAATGCCCAGTCAACCCGTGATGTTCACATACCATGAGTGAGAAATAAACCTTGGTTCTTTTATACACACGAGGTGTGGGGGCTCTTGGTTATGGCAGCACAGCTCAGGCCACCCTGGTGATCAGTGAGTCATCGCTTTTTTCTTCAACCGTGTGGAGTGAATCCTGTTGTCTGTGATGGAGCCCCGAGCAATTATTTCCAGGGATATGACACTGATTTGATTTCAGAATCAAACTTAAGGTCACCAAAGGGGAAATTGTAGGGAGAAGGGATAAATTGCAAGGATGGTCTTTTTGCCTTTTCTAGGGCCACTCCCTTGGCATATGGAGGTTCCCAGGCCAGGGGTCTAATCAGAGCTACAGCTGCCACCAGAGCCACAGCAACACCGGATCTGAGCCGCGTCTGCGACCTACACCACAGCTCACTGCAACGTTGGATCCTTAACCCACTGAGCAAGGCCAGGGATGGAACCAGAAACCTCGTGGTTCCTAGTCCGATTCGTTAACCACTGAGCCATGATGGGAACTCTGGGAGGATGGTCTTAACACAAACACACTACACCTTAAAAGCTAAACAGCTTAAAAGATCATGATTGCTCCTCAAGAGCAGGGAAGCATCATCTACTTTTCTCATTTCTCCATAGTGCATGGAGCCTAGCAGCAGAGCCACCATACTGCATACCTCCAGGGGGCCCTGTTCACACTGCAGTGGTGCCCCAAGGAGACTACACTGGGAATGATACTCCTGGATTTTGGCAATGCCCATGCCCAGCCAAGTGCTAGAGGCACAGCAGCTAAATGATCTTATTTCATTTGTCTCAGAAGAAGGAGGTTAGGAAGTAAACAAATCCAATAACTGTAATATCGTGTTTCACTAAATTATTAACGAAGTTCATACAGCTATAATGACAATAAGACTCTGGGAGGGAGGGTTAACTATTTGGAACCATCAAAACTTTTATTAAAATGCTCAATATTTAGCCATAAAAAAGAACAAAATAATGCCATTTGCAGCAACATGGAGGGACCTAGAGATGATCATACTAAGAGAAATAAGTCAGGGACAGAAAGACAAATATCATACGACATCACTTATATGTGGAATCTAACAAAGATGATACAAGAGAACGTATTTATAAAACAGAAATAAACTCACAGATTCCAAAATCAAACTTAAGGTCACCAAAGGGGAAATTGTAGGGGGAAGGGATAAACTGGGAGGATGGTCTCAACACTTACACACGCCTGTACATAACATAGATAACTGGAGTCCCTGCCATGGCTCAACAGAAACAAATCTGACCAGCATCCATGAGGATGCAGGTTCGATCCCTGGCCTTGCTCAGTGGGATAAGGATCTGGTGTTGCCGTGAGCTGTGGTGTAGGTGGCAGACACAGTTTGGATTTGGGGTTGCTGTGGCTGTGGGGTAGGCTGGCAGCTACAGCTCCGATTCAACCCCTAGCCTGGGAACATCCATATGCCGCATGTGCAGCCCTAGAAAGACCATAAATAAATAAATAAATAAATAACGCAGATAACTAATAAGGACCTACTCTATAGCACAGGGAGGTATATTCAATGATCTGTAATAAGCTATATGGGAAAAAAGAATGGATATGTGTACATGTATACCTGATGCACTTTGCTGTAAACCTGAAGCTAATATGACATTATAGATCAACTATACCCCAATACTTTTTTTTAATTACTCAATATAATTACTTAATATAATCATTTTTTTTTTGGTCTGGGGTTTTAAATCTCAAATCTATCCTAAGAGGAGACAGGTGGTATATTTGCTAGGATTAGACCCAGCTATCTGTAGCAGAAAAATCCCAAATAACATTGATTTATGCAAGATATAGGTTTCTTTCTCTGTTACGCAGAAGTTTGATAGGAGATAGCCCAGGGTAGAGAAGTTTCATGAAGTTGCCAGGGACCCAGGCTCTTATCTTCAATACATGTTATCATGTTATGGTCATCACATCTACATTCCAAGAAGGAAGGAGAAAGAGGGAAGGAGAGTATGTTTTTCCCGTTAAGGGTTTGCGTGGCCCTTCTAATTGCACTTCAGTCACATGATCATACTCTCTGCTGCAAGTTTAGGAATGTCCTTTATTTTCGACAGCTCTGCATCTAACTAAAAATTGAAGTGTTTTCCAGAAAAAAAGAGGGAGGAAGGAAGAAAGGGAGAAAGGAAGGAAAGAAGGAAGGAAAGAAAAGAAAGAGAGAAATGAAGAAAAGAAAGAACAGATTTGTGGGATATTTAGCAATCTATAGCATAGATGTAGTGGGTTAAATAGTGTCCCTCCAATATTTATGTCCACCTGAACCTCAGAATGTGACCATATTTGTAAATACAGTCTTTGCAGGTGTAATTACTTAAGGACCTCAGGATAAAATCATCCTGAATTTAGGATGGGGTCTAAATCCAATCACTGGTATTCTTACTGGCAAAGGAAAGGACATAGAGACACAGAGAGAAGGCTATGTGAAGATGAAAGCAGCGCCTGGAGTGATGCCACAACAAGCCAAGGAGTACCAGGACCTACCAGAAGCTGGAAGAGGCAAGGAAGGAGCCTTCCATAGAGCTTTCAGGGGGAGGGCAGCTTTGCTAACACCAGAAATGCAGACTTCTGGCTTCCAGAACTGCGAGAGAATATCCTTCTATGGTTTCAAGATACCCTGTTTGTGGTAATTTGTGATAGCTGCTTAGGAAGTGAATACAGTTAGTTAAATGTTGTGTGGCTGTTACTAAAATTGAAGGCTCACACAGCATAGATATAATACTAATGCTAATATTGCATTTTTATGGTAATTCCTAGAAGATATACAGATGGCAAACAGGCACATGAAAAACTGCTCAGCATCACTGGTTATTAGAGAAATGCAAACCAAAACTACTATGAGGTACCACCTCACACCAGTCAGAATGGCCATCATTAATAAGTCAACAAATAACAAATGCTAGAGAGGGTGTGGAGAAAAGGGAACCCTCCTGCACTGTTGGTGGGAATGTAAATTGGTACAACCACTATGGAAAACAGTATGAGGTACCTCAGAAAACTAAATATAGAACTACCATATGACCCAACTATCCCACTCTTGGGCATATATCTGGCATATATCTTGGGCATATATCTTGAAAAAGATACACGCACCCGTATGTTCATTGTAGCACTATTCACAAGAGCCAAGACATGGAAACAACCTAAATGTCCAACAACAGATGAATGGATTAAGATATGGTGTATATACATGATGGAATACTACTCAGCCACAAAAAAGAACAAAACAATGCCATTTGCAGCAACATGGATGGAACTAGAGACTCTCATACTAAGTGAAGTCAGAAGAGAAAGACAAATACCATATGATATCACTTATATCTTAAATCTAATATACGGCACAAATGAACCTCGCTACAGAAGAGAAACAAACTCATGGACTTGGAGAACAGACCTGTGGTTACTGAGGGGGAGGGGCAGGGAATGGGATGGACTGGGAATTGAGGGTTAGTAGATGCAAACTATTACATTTGGAATGGATAAGCAATGAGATCCTGCTGTATAGCACAGGGAATTACATCTAGTCACTTGTGATGGAATATGATGGAAGACAATGTGAGAAAAAAATGTATGTATGACTGGGTCACTTTGCTGTACAGCAGAAATTGACAGAACAATGTAAATCAAGTATAATAGAAAAAATAAATAAAAGCCTAAAAACAAGAAATCCAGAGGCAGGTTGGTTTTTGATTTTGTTCTCTCACCCTTCTCATTACAGAACCCTGATTTTCAGCCCCACACATAAGAAAATGAGACATAGTATAGGCTGTTTACATTTACTTACCCCCTTCAGTGATGCAGCAAGCATCCGACATACCTTTTCTCACCTAATCCTTACAACTATCCTGTGTTATGGTTAATAATATACCCATTTAATTGATTAGGACACAGGCTGATAGAGGTTAAGTACACAGCGTACACATGGTCAAGGGCAGAATCAATGCTTATTATACACAGGTCTGACTCTCAAATTCAGGCTCTTACCCAAAGGGCTGATTCGGCTGGGGAATAACAGAGCTACCTCCCCAGCAGATCACTTTGTATCAGAGGCCAGTGAACTTGAGGTGATAAAGCTTTCCAGGGACTATGTGTTCAATCCAGGCAGGACTTCCCATGTCAAAGCAATTCAGTTCAAACTCAACAAATCTTTGTGTGCTGGGCAGTGAAGGGATATGACGATAGGTGAGATAACCCTTATTCTCAACTTGCTTACCATCTCAGCAGCGGTCAGAAACTGGAAGTCTATAATGGGACTAGATGAAGGTTTTTGAACACTGGCTCTTACTCATGGTTATATGTTAGAATCAGTTGGGCATACTTTTAGAAAGCCAGATTCCTAGGCTCCACCCTAGCCTATGGAATCAGAATATTTGACAGTGGGCCCCAGGACTCTGCATTTTAAAAAGACTCTCAGGGTTTCTGTTGTGGCGCAGCAGCAATGAATCCGACTAGGAACCATGAGGTTGAGGGTTTGATCCCTGGCCTCACTCAGTGGGTTAAGGATCCAGTGTTGCCATGAGCTGTGGTGTAGGTTGCAGATGCGGCTCAGATCCCAAGTTGCTGTGGCTGTGGTGTAGGCCAGCAGCTGTAGCTCCGATTCAACCCCTAGCCTGGGAACCGCCATATGCCACGGGTGCAGCCCTAAAAAGGACAAAAAGCCAAAAAAAAAAAAAAGATTCTCCAGGTGATTCTTATCTAGCCAGGCCAACCCCCTTTTTAGGAATAAATATTTTCCTTATGTCATACCTTAAATATTAGTGAGAAATTCAAACACTAGCTATATAGGATAATACCATTTTTCTTAGAATTAATTGTACATGGCTTATATATCTGAGGGGCTCTAATAACAGAGCACTGTTCCGACAATTCTGAAATACATTTCTAGTGTCCCTCTGAAGAAGGAACAGCATTCTCATTCCTATGACAAACAGGAAAAGAGATTACACAAAGGCCAGATGATCTTATTTTCAGGCCATCAAAACCATCGATCAATAACCTAAGCTCTATGACATCGATTCCCATGGACCCAAGTACTGAAGTAATGGAGTTTTTCACTCTCCAGCAGCTCATGGTGCATCCAGAACTTGGAGAGGTAGAAAGACAGGTACATGCACGGCTACCAGAGCTGGATTTGCTGCGGCTAAAGGCTTTTGAATCACAAACTTATAACTAGACTTGAAATTCTTAACCTATTACAATAATATCTCCTTACAATGACTACACTGCCTTTTCTCTTTCACTTGACTCATGTGTAACCTCTTCACTCTCCAGGAAGTTAGAACAGTTTCCTTTACAATTCTTTCCACTTAGCCGTGAACGGAATGCGCTAAAGGGCGCACTCTATTTAATAGGCACAGCAGCTGCCAAACAGAGCCACTGGCAAACTTATTTAAATTTTTAATCATTGTAGCAGATGAACGCAGAAGGAAAGAACTATATAAATCCTCCCACTAGTGTAGCAACCAGAATATCCACACAGCCCTAGGAAGACCAGTTTCCATTTGGGAGAAGTAAGTTTTGCTGGGTACAGGGTACCACGTTTTCCCTTTAGTCACAAAATGCTTCTAAGGCATATATTCAATTAAGTATCACAAGGTTGAGAATCAACTCAGTGTTATTATTAACAAAAGTGTCAGTTTTCCCTTAAGAATCATTTTCTCATGACTTAAAACATTATTAAACAAAAGCAACAATTCGTTTGGGGAAACTAATTTATGGAGTGAAATAAATGAAAAATAGATGAGTGCTGAGAAAAAGTTTTTTCCTCTCTCAAGAAAAAAGCAATGTGTGGAAATATTGAAATAAATCTTTATTAACTTGATCTTTTAAAATTTCATGACAGAAAAAAATTCTGATTAATTTTTTTAAGAATTTGGTGGATGATGCCAATTCCACCTTCAGCAAATATTCTTGCTACATCTAGCACCTAGAATCATGTAGGGGCTCGGTTCCCTGCATACCTGTGAGGTCATGAAGACCGCAGACTCTGGTTTTAGACTGTTTGGGTTTAAATCCTGCCTCTGGGAGTTCCCGTCATGGCTCAGTGGTTAATGAATCCAACTAGGAGCCATGAGGTTGCGGGTTCGATCCCTGGCTTCCCTCAGTGGGTTAACGATCTGGCGTTGCTGTGAGATGTGGTGTAGTTTGCAGACACGGCTCGGATTCCAGGTTGCTGTGGCTCTGGGGAAGGCTGGCGGCTACAGCTCCGATTCGATACCCTAGCCTGGGGACCTTCATATGTCGCAGGAGCGGCCCAAGAATTGGCAAAAAGACAAAATAAATAAATAAATAAAAATAAAAATAAAAAAATAAATCCTGACTCTGCCTCTCATAGGCTGTATGACACTGGACATCAGTCTTAACCTCTCTGGGCCTCAGCTTGCTCCTCTATAACGAGGACAGTGACAGCACCCACCCTACAGCATTTGTGTGAGAATTAAAAGATCTCCTATACGTGATGCCCTTAATCAGTGTCTGGCCCAGAGTGAGCTCTCAGCAAGTCTTAGCTGTTATTATCACCCTAACTTATTGGAAAGTTATTGTCTCTTTCGAGTGTACCAGACTCACAGGGGTGAGCAGATAAGGGATGGGCTGTTAAGGCACTTGTATAAAATGCATCCTATGGTAACAGGGTAATTCGACCACAAATATTGACTCTAAACTGGCACTGTCCTAGGCACACCGATGACGTCAGTAAACAATAATAAAAATCTCTGCCCTTGTGGAGCTTACACTCTAGTAGGCGCTGATGGAAAATACATAATAGGAGTTCCCGTCATGGTGCAGCGGAAACGAATCTGACTAGGAACCATGAGGTTGTTGGTTCGATCCCTGTCCTCGCTCAGTGAATTAAGGATCTGGCGTAGGCCAGCAGCCACAGCTCTGATTAGACCCCTAGCCTGGGAACCTCCATATGCAGTGGGTGCGTCTCTGAAAAGACAAAAAAAACCAAACAAAATTAAAGTAAATAATAAACATAATAAACGAGTAAATGGTATCGTATGTTAGAAGATAATAAGCATTTGATGAAAAAAAAAAAAAAAGAGCAGGAAAGAGGGAAGTTAGAAGTCTCAAAAGAGGAGACCCGTTGCATTGAGTAGATGACATTTGAGCAAAGACATGAAAGACGTAAGAGGAGTTGACACTGCAGGGGACCAGCAGTGCCAAGACCCTAAGACAGAGCCTGGTGCAGGTTGGGTATGTTCAGGCAGCCACAAGGCCAGCATGGCTGGAGTAGAGTGAATGAGTTGGGGAGCAGTGGCTGTGAATGATGTCAAAGACTTAACTGGAGAGGGGAGGTGATTTGTGTTAGGACCACAGAGCCCACTGCAGGACTGTATCACTGCATGTGACGGGGGCTACTGCTGGCTTGGAAGCTGAGCAATGCTCAGAGTCATTGTCCGAGTCTAGTTTTACATACTCTGGCTGCCGTGTGAAACAATAGGAGAACAAGGAGGAAAGAGGGAGACCAGTGAATAGTTTGTTTAAGCAGTTCACAGAGGAACTGATGATGCCTTGGCCCAGGGAGCAGCAAAAGTGCTGGGAAGTGATCAGATCTGGATATGTGCTGAAAATAGAGCCAAGAGAATTTCCTGCTGGAGTGGAAGGACTGTGAGAGAAACAGGGAAACCAAGGGTTACTCCTAGGATTTTGGCCTGAAGAGCTAGAAGAATGGAATTATCATCAGCGGACGTGAGGAGAGACATCACGTGGCCTAGGTTTCCAGTAGAGGGTGATTAGAAACTCGGCATAATCATTTCAAAGTTTTGCTGGGGCAAGATTTGACACCAATATTTCACTTTAAGGGAGAGATACATGTTTCATGTAGTTAAAAATCCACTATGATTGAATTATAATTGAAAAAAATGTCCATAAACATTAACCCATAGGTACTTTAGTTTACTGAAAGAAAATGTTTAAAATAGGATTATTATGGGAAAATGACATTTTAAATACTTTTGAAAATGAAAAAGGGTTTTTTTTTGAAGTTTTTTTTTTCTGATTACAGATAGAATGCATATTTACTGAAGAAAATGTGGAAGATACAGTAAATTAGAAAACAGGGGGAAGTAACTTGTAGTTTTATCACCCAGGGGAAAATGATACTAACAATCTTGTCTGTCTTTCCTCTCTCTCTTCTTCATAAATTCATATACATATGTAGCAATCCATACATCCATATCTGCACCTATATCATAACAATGTGTCACAATTAGGTATAATTTTGAATATCGCTTTGTTCCCATGGCAATACATATTTTTCTATATTCTGTAGGCTCTAAACATTTTTAATGGCTTCCCATTGTCTCTTCACTTCAAGAAGCATAAATTCCTTCTATTGATTGGACTTAATTTTCATTGTGAATGAAGATTCTCCTTCCAAGGCTGAGTCCGTGCTCATCTCTTCCCCACCTTCCATTGCTCTCGACCAGTCACATGGCTGTAAATATCTATGTGCTGACCGCCCCCCTCCACGCACACCCATTTAAGGTACCTCACCGATCTGGCTCTCCTCTCCAGACTTGTACACCCAAATGGCTTTCCATCCCAACCTTTCTCACCTTGGTTGATGGCAGCGCCGTCCTTCCAGTTGCTCAGCCAAGACCTTGAATTGCCCTGGAATCTTTCCTTTCAAACTTCCCATCCGCTTTGTTAGGAAATTCTCTTGACTCAGCCTTCAAACTGTATCCCTTCCTGCCATCTTGGCTGCTCCTGTCCCAGTCCGCGTGCCCATCACCTCTCTCCTGGATTGTCACAATAGTTGCCCCGAGCTCCCTTCTTCCTCTATTGGGCACTCTGTTGTATATTCTCAACACAGGATCCAGAGTTAGCCTTTAAAAACCTAAGACTGAGTCACTCCTCTGCTCAAAACCCTCTGATGGGTTCTCGTCTCACTTAGAGTGAAAGCCCAAGTCCTTAAAATGGGGCACAAAGCCTGACACCTCTTCCCCTGCCACCTCCTACTTCTTGCCTCCGTATACTTGTCACTCCTCTAAACTGGTCAGTCTTCTCCCCTCATTCGCTTTGTTCCATCTGCACTGTTCCAGCATAGCTGTTTCTTTTTTTTTTTTAACTTATTTTAATTTATTTACTTTTTATTCATATTGATTTTATTAAAGTATAGTTGATTTATAGTATTGTATCAGTTTCTGCTATATAGTATAGTGACCCAGTCATTTATATATATAAATATAATAATTATATATATATAATTTTAGAACTGCTAGAAGATATTGTTACTTACTCTTTTTTTTTATATAATTTTTTTATTTTCCCACTGTACAGCAAGGGGGTCAGGTTATCCTTACATGTATACATTACAATTACATTTTTTCCCCCACCATTTGTTCTGTTGCAACACGAGTATCTAGACAAAGTTCTCCATGGCATAGCTGTTTCTTAAACAGCCTCGCCTGATCCCATCTGGGTCTCTTTCGTTGGCTGCATCTTCTGCCTAGAAGCCGCCTCCCTTGGATGACTCACATCTGCTTCGAGTCTCTGAGCAAATCTCACCTCCTCAATGAGATCCACCTTGACCACCACATTCCTGCAATTTTTATCCCTTAGCCCTGAACACACTATTTTTGTTTTGCTTTTTAGGGCTGCACCTGTGGCCTATGGAAGTTCCCAGGCTAGGGGTCAAATCAGCTACAGCTGCCGGCCTACACCACAGTCACAGCAACGGTGGGACCTGAGCTGCGTCTGCGACCTACACCACAGCTCACTGCAATTCAGGATCATTAACTGACTGAGCGAGGCCAGGGATTGAACCCACATCCTCATGGATACTAGGTGGGTTTGCAACTCGCTGAGCCACAACGGGTACTCCCAACATGTTTTTATATCTATATATTTAATGGTTTTAAGAAAATTTTCTCTCTTCCCCACTAGGATACAAAGTTCACAGAACTGAGATCTTTTTTTGTTCTATTGTATCCAAGTACCCAGCACAGTGCCTGGCACACAGAGTGCTCAACAAATTCACATTGAATGAATGAGTTTCGGTCTCTTTATTTTATTTATTTATTTATTTACGGCCCCACCTGCAGCACATGGAAGTTCCCAGGCTAGGGGCTGAATTAGAGCTGCAGCTGAGGCCTACGCTACAGCTTGTGGCAACGCCAGATCCTTAACCCACTGAGCGAGCCCAAGGATTGAACCCGTATCCTCAGGGACACTATGTCAGGTTCTTAACCCACCGGAGTTCCCATCGTGGCTCAGTGGTTAACGAATCCAACTAGGAACCATGAGGTTGTGGGTTCGATCCCTGGCCTTGCTCAGTGGGTTAAGGATCCGGCTGTGAGCTGTGGTGTGGGTCACAGACACGGCTCGAATCTGGCGTTGCTGTGGCTCTGGTGTAGGCTGGCAGCTGCAGCTCCGATTGGACCCCTAGCCTGGGAACCTCCATATGCTGCAGGAGCAGCCCTAGAAAAGGCAAAAAGACAAAAAAAAAAAAATCCACAAAAAACAAAAACAAACAAACCCCCACATTTACAGTAGTGTACGTACAATATTTCTTTTGTCAGTATTTATCCTGATAATATTTTTTCTTTCAGTTTTGGTTATTCTATGACAATATGCAAGTTAGGTACTGCTTTAAAATGCACCAGGGATTTTGTTTTTATTTAGGTATGGTGAGGCCAGCAGATCAAGAGAGGATTGCCAATTCAGAGACGGTTTGATGGTTGCTAACTAAATTTATTATGGTCATCATTTTGCAAAATTTACATCATTACATTGCACATCTAAAGCTAATACAGTGTGATATGACACTTACATCTCAATAAAACTGGAAAAAAGATAGTTTATTACTCACAGTTCCCAAGGAAAAGGGGCATGCCACACCATGCAAGGTCTCTTGGGGAAACACGAAGGTAAGTCAGGAGGCAGAAGGACTCTGCAGAAGACATGGTTTCTGTGGGAAAGGGAAGGTAATTCAGGGTATGCAGACTTCATATTAGCTAGTGTGAATAATTTCACTGGGCTCTGGGCTTTAGAGGTGGTCCTTCAGTGTCCCTGGCTCTGGAATGATTTTGGGCAGGGGCTTGGATCCTGGACAGCAGGAGTTTGATAAAAGGAGGCAGATGGAGGTATGAATTCAGGACTGGTTAGTTTATACATCAAAAGCAAGTTTGCATTCTCTAGGAATTAGCTAAACCTGGGAGAGGTAGTGTCTCCCCTCGTCCCCAAGATGTCAAAGCACCGTAACATACAGAAAACAAAAAACATGGGAGTTCCCACTGTGGCTCAGTGGAAACGAATCCAACTAGGAGCCATGAGGTGGTGGGTTCGATCCCTGGCCTCGCTCAGTGGGTTCAGGATCTGGCGTTGCTGTGAGTTGTGGTGTAGGTCAAAGACATGGCTTGGATTTCGGGTTGCTGTGGCTGTGGTGTAGGCCGGCAACTGTAGCTCTGATTAGACCCCTAGCCTGGGAACCTCGATATGCCACAGGTGTGGCCCTAAAAAGACAAAACACGAAAAAAACCAAAACAAACATGATTAATCCAGGTACATACATGTATTTAAAACTCTAACTCATCCGGACAAAAGTTTCCTTGAAAAAGACACATGCACCCTCATGTTCATTGCAGCACTATTCACAAGAGCCAAGACATGGAAACAACCCAAATGTCCATCAACAGATGATTGGATTAGGAAGATGTGGTATATATACACAATGGAATACTACTCAACCATGAAAAAGAATGCCATAATGCCATTTGCAGCAACATGGATGGAACTAGAGAATCTCATACTGAGTGAAATGAGCCAGAAAGACAAAGACAAATACCATATGATATCACTCATATCTGCTATCTAATATCCAGCACAAATGAACATCTCCACAGAAAAGAAAATCATGGACTTGGAGAATAGACTTGTGGCTGCCCAGGGGGAGAGGGAGGGAGTGGGAGGGATCGGGAGCTTGGAATTATCGGATGCAAACTATTGCTCTTGGAATGGATTTACAATGAGATCCTGCTGAGTAGCATTGAGAACTATGTCTAGATACTTATAGCGCAACAGAACAAATGGTGGAAAAAAATGTATACATGTAAGTGTAACTTGGTCTCCATGCTGTACAGCGGAAAAAATAAATAAATAAAACTGTAACTCAAGGTGATTCATTCAGGCCTTCTGGTATGCTCTTCTCTTGCCTAGAATGCTTTCCCTTTCCTTGTTTTTGTCACCATTATTCAGCCTTCAGATCCTAACTTGAAGGTCATTTAGCAGGTTGGCTGTGTGAGAGCAGAGCTTGTCCTTTTATTCATCACTGTATCCCCCCTGCCTAGCCTGGCATCTTCAAGATTCTAGACAGGAATTTCACACATGTCTTAACCCTCAACTCATAAAGCCCTGTTTGCATGGAAATTACATGTCTATTTCCCAAAGAGGCAAAGCTGATGCCTTTCAAATATTTGGATGGCTGCGATTCACAGTTTGCTTTTTCTTGCTATTGGTCCTACCAGCATCTCCCTTCAGGGTTATATAAGTGTATAAGCCATATGTGTGATAGAAGAGTTTTCAATTAGCAGCTGAATCTATCAGTTAACAGCTTGACATTGCGCTTTGTATATCACACAATGTCTAGAGGCTTTTAAACCACCTATTTAAATTTAGTAGGTCAGACAGCTTCTCAAAGACATCACACTGTTAACAACATTCGGTAATGTTGTTAATGCCACTGGTTTCACAGCTTTGGAACATATGCTCTTATTTCCAAAGGGAGATTTTGGAGTTATAGGCAACTTTAGAAATTTGACCTGGTTTCACCATTTCAAAAAACTCCAAACTTTTACAAGTTACCCTCGTACCCTATTTATATACCATACATGTTTTGTCCTATTGCCTTGGAGAAAAGACTCCATTCAAATGACTCTGCACTTTCTCTAACTCACCATGATGTTTAAAATAGAGAAAGGCTTGGCAGCAAGTTGCATACTGTGGCTGCCCTTGAAAGGCCAACAAAGGAATAATAAATTGTAGAAAGTGCCTTTTGATTACATTTATATGTCAATGTGTATTCTTTTCCTTTGATGAGAAATTCTCTGTATTTTCCAAATGAGGCTTTTTGCCCTTGAGCAATGAAAGAGAGGTTTTCAGCTATGCTTCACCCCTTTATTTCGGCTGTGCCCAGAGCACGTGGAAGTTCCTGGGCCGGGGTTTGAACCTGCACGACAGCAGTGACAATGCCAGGTCTGTAACCGCTAAGCCACCAGGGAACTCCTGCCTAACCTTTAATTACAAGTGAATTTGAGTGCTGATGAAATTATCATGGAATTGAACACAAGATGCTTTCTCCTAGGTCACATATATTAGGCACTTTTCCTATACGAAGAAAGGAAGGAGGCTTGGATACATTATTTTCACTTCCCCGATACACTCTTACTAATTATTATTATTATTTAAAAAATTTTTTATTTTTGTCTTTTGTTCTTTCAGGCCCAAACCCACGGCATAGGGAGGTTCCCAGGCTAGGGGTCAAATTGGAGCTGTAGCCGCCGGCCTACACCGCAGCCACAGCAACTTGGGATCCAAGCTGCGTCTGCGACCCACACCACAGCTCACAGCAATTCTGGATCCTTAACCCACTGAGCGAGGCCAGGGATCAAACCCGCAACCTCATGGTTCCTAGTCGGATTCGTTTCTGCTGCACCACAACAGGAACTCCTCTTTCTAATTATTAAATGGGAATGTAGAGCAAGTAGGAGTAAAGACAGAACGATACACTGCTCCTTCTCACAGGGTGTCACTCAGGGACCTTGTGTCATGCATCATCCCTGTGCCTGACGTTGGGTGGGGTGACAGGTTGAGACATGAGGTTCTTGTTCTCCCAGAGTGTCATCATGAAGCTCTCTTAGTGAGCTTGGCTTCTCTCCTACTGCTCCCAGAGAGATGTGAACTAGATGGACCTCTAGGTTTCAAGAAACAGAAGCGAGTCAATTCAGATTAAGCCAAAAGGGGGAAGTTTCTCATCAGGCCTTGAGCTATCTCATGGAATTTAGGGGTAGCCCTGAGGGCCGCAGGGAAGACGGGGTGTGGGGGCACAGGTGTTGCAGGAATCCGGCCACACCTGGTCACGCTCTCTCCCTTCCTCTTCTCTGCACATGGGCAACATTCTTTTCTTCTCTGAGGACTCCTTTTCTCTACTTAGTTAGCAAAGCGTAAAAATGGTCACCCTCCACCTTTCAAGCTTATCTCCATTCCCTTCAAAAGGACACCTGGTTTGGGAATCATTTCCATCACCAAATTTTCAGGAAATGTCATCTGATTGGCCTAGCTTGGGTCAGATGGCCACCTGTGGACCAACCGACGGTAGCCAAGGGGACAGGGTTATTTCAGACACGCTTAGGTTTTAGGCGTCACCTCCATGACCTTGTGGATTTGGGGTGGAAGTTTGGGAACTCTTTGCAGACAAGTTATCTGGCTGGACGAATAACCCAATACGCATTCAAAATAACAAGGCAAACTTTTTCTTTTAACCAAGAAAATACAGTATTTGTTGAATATTTGAAAAATAAAAAACTATAAAGGGAAAATACAACTATAATTATAACATTAAAAATGCCACCATTAATATTTTAGAATATTTAACTCTTTTGCTTAATGCAAACTTATCACTCTATATATACGTTTTAAATCTGGCATTAAACATACAATTTATTTATTTATTTTCATTTTGATTTGATTTGATTTTGTTGTCTTTTTGTCTTTTTTAGGGCCGCACCCATGGCATATGGAGGTTCCCAGGCTAGGGGTCGAATCGGAGCTGTAGCCACTGGGCTAAGCCAGAGCCACAGCAATGCGGGATCCGAGCCGCGTCTGCAACCTCCACCACAGCTCACGGCAACACCGGATCCTTGACTGGTGAGCGAGGCCAGGGATCGAACCCTCAACCTCATGGCTCCTAGTTGGATTCTAAACATACAATTTTTGTATTCTTTTCAAGACAATGTTATATCTTATCTATTTCCCCATGTAATTATTTATTCTTTAAAAACAATTTTAAATGACTGCAAATAGTTCACAATTTCTTTTATCAATTTTCTATGCTTCTTTTTCATTTCTGATTTTTCACTATTGAAAAAATGAGATATAATATTAAATATCCTTGTAGATAAATCTTGATATACCTCTCTCATTTTTACTTTTAGTCATTAAAAAAGGAACAAAACCAATGGACTGGGAGTTTGGGGTTGGTAAATGCAAACAACTGCATTTAGAATGGACGGGCAATGAGGTCCCCAGCACAGGGAACTTTATCCAGTCTCTTGGGTAAGAATATGACGGGGTCTGATACAAGAAAAAGAATATATATATATATACATATATATATGACTGGGTCACTTTGCTGTCCAGCAGAAACTGGCACAACATTGTACATCAACTATACTTTAATAAAAAAAATACATTAAAGGGGGGAAAAACCCATACATCTTTAGAGATATCTGTATTCCCAGGGAAGTGTAACTAAAGGTTAATTGAGCAACGAGGCTTACCACCTCTTGTGAGTCACATTCTTAGCATAGACAAGAAATGTCAGAATTCCGACATTCTCCCAACCACCTGCTCTTTTTCATTCTCCATGGGCATCCTGTCCTTGGTAAACTGTTCCTCATTTTTCCAGCCATTCCACCTTTCCCCTGGGTTTCTCAAACACTCCTTCCCTGTGTGTTTCCTTTATACTTGCATTGGGCACCGTCTTTCCAATAACAGCTGTAGCATTGTGTTATAGTTAGTTATTCATGGGAGCTTGTGAGTTCCTGGAGGGCAAAGGTTCCCTGTCTTGCTATACCCAGGATCTAGCACAGTGCCTGGTATACAATACATGATTGATGAATTTGTGAATCACTAAATCAGTGAATAAGTAAATATGTGACTCCATCAGTCAATTTCCTAACTTCCTATTAGACACAAGAATCTTTTCTATAGGCTTTTCTCGGATACCTCGGGTGTCCCAGCCTGAGGAGGAAAGGTGATGCAGTGAATTCGGGAGGTACTTATTCACTTAGCCAGTAAACATCTATCCGGTGTCTATTACATGCTCCTGGGGACTCAGATTTCTCTGGTGATTCTTACACAGCAACCTGGATTTCTGGAGGTACAGAAGTCTGAATAATGACCATGGCCTCCAAACACAGAGAGTGTTTAATATGAGGGTATTTTACGCACGAATCTAAATTTCTGGCTTTTCTTTTAGAAGCTGGCAATCTGGAGGCCCTGCTGTGGCACAGTGGGATGGGGGGTGGCTCTGCAGTGCTAGGATGCAGGTTTGATCCCTGGCCTGGCACAGTGGGTGAAAGGATCTGGCGTTGCTGCAGCTGTGGCACGGGTGGCAACTGTGGCTGGGATCTGAGCCCTGGCCTGGGCACTCCATGTGCCTTGGGGTGGCCAAAAAAAGAAATAAAAACAAAGATAACAACTGGCAATGTTTCAGTTGGCCACCTTCGTTTGGAGGGTGGGATTCATTAACCTCCTCGGGTCGTCAGATCCATGAATTCACTTACTCAAGAAAGATGTGTTGAATGTCTGCCTTGTGCCTGTAGGTGTGGAGGGCATTTGGCATTGTGACCTCTGTGCTAGACTGATTAGGCTGGATAACTAGAACTAGGTGAAGCAGAATAGCAGGTATGATAGACACAACCCTGGATGACAGAGCTCTTGACTATCCTGGGTTTGAGCTCCAGCTCTGCCATCACCAAGCTTTGCGGCCTTGAACGCAGCCCGTATGAGTATCGATTTCTTTATCTGTATGAATGAGGCGATTGGCGTGGCCTCCAGGGTCCTTCACCTCTAATGATCAATTGCGAAATGATCATTTTCCAAGTTAGGGGAGGAAAAGCTACTTCCAGTTGGGGTGATGAAGCTTTTTGGAAATAAACGGTGGTGATCAATGTACATACCTAGTGCCACTGAAGAGTATACTTAAGAATGGTTAAGATGGGAGTTCCTGTCGTGGCGTGGTTAACAAATCTGACTAGGAACCATGAGGTTGCAGGTTCGGTCCCTGCCCTTGCTCAGTGGGTTGACGATCCGGCGCTGCCGTGAGCTGTGGTGTAGGTCGCAGATGGGGCTCGGATCCCGTGGTGCTGGGGCTCTGGCCTGGGCCAGTGGCTACAGCTCCGATTCGACCCCTAGCCTGGGAACCTCCATATGCCATGGGAGCGGCCCAAGAAATGGCAAAAGGACAAAAAAAAAAAAAAAGAATGGTTAAGATGGCAAATTTTACATGTATTTTACCATAATCAAATTTTTTTTAGGGCTACACCCTCAGCATGTGGAAGTTCTCGGGCTAGGGGTTGAATCAGAGCTCCAGCTGCCAGCAGCAATGCCAGATCTGAGCCACATCTATGGTATACAGCACAGCTCACGGCAACGCTGGATCCCCTACCCATTAAGAGAGGCCAGAGATTGAACCCGAATCCTCGTGTATACTAGTTGGATTTGTTCCCGCTGTGCCACAATGGGAATACCTTAATCAAAAATTTTTAATTAAAAAAAGAAAAGTATCCACAAAGATTTGGATCCAGTCCTCTTACACCAGGGGGTCAGCCAGCCAGTCCATTAATGGATGAGGCATATGACTCAGTGAGGAGAGGGGAGAAGAGCTGATGGTTCAGCTTTGGTCTGAACCTTTAATGGATCTGATGCAAAAGTGCGCTGGCTCCAGGCTTCGCCCAGCCTTTTTACCTGGATGCTGTTGTACGGTCTGCCCCAGGCTCTCTCACTTCAGGGACCGGATGGGTATCCAGGCTGCCTATACCATCCATCTTTAACCGCAGGAGCAAACTATGGCATCCCCTGGCACTCTGGACCAGGTGGTAAACATGTTTTCTCTCTTTGCCTTTTCTTCCCAGCTAAGATAGTCTGGGTTTTTGTTTTTTGTTTTTTGTTTTTTTTGTCTTTTTGCTGTTTCTTGGGCCGCTCCCGTGGCATATGGAGGTTCCCAGGCTAGGGGTCAAATCGGAGCCATAGCCACCGGCCAATGCCAGAACCACAGCAACGCGGGATCCGAGCCACGTCTGCAACCTACACCACAGCTCACGGCAACACCGGATCCTTAACCCACTGAGCAAGGGCAGGGATCAAACCCGCAACCTCATGGTTCCTAGTCGGATTCGTTAACCACTGCGCCACGACGGGAACTCCCAACCTGGGGTTTTTAAAAACTGAAATTAACTAAGAAATGTTTGAAGAAAGCAAAAACAGGAGGGAGTTCCCAAGGAGGCTCAGCGGAAACGAATCTGACTAGCTTCCATGAGGACGCAGGTTCTATCCCTGGCCTTGCTCGGTGACTTAAGGGTCCGGTGTTGCCATGAGGTCGCAGGCATAGCTTGGATCCTGCGATGCTGTGGCTGAGGCATAGGCCAGCGGCTCTGGCTCCGGCTCCGATTAGACCCCTAGCCTGGGAACCTCCACGTGCAGTGGGTGTGGCCCTAAAAGACAAAACAAACAAACAAACAGAAAAATCCCCAAACAAAAACAAACAAAAAAGAAAAAACACCTGAATCTCAGTTTGCTTATTATTCTTATTGCTTTTTATTACTGCTTGGGCTGCTGCTGGTACTTCTACATAGCATTTATGACTGCTGCTGAACGCCAGGAATTTTCCCTCAGGCAAAGATTCATCTAACTCTCTTAACAACTCCCTGCCTGTTAATCTCTAAATAAAGTGATCAATTCCTCAAAAAAAATTATAATAAAATTAATAAGGGAAAAAAATATGCCTGAATATTTCACATTTTCAATGTTATCATTGATTTGGTTGGATGTTCAAATATCCCTTGTTAGGAATTCCAGCCATTGGCCTGCCAGGAGGGTACTCACCTGGCCTGTCTGCTCACCTCCCCGCCACCCCGCACTGTTTTCTTTGCTGAAATTTCCCAGTTGCATCCCTGCTCTTAAAAGATATGAAGAAAGAACCTAATCGGAAAAGGTCATGGCCCTTTGCAGGCCAATAGAGAATGGCTCTAAGGTGGCTTCTTTTGCTCTCCAGAGCACATGCCCATTTGCTGTGTTTCTCTGCCCTTTCCAACTTTTCCATAATTAAAAGGCTGAACTGGTATCCCTTTCCTATTCATCTCTTCTGCTTCCCGTCTCTGTAAACCGATCCCTGAACATGAAACACATGCTGATTAGTTCGCATAGTAAATAACTCACCATCCCTGTCCTGGGTCTCCTTCCTGGTGCGGGGCATGCAGTACAGGACACACATGCTTCGCAAATAAAACACCTGCCCCACCTCCACTCAACACGTGAACACATGTCTCCCGTGAATGCCCATCATGGCCTGGCCATCCCCGTCCGGAGTCTGGGCTGAGCTGGGGTGACTCATAACCAAGGTGGCGATGGCAGAGATGGGAAACAGGGTGAACGTGTTTGAGGAAGGGCTGATTGAATTTGGGACAAAATGAAAAAAAATGTTCAACCTGGTATTGCGACAGATAAAAGACTAAGACATGATTTTGTTAAATTTTGGGGGGCACACTAAAATTGCACCAATCACAGCGGTCCGATTTTAACAAACAGATTCATTCCCAAGACCCACAGCTTTGCATCAGTCTCACCACTCTCCCCCACGCATAGAAGAAATCATAGCTTTGACCTTCTGTTCCGGGCAGAGTAGTTCTGCCTGTTCTGGAACTGCCTCTCAATGAACTTGCTCAGAATGCACTCTCTGGGTCTGCGTCCTCTGCTTTGCCGACTGCCTGTGAGGTTTGCTCATGATGTGTGTGTTTCAGGGAATTTCAGTCGTTTATTCCTTCCATTGCTGAGTAGTGAATGCTGCTACGTATTTAAAATTATTTTAATAAGGAGTTCCCATTGTGGCTTGGCAGGTTAAGGACCCGAGGTTCTCTCTGTGAGGATGTGGGTTTGATCCCTGGCCTCGATCAGTGCGTTAAGGATCTGGCGTTGCTGCGAGCTGCAGGGTAGGTCCCAGATGCGGCTCAGATCTGGTGTTGCCATGGCTGTGGCATGAGCCTCAGCTGCAGCTCCAATTCGGCCCATAGCCTGGGAACGTCCATATGCTTCAGGTGTAGACAGAAAAAGGAAAAGCAATTTAAATAATATAAACAGTATATGATGTTTTTGTGCAAAAATTTGAAACATTACGGATAAGAAGTCAACTATCCTTTGACTTCTGCTGTCGCTTTTTCCTTTCCCCTGGAGATAATTACTGGGATCTGTGGCTGTAGATTCTTTTACTATTTTTCCCCTCTGCATTCGCACACATGTCTCTGTCCCTACAGAACACACGTAAGATTGTCTGTTGCGGTTTTTTTAAACAGTAGGTATCACATTATACACATCTCTCTGCAACTTGCTTTTCTTACCCAACAAGATGTTCTGTACATAGAACCATTTGTGTAGAGATCCACCTTACTTTAAAAACTGCTGCATCACATTTCATAATTAGGTATTATTCCACATTTTATTTAGCCGTTACCTGTCACTGAGATGGTTTCCTGTGTTTTTCATTTCAACAAATGCCTCACTGAACATATTGGTCAGTTTCCTCGTGCTTGCAAGTTAGTGTTTCTGTCGAACAGATGTGGACAAGTGGAATTTCTGAGGCAGAAGGCATTAAAATTTTAAGATGTACCGAAGTATCTATACCAAATTACATACCCCACTGATACTTAGACGGCTATACAACTTCGACACTTGTACCAATTTATAAGTGCAAAAAAAACTTACCTCATTTCAATTTGTATTTCACTCATTCTAGAAAGGTTGAATATTCTTTTGGGGAGGGGGCGGGGGGGTGCCGTATCCGTGGCATGTGGAAGTCCCCCAGAAACAGGGATCCGGCCTGCACCACAGCAGTGACGCCTTAACTTGCTGAGCCATAAGGGGACTCCTCTTCTTCTTCTTTGCCTCCTTCCTCTCCTCTCCCCTTCTGCCCCCTCCTCCTCTTCTTCTCCTTTCTTCTCCTTTTTTTTTTTTATGGCCACACCCTCAGCATACAGACGTTCCCAGGCCAGGGACTTAATCTGGGCCACAGCTGTGACCTATGCCACAGTTACAGCAACAACACTGGATCCTTTAACTAACTGCTGTGATGGAACCCCACGCCTCTGCTGTGACCTGAGCTGCTGCAGTCAGGTTCTTAACCCACTGTGTTGTAGGGGGAACTCCTGAACATCTCTTCCAGGATGGGCTATTTATATTTTCTTTCACTGAAGAGGAACTCCTGGCCTAGTTTTTCCATTGGGTAATTTCTCTATGGTGTAATAGTTGTACCAGGTTATTATTAGTAATAGGTTAAATCTAATATATATTATTTTCAGTGCTAAGTCTTTGTCCATTTTATGTTTTTGCAATTCATTTTGTTATTTTTGTAGCATAGAGATTTTAAATGACACCAGTCTTTGAGTTATGACGTCTGCTTTTTTCAGGACCCATTTAAGAAAGTCTTCCTTGCACCAAGGGCCTAAGTACAGGGTTGGAGTTCCTTCTGATATTTTTAGAGCTGACAGGTTGATTACGATGTGCTTGTGAAGCATTGCGATAAGGCAATTCCAATCCCTTCCAATCTTTTAGCAAATTACCGTATTCCTAGCACATCAGGCACCTTCCATTTCAACTGTGTCGTCCACTCCAGTTCCAGTTTGGGGGTAATGGGGGAGGGGCCAAATAAAAAATAAGAATGGATCCCATTTTATTTTTGTTGTTGTTGTTCCTTTTAAAAACTCTTTTAAATTTTGGTCAGAAAAAAAAGTTTATTCACTCAGCAAATATCTCTAAATGCCTGGTAGAGCTGGGGACCAGGATGCAGCACAAAAAAAGCAAGATGCCTGGGACTGTGCAGAACTCAGTCTGTGGGGAAGGCAGGCAGACATAAAACAGTATGAGCAGAGAGGAGACATCTAGCAGACGGTGCCAGATGTCAGCTGAGGTCACACGGTGCCTGGAGATTTCAATAAAATTAGCTTGGAGCTTTTATCCCAGGTCCAGTAGAAAGTCCAATGCCCTTCCCAAGGTTTCTGTGAATTGCTCAGGGCTCCCGTGGCCTATGGCTCTGAGTTTTTGCTCCCTGCAGCTGTTTGGCTTGTCTCTCTCTCTCTTTTTTGTTTTTGTTTTTTGTTTTTGGTCTTTTTGTCTTTTTTAGGGCCACACCCAAGGTATATGGAGGTTCCCAGGCTAGGGGTCTAATCGGAGCTGTAGCCGCTGGCCTACTCCAGAGCCATAGCAACACCAGATCTGAGCCTTGTCTGCAACCTACACCACAGTTCACGGCCACGCTGGATCCTTAACCCACTGAGCGAGGCCAGGGATCAAACCTGCAACCTCATGGTTCCTAGTCGGATTCATTTCCGCTGCGCCATAACAGGAACTCCGTGTTTGGCTTGTCTCTTGGCCCCCATCTCTCCTCTTCTCTTCGCTCTGTCCTGGTCTGTCAGAACTTGGTTTTTTCCCACTCAAGGCTTGTGTTTCTGAAACGCCAGTGAAGCTGTGGGGAGATGCAGGTGTACGTGTGACAGCCAGACAAAGTGAAACCCAGCGTTCCTTTAGCTCCCGGCCACCTGCAGCCCAGGGCATCTTTCACGGGTCGCCTTTCTCTCCGGGTCTCAGAGCCTTTGCATTTGGTGGCCTTTTTCTACTTCAAGACCCTCCATACATCTCCCAACCCCTTGTTTTCCAATCTCTGCAGAAGCTCCTTTTCCCCCACTTCATCATGCAGATCAATTTCACACAATAGAGTCTCACTTTTTGCTGCCGCAGAGAAAAAACTGGAAGAGGCTTCAGAGTTTCAGTTTTTCTTTTACTTTTTTCCCCCCTCTGTAAGTGGAAGGGGTCAGGATAAAGACTTTTTTTTTTTTTTCCCTGCATCTGTGGCATGTGGCATCCAGGTCAGGGATAGAACCTGGGTCACTGCAGTGACAATGCCAACTCCTTAACTCACTGCACCACAAGGGAACTCAACCGGTCTAAAGATGGATTTTCCCACTGAGAAGGATTATGCTACCCTCTCCATTAGCAGGCAGAAGCAACCATTGTGTGTTTGAGGTTTAAATCACCTTTTTTTCTGCCCAACAGAGGAACGCAGCAGTGGAAGTGAATGCCACATGGGTAGTCACTGAGGGAGGGGCACTGGAGCTGAGATGGGAAGGAGGGCCAGTGGCTATCTAGACGAGGGATGGGATTGGGAGGGGTGGTCTTGAAGAGAAAATATCCTGGGCAGTATGAGCAGCACATGCAAAGGCCCTGAGGTAGATGAGAGGAAGGCTTATTCAAGAAATTAAGAGAAGACCCAAGGAATAAAGAGGCTGGGGGTCAAACAGGATTTGGGTGACTTTGTCCTAAGGGGAGCAAGTGGAGGCAATGGCAAAACATAAAACATGTAAAGCAAGTAAGTAACAGGTGTTAATTTTACATTTTAAAAAAGATTGCTCTCTCGCATTGAGTTAGGACTTTGCATTCGCAAGGATGGCTATAATAAAAAAAGTAAAATAAATGTTGGCAAGGAAGGAGAAAGATTGGAACTCGCACACACCCACACGTCGCTGGTGGGGATGGAAAATGATGCCACTCTAGAAAACAGTCTGGAAGTTCATCAAAATGTTCCACATAAAATGACCATACACCCAAGTGATTCAACTCCTATGCAGACACCCAAAGGAAGGGAACACTGGTGCTCAAACGAATACTTGTACACAAATACTCAAAGCAGAACTATCCACAACTGTCAAAAGATGGCAACAACCCCAATGTCCATCAAATGATGAAAGGATAAACAAAATGTGGCATAGCCATACAGTGGAGTAGGTATTATTCAGCCATAAAAAGGAATCAAGTCCTGATACATACTGCAATCCCGGGGGTGAACCTTAGAAACATACTGAGTAAAAAAAGCCAGATATAAAAGGTCACCTGTATTTATATGAAAAGTTCAAATTCGGTAGATCCAAAGACAGAGAGATTGGTGAAAGGAAAAAGAGGGAAATGGGAGTGATTGCTTGATGGGTGCAGAGTGACCCTTTGGGGTGCAAAAACGTTTTGGGATCAGAGAACGGTGATGATCACACCACACTCTGAAGGTACCGATGCCACTGAACTGTATCCTTGGAAATGGTTGCTTTCATGGGATGTGAAATTTAACTCAATAAAAATAAGACTACTCAGACCTCCACACAGAGAGTGAAGCGGAGGGGTGGAGAATGGAGATGGGAGAACCGTGGGGAAGCTGCTGTAGGGTCCAGGTGAGAGAGGACAGCAGCCTGGAGTCGGGACCCCAGGACCATTGGTGTTGGAACTGCCTAGAAACATCTATGTGGCGACTCACAGGCGAGTGGACAGGGGACCAGGTTTGCAGGAAAAGAGAGGGAGCCCTGAGGGCACAGCCCTGGGAGGAGGCGGGTGTCTATAGCTATAGCTGAAGTCCCAGCGAAGGATGAGCTCTTTGGGGGAGGGGCTGTCGCAAGGAGGCAGGGGGGCAGCCGGGGTGAGGGCTGGAGGAAACACTACTGTTTTGAAGTGTTGGTCCAGACAGAGGACCCCCTCACGGTAATCTCAGGGGAAAGCAAGATTCGGGATGGTTTACGTTTGGAGGATAAGCGGCCACTGACTGGGGAAGTGGAACAGAAGATGCGCATATTTGATGCAAGTAGTTGCAGAGAATAAGGAGCGGCCCTGGAAGGAGGAGGTGTGTTCCTTCCTCTGAGAACAGAGAAGGAGGATGAGATCTGAGAATCATTTGGATGTAAAGGTGTAAAAGCTGTAGGACTTTTTTTTTTTTAATTTTTTTTTTTTTTTCTTTTCTAGGGCCGAACCCGCAGCATATGGAGGTTCCCAGGCTAGGGGTCGAATCGCAGTTGAAGCCACCGGTCTACACCAGAGCCACAGCAACTTGGGATCCAAGCCGTGTCTGCGACCTACACCACAGCTCCCGGCAATGCTGGATTCGTAACCCACTGAGCGAGGCCAGGGATCGAACCTGCAACCTCATGGATCCTAGCCGGATTCGTTAACCACTGGGCCACGACGGGAACTCCTGTAGGACTTCTATTGAAACCTGAGGGTAGAATATATGACTGCTACCCAGTGGCTGTGGCAGGACAGCGTGCAGGGCTGGAGAATGTGGAAACGTTTTGGAGCAGATCCTCGGGAGAATGTATCAGAGAGTAAACTGGGTCTGGATGAAAGATTGCCAAGGGCCCCTGAAAGTCAAGAGCATTGCCTTTGTTGGGGAGCCAAGCTTCTTGTTATATAATTTTTTTTTTCCCCAAAGCACTAGGCCAAAGTAAGAACGAAGGCAGTAATCCTGGTGGGTATATTGTTACATAAAACACTTTAATCAAGCAGCACCCAGAAATAGAATGGGAATAGTGTGAAAGAAATACAAGAAGTCCTAGGAGACTAGGATTAGGAGAAGTAGGATTTGAAAACCTTCCATATGTAAGTTTTTTCTTCAAAGAAATGCTGTTTAAAACCATATTGCACATCGGATAAATAGTGATATATATAAACTAGCCAACAGGAATTACCTTTGCTCTTAGCTATGCATAGATGTTAAAAGTTATTATAATAGTATATAGGTAGCATTTTAAAGGCCTATATACAGATAGAGAAAGACAATTTTATTTTATTTCATTTTTTTGGTTTTTAGGGCCACAGCATACGGAAATTCCCAGGCTAGGGGTCAAATCAGAGCTGCAGCTGCTGGGCTACACCACAGCTATAGTAATGCAGGATCTGAGCCATGTCTTTGACTTATAGCACAGCCCACGGCAATGCCAGATCCTTAACCCACTAAGCAAGGCCAGGGATCAAACCCACATCCTCATGGATACCAGTTGGGGTCATTACCCCTGAGCCACAATGGGAACTCCAAGGCTAATATTTAATCTTTTTTTGTGTGTGTCTTTTTGCCGTTTCTGGGGCTGCTCCGTCGGCGTATGGAGGTTCCCAGGCTAGGGGTCTAATTGGAGCTCTAGCCACCGTCCTACGCCAGAGCCACAGTGACATGGGATCCGAGCCACGTCTGCGACCTACACCACAGTTCATGGCAACGCCGGATCCTTAACCCACTGAGAAGGCCAGGGATCGAACCTGCAACCTCATGGTTCCTAGTCAGATTTGTTAACCACTGAGCCACGATGGGAACTCCCAAGGCTAATATGCAAAAATCAAACACCTAAAGTAGAAAGATGGTTGCCATTGACCAGGGCTGGGGTGGGGAGGTGGGGGACTAGAGAGAGGGCAGGAAAAAGGTACAAACTTTCAGCTATAAGACAAGGCCTGACGATCTCTTAGATAATATGGTGATCATACCCAACCACCACAACTGAAATTTGTTAAGGGAGTAGAATTTAAATGTTCTTACCTTCACCTCTCCATTCCTGTGTACTCAGCTCCGAGGGCAGGGTCTGGTGTGTGGCAGGAGCCTGGTGAATATTTGTTGAATGAAGGAAAAACTGGAGAGGAGTCTAGGAACCCGCTGAGAGGCCACTGATTCAGTGGGATCTACAGAGGGCTTGGAGATCAGTCACGAAAAAGGAAAGGGATGGATGAATGCCAGTGATGCTGTTTGCTCAAAGACTCTGGACTTGGCGATTGACTCGATGTGGAATGAGAGGGTGGTGAGTCCCAGGCAGTTCTGAACCTGGGTCAGAGCCCCAGGCCGCCTTGCTGTCGCTTCAAAACTCTACCATCCCAACCTAGTCTGAAGAGGGGGCTGAGGACAGAAGCTGAAGGCACTCATGCTCAAACAAGGCAGATACGACCCTTGAAGGCATGGAAAGTGATGCTTGGGGGAGGAAAAGAAATCAGCTATTAACAAAGTTTATAGCCTCCAACACTGCAACAGATTTTACCCTCTGGCACTTAATTCCTTGTTAGGGTGAATTTTGATTAAATCAAATTTTTCCTTTTAGGAGGGGGACAATAGTGAAAATTTAAAAAGGTTAAGGAACACTGAATTAAGGGATGAAGAGGCTCTAATGAGCAGGCTAGGACTGAAGAGGGAGGTTGGAGGAAAACCAGAAAAGTCTCAGATGTGTATACACCTACATGTATTGATACACACTCACCTGGGCTATTCAACAGACCGTCTTGCCCGGCTGTAAGTAACAATCACGGAAACAAATCTTTCAACTTTTTTTTGCTGAAAAATTAGAAAAAGACTCTGAATATGGTACAGTATTTCAGCCAGGGACGTCACCACTCTTCTGTTCACAGAGGACACAGATGAGCCCAGGCTGATCTGTTGGATGATTCTACCAGAGAGACATTTAAAAAATGCAGTCATTAGGGCAGGCCACTGCCACGGAAAAATGAGCTCATGTGATCTTACAGGCCTTCTTTCCACATATCGGTCAGTGTAGCAGGCCAACTAAACCTGTCTGAATAAAGCTGACCAAGTTTTCCAAATAGAGGTATTAATAAGGCTTCGTTGGGCATTCAAATTAATCAAGAAGTACAGGAAGAAAAGTTAACACAAGTTTTCCAAAATATCTAAAACAAGTGTATCCAAAAGGGGATACATCTGACATGAGAACTAGTGTGAATCTGAAGAACCCTCATATGAGTTGGGGATACAAATAGGAAATTTCCTTGTCTAGTTGTATTAAGTGACCTGGAACATCCTTAGCTTTTTTTTTTTTTTGTCTTTTTAGGGCTGCACCTGCAGCATATGGAGGTTCCCAGGCTTGGGGTCAAACCGGAGCTGTAGCTGCTGGCTTACACCAACAGCCACGCCAGATTCAAGCCGAGTCTTCGACCTACACCACAGCTCATGGCAATGCCAGATCCTTAACCTACTGAGCGAGGCCAGGGATCAAACCTGCATCCTCATGGGTTCCAGGCAGAATTCGTTTACACTGAGCCACACCGGGAACTGCTCTTTAGCTCTTGATATTTGTCTGCACTGATAAGCAATGTTGGCTGCAGGTGCCAATATTAGGCACCGTGATAAAGTTTCCAAAACTATCTTTTTCCCTTTATACAACAAGAACACAGAAAACAAATATGTAAACATCATTATACGCAGTGCTTGGGGGAAGAGGACCAAAGGTAACTCAGAAGATCAAAACTCTAGAGTTCCCACTGGGGTGCAGTGGGTGAAGAATCCAACGGCAGCGGCTTGGGTCACTGTGGAGGTGCAGGTTCAATCCCTGGCCTGGGGCAGTGGTTTCAGGATCTGGTGTTGCCACAGATGTGGTGTAGATCACAGCTGCAGCTTGAATTTAATCCCTGGCCCAGGAACTTCCACATGCTACAAGAGCGGAGAAAAAAAAAAAAAAAAAAAATCAAAAGTTTCACCCAAACTGCACAAACCTGTGTGTCTTCTTCTCCGGAAACTGCAAAACTTGGTTATGTTCTTCTTTAGGTATAAGCATTCAACTTCTTTCCCCGAAAGTTCTGGATGGGGAGAGATTCTTATCACTAAAGACACAGAATACGTCTCTCTCACTGTCTTTGAGTAGGCTGTCCGTATTTTATTTTCTAAGCTCTAAGTTTTGGGATTCAAAAGCACCAAGTTCCCCTCTATCAAGAGTCTAGTGTCCTAACACAAAGGTTCTCACCTCTAGAAAGACCCCAGTATTCCATGGAGAAGTGTCATCTCCTGGGAAGACAGGGAAGTCACTCATTCCCTCCGACAGTAAGAGAACAGTCATTTCTTTATTATTCACGACAGGGATTTAGATGCTCGGCAAGGGGGAGTTAGGGTCCACACATTTTATTTGCTTCTCGTTTTATCCCATAATAGTCTTAAACATCTTTGCCTCTTCAAGACGGTCAGAAAGCCCCTGAAGGTGACTGCAGCGTTGAAAGGAGGCTTCCTTTTGGTCTGGCAACTGACCTGCTAGTTGGTTCCACTACAAAGTGAATGTAATTTGCGTTGGAATCGAAGAAGTGGTCCATGAACAAATCACTCTCGCCACTAAAACTGTCCATTCATACAGTTTTATTTCACTAGACTGCAATTTTATACACAGTATGAAGAGGTTTCCTGATAGCACACATATAGTTTACTTTCTGTACGGCTGAAGAACCAATTTTTTTTTTTTTTTTTTTTTTTTACTTTACATTATATCGTAATACCCTATCATTAAAACATCAGTGAATTTTTTCCAACTACATATAAACGGAGATTTACCACACACGGTGCAAGAATATCTTTATAACATATTTGGATCACGAAATGTGAATCTAAAATACATCACTGTAATTAGAACACTACTTTAAAGTTACAATGCCCCATGTTCTACTAGCCAGATTTGATTCACCTCGGTATACATCACAAAGCAGTTTGGTGGGTATCTTCTTGGACAACTGGCAGCAGCTTTTAACTAGGATCTCAAAAGAAATCTTTGATTAAGAATCAGAATTTTGAATTTGACAAACTTCTTCCTTTCTGTGTTCAATAGTCCCGGAATCAAAGTGGGACATTTTAAAATTTATAGTCTCTAAAACAAGGACCATAAGCCAAGCCTCCCTTAGTTGAGAGGCTGGGGTTCTACGAAACCTAAGAAAAGCACTGTATGATGGGAAATGGGAATGAGTTAAAAAGAAATGTAACATTTCTTTAAAAGCTAGATTCCTCTGCCCCTCCCCGCCTCTGTCAAACACAGAGAAAGAATACTGAATTGCAAATCCAGATGTGTAGTTCCATGACATGACGTTCTAAAGCAAATGTATGTAAACAAATCAGAAAGACAGATTTCTTCATTTTCCCCTTTTGTGGAGCGAGGCAGTGGGATGGTATCAGTTAAATAAGAAAGAGAACTCCTTAACACTTCATTACACACAAAACAGCTAGGGACGATTTCTCATGTGTTTCCTTGTCTTTCCCCCAAAGTTTGAGAGTGTTTGAAAGTTCAATAAATAGTAGAAAAATAATCCTTTACTTAGAAATTTTGAGATGCATCGTTTAGAGCGTAGCGCGAGTTCCATAGCAACCGTGGTATCCAGGTACCGCTCAGAAACCAAGGGAAGCCTTGCAAGCGCGCACTGCGCTCGGGATGTGCCACGTTCCCAGTGTCTGGTGGAGCAGATTGTTCTCTCTTCCAGCTAGGGAGAGCCAAATGTTTCTGGCTCCTCGGAACATTCCTCTGGCTCAGCTTGACGAAAGGTTCCCAATGCTGCATTTATAGGTTTCGTCTCTGTTTAGAGGTCTGCCTTCTGTTCATTCCGCTGGTATCTTGGTGGGTTTATTCACCAGACGTGTTTCCCCTCCGTTTCAGAACCACCCTCGCACCCTCACCGATGTGATAGGGCCGTGGTTCCTCTCGTGTCGGGATGTGCCAACGGGCAGGAAGATGAGTGACACCGCTCTGGACACCGCGCAAACCCAAGGGGCTCTCCTGGATGGTAGGCTGGCTCTGTTTCCCGCTAGGACATTCGGGAGCTCCCAGATCCCACCTTTCAGATGGGGGTGCGGGGTCAGCATTCCGCGTCCACAGTGTGTACGGTCACGGCCGCCTGCAGGTGGTGGCTGTGGTGCAGCGTGGGGTGGTGCAGGCGGTAGTGGTGGAACTTGTGACTGAGGAGGGCGGCGGTCTGAGGCGGGGTGTCCAGCTCCAAGTCCTCGTCGTGGTTTCCCACGTCCACCCCGGCCGACAAAGGGTCGTTGGTGCACGGGGGGTTTTCACTGTCTTCCTGGGGGCTCATGGTGCTGTAACCTAGAGAGCGAACACAACAAACAAGCGGCTGAGAGCTGCCAGGTGCGGGGAGGTGTCACCTCAGAGGTGGGGACACTGGGAAGAGCTCCTCCCTCCTGCTACGGAAGCGCCACGGTCTGCAAGCCGTCAGCAGACGCCGAAGGGACTCTTTAAAAAGAGATCTTTGGCGCACCATTGTCTGAAAACTACTCCACGATAAACACATAGTCACGTGATCGTTTTGACACTATAAACAAAAACCCATCCCCCACGCCAACAAAACAAAAACGAAACGCACCCCAATCCTTTCCGATCCGTAGATCACCACAACGGACACATGGGGAAATATCCTGTGCTACTTTTCCCTGAGATAAGATGATGGCTATCTTTTACTTTAGAGGAAATTAAAAAAAAAAAAAAAAAAAAAAAAAAAAGGCACTGCAACATGCCTCAATGTATTGCCACAGTAAGAACAAAAACAGCTGTCACCATCATCTGCACCTGCGCCAAGGCAGGCACTGATGTCCTGTCCGTTTTAACATCCGTTTTACAGGTGAGGGAGACGATGATCAGAGAGGTTAAGGAACTAGCCTGAGTTCCAGTGCCTAACAGAACGCTAACGCCACACACGCCCGGAGCAATGAGCAAAGGAATCAGCTATTCTCTGTGTAAGCTGGCTCACTGTATTTAAAGATTAATTTCTTTTAGTATTCTAAGTAATACATATTTCAAAAGAAAATGCCCTTGCTGATCAAAGGATTCCATTCCAAGAGCCTTGGCGTGTTTTTAAATATTGCAAAAAAAAAAAAAAAAAATCCCCTTTAAGAATTTTGAGAAGTGACAGCTCATTAATATTTCTGCTGCATCTATAGTTAGCATCAATCAGCACTCACCCATGGGTAGTGCTGGTCACATCTGTGGCTGCAAAACTGATGTGCTTGCATGCTGCCGAGCAGGAATAGTTTGTGGCTGAAAACGCATGCTTCATGCAAACATGAGAAAGGTGATTCTCTGTCTCAATGAAATGCTGCTCAATGACAGAATTCTCTCAGTCTAACTCAACAAATATTTATGGGGCATCTACTATGCATAAGACACCGAGCTGGGCACTGCAAGAGACGAGATGAAAACTCAATCCCAGCACAAGAAGCTCAGAAACCAGTGCTCGAGAAATAAAATAAAGACAAGCATAGTTCACGTCAATGATTCATTTATCAAAGTCCATCACAAGGCTGAAAGGAGAGAGTATGAATGCGAATGAGGGATGTCTCTTTTCCTTAAGGATTTCCCCACCAGGAGTTCCCATTGTGGCTCAGTGGTTAACGAATCTGACTAGGAACCATGAGGTTGCAGGTTCGATCCCTGGCCTTGCTCAGTGGGTTAAGGATCTGACATTGCCGTGAGCTGTGAAGTAGGTCACGGGCGCGGCTCGGATCCAGCGTTGCTGTGGCTCTGGCATAGGCTGGAGGCTACAGCTCCGATTCGACCCCTCGCCTGGGAACCTCCATATGCCGCGGGAGTGGCCCAAGAAATGGCAAAAAGACAAAAAAAAAACAAAAAAAAAGGATTTCCCCACTAAGAGACACATACTTACAAAGTGAGGTTACTCTCGCGCAGATAATGCTACTTGCTAGAATGGAGGTCAAAATCCAGCACAGAATCCCCTAATTCTGGCTAGGGGACAGGGAAAGCTTCCCAGAAGAACTCAAACTTTAGTTGGGCTTAAACAGATGAATAGGAGTTTGGTTAAGGGGATAGGAGCAAGGCAACAGATGAACATGACTAAGATGTGTAGAAACACAAGGCTGTTCCTATACTGCTGGGATGAGTGCCAGCAGGTAGCTGGGGATGCGGGCAGGTGGAAGGCAGAAAGGTGAGTTCAAGTCAGATTATAAAGGCGATACCCAAGCATAGAAAATGGGGAGACAATACAAAATTTGGGGCAGACCAGAAAAAATATAGCATGATAATTTATAAATATATATATATATTTATTGGCTGCACCTGTGGCATGCAAAGTTTCCAGGTCAGGGATCGAAGCCGCGCCATGGAAGTGACAACTCCAAATCCTTAGCCATCAGGCCACCAAGGAACTCATTTCTGTATTTTAAGAAGAGTTCTGGTGGCAGTTTGGAGGGCGACTACAAAGGAAAGAGAGGGAAGCAGTTGGAAAGTTATCCCAACAGCTCAGAGGAGAGACAGGGAATTAAAACTACGGGATAGGTGAGACATCTCGGGGGTGGGAACGATAAGAGGTGGTCAGCAATTTGGATGCGGGGGGCTTGAGAGTAAGGGGTGGTTAAGGAGGCTGCAACTCAGAGTCAGGATGAGGGAGACTTGGAGATCCCGAGTCTCAGGGAAGGAAAGGAATCCTGCTTTGGCACGTGTTGATTTTGAAAGTGTATGTGTAACACGTGGAGATACCCAGCCAGAAAGGCACACCAGCTGTAAGTCAGGGCAGAGGAGGGGGAGTCTCTGGTTGTGTGGCTGTTATTACTGAGTGCCCTCATGGTGCCAGATGCCAGGTTGGGGGCTTGATAGAAAAAGGGATGCTGTGAGGCCCCACCTTCTGTGAAGCTCCAGCCAAGAAGGGGAAACACAGGCACAAAACAAAGGAACACAAAAGCCCACCAACTTGGCTTAGGATCCCAGAGGAGGGGACACTCAAGGTGGCCCTTATGGGACAGAAGGGGGTCCCTAGGCACAGAAAGGGGTGGGAGGCACTGCAGGCAGGGAGAAGAGCTTGTGCAGAGACGTGGCAGGATGGCAGGCTCCGTGGACGTGAGGAAGGGGAAGAGCTTTGTGTGTGGGAGGAAGAGCAAAGAGGAGGCTGGACGGGCAGGCTGAGACGAGGTCCAGAGGGCTGCTCAGAGCTATGAGTCGGGGCTTCGATAACTCTGGGCTGGGCCAGGGGTGGGGGGTGGATGGCAATGACAGAAGGAAGGAGTGATCTGAGGCTCAGAGGCCAAGTCGGGGCTGGAGCATCAGCCCAAAGAGATGGCAAGGCCCTTGAGGGGGGCGTGTCTAAGAGGAGCAGGCCACTATTCAGGCGCAGGGAAGGGCTGGCTCTGGTGACCAGAGGGACTTACTGGTGAAGATGCCGGGAGGGTTAACACCTTCGGAGAAGGTCCAGATTTCTGGGTTCTGAGGCTGGGGGAACAGTGACCCTTTTACCCAAGATTAGGAGATTAGGAGCCAGAATGAGCCTCTCGGCTTCGGTAGTGCTAACGCTAGAGTGAAATGTGGGTTCTAAAACCTCAGCTACCAGTGCTCTCCACATAATGGACTCAAGGACTAGGAGACAAGTTTTAGCAAAAATCTCAGTGTCGATTATTTTTGGCCAGGCTTTAGTGCGAGGCTGTCTTCATTTTGCCTCCCAATACCTCCTGGATGCCTTCCTGTCTCTGCTCATTTACAAGCACCCACTGTAACTGACAGCTCATTTTCACATTCATGCTGCACAATGCATGGTGGTCCTTCTGCCTGGCTCCCCCTCCCCCCTTCTCTCGTCTTGCTATGGTGCTTCCTGTTCCATCTGAAGGTCTTTTCCGGGAAGTCTTCCCAACCAACACCCACCCCACCCAGCCATACCCACCCACAGGGGTTCTGCTGTCCCTTCTGTGAGCTTCAACGGCATTCTGTGCACATCCCTATCTTAGATGCAAAAAACAGGGCTGTCTTGTCCAGTAGTAAACGCCTTCTTAAAGTAGAAGGACTTCTGCCTCACTCAAAGCAGGTGCTTAATTAAAAAAAAATTCACCACATAACTATTTCCTAAAGTGATGGCACTGATAAATTTAGCAGTGATCTGTGGCTTTGTCTGGTGTGACATTTCCCAGTCTCATCTAACAGTGACGATGCTCTCGGATTCATTGGACCCCCTCCAGCATTCGGACTTAAAGAGTCCAGGGATGCTCAGAACCAGGCTGGTCACAGATCCAGGGTGGTGGTGATGGTGCAGCCGTCGCCAGGCCAGCTCTGGGGCACCCTCATTTCTCCCAATGCTTTCTGATGAGAACCCCAGCAGTGAACCCCTCACTCTGTGAACCCCCAAAGTGAACCCCTCACTCTGAGGCCACTCTGTCTTACTCCCTCAGGGTGACACTATTGCTCAACCCCTCTGTCACTTACTCAGCCTTCCTCCCATCTTAATAATGGATGGAAATCTGGAGGGAGGGAGCAGCACATGGCAGAGAAGGAGGAGAGAGCCAAACACATGCTCTCACTTAGAAAATTAATTGAGTGTTTACTCAGCGCCAGGCGATTCTGTGGGGGCGTTGGGAACAGTGATGCACAAGACAGTGCATGCAGGAGGCAGCACTACTTAAAACACAGAGGATATTTACAAATACTTTCAAAGAAAAACTTTACTCTTCAGAGGGTGTATGCAGAAAAGTTCCCGCAAAGTTAATTTCAAGGGGAAACAGGCTTTGGGAAGGAGGCCAGGCACCCATTAGGAATCAAAGAGTCACATTAGGCTTTTGCGCTGTGGCAGTCCGCTGATGTGTTTATCTGGAAGGTGCTTAAGAAATTTCTCTTGATGGCAAGGGTTGTTAGGTCCCTCAGGGGACTCACTCGCCACCTTGTGGTCACAGTGAGTAACTGCAGGAGAGTATCCGTACAGCTCCAGAAAATGGTTTTGTGGTGTACTAGGCAGTTTTTGACCAGCCTTTCAATGTTCGGTATTTGTTTTTTCTTTTGGAATTTATGCCACTAGGGGAAAAAAAAATCTCCTTTTTACCAAATAACTTTCCTTAATATACATTTGTATAAAGTTTCTAATAAGACAGTAACCAAAGCAGAATCACAAGGAGCAAATGCATATTGGTGGTTTTCAACTTAAAACTAAGCCAGTTGGTGATTAGATAGAACACATTTTCAGCAAAAATAATGGGCAAATAGAGCATAGCAGTTAATAGTCGAGTGTGGGAAACAATCATTCTAAGTGGTGTTAGAATACCGACAAAAATTTTTCTCCTTTTCAAAAACCATTCTTATTTTGAGCAATTTTTTTTTTAAGATACAAAAATTAAAATGAGATTCCTTTAAAATTCCAAACTATTGGCCACATGAAATATTTCTAGTTAAAACGCAGCCTGATGTCTCCAAGCTTAGCTTGGGAACATTCAGAATTTTTTTTTTTTTAAGGAATAATAAAGATATTTTTGTTTTTAAAAAAACTTAAAAAAACAAATTTTAATTGAAATATAGTGGATTTACAATGTTGTGTTAATTTCTGCTATAGAGAAAAGTCACACATTCTTTTCCATTATGGTTTATCTCAGGGTATTGATTATAGTTCCCTGTGCGATACAATAGGACCTTGTTGCTTATCCAATATGTAATAGTTGCCGTTTGGTTTTAATTCTAGGAATATCACCCCTCATGAAAATCTCGTCTGTTCAGTACTTAGATATTTCGTTCCTCTGAGGTTTCCTTTTCTTTTTTGCACTGGACCCAAGAACTTGTGAACATACACTCACTGGGTACCCAAGAGCCATGGCACCGCCATCCTACCGGTTCAAAGGCCGGCGCCAAGGCCTCCTGCCCCCTGGATCGTCCATGATGTTCATACAGATAAAAGTGTACTAGGTCCCCATCGCCTTCATTCCACTTCTTTAAGGAAGCCGTCACATCTGGCCTTTTATCAGTCTTGTGAACACATGCACGCCTGTACGGTTTCGAGATGGACTGTGAATTCCTTGCGGGCAGAAGTAGGTATGGAGGTGAGACGTGAGCCCTGAGCTCACGTCTGCCATATAGAATTTCACGGAATCCCCATGACAGCTTTACCTGGGAAAAATGTCTAATCCTGTCTTACTTATTAGGAAATCGAGGTTCAAGGAGCTTCGCTAAGGTCTCACAACGTGGGGAGAAGGGGAGAGGTGGGATTCCAGACAAGCCCTCTGCTCCCTGCCTCCCTCCACTGGGCCCAGCAAGGGGCAGAGGCCCAGGACATTCACCCAAAGAACACGCGCCAGAGCAAGTCACGCGCCACGAAACCACCAGGTCAGACGGTCGGGTTTTAGCGTGTACCGACGGCTCCTCCTCTAGGCATCGCAGGGACCTCAACTTGAGGTCGCCCCTCTGAGGGACCTGCCACCCGGGTTCAGGGATGTGACAGCACGCGGTTAAGGGCTGTTGATTCTGGGGCACATTTGGAATTCGGTGGAATGTCAGTGTTTTCCACCGTTTTGGGTGTTGCCTTCTGTCTGCCCGACAACCTATTTTTCATTCCTTGGGGATACCAGGGATCCAATTATTGTGAAAAATGAAAGCAAGCAAGCCCTTAGCCAGACTCCTTGGCTTTCAGAGCCTGACACCGCACCATTGCTTTTATCTCGGCTGTGGCTTCGTATGCCGTTTTACTAAGACAATGGCAGAGCGAATGGAACGCCAGAAATGCCACTCAGCGTTCCAATTTCTGTGCTGAAGCCGCTTCCATCAGGGGCGAGAGAAAGCGAGGGAAGGGACTCAGGATTTCTGCTGAATAAGAAATCATTTCTGTTGAACTTTAGTAGCCTCAAACCTGTTTTGTTATTCAAAGGAGGAGAGGCACAGAACTGCCTGGCAGAATGAATTTATGCAGGTTCAAAGGTTTTCTTTCTTTTCTTTTTTTTCCTTCCTGGAAAAAAAGGCAGAAAGTCAAAGAAACTGAGAAATTTAAGTTCTGCTTTGACTCTCCATAGAAACCTGAGTTTCTATTTAGTTGATGGGAACAGTGTCATTCAGAGCCCAAATTAAGAGTCTCCAATTTACAAATCAGAAGTCTGGCTTCTCCTATTTTCCGAAGGGAGTTTGAATACCTGGCTGTTGTGTAAAAGGCGACAGAGGTTGCTTTGACGAAACCCACTCCTGCATCTTTTAGCACAGGTGTGGGAGCACACTGCTTGAGAACACTTCTTTTCTTTTTTTTTTTAGGGTGGATGTCGTGAAAGCAGAATAGAAAAAGCATAAATGCATTATTTATGCACTAAAAAAGTTCTGCTTCTGGGAAGAAAAGAAAGATTTCTGGAAAATTACTATTATTTTTTTTTGCTTTTTAGGGCTGCACCCATGGCATAGGGAGGTTCCCAGGCTAGGGGTCTAATCAGAGCTGCAGCTGACAGCCTATACCATAGCCACAGCAATGTAGGATCTGAGCCACATCTGCAACCTACACCATAGCTCACGGCAACGCAGGATCCTTAACCCACTGAGTGAGGCCAGGGATCGAACCCGCAACCTCATGGTTCCTAGTCGGATTCGTTTCTGCTGCATCACGATGGGAACTCCATAAATTGAACAGCTAGGTGGAAAACAAAAAAACGTGACAACTGCAGGCAAGGACCTATACGTCTATTATATTTTTGTGGAACAGGACCAGGGATGTCTAGAGAAATAGGATACACCTGGTGTAATCTGTGACAAGCCATGTGGACATCGGGGAGGTGGGAAGGCATGTGGTGGCCATGCCTTTGGTACAGAATGTGCACTGGATAACTGGTAGCTCATTTACTACTTAGCATCTCTTCACGACTCAGCTCTGACCCTTCCTGAGCTTCTTACAGGCCCGTTACACAGCCTCATGACTTTGTACATAAGAATCTCTTTGCCTCTAATATCTTTTGCCCTTCATTTTCTTTTCTTTCTTTTTTTTTTCCTTAATTTTTTTTTTTTTTTGGTTTTTTTGGTTTTTTGGGTTTTTTTTTTTTTGTCTTTTTGCTATTTCTTGGGCCGCTCCCGCGGCATATGGAGGTTCCCAGGCTAGGGGTCTAATCAGAGCTGTAGCCACCAGCCTACGCCAGAGCCATAGCAACGCGGGATCCGAGCCGCATCTGTGACCTACACCACAGCTCACGGCAACGCCAGATCGTTAATCCACTGAGCAAGGGCAGGGATCGAACCCGCAACCTCATGGTTCCTAGTCGGATTCGTTAACCACTGCGCCACGACGGGAACTCCTGCCCTTCATTTTCTTTAGTCCTCCTTCACGGCCCAATGCATGGGTTGTCTCTTTGGTGAAGGCTTCCCTGAGGCTCCAGGCCAGGCAGAAGATCAGGGCGGGGGATGCCAGAGGACAGCGTGGACTCTCGCCAGGCCCAGAGAGCCGTACATGGTGCTGGTGTTTGCCAACCAGCAACGCTGGGCAGCAGGACCTCTGAGGATGCCAGTTTGCTGAGAATCAGGTTGGACAGCGAGCAAGTTCCACTGGATGACCTGAGTCCTTATTTATGGAGAAAACCCAGGAGGGGACCTGTGTGGCCCCGAGGTCACCTTCTTTACACCTGGGGGGGCTGAGCCATCAGCAAAACTCCCTTGGGGTTCATGTTGTCATGGTGGCATGTGTCTTTTTGGAAAACGCTGTTAAAATCATTTACCGAGCACAGAACAGGAAAGAGAGAGCAGGGTGGGTGTGAGCACTGGCCCACGAGAGCACCAGGAAGCCAGGCCTTACCGTGATCACTTTCTGTTCCCGAGCGACCCCAGTAGCGGCGCCTCCTTTCTGGGCTGTGTGCGTGCCGTTCGATGACCGCGGCTATAAACCGAGTATTGCTGACTGTGGGAAGGCAAGGATGGTTAGTCACCCCTAGGCCAGGATCGTCCAGTGCACTTGCCCCGAGCAGGTTCATTTACTCGGTGGGGGAATTATTCCTAGGGAAGCTAGAATAAGCCATTTTTCAAAAATTCTGAGGGTCAGTGGAGTTGATTTTGGGACTGGGGCAGCAAGAGATCCCCAATTATGTCTCTCCAACATGCACCAACAAGACAGACACCAAACAGGACTTCCTGTCGTGGCACAGTGGAAACCAATCTGACTAGTAACCATGAGGTTTCAGGTTCGATCCCTGGCCTCATTCAGTAGGTTGAGGATCTGGCGTTGCTCTGAACTGTGGTGTGGGTCGAAGAGGTGGCTTGGATCTGATGTTGCTGTGACTGTGGCGTAGGCCAGCAGCTACAGCTTTGGTTCGACCCCTAGCCTGGGAACCTCCATATGCCACCGGTGCAGCCCTAAAAAGCAAAAACAAAACAAAACGAAAAAGACATACACTAAACAGTGAAGGCCAGAGTATCTCAACACGAATGGAACTCTCTCTTTTGATGTAGAAAGTGCTTTGTTTACCTCCCCCAAAGCTGTAGACATTAGTTAAGGGATTTTAAAAAACGCAGAGTTGATGACTCCCTTTCTAAAATACTACGTTGGAAAGTAATGAGGAAGATAAACAGAAGGAAGGGTGAGGTGTTTTAGACCAAAGCACTTAATGCAACAAAGAACATCATGAAAACTTCTGAGATTTTCCTAAAACAAAGCCAATGCCTATGCTTTAACTCTGATGAAAACGGGGAGAGAAGGGGCGGCAGGGAAAGAATCCCATCATATCAAAGCACCTTAAGTTTCAACACAAGAAAGACTATCTGGGGAGTTCCCATCCTGGCTCAGTGGAAATGACCTGTAACTATGAGGATGCAGGTTCCATCCCTGGCCTTGCTCAGCGGGTTAAGGATCCAGCGGTGCCATGAGCTGTGGTGTAGGTCACAGACGCAGCTTGGATCCTGCGTTGCTGTGGCTGTGATGTTGGCTGGCAGCTGTAGATTGGACCCCTAGCCTGGGAACGTCCACATGCTGCAGGTGTGGCCCTAAAAAGCAAAAAAAAAAAAAAAAAGAAGACTCTCTGTTACAGATTAGCCTCCTCTGACACGGTCTGCAGAGCCTGCCTGGATACTCACTGATGCCTCTGTCCTCGTGGCTGTCGTCATCTCTTTCGTCTCTGTCGTTCTCCAGGTTGGACATACGCACTGACATTTCTGCCCGTCGTTAAAAAGAGAGAAACACGATTATGTCATCGAAAAACGTCACCCACATCAAGACCCTGCAGAAGGCTCGTGTGATGGCTGGGCGACAGCGTTCCAACGGGAATGAACTGACGCCCCATCTAATTTGTTTTAAGGAGGAATCTAGTTTGTTTTAAGCAGGAATCACAAGTGGGAGAACAAGAGGCGAAGCATCAGGAGGGGCACCTGAGATCGATTTCTGAAGCCAGAAAGAGAAGAGAAGTGGATTGAGGCTAAGAGATCTTTAATCCTCTCCTCATGTGCTGGAAAGGGAAGGAAGGGGTCTAAGACCTCGGCTGATGACGCTGATGTTAACAGCATCCTTGAAAAGCCGAGCCTGAGGGAATCCTGGATGAAGACAGGGAGCCTGGCTCTAACCGGATCTTACCAAGAGCTTTGCTACCAAGTCAGACCATGTGATCCCAGGATCCCCGGTCAGGGCTGTGACCACAGTGAAATAGCCCAGCATCAACTTATCATGACGGCTGCCAGGCTTCTGACCAATTTCAGAAAAATCATGCATGAGTCTTATCTCCACAGAGGTCAGGGGAACACATCCCTCGGGCTTTAGGGAGGATACAGATGGTCATTACATGGTTTTGTCTTGCCAGGGAGCAGAGATACCCCATTTAACTCTTGGTATGGAAGCCACGGTTGCCAATGAATCATTCTGTATCTGACTTCCAGTACGTATCCCCTCCTAAGAAGTTCCTTTGAATGGTTTCCATTCACACGCTACAATAACAGCTGTAAATAGAAGAGATTCACCTTCTTGCCAATAGCGATCTGAGGTATCTTTGGCCTGTCTTTCTGGAACAGCAAAAGCAGCCTCTTTGAGCCGAGTGAGGAATGCTACTTCCCACTCGCACCCCAGCCCCCCGACTGGCTTCTTCCGGAGGCCGGCCGTGGTGGGCGAAAGCTGTGTAAGGACAAGAGGATCTGGGGATTTTCTGAGGCATCAGATGGGGCTTGTGGGGTTTAGGCCCTAAAGACTGAGCTGGGAGTGAAAGAGAGAAGCAGGCTTTGGAGACTTCAGAATCGACTCCACGGGAGCAAAAGACACAGAGCTGTTCTTACAGGAGCGTAAAGGCTTCCAATGGGTCCCCATCCTTCCGGCCTGGCAGCCTCCCCAGGAAGCCTGCTGCCTCCTTCAGAAGCTTTGGGAGTCACCTCGAGCTCACCTTGGGCAGCGAGAGGAGACATGTGCTGGTGGCTGCGCCGATGGATCTGATGGCGGTAGGCGTACACGGCGAGGACCAGGACCATGACGCAGCCCATGATGCCTCCGGCCACGGGGCCCACTGGGGCGCTTTTAATCATGTTCAACGTGACAACCTCATCACCTTCATTAAAACAAACAGAGGCCCTTCGTAAAGCTTTCCCGCGGGAGGGGGATGCTGGGGATGGGGGTGAGACAGCGGGAAGGGATTTAGTGAAGACGTAGAATCAGCTGCCTTAAGCTTTGCATTCCTTTAAGGCCACCCATCAGGACACGGGCATAGTGGCTGCCTTTCATTCCTGGTGCTTAAATTCGATGGTGGCTGCTTGGCAGAACAAGGACACCATCGGCAAGGCCTGGGAAAATAAGCGGGTGGGGAGTTCCCATTGTGGCTCAGTGGGTTAAGAACCTGATTAGTATCCAAGAGGATGTGGGTTTGATCCCTGGCCTCGCTCAGTGGGTTAAGGATCTGGTGTGGCTACGAGCTGTGGCATAGGTCGCAGAGGTGGTTCGGATCTGGTGTTGCTGTGGCTGTGGCATAGGCTGGCAGCTGCAGCTCTGATTAGACCCCTGGCCTGGGAACTCCCATGTGCCACAGGTGTAGCCCTAAAAAAAGCCCCAAAAAAGCAGGAGACTGGAGTATACTTATACATGTAGTGCCCAGCTGAGGGGCTCAGCTCTGGGGTGTGGGCTACTCTTAGTACCCAGGTGAGGGCGGGCGGTGTGGGTCTCTCAGCACGTATTTACCTGATACCATTTACTTCAGTGGGTCAGGCACATGACCTCCCCAGAAGGATCACATTTCAAAGCTCACGGGTTCCTTTTAAAACACCATTTGAGCTTTTCAGTGGGAACCTGCACGTGGGCATATAAAGTGACTTCTGGGAGTTCCCGCTGTGGCTCAGTGGTTCACAAACCCGACTAGTATCCATGAGGATGTGGGTGCAATCCCTGGCTTTGCTCAGCGGGTTGAGGATCTGGTGTTGCCATGAGCTGTGGTCGCAGATGAGGCTCGGATGCCAGCTTGCTGTGGCTGTGGTGTAGGCCGGCAGCTGCAGCTCTGATTTGACTCCCAGCCTGGGAACCTCCATATGCCACAGGTGCGGCCCTAAAAGACCATTAAAAAAAAAAGGTGACTTCTTAGAGCATGGTCCCTTCATCCAGGTCCTAACCTGGTCCCACCGTTGTATGTGACCTCAGACCCCTTCCCGCCTTCTTCTACTGTTGGGATACTGCGGGGAGATGTTAGAATGAAGCGTGAGCCAAAGGTTTAGATATCTATTCACCTGCCAACTAAGCCTGAGGAGCTTGTGTTCAGTCCCGAAGGAGAATCTCAGGGGAGGCACACAGCAGTATTTTTGAGGTCTTGGGGCCTGATCCCAGCATCAATCCTCCTAAGAGTATCATAGTCCCCACCCCGCCTCCGCCTCAAGCCATCCTGGGCATTGGATAGCACTGGCTTCTGTTATCCCCAAGGCCTGAAATACTGACTTGGAACCATAGGGCTTCTGCCTTCAGAAGCGGTGCAGCTGCAGAACAGAGGGGCTGTGGTCACTCCACCACTGGCCCCGCGCTTTGGACAGCTGGGATTCGCGTTCATACCAACTCTGCAGTTCAGCCATGCAGAAATCAGACCTGCTACTTCTCAGAACAAGCTCTGTGGAAACGAATTTCCAGGCTTGCACAATTCGGCAGGAAAGATGGCCCTTCACTCTGCTGCACAGAATTATCTAGCCAGCTTTGAAAGTCATTATTTGCCTCGGTTTTGCGACTAAAACCTACTGGCAAAGGAATCAGGGAAGTAGGATGGAGAATCATTTTAAGATTTTCGTCTTAGGAGAGGGGCAAGAAAATATGCATTCGAGTATCAAAATATTTTGGGTTCCCCCTCAAACATACCTATTGCCCCCATGTCATCGACATAGGGACTTTTGGCTCCAACAATCCCCCCGAAGCATTCTTTCTGGGGCGCACAGTAGGATTTGTCCAGGTGGGTCTTGCCATCGCTGTCCACCATGCACCATTCACAATCCAGCACGCCAAAGCAGTCCCTGCCAGAAAGACGATGCTGAATGTTGCAGAAGGCGCTGTCAGGAGGGGGAGAGCACACGGCCTTGGGCTCAGGCGGCTCTCGGGAGGGCCATGACTCACTGCAGGATGCTGCGGCTCCTTGAGCTTTCAGTTCCTTTCCTTATAAAAGGAGGAGGGCAGCAGTCTGCCCGAGGAAGCCCTGTTTTATGTCCCTCAACAACTTGGGGATGAGAGAAGTAGAACTGCTCTCTGTGAATGAAACCATGAAATCCACACATCATGCATGGATGAGGGCGGAAGGACTCAAAATGATCTTCAAAGACCATGTGGCCCCAAGGCTTGTTAGATGTTGGCCCAGCATCCCCCAGGTCTAGCATAATCAGAGGAAGGCAGTCATATGAAAGTTTGCCTTTCTCTGTGTATCTTCTATCATCTGTACAATGAGTTCCTGAGTCCTCAGCAGACAAGCCAGGATACTCCAGGAGAAATGTTTGAGAAGTGCAAATTTTAGAGGAACATGAATTCGAATAAATTCTTAGGCGTTCTCGTCATGGTGCAGCAGAAATGAATCCGACTAGGAACCATGGGGTTGCGGGTTCGATTCCTGGCCTTGCTCAGTGGGTTAAGGATCCAGCATTGCCATGAGCTGTGGTGTAGGTCGCACACGTGGCTCGGACCCTGTGTTGCAGGGGCTCTGGTGTAGGCTGGCAGCTACAGCTCTGATTTGACCCCTAACCTGGGAACCTCCACATGCCATGGGTGCGGCCCTAAAAAGGAAAAGAAAAAAAAAAAAAAAAAAAAAGAATAATTTCTGAACAGCCGAAGTTATTCCAAAATGGGATTGGAGCATTCCTGGCTATCGCTTCTCCTGTAAAAGTGGGCATCTTCTAGGCAGCAGAGAAATCATCTAAACCTCCAAGAACCCATTTGGTGCCACGATTCTCAGAGTAAGTGAGTTAGTTATGCTCACCGTGCACACATAAGGGGTGATGGGCATGGAAACAAGCAGGAGTTTGGGAAATACTGCATAAGGTAAACAGATTTCTTTGTTGTTAATTTCTCAATACGTTATGTGCATTATGACATTCTAAGAGAATACACAGTGTTTCGCAAGCTTAATTGGCTTTGGGTTATTGCACACCACGTCAAATGAATCTATCCCATGTCCTACCATTCCTTTGCTAAAATATATACCAAAAGGAGGACTGGCTGCCCCCCTTTACCCACTAGCTCTGTTTAGTCAGATGGCTGGCAACCTGCAGCAGACTAGTCCCAAACACCTAGGGAGGAGGCGAAGGGAGCTGGGGACACGAAGTTTTTAGTTCTCAGAACTGCCAGGAAGCATATCTGCTTTCATTCTTTTTCTTTTCTTTTCTTTTTTTTTTTGTATTTTTGCCATTTCTTGGGCCGCTCCCGCGGCATATGGAGGTTCCCAGGCTAGGGGTCTGATCAGAGCTGCAGCTGCCGGCCTACACCACAGCTCACAGCAATGCCGGATCCTTAACTCACTGAGCAAGGCCAGGGATCGAACCCACAATCTCATGGTTCCCAGTCGGCTTTGTTAACCACTGAGCACGACGGGCACTCCAAGCATATCTGCTTTCTAAAAAATAATTGAGGAGTTTCAATGTGTCACACACAGAGTGCAGTTTTGTTTCCAGGACCCCTGGCTCCTGCCCTTGCTCTTCATGCCATTTCCTCTCTTCCTCCTCCTCCTCTTTGAAGAACTTTCCCATCCACAGATGAGGCTACGAACATATGGTACACGTGCCAAGGAGCTGTAACAAGTGGAAACCGAGTAACCCTGAAGCTGGGGGATAAAAGGCTTGTAAAAATCAGTTTTTGATCTGCGAAACTGGTACACTTTTTAAAAAAAGACAAGAGTGGGAATGAGAAATATCAGCAGGAAAAGCTCAATGAGGCTGCCCGTCCCTAGTCTTGGCCAGCTTCTCTTCCCGCCGCTATGATGTGGACGTGGCATGAGCCCCAGGCGCTGCTTACCCACTTTCCATCCTTTGACTGCACTGGCTGTTGACACACTGGTGAAGAGCATCCTGCAGGCCGGGGTCGATGGCTGTGTACGTCACTGGCTCCTGGTGCACCTCACAACTTGGGTTTCTATGCAGGAGCAAGTCCGGAAGTCAAGATCGATACCACCCACATTCCAAACCCTCCATGACCTTGGCTCCTGACAGTACCACCCAGATCTGGGATAGCACCCTGGCCCTGCCACTTGGCTACAAGAAACCTTGGGCCAATCCGGTCTGATGTAAACAATGCTGTATTATGTGTGAGCATGCGCGTGTGAAAGATTTCTACCTGCTTATCAAAGGCTTAATTTGGAAACTAAATGACTTACTGGGCATACAGTATCTGGCACATAAGGCACTCAGTTAATGCTTGCAACAGTCTCATGTTTTTTCAGGTAGGACATACACTCAACAATTGTGTTGCATTTATATTTAAACCTGAAAGGAGACTTCATTTCAAGACATTAGGGAGTTTGAAAACTGGCTCACAGAACAATTCCATCATTAAAATAAATCACCTTCTTATACTTCCAACCCAAAGCAAATTTATAAACAAGACTTCCAGTATATGTATACTCCCAGTATAAACACGTAGTGTACACACACACACACACACACATGCACACGCCGCTTTACTTACCTATTCTCTGCATTGGTGAGGTTGCCAGTGCACTCATTGACCTCTAGAGGGCACTCACAAGGACATTCACATTCATTTTGTTCCATTCTGAAAAGCAAAGAGAAAGTAACCATGCAGAAGGTGGATAAACTATATTATACATGCCCTGAGGGCAGTGAAATAAAGACACCATGTGCTAGTTAAAAGGGACAGTAAAAGAAAGTTATCACCAAAGGTTTAAACATGCAATGGGCCTCAATCCACTGTTTTTTGAACAAGGATGCTACAAATAACAAAGCTCTTAATGCATCTGTAACCAGGACTTCCCTTTTCTCTAGGATGCATCTGAGCATTATACATGTATCTTTTTAGGGCCGCACCCGCAGCATATGGAGGTTCCCAGGCTAGAGGTAGAATTGGAGCTGTAGCCCTGGCCTATATCACAGCAAACACGGGACCTGAGCCACATCTGCGACCTACGCCACAGCTCACAGCAATGCCAGATCCTTAACCCTCTGAGCAAGGCCAGGGATCGAACCTGCGTCCTCATGGATGCTCGTCAGATTCGTTTCCACTGAGCCATGACGGAAACTCCTTTATATATATTTTGCTGTGGCATCAGTTAAAATATTCAATAGTGTGGAAAACAGAAAATATGACCCATCCCATTTTTACCGGTGGCAGTTAAGACACAGCCGGTCCACCATGCTACAGGCACAGAAGGCAAGAGAGTCACATGTTTCGTTGACAATGCCGACAAACGCATTGGTTCCTGGGATCCTTGCCAGTCTGTATTTAGAACAGTGACTGCCATGCACAAGGTTTGTCAAATCCCCCTATAGACAACAGAGGTGTCAGAAGTGACAGACAACAATGGAAAGAAAACATAGAAACAACCCTTCAACCAGCTGCTGAAAAGAGCTTACAATAAAACTTCATTTCTTTCTGATTACAACAGTAATATAGTCATTATTATAAATGTGGAAAAGAGAAATTTTTTTGTGATTACCATTAGTCAGAGATAGTTCTCTTTTAACACTGTGTACATATTAGTAATTCTTGAATCTATGCATATATAGATAACATTTTTATAGTCGGTTTTATCATCTTTTTTTAAACACATAATAATACAAAATGAAAATAACTGCAAGAAGCAGTGAAAGACAACTTTCAGGTAAGGAATAGTTTAAAATCTACTCAAAGGCAAACCTAATCAGTCCAAAAACATGCATTCCCCCACCTTCCCTTGGATAATAAACTTCTCTTCTAGAATAATACAATTATTTAAAACCCAAAGATGCTTTAAAGAGGCCAGTTTCCTGCTTCTAGAATATTCGAACAATCCAACTAAAGCAGGCATCCTTTTTTTGTTCTATCATCAGAAAGTGTGATAGCCAGCTTCGTGAAATATTCTATTTGCCCACAATATCAGAAAGCCGAGGATTCTAAAGCAGCGTTGTAGGGGTCAGTGTGGTTATTTTTTGGCACTTGTCCTAGGTAATATGCCAATTACTGAATCTCAGGCCCGGTGTGCACGGTGAGCATAACTCACTCACTCACTCTGGGAATCGTGGCACAGAGTGGGTTCTTGGAGGTTTAGACGATCTCTCCGCTGCCAGAAGATGCCCACCTTCACAGTACAAGCGACAACACAGGCGTCTCAGCCTATTAGCTCCAATAACCAGGAATGTGCCAATTCCATTTTGAAATAACTTGGGCTGTTGAGAATTTATTTGAATTCATATTCCATGAAAATGTGGACCTCTCCAAAATTTCTCCTGGAGTATCCTGGCTTGTCTGCTGAAGACTCAGGAACTCATCGTACAGATGATAGAAGATACACAGAGTAAGGCAGACTCTGCCGTGACAACCTCACCTGACGGTTTCCCTCTGTGGACACTCATGTTCGGCAAAGTCTCCTTTAGAGAAAGGACCCCTCGGCATGGGTGTGGGGTTCAGCAGGGTAACAATGACTTCCCCTCCTTTGAATGCACTATCTTAACAGATGCATTTTTAAAACTCTCCTACTTCTCAGGCCATTGGTTCTGCAATCACTTTTTCTTTCTCTTTGGAGGCCGCCCCTGCGGCATCTGGAGGTCCCCAGGCTAGGGGTCAAATCGGAGCTGCAGCTGCCGGGCTGGGCCACAGCCACGGCAACATCAGATCTGGGCCGCATCTGTGACCTACACTGCAGCTTGCTGCAACGCTGGAGCCTTCACCCACTGAGCAAGGCCAGAATTGAGCAGACATTCTTATGGATAACAGTTGGGTTCTTAACCCGCTGAGCAGCAAGGGGAAATTTCGTTGTTAACAATTTCTTAATGACACATGGAATGACTTGTGAATGCATTTACTTCCTGAGAATACCTTTTTTTTTTTTGTCTTTTTGCCTTTTCTAGGACCACTCCCGTGGCACAAGGAGATTCCAGGCTAGGGGTCTAATCGGAGCTGTAGCCACCGGCCTACACCAGAGCCACAGCAACAGCGGGATCCAAGCTGCGTCTGCGACCCACACCACAGCTCACGGCAATGGTGGCTCCTTAAGCCACTGAGCAAGGCCAGGGATCGAACCCGCAACCTCATGGTTCCCAGTCGGATTCGTTAACCACTGTGCTATGACGGGAACTCCTTGAGAACACTTTTTTGAATGTTGGTTCTATGATTATCCATTTTAGTTTTCTCTCAGCGAGGCGTATTTACAAATAAATAGGTTTATCTAAATAATAAGTATATATAAAGAAATAATAAATAAGTATTTCTAAATAAATACCTAACTGTATCTAGGTAAGTTCGCAGCACCTCAAGTCACAAGAGTATTCTAAGCTAAAAAAAAAAAAATTGGGGGATGATCTACATGAGGGCTCTCATCTAACAAGGTGGATGACCAAGAACTAACCGAACCTGGCTTGAGGAATTTAAGGAGACCGAATAACTTTTAGACGACAAGGAGAGAGGACCACATGCATTTATACAGGATGCAGGAACACACCTCAGCAGACTTTTCAAAGGGCTTTCGTTGGGTGAGTCTCTCCACAAAAAAACCAAAATACCAAGCATGAGACTTTAAAACATTCACTTCTCCATTCTGGGCTTGAAATCCCACAAGTGTCAAATGGGGGAGCGGGGCTAAGGTCCTGTCCCGTCCCATCATGCTAATTCCCAGGCAATGAAACAGCCAGAAGCAACCACCATGCGGATATAACCCACATTCCACAGCTGGAGGGGAGATGAGAGGGTTGGGCAATCGACTTACCACCAGGCTCGTGTTGAATTTATAAAACCTCTGGACCGTTCTGTCGCTGAAGCTGTTGCACAGGTTTTTCTTTACAAAGTTGGGGTGGTTCAGGATGTCATTTGCTACCAGGGGCTCCTGTCAAGGTTAAGCAGAACGGAAGGCAGACGCCATGTGATACATGAGCCACAGCCCGCTGGAGAACTTGGGCTCTAGCTTCGCAACAAATACCTTGTGGGTGATGTGCTGCTGTTCCACGGGCGCGTGTCCTTTGGGGTCAATGAGGGTTGGATGCGCCACCAGATAACCCCTGTCCTCCATTATGAAGCACCTGTGCCAAGACAATGACATTCCTCATTCTTATAAGCTGCTGAGAGCGTCTTTCTAGCCCTGACACAAACTACATGTATCTCGGGCGCTCCCTAAATATTCATGGACAAAGAGAGGAAGGCTGGCAGTCAGGTGACAGACACATTCTTCTTGGGGCTCTGGGTCACCCGGCATATAGTTTATCCTGGACGCTGAGGTCACTCACCTACTTTGTACAGAAGGCAATCACCCAGTCTAAGTAAGATGAGCTCAAAGATTTTTGCAAGAATGTATAAAGTGAGACGTTATCCCTTTTTTTCTGGGGAGTTCGAGTCTGAAAGCAGCAGCCTTGAGTATTTATAGGGACACATTTTAAGCAAACCATATAATCTTTTCTTTCGATGAACAAACATACATAAGATACAATATGCAGGGGAAATACAAAATATATTTGACGGAAACACCGATAAGTAAAGCTAGAACTGCTCTAATCAAGGCTAGATTCTGCTCTTTTTTACTCTTTATTCATCATAACAGTTTGCCGCAAATCCTGCATTTCCCTGTTAAGGGCCAATGTGAAATGTAGCAGTGATATGACGCGTGGGCCATGAGAGTGAAATGAGAAAGCTATTTTTAAAAGGGGCCTGTATTAAATCAAGGGGATGCCCTTACTTTGATCAGACATGTTCTTTTGAAATTCAGGCGGCAAAGACTTTCCGTTCCATGAGCCTCTTTCTGGGGAAATGTACAAAGGAACAGTCTAAGCGGCTGAAAACCTCACAAAGGCTTTGGTTTAGTAACTAAGTTAACATCAAAAGTACTACCCAAGAGTACCCTCTGGTCTTTCTAGCCCCCACGATAGGGGAAACCTGTAATGACTGATTCCTAGAGAAACAAGACCTTTTAGAGAATTCTGTGCCACATGAACTCTCCTTGTTAGAAGCCAAATCTGTTTGTCTCCGTCATAAATGGCATGCATCTTAGAAAAATCAAAGAATGAACACATCCAGGTAATGGACTCAGTTGCTGGTATTGACCATGACAGCGTGGTTGGCCTTTAGCGAAAGATACCTGACATCCCTTTCTTTGTTATTTTGCACGTAGAGAGGTCTTGTGTCCCCGAAGGGCTTACCTTATTTTGTTGCCACCGTCCTGGTTACACACTGGGAGTAAGTCCATCAGAACTTTGTAGAAGTATCTAAGTGTGAAGTCAATGCCCATTACAGCCACTGTGTGCCCGGAAGACAGCTGTGTGCTGTGAAAAAGACCAATGTGAGTAAGAGGCATGTCTGATTGAAAGGTAAAAGCTCTGTTCAGTCATAAGGACCTTGTAGAGTATCAGAAACATACACCTACTGTTCCTCTTCAATTTCCAACCCTAGAGGAACAATTAACTAAATGACTGATCTCACAATACATGGACATTTTTGGGGGGGTCTTTTGGGGGCTAAACCCATGGCATATGGAAGTTTCCAGGTTAGGGGTTGAAGCAGAGCTGTAGCCACCAGCCTATATCACAGCCACAGCAACGCCAGATCTGAGCCACATCTGTGACCTACACCACAGCTCATGGCAGCGCCAGATCCTTAACCCATGGAGAGAGGCCAGGGATGGAAACCGCATTCTCATGGTTCCGAGTCGGGCTTGTTACTGCTGAGCCACAGTGGGAACGCCAATACATGGAAATTTGTTGAGAGAAAATTTAGGATTAAAGGTAGGACTCTCTAAACAACACAAGCCCAAAACACGGGCAGTCGTGGAACATGGCGAGTCTTGAATACAGATGTTTAGGCAACAGCTGGATTATTCTTTGGCAAGAATACAGAGTAGGAGGGATAGGTATCAGGTAGGAGGTTGGATGTCTGGCTATTATGATTCCTTCCAGCAGGGAACCTTTAGACAAGGAATCCCTATGATCCCCTTAACTGTTTGCTTCATTTTCTTTCTTTTCTTTTTTTTGGCAGTACCCATGGCACGGAGAAGTTCCTAGGCTAGAGACTGAATCCAAGCTGCAGCTGCAACCTATGCCACAGCTGTGGCAACGCCACGGACTGCAAAGACAATGCTGGATCCTTAACCCATTCCACCACCGTGGAACTATTTCCTTCGTGTTCCAGATAATGACACTGTGAGTTCAACAGTATTAACTGACTAGTGTCAGGCTCCACAAAACTTAGCAAGAACAATGTCTGGGTTTCTCCCTGTAACACTAAAGTTGGCTCTACTCAGAACTCAGCTCGTATTCCCGAACAAGACTCTCTTGTTCAGAGGCAACTTTGGTCTCCATCCTAAAATGCTCCTTTCCAAAACGGGAGCACCAAGCTCCTGTTTGGGGCTTGCAAGCCTTTTAGCTCTGGAGTCAAGCAGAGCTGGGGCCAAATCCTGGCCTTGCTGATTTCTATCTATGTGGCTCCTGAGATACTAGTTAACCTTTCTAAGCCTCCGTTTTCTGATCTGAAAATGGGGTTAGTAATAGTAATAGGTCAAAAGGCTGTTACTGGGATTAAATGAAAGTGTGTTTACAGTGCTTAGCAAACTGCCTAACATACTGAAAATACCCAACAATGAAAAATTGCTCTCAAGAAAAGTGAACAGGGCTTAAATCTTAGACCTAGACAGAGAAGAAACTTTTTCATCTTTCAAAGAAATTGCCAGATATATCAGAAGCATAAACTTCTGACATGGAAGTGAGTCTCCCCCCTCCCCAACCCCTGTTTATGTTCATGGATAGTTGGAGGGGCTTGGGTTAACACTCTACTTTTGTGGCTGAAAATGTGCAGGGTTTACTCAACGTGGCATGTTTCAAGAGCCCAACATCTCTCCGCTTGATTTCTTTATAAAGAAAATACCAGAAGAAAAATGGGGCTGTTATTGACAAAAACCTTAAAAGGAGTAACTGGAACGTGCAGAAGAAACGTCCCAAAGTAAAACACTCTTTTCGAAGATCAAAACTTGGGCGTGAAATTAGCTTTGTCATGTAGATAACTGGTTACTGTCAATAGTGATACTAACATACTAACCCAGTCTTCACCACTTCCCCCCATTCCTCCTCCCAAACAAACAAACAAATAAACACGAGACAAAGGGACCATGACCTGTAATGAAATTTCGATCAGAGAAAGTGCTCAAACTGCTTTTGGCACGGCATGGGGAAGCCCATTGTGGGACTGCTTTGAGAGGCTACTGCATCAACAAGAGGCCCTATTATTACTCAAGAAACTTAAATTCTACTATGGAAGAAATCCAAGGCTCAGTTACCTTACAAGATTTCTGCATCGTAGAACATGATGGTTTGTTGAAGCATCAATCAAAAGCAGTTTAAACCGCTCTTGCTTATTCAGGAGTGAGTGATGAAGTCTAAACAATAACCATCATTACAGAAGGTTTACAATTTATAGGCACTCTGCAGGCATCTCAATGCACCATTTCAATTGTTTCTCACAGAAACCTAAAACTAAAACTTGGGGAGGTTAAGTATTTGGCTAACTAGTGGAAGAGGGAATTTAAACTCTGTGCCTTCCATTTCAAAGCATACATTCCAAACCCATAGGTTTTCTGCCTCCTTAGATCTGCCTGGCACTCAAGAATTTCTAAGCAATTTCATACCATTTCTTTAATTTCCTGTGAAGACATCAGAAAGGAATGATAGTTCTCCATTTTAGAAATGAAAAATTAGGTTCAGAATGGTTAAAAAGAAGATTGATTGATTGGTTTAGAGACTAGTATGAAATCTGGTTCCTTGTACAACACTTCGGCTGCCTCAGTGAAAAGATACAATGCTGGTTTTTAGGGACAAGTTGATTTTGGTTCTAAATTTTCCTGTATGACTGCCATCTGTTCCCGTATGATCAATATGCTGAAGTAAAAGAATATATGTTGCCCATTGAAGTCTAGCATTTGAAAAATGTACACGGTTGCCATAGCAACGCACAAAGACTACCCCAGAAAAATCAAACCAGGTCTACATTTCCCAGCACAATGGTCCATGCTGCTTGCAGCACTGTGGGGAGATGTCCGCTGTCAAAGACTCAACCGACCAGTCCCTTAATCTTTGACTGTACCTCACCCTCTCTACTGTATTAACATCCTTTTTTAATGCACGCATGGATTCTCGGGGCTCTAATAATGCTGATGAAAGAATCGCAGCATCGTTACTATAGGTAACTGATAAGTGAACACTGAGACACCTGTCCTCAAAAGCACAGCCCAGTCACTTCTGAACACGAGTGCTTCATGAGCAGCTGAATATTAGCATAAGTTATAAGGTCTCTCTTCTGACCTATTAAAACGCCAGTTATTTAAAGCATGAATAGCATGATAATAAAAATTGATCTCATGTATTGGGACTCAGCACAGGCAAGCTAAGCATTTTACATGTATCATCTCTAATTCTCATTATATCAGTTCCACCTGGGCGTTATTACCTGTTTTACATACGAGGCTCAGGGAGTCATGGACTATAGCAATAACTTAAAAAGTATTTAACATTTATTGACTCCTATCATGTGTTAGACACAGAGTCTCACACATATTATTTAATGTCATCCCCCCGACCCCTTGTTTCTGGCCATGCCTGGGGCATGTGGGAGTTCCAGGCCAGGGATCGGACCCTTGCCACAAAACTGCTGCAGTGATAACGCTGGGTCCTTAACCAGCTGGGCCGCCAGGGAACACCTAATGTAATCCCTAAATGCTCATTTGAGATAGGCCCTAATATCCCACTTTCTCAGGTGAATAAACCAAGGCCAAAAGGAACTTGCTTATAGTCATACAATCAGTAAATGGCAAATTGGCTTTTTCAGAGTAGAATCACATCTTAGGAGGAGGGTAGGTTCTTAAGTTGGCACATCACTGGAAATCATTGGAAAGTACCTCTGGAGTTTCCATAGTGGCTCATCGATAACAAACCTGACTAGTGTCCATGAGGATGCGGGTTCCATCCCTGTTCTTGCTCAGTGGGTTAAGGATCGGTATTGCCATGAGCTGTGGTACAGGCGGTAGATGTGGCTCGGATCTGGTTGCTGTGGCTGTGGTGTAGGCTGGCAGCTGCAGCTCCAATTTGATCCCTCGCCTGGGAACTTCCATATGCCACAAGGGCAGCCATAAAAAGACCAAAAAAGACAACAACAACAACAACAACAAAAAGAAAAGCGAAAAGAAAAAAGAAAGAAAGGAAAAAGTACCTTTCTAGAGCCTCTGATTACATCCATTAAAGCTAGAGTTGCTTTGGTTCAAAACCAGAGCAGTAGGTGACTTACTTTCTAAACTATGGTGAATGAAATACATGGCTTTAAATAATAAAAACACGCTCTGCTAAGGAAAATGTTCAAATGCTCAAGTCCAAGGGATGGTGGGTTGATCGTGGCAAGAACAGACACTTATTCCTGCAATACACTCTCACTGGGTGACTGATGGACAGGATTCAGGATTTAAAGGGATATTTACCTCTTGTTAAATGTGAACAGCTAAACTTCTGTACATTAAACACTCTGTAAAGAGTAACCACATAAGCGAATTGAACCCAGATTTTTCTCCAACTTGAAAGCCCGTGATATTTCCATCATGCTTCATTTGGACTGACGCCATAAATATCTGTAAATTAGCTAAATGAAAATTCTTCCACCCATTTAAAATCTAGCAAAAATATGCATACGAGCATAAAAATCTGCATCTCTCTGGGACCACGCCCCCACCTGTGCAACAAAAAGAACCCTGTAGGAAGAAAAGCAAATGGCTCTTGATCACAAGTGGGCAGGTGGAAAAAGCTGGCTGGAGTGGCAAAGACTGAGAAAGGCATATACATGGGTAGGCATTCTCTTCCAGCTCCCACGAGAACATCTTTAAGAGCCCGATTCTGGCCTGTGTCACCATCATTGAAGATCGAGGTGACTGCTGTCCACTCAAAGAAAGCACCTTTGTTTAATTTGTGCTCACTTGATTAGAATATATGGGCTGGATGACAAGTTTTGCTGTTCAGACAATAGCAGGCGTATGCCTTACAGATGGTCTGTTAATGAAAACATGGAAAAGATCTGTTCTAAACGAATGTTTACTTGTTTATATGTGATGGAGCCAAACAGATAACCACGTCTTGAAAAGAAACCAATATTTGGCTGGCGGCAGGGCCCTGCTCATGATACTGAAACTCCACACAGTCCTGCTTCCAATGAGCGTGCGTTCGAAGAATACGGAATGTCAATCATTTGACATATAATGAGCACCGGTGAAAAGCACAAGTTAAGCAAGGAAAGCTGTCTCCCATAAATTTTAAAGCATCATTACAGATACCAGTCGAAATATGGCCTTTCTCGGTTGCTAGGGAAAAACAGCTACAGGAATTAAAACAACATGTTTGACTTGCCTCTCCACCCAGCATTTCACTGACATTTATAGCTTAAGGAACAAAACCTCAAAAGCCTGAAATATAAAACGCCCTAAATATATTTACAGGGATACTGACATTTTAGAGCATTCCTGGAAGATCAATTTTTTTTCAAAATGCCTTTTCATTTTTCAAGAGACTGCAAGGACAAAGTAGAAACAGCAACAAAACCATAACAACAACAACAGCAACAACAACAAAAACCTCTTGTGTAATTCTAAAGAGAGCCAAATACAAAAGGTAACCATCTCATGCCTTGATGCTTTTTTTTCCTTCACTAAAACTACTCTGTGCTTGGAAAACACTCTCTGATAGTAATAATTGGCAGGCCGTTGGTGCTACTTCTTTGACTGACTTAGGACTGGCATTTCTAGGAACGGCTGCTCTATGGAATCTAACATCTTTTTTTTCCAATTCTCTTCCCAAGCACCCTCATGGCCAAAACAGGGCTAGGCACTTTTGATTGACGCAATCACACGATAATCTTGTAAGTATTGTCTTCATTTTACAGACCAGAGGAGGAAGCGCAGGAAATCCGAGATGTCACAGCTAAAGAAGATATTCAAACCACAGCTTCCCTCCCATCGGAGGTCAAACTTTTGCCACTAATTCGTGGTGTCCACTCTTCTATTGAAATGTTCAAAATCTCCTTGAAGTGTTTTAAGAGCTGAGCCCAAAATTAAGGGAAATATTACCTGGAAGAATGGATTGTATGACTGATGGTCACTACATAGCCAGCTCCTCCAACATCTAAGTAAGGGCCGGTCAAGGAAATTAAACCTGGATTAGCTACTGCATGAAGATACCTATGGGGACGAAAGAAAGTCACGTTATTTTAGGGCATGAAGCACATTCTGTAAATGTCAAAGAAAAGACAGCTTGTAACCCTAAAACATATTATCAACTGTGTCTAGGTTCCATTCCTATTCAAAAGGATCCCTACCTTTTATGTCTGATGGTAGTAGCATCAACACAAGAGGTCAAGAAAATCTGAAATTCTCTTTTAAAGAAGACACTGAATTCAATATACATGTGAACTTTTAATACGCTCTATTAGTACAGATGTTTTAGTGGCTAAAATAAAAATGAGTAAGAGAGATAGAAACAACTTCAATGTGGCACATTAAAACGCACCTTGGGTTGGTAAGGATGGAGGAACAGGTGGTCACAGTAATAGCCGACTCACCATGACTCAGTTAATAAGCAGCCTGAGACTAGAAATCCTGTTTTTATGCCCAGGATGCTGTTTTACCACCTGACTAGCTCTTGTTTTTGACAAACAGAGTAAAAATAAAGCCCAGAGATAAAAAGGTGTTTTTCATGTGTCCCCATTTTTCATAGGTCACATAAGAGCTATAACTGGGTGCCATAATCACAGGCAGTGTCACCACTGTGGACACTACCTACAAGGTGGGGATCAAACTGCTAGGAACTGCAATGGCCAAGCATAAAGCAGTTCCATCTCAAAAGTGCCACAAAGAGCTACTGTTGACAGAGGAAACCCACAAAGCTATTGTTAATACTACATTTAAAAAACTCTTCAAAAACAGATTTTCATTGCCATCAAAGTATCTTCTTTAAATATGATCGCCTGAAGTTGCTTTATTCTATGTACTTATCATGTCCCTTCAGGATTGGGGGGAACCTTTGATCACGGAAGCCCCGAAAACTCACCATTGTCTTCGAGTGGGATCAAATGCTTTGTCCATGAGGGAACCAGGATAAATTCTGAGGACGCCATTGGGCGTTGCTATGTAACGGCGGACAATGTACGTATTCAGGCTACTCATTTCCATTTGTGTCATCCATTCATCTGTGACGTGGCTGGTAGCCATTACTTCATTTCTGACAGAGAACTGGGAAACAAAGGGAGACATAGCAGGGATCCTTTAAGACTCACATGAAAAGAGAACGGCCTGCTGGCAGAGCTTCCCAAAGCTCTCTTGCAGAGAAGCCAAGCCCAATTACTTCTTAAAAATCTTGCCACGGCAGATGGATACAGCCAAACTTGATGAAAACAAAAGCTTACTGAAATATAGCCAGTGGATGTGTGATTCTCTCAATTTTTCATCCTAGCTAGGCTGTCCATGTTTAAGAGGAAAGATCCTATAGTGCAGCATTAAACACACACATACACACACCCCTCCCCCGACCGCCCCCCCCCACTGAATCTCTGCTTCTTATACTTCATCGTACTTATCTCAACAGACAGTAGGGGCACTTTACTTCGTTCCCCTGGGAAAGTTCCACTGGTCTCTAACTCACACCCCCTACCTAGAAAATCCCTAGTGCATCTAAGGCCTGAAAGAGATTCTTCATCTGGCCCACAGGGCTTCTTAATCCATCAGAAGGGTCATCACCATCCAGCGTCCCCTGGGCCACCCTCTGCCTTTCTGGCTCTCCAGCTGAGAGGCACAGATCCAGAGCCCAGCTTTCCTCTTCAAAGAGTCACTGCCAGCACTCCCCCCCACCCCCGGGCCTGCAGAAATGGAGCCCCAGGCCAGCACTCACTTTGAGCCCCGGGTTGGCAATAAGGCGGGTGTTGTCGCTGAGATAGGCTGTGTAGTGTTCCACCATGCGCTTGGTCTCCGGCTGGCTGAGGTGTTCGTAGGGGGAGGAAAAGCTGCCAGCAGACAGCATGACAGTTGGACTTTCTGAAAGAGAAGCAAACAAAGCAGGCCTGAGAACACGGAGCCTGCATCTCAGGCTCCAACAAAGACACGACCAAGGCTCTGCCAACCTGCCAGCTGCGGTGGCTTAGGGGAAGTCTTCCGTAAGGAAAGCAAAGACCTCCACCCCGAAAGGAGCTGGGAAGGAAGAAGGCCAGATCCTCTCCCTGCAGGGAGTTTACAGTCGTGTGGGAACCTGAAGAGATGTAAGTGCTGAAAGTGGCAAATGTTCAACAAGCTCAGAACTACATATAACATCTCACACTTACTAGGCTCAGGGAAGTAGCATATGACATGGAGCCAGACGGGCTCAAACCTGGGTTCCACTGTTCCCTGGCTGTGTGATGTGATGGTAGTACATGTGGTGCTTTACTGTGCGGGGTGGGGGCAGGGGGGGTGGATATTAACACCAACCTACAGAGCAATGGTGAGAATTATATTGGTTAATATATGCAAAGCAAATGAGTTAACAGCTAAAACATTTTGAATAGTGTTTGCACATGTCAAGTGCATTGTACATATTAATTCTTCTTGTTCAGCTTAGTAGGATTATTGAGGAAGAAGGAAAAACTGAAGAGTTGATGGAGTTCCCGTCGTGGCGCAGTGGTTAACGAATCGGACTAGGAACCATGAGGCTGCAGGTTCGATCCCTGCCCTTGCTCAGTGGGTTAATGATCTGGCGGTGCCGTGAGCTGTGGTGTAGGCCGAAGATGCAGCTTGGATCCCGCGTTGCTGTGGCTCTGGCGTAGGCTGGCAGCTATAGCTCCGATTAGACCCCTTGCCTGGGAACCTCCATATGCCGTGGGAGCGGCCCAAGAAATGGCAAAAAGATAAAAAGACAAAAAAAAAAAAAAAAAGAGTAGAGTTGATGCAAAAACCAACTAAAAAATATTTTCGCAGGTGGGGAACACCAAACATGATGTAAACAAAAGCTGTGTTCATGGAGTAGCTAACGTATACATATTTAATGGTTGGTCTTATCTAAGAGAAAAAGCCCAGAAATCCTCCTGATGAATGTTATGAAGCAAAAACCTTACATCTTTGTCTTTGAAATTTTCTTTCTTTTTTTTTTTTTTTTTTTTTTTTTTTTTTTTTTTTTTGCTTTTTGGCTTTTTGCTATTTCTTTGGGCCGCTCCCGCGGCATATGGAGGTTCCCAGGCTAGGGGTCAAATCGGAGCTGTAGCTGCCAGCCTATGCCAGAGCCACAGCAACGCGAGATCCGAGCTGCGTCTGCAACCTACACCACAGCTCACGGCAACGCCGGATCCTTAACCCACTGAGCAAGGGCAGGGACCGAACCCGCAACCTCATGGTTCCTAGTTCGATTCGTTAACCACTGCGCCACGACGGGAACTCCCTGTCTTTGAAATTTTCTACTCTTCAGTTGTATATTTTTAGTTGTATATTTTTAAAAGCTGTAGAAAGCACTATCACCTGCCCTTCGTCATTTAAATCTGCAGGTCCTTTCCCATTGCTTTTGTTAGTTTTCACTCATGGTGTCTTCTTTGCTTGTGGCCTGGTTATCTCTGACTGTGCTGGGCATTGTACTTAAAAACAAAGTTGCATAGTTGTTGAGGCCCAACAGGATGGGAATATCTTCCTCCAGAAAGAACTGTTGCTTGATTCTGTCAGGTGCCACACCCCAGGATGAGGCAGGATGATAAGGCGGAAACCATTCCCAGTAAGGAGACAGGAGGCTGGCTCACGTGCTTTACAGTGAGACTTTGGCACTCGCCTGGTCCATGATAAGTTAATACGTGAGGTTCCTTAGACAACTCAGACCACAGGAATTGCAAGTTATGAGCAGATTTAGTTCCAGTTCACCCTTACCCTAAAGATACAGTCCTTTGGGACCTCTGCTAAAAGCATGCATGTGGGGGTGGTGGAAGGGAGCAGTTTCACTTATTAGTCTCTACCTTTTTGAGACCTTGAATTTGATTTCTGCCTCTCTCCCTTACCCTAAGAAGCTATCCAAAGCTAATTTCAGAGCTGTTTCTTCTGGATTGGTAAATATGTGCTCTGTAAAAGCAGCTTTCTTCTTTGGGTTCTTATATTCTCCTGGACTTTGTCCACTACTGATCAGGTTAGTTCTTGGATACTTTTTGAAAGGATTTTTGGATTTTTGGTTGAACTCAGTAGGAAGGATCAGAATTACCTAGTCTGCCTGTACCAGAAGATGCTGCTTCCAGGAATGCTGTCTCATTTAATTCTCATATCATTTTGGTATAGCCTGGGAGATAACTATTTTGTATATATCAAGAGGAAGAAAACCAGAGGTTGCCTGGAGCATGCTGCGAATTCATGTGCATATGCTCAGGGGGCTGCCTGTGCAAGATGTGCCAGGGACAGAGAGAACTGTCCTGGAATGCCAAGAGCTTAGGACCCAGGTGGAGAGACAAGACTGAAGAAAAAAAGAGGAAAATAATAAGATTAACACGGAAGTTCCCTTGTGGCGCAGTGGATTAAGGATCCAGCATTGCTGAAGCTGTGGTGTGGGTGAGATCCCTGGCCTGGGGACTTCCATGGGCCATGGGCGAGGCCAAAAGAAAAAAAGAAAAAGAATACAAGAATACAAGAAATACCTCAGCGACCAGAGTTGGGCCAGGGGAAGGGGAGAAGCGAGAACTTGGGGAGTGGGTGTTTCTTGTAGGGAAAGAGACTGGGCATTTTTGAAAAGGCTGGTACAGGAAGATGGATTGAAGGAGAGAAAAAAAACCCAGATAGAGGACCCGAAGCTTAAGGTCTAAGAGCTAGGCATATAGCTCATGTCCAAGACTCACGTATATACGTACTAGTGTACTTAACTGCACTGGATGGTGTACTCTTAAAATTTCTCTTTGTGCACCAAGAAAGACAATGTCCCTTCCTTCAGGTCTCTTGAAAGGAGGGAACTCTGACATGTATTTAACACCCTGCCTCAAAAATCCCCGTCATGAGTGAGATTAGATGGAAACCACTCATTTGCTATTGTTTCTCTTATTTTCCATTTCTTTTAAAAAAATTTTCAATTATCTTGCTTCATTTCATTACCAACTGATACTAAACTGCCCTCAGCGACCCCTCTAAACATTGTCCTGGGGGGATTCTATGGCCAACGTGAAGCTGGGTGGGCACAGGGGAAAGAGCACCCAGTAAAAGTTAGACACTGTCTGTATGACCCAGGATCAGACCGATAGTCCTGAGTAAAGTACCGGAGTTGATAAGCTCTCATTTTCTGAGCATCTCTGCAAGGTGCACTGTTCAACTAAAATACAGTGCTACCCCCAAATGCAATAAAATTTTCCAGTAGCCACATGAAGAAAAGCAAAAACAAACTAGTTAATCTTACTAGTTTATTTTGTGGAATCGAATATATCTAAAACATTTATCACTTTAACATGTAATCAATGCAAAAAATTAAGTATGAAAAAATTAAGTATGAAAATATACTTTTTCAGTAAATCTCAACTTGGTCTAGTCGTCTTTTTTTTTTTTTTTTTTTTTTTTTTGGGTCATTTCAGGGTCACAGCTGCAGCCTATGGAAGTTCCCAGTCTAGGGGTCAAATCGGAGTTGTAGCCCCAGCCTATACTACAGCCACAGCACTGTGAGATGTGAGCCGAGTCTGTGACCTACACCACAGCCCATGGCAATGCCAGATACTTAACCCACTGAGCAAGGCCAGGGATCAAATCTTCGTCCTCAAGGATGCTAGTGAGATTTGTTTCCACTGAGCCATGATGGGAACTCCAGGTCTAGTCATATTTTAAGGACTCGATAGCCACATGTGGCCAGTGGCTACCATATTGGACAGTGTAGGTATAAGGCATTATTATCCAAAGGAAATAAAAAATCTAGGCTTGGAGTTCCCAATGTGGTGCAATGGGCTTGGCAGCATCTCCTAGTGCCAGGACACAGGTTTGATCGTTGGCCTGGCACAGTGGGTTAGAGGGTCTGACATTACTGCAGTTGCGGCTGGGATCTGATGCCAGGTGTGGGAACGCTATATGCTGAGGGGCAGCCCCAAAAGAAACAATAACAGCAACAAAAACCCACTCCTCCCCCAAGCTTGCGCTTCTGTCTCATCAAGAAAAACCGCTGCACTTCACTGTATTGTTTAAAAATAGTGACCACCTTTTTATCAGCAGTGTAGTACTGTTCAGCTAGCTCCCATAGTAGCTAAAAGAATCATGCATATCTTAGCTTTGCAGGAAGCAGTTCTTAAAAATATGAATTAGGAGTTCCTGCTGTGGTAAAGTTGGTTAAGAATCCGATTGCAGTGGCTCCGGTGGCTGCGGAGGTGCAGGTTCAATCCCTAGTCCAGCGCAGTGGGTGAATGGATATGGCATTGCTGCAGCTGCAGCTCAGATTCAGTCTGTGGCCTGGGAGCCTCCATGGGCCATGGGTGCAGCCATAAAATCAAATGAATTAAAGACACACGTGCTCTTTTGCATAGAAATAAAAGGCAATCTTCCCCCCCCCCCCAAAAAAAAAACAAGAAACCAAGAGATCCATGTAGACATCTCTGGCTCTCTCCAAGCTGGAATGTGCCATAGATGAGACTAATCAGTCTGGCCTGTTTTCTTGACCTCATATCCAGGCAGAAAGTCTGTGGGATGGAATTGAAGAGAGAAACCCAAATGCAAGCACTCTCATTTGGAACCTAGAGACAAGGGACTTTGGCTCTCTTCCCATCTGTGCCCCCTCTACTCGGTTTGCCAGCTGTCTAATGATTCATATTCACTGTCTGAACCCTAAGTATTTTACTTTTTTCTTTTTTGCTTTTTAGGACCGCAACTGTGGCACATGGAAGTTCCCAGGCTAGGGGTCAAATTGCAGGTGCAGTTGCCAGCCTACACCACAGCCACAGTCATGCCAGACCTAAGCCACATCTACGACCTATACCCCATCTGCGACCTACGCCCTAGCTCACAGCAATGCCAGATCCTTAACACACTGAGCAAGGTCAGGGATCGAACCTGTGTCCTCATTTCTGCTGAGCCATGATGGCAATTCCATACCCTAAGTATTTTCAACAGTGAAAGAGAGAATGCCGGTTCTACAGCACTGTAAGGATACTGGGCTGTACCGACAACATACTCCACAGACACCTCCTATGTGCCTGGCCCAGGGCGGCCCGCAATGAGAGGCGGCTGCAGGCTTGGAGAAGCATGAACCACATCTCAGCCTGGTTTCCTTGGAAAAGTTACGCATTTTGTTAAAGCCAACATCCTCACCTGTAATAGGTCAGTTCAGATGATGATGTAACACATGGGGCACATAACAAATATGAATTCCTTTTTGCTACCTTTGAATTATGGGCCTATTTCCTCAGCTCTTTTGAAGACTAGCTGTAGAATGCTAAAAGGATATACAGGTATGCGGCCCCCGGTCAACCTTTACCACGTCTCCACCTTCTACCCAGGATCCCTGTGGGTCCTCGTATCTGAGCTTGCCTCGAGTGACTCCCTTGGAGGGACACTCTTTGGGCCACTAAGACCCCTTTGCCCAGCACTAGCAGAAAGCTGCATGTGACTAAGGCAAGTCCAGCTCCCTTTCTTCAGCCTGGGAAAATTCTGCAATGAAATGTACACTCCAAAGCAACCTCCACACCGCAGACTAGGTTCAGGCTGGACTTTCACCTAAAATCAAACTCTCATTTGACTTCTCCTCCTTGATTGGCCTGTTTCCCTCACATCCTTGACAGTGGCTTCTTTTTTTTTTTTGTCTTTTTGCTATTTCTTTGGGCCGCTCCCACGGCATATGGAGGTTCCCAGGCTAGGGGTTGAATCGGAGCCGTAGCCACCGGCCTATGCCAGAGCCACAGCAACGCAGGATCCGAGCTGTGTCTGCAACCTACACCACAGCTCACGGCAACACCAGATCGTTAACCCACTGAACAAGGGCAGGGACCGAACCCGCAACCTCATGGTTCCTAGTCGGATTCGTTAACCACTGCGCCACGATGGGAACTCCTTTTTTTTTTTTTTTTTTTTTTTTGTCTGACAGTGGCTTCTAAGAGGTCATCCTTAATGCATCACCCACCCACAAATCCTCCTCTCAGGGTCTGATGGAGCACCCGATACAAGGCAAGGCCTCGGATCGTTTTTGCAGGGGGATTGTCACATGGGCACCAGAGGCATTCAACTGCTGGATTTGAACCGCCGCTCGTGGTGAGCTGTGATGAGGAAGAGCACAGAGGGAGCTGAGATGGGCTGGGCTTTACCTAGAGTGGCCAGCTGTTTGAAGTGGAGACAAGCACTGGGCTGGCCCAAGAGGTCCAGCCGGTGGTACAGCAACTTGCTGCTGGGGACAGTGTTGAGGTTCTTCAGCTGTTTGACAGGTATTTCTGGTTGTATGACCACGATACAGAGAATAAAGGAGGTGTCTTGGACCTGGAAAAATAAAAGAAATTAGAGTACAGAACATGAACGTTCCTTCCTGGGGGTGTGACTTTGCCTACATTATCATCTCTGCCTTCTAATCCACAAGGAAAATATTCGATGAGTGAATGGAAGACGTGAAGATGGGCAGAAAGAGCCCCGCCAAAGGATTACACGTTTTATTTTCCTTCTTGATTGAGGAAAGTTAATGTAGGTAACAGAAAATCATGGAGCTAATGAAGGGAATAGAAAATAGTCCCTTTGAGGAGTTCCCGGTGTGGCACAGCGCAAATGAATCTAACTAGTATCCACAGGATGCAGATTTTTTTTTTTTTGTCTTTTCTAGGGTCGCACCCTTGGCACATGGAGGTCCCCAGGCTAGGGGTCGAATCGGAGCTGTAGCTGCTGGCCTACGCCAGAGCCACAGCAACACGGGAGCCGAGCCACATCTGCGACCTACACCACAGCTCATGGCAATGCCAGATCCTTGACCCACGGAGCGAGGCCAGGGATCGAACCCGCAACTTCATGGTTCCTAATCAGATTCATTAACCACTGAGCCACGATGGGAACTCCAGGATGCAGATTTGATCCCTGGCCTTGCTCCATGGGTTAAGGATCTGACGTTGCTCTGAGCTGTGGTGTAGGTCACAGATGTGGCTCGGATCCCACTGCTGCTGTAGCTGTGATATAGGCGGGCAGCTCTGATTTGACCTATAGTCCGGGAATGCTATCTGCTATAGGTGGAGCCCTAAAAAGAAAACAAAACAAAAACCCAAACAACGACAACAAAAACCAAAAAAGAAAATAGTCCCTTGAATAGTGACCCTAGTCCTCTTCTGCTTATTTAAGCTGATGGATACAAGTTGGAACATGGCATAAGAATGCAATACTTACTTCTGCTTGGGTTTGAAATGCAGTTTAAAATATATAGTTGGTTTTGCAATGAGTGTCCTGAGAACTGCCTATTCTAAATGCTAATTATGACTTCACACAAGCAGCTCATATAGAATCTGGTTTACGCATTCTATTCCCAGCGAACGCTCTCCCTTCTCCCAGCTAGAGGTGACTAGAATCTGAGATTCGGAGCCAATTCTATGGCTCCCTTGCAAAGCTGGCCTGACTTGTCTTTTCTGGACCGGGAAAGGCACCTGTGTTGTAGCTGGGCCTAATTTAAGCTCATATATAGGGACAGGAGTACTTTCAAATTCACTTTGCTCCTAGAAACTGATGCTTGAATAAAATTTGGTGGAAAAAATGTCTATCAATGACTCAAAAGTTAAGTCAACCTACTTTGTACTAGATCGTTGATTTAAAAATATAAAAAAGCTAGGAGTTCCTGTTGTGGTGCAGCAGAAATGAATCCGACTAGTAACCACGAGGTGACGGGTTCGATCCCTAGCCTCGCTCAATGGGTTAGGTACCTGGTATTGCTGTGAGCTGTGGTGTAGGTCACAGACAAAGCTTGGATCCTGAATTGCTGTGGCTGTGGTACAGGCTGGCAGCTGTAGCTCCTATTCAACCCCTGGGAACCTCCACATGCTGTGTGTGGGGCCCTAAAAAGCAAAACACACACACACACACACACACACACATATGGAAGATAAACTTCTGGAGGTCCATTCTATTAGGAGATGAATGGAATCTACTTAAAAGATGGTTTATAAATAAATGAAAAGAGCAATAACCAGCCAAGTCAGAGCCTAGGGATATTTAGAACCAAAGCAGCTCAAAGGATTTACTTATTGATCAAGGAGAAAATTTTTAACCAGGGTGGTTAGACTTAAGTGTAATATAGTGTTTATGAGAATGGTTGCAAAATATTTTTACACACAGGGAAAATTGGCATCTTCCTGGAACTGCTTTCAAGTACCGCTGCCAAAGATATTCAACTAGATTAGCAAATTAAATCTTCTTCCTCTATCTAACAAATTAGGAAGCAACAGAGTGGCATTCTGAAGTGGCATTTACATATTACTCCTCTTCCCATCGCACAGTCATGCTTTGAGTTTATTTCCTGTGTTCCATAGTCTAAAGAACCAAAAGACAAAAACTTTACCAGAATGACCAGAATATCTAATTTTATAATTGGGTCAATTCTGTAAGAGAAAAAAAACTTACCCCTAATATCTAAAAGGAAAACCTTATAAATTGTTCTTAACTGGAAAGGAAAACAGATTTCTTTTTTCTCTCTCTCTCTCTCTCTTTTTTTTTTTTTTTGTCTTTCTATGGTGCACCCACAGCATGTGGAGCTTCCCAGGCTAGGAGTCAAATCGGAGCTACAGCTGCCAGCCTATGTCACAGCCACACCAACTGGGGAGCTGAGACTCGTCTGCAACCTACACCACAGCTCACAGCAATGCTAGATCCTTAACCCACTGGGCAAGGCCAGGGATTGAACCAGCGTCCTCATGGATCTTAGTCGGGTTCGTTAACCAGTGAGCCATGACGGGAATTCCCAGAAAACAGATTTCAAAACAAATCTTCCTATTGTGTTCTTAGCTGAAATAGTCTTTGCATTAAGGAACTATGTATAATCTACCTAGAAGAACTCTCCATGACTGGGGGAGTGTTTTCTGTTTGGTTTGTTTTCACTGATGGTCCTTGGGATTCATGTTCTGAAGTGAATCATGCCTGTGTAACACAGGAATATTGCAGTACCTTCCGACAGTCAATATAGCCTTCTATCAGAGCATGCAGCCTGCTCCAATGCTCCAAGATGGACTTGGGTTTCACAGTGACAGAGGAGTCATCTCTTAATGATGCTAACATATTCTCCTAGGTTACATTCAAATTAATTCAGTGAAATAATTCAGTATCTGATCTATCTCTGGATGCTAAGCAGTTTCACCAATTATGATCAACGTAATTAAACCTACTTAAATTATATTTAGTAAAAGAATCTACTTCCTGAGGACAAGATAAGTACCTATTTCTGCCACCCCCCCCAAGTTTAACTAAAGACAGCTGAAAAATTCTTGTTCTTATTGCTGGGTAACCAGACAAGCCTTCAAACTCATTTATTACCTCTTGAATTAATTAATTAATTATTCAATTGTTTTCCTTTTTACAAGGGCTGCACTTGTGGCATATGGAAGTTCCAGGGCTAGTCGAATCGGAGCTACAACTGCCGGCCTACACCACAGCCACAGCAACTCCAGATCTGAGCCACGGCTGTGACCTACAGCACACCTTGTGGCAATGCTGGATCCCCAACCCATTGAGGCCAGGGATTGAACCTGAATCCTTGTGAATACTAGCTGGGTTCTTAACCTGCTGAGCCACAACGGGAACTCTACCTCTTTAATTTTGTTTACTTCATAGTGATGTTCTTGACAATTTCAGAAGTCTGAGAAATTGAACATTTCTACCTGAAGTGATTGCATGATTATATCCACTTGGCTGAGCAGAGTGGCCAGAATTTACCAGTATCACTGAAGAATGGCTCTTCTTAAGAAGATACTACTTCTTTTCAAAATGCTAACATTAGGTACATTCATTGTACAAAGAAAGTCTTAAAATGCCTCCATTTCCTTTCTTCTCTGTTGGTGCCAACAAATGTTAGTGTAGCTATTTTCCCAGGATGTAACCAAGTTGCTTTCAATCACGATAAAGTAGGTAAATAATCGTCTATTTCAAATATAAAAGTATTTTTAAAATTCAGAATTCTTGCGTCTGACTCACTGTTTTTGATGTGAAAAGCAACTGGTCTTTATTTAAAAACTGTATATTTATAATAAGGGCAGACGGTGCAATTATTCTCAAAAACATTCCTGAAAACAAGCTGACTCGGAGAGTTTCAAAACAGACTTTAACCTGTTCCAAATCTGTATTATCAATAAAATATCGGTAGCATTAGGCTTGTAAATGTAAGTTTCTCAAGTGGTTTCATTTATTATTTTGTTTACTTTTCATCTCCATGTTTAGAGATCACTGTTGCCATCTGATGTTTTAAGAACCAAACAAGAAAGTCAGAGGAGAGTCATGTGTAAAGGCATGTTGGCAACTCCTAATTCCTATCATTCCTATGCAGACATTGTTCAGAGTGGTTGAATTATTGGCATCCACTGCTAAGCTGGATGCTTGATGAGGGCAGAGAGAGTATCATTCTTCTTAGGCTTCTTAGCTCACAGTGTTCAATAAGCAGTTCTTAAAGGGTTGAAGAACCAGAGCCAGTTGGAGCCAATGACAGGTGAAGCTCCAGATGTAGCCTGCCAAGGGAATCTCAAGTATGACTGCATTTTAAGTTTAATGATTAATATTTGATGATAACAATCAAAGTCTGCTCTTTCTTTGGTCAATTACAGTATGTAGGGCCCGATGGGAGCACTGTTATACTCTGCTCGGAAGAGGGAGGAAAGGACAAAAACATAATTTAGATGGACAGTGTGTGTTAGATTCTATTTCTCTATGATTCTTCAGAAAGCTGAAGTGGATGCTACAGTTAGGGCCAAACTGTCAGTCTGCTTGTGATGCTTGGGAATAATCCAAATTCTAATCTAAATGCTTCTTCTCCTTGGAGAACGTCCAAAGAGGACATGTATGCATTCATGTTCTTTTAAACTTCCAACCTTCCTGATCTGAGTTGAAAAAGGATAAAAACAGGAGATCCCGGAGTTCTCGTTGTGACTCAGTGGTTAACGAATCTGACTAGGAACCATGAGGTTGCGGGTTCGATCCCTGGCCTTGCTCAGTGGGTTAAGGATCCGGCGTTGCCGTGAGCTATGGTGGAGGTTGCAGATGTGGCTCGAATTTGGCGCTGCTGTGGCTGTGGTGTAGGCCGGCAGGTACGGCTCCAATTCGACCCCTAGCCTGGGACCCTCCATATGCGGCGAGAGCGGCCCAAGAAATGGCAAAAAGACCAACCCCCCCCAAAAGAAAGAGAAGAAAAAGAAAAGGATAAAAACAAACTAGACACACTCTAATGTAAATGTGTATTAATAAGGGATTGTTTAAAGAAATCTGGGCCATCTATATAACGCAACATACAGAGCTGTTACAGTTTGTGTGTGCACACGGGCGCAGAGACACACACAGAAATACAGAAGTGCAGGCCTGTGTCTGGATAACCATTTTCTGGAATGTGATCAAAGGGGTTACTTCTGGGAGATGGGAGGTCAAAGTCTGGAAGGGACAGGGCAGAGTTCACTTTCCACCTTTTGTATTTTCTGTATATGGTTTGATTTCTTCATCGTGAACAATGACTGGTTTTATCAACCAAAGAAAACAAAAATATACAATTTCTATGGATCCTCTTCTTTGTCCAATCCCTTTAAAACTGATGAGTAGCATCGTCAGACAGAAGCTCTGCAGAATTCCTGCACCAGGAGGAAGAAGCATGAGAAGCCCCAAAGCTCCTCGGGAAGGCGGCCTTACTCTCACTTACCATCTTCCAGGCGTAGCTGACATTGTAGGCTTCCTTGCCAGTTTCCCGCAGCTTGTTTATGTGCCAGGACAGGGAGGAGTTCACAGGGACCGCGATAATCTGGCTGCCCAGAGGGAGGCTGCGTTGGCAAACAACATGAAATATTTCAGGCAAAAGATAAAATGAAGCACTTAATTAAAGGCCAGGAAGATGCTGGGAGTCAATGGCCACCTCCCGATTTTGAAAGGCAGTGAAGCTCATCGCGTTTGAAAGAGAGAACGTGAGACGTTCAAATCTGCAAAAGCACCGTCGGCTCGGAGCCAGCAACCTTCCTTGCTCTCTTCCCTGCCCCCACCCCCAATTCTAATTCTTTCCAGAGACTGACTTGTCTCAAACCACTCCGTCATTCGTTTACAACCGATGAGCACAAAGACCCATTTCTCGATACGTTACCCTCTGCCAAAATAATGTATCACGGTTGGAAAAAACCCGATCTGTTCCTTATTGCAGGAGAAAATGCCGGAGATGATTGTGCTGTCCACTTGGAATGGGCACTACTTTGCCAAGCTATTTTCTGGCATGCTCTACAGCTGATCCTCAACTTCACCTCTTAGTCTGCCAGCATTTTCTAATGTGGCATAACTGGAGTCTTTTTGAAAAAATGAGATAAGATATACCTGATTTTGCAACTAAAGGCAGTGGGAACATAAGAGTTTGATTTATGAGATGGGTTCCCCAAATGATGGTCCTAAGGGACCTTACCTATTTGACAAAATAAACAAAAACCGTGGCTATCATTCTTAGAGAAAAATTATGGAGTACCCTTTTGATAACATTAAAACAATTTATATATGTATTTTATATCCTATTATAAACAGCCATATGTGACTCCAGTGGGTCCTATTCTCGGAGGAAAACGAACGGCTATGACCCTCCCCTTCTCCTTACCTTAGGATATTTTGCCGAACCAACTCAAATTTGGGGATGTTTTCATAATGAATGATGTCAGTATGAAGGGGGGGTTCTGAGAGTAAGTATGGTCTGGTAAGAGATGGGTGCATAAGTGTATACCCTGAAATAAGAAAACAAAGACACGTGCTGTGGGAAACATATTGGAGGAAGTACTGATGCTAACAAGGTGCCCTTCACAGGTCTCAAATGGGGGCTCCTTTGGGATCAAGGCCCAGCACTCAACTTCTCTGTCTGTAATACACCTGTCCATTTAAACTGACTTTGTTTTACGTGTCCCTGAAGTGTAGAAAGATGTCTTAAACGACCAAAACATCTGTCGAATAAAAAAAGAGAATATTTTGGAGGTACTTCTCATTTGCTTTCCATTTCGTAACATATTCTAGCCTATTACATGAAACGTAGGGCCAGCAAGTCTGAAGAAAACAGTATAGACAAGACCAAACCAAATCAAGCCAAACCAAAAAACCAAAAACCCCCAAGGATCACATTTTATGTGTTATTCAATCCTCAAGTCTAATTTCCTGAGGATACAAGTACCTATTACCTACCCCTCAACACAAAATTCAAAAGAAACAAATGTATCATTTTTAGTTTCATTCTGCCATCTCTGTGGTGTTCTATGACAAATGAGTAATCTTGGTGGCACATTTTTTCTACAAGTACTATCATTTCCCACTTTGCTAGGATCAGAATAGCTACAGATTATTTCTTCAGGATGTTAAAGAAATCATTCGTTCCTACAATTAAGTTTTAGCAGATTACCTTTGTCATCTATCAGAAAAGTATAGGAAGCCAGAGAGTCTTGGTAATACGTCACATCTTCAAGGATGTAGGCCAGGTTCACATCCACGCCAACAATTCCCAGAAGGAGGTTCCCAAAATAACAGGGCTTACTCACAGTCATTATCAAACCTATGGGTTAAAAACAAACAAAATTCATTCAGAATGGATAAGCCATGAGGTCCTAAGGTATAACACAGGGAATGGCCAAGCTCTTGGCACAGTCAATGATGGAAGATAATATAAGAAAAGGAATGTCAGGAGTTCCCGTCGTGGCGCAGTGGTTAACGAATCTGACTAGGAACCATGAGGTTGCGGGTTTGATCCCTGCCCTTGCTCAGTGGGTTAAGGATCTGGTGTTGCTGTGAGCTGTGGTGTAGGTGGCAGATGCGGCTCGGATCTGGCATTGCTGTGGCTCTGGCGTAGGCCAGTGGCTACAGCTCTGATGAGACCCCTAGCCTGGGAACCTCCATATGCCGTGGGAGCGGCCCAAGAAATGGCAAAAAAAAAAAAAGAAGAGAAAAGGAATGTATATATATTTGTATGACTGGATCACTTTGCTGTAAGTCAACCATAATTTAAAAAAAGATTCAAAAGATAGTGGAGAAGGCACTGAAGTTCTCGAGGGGACTGTGAGGGCCATCTCAATCCACTCTGAGCAAAGGTTTCCTGTGGATCCAGAAACTAAGCGCTGCCGTTGCAGACAGCACAGGTGACTCAGAGAGGAGGGAAAAGAGAGTCTTTTTTCCGGGGGGAGGGGTCAGATAGTTTAGTTCACTTACATGGAGATGATCTGTACATTTTCCACTATTTTTTTCACCTAAGAGGATATGTCATTTCAGATCACTGTCAAACATCAGCAGCACTTAGTGTGGCATTCTACTTCCTGAAGTGAGGAAGGTGCAGCTGAATTTGAAAGACCACTGGACAAGGAGGAATCTAAATATCTGGCTTCTAGCCCAGCTGTGTCCCTTATGTATCCACTCCTGTGACACTGGATATAACTTCTTCGAGCCTTGAATTTCACGTCTGTTTAAAGGACAGAGCACTAACTGCCCTCCTAATTTCGAGGGGTTATTTAATCAAAGAGATTACAGATAAAGGAAAGTTTATAAGGTGCTGTATTTTATTCATGTATCCTGCCAAAAAAGAGGACTTTGTTGAGAAAAAGATCTAGAACAGGACAGAACCTTATTATCTGACCACTTAGAACTCCGAGTAGCTAAAGGAGATTCTAAGGTTCCAAAGGAAAAGTACTTCTAATCACTGGGGCCAGCAGTTGGTAAACTTTTATACAAAGGATCAGAGAGTAAATATTTTAGGCTTTGTGAGCCATACAGTCTCTGTTGCATATACTTGTTTGTTTCTTTGTTTCAATAAAACTTGAAAAAATATAGAAACCATTCTTAGCTCAGACACTATACAAAAGCAACAGAAGAAGGGAAAGAAAAAGCAGGCGGAGGAGGAGGTACAGGAGACGGTGTGGCTAGTGATCAATGCACGTCCCTGAGCAGCAGGCCAGCTGAGCTCCCCGCTAGTTCTACTAATGAGTTGGTTAGGTTGTGCCACCCCTTTGAACATGTCTCCTCGTGTATCAGATGGGGCGCTGAGACAGCGATCTTTAGGATCTGAGCAATTCTACAGTCCCATGGCTCTACATAAAACTCAGAACAAAAAAAAATGGTTAGTTTCTCTCCATCATGCTCTTGTATTTTCCTGTGCTTGATGACACGTTCATGCCTTAGCCGCCTATGAGACATCTATTCTATCAACACCCAGGAAAGGGATTTAGATCATCTTAACTTCTACAGAGAGAATTGTGTCTAACGTTCATTCAAAGTTTTACTGAGTTGCTGGGATTGCAAAGGCCAATTAAATGTATCACTTGTGGAGTTCCCGCTGTGGCACAATGGGACTGACAGTGTCTCTTTAGTGCCAGGATTCGTTTGATTCCCTTGCCCAGCACAGTGTGTGATTAAGGACTGGGTGTTGCTGCAGGTATGGTGTAGGTGCAGCTTGGGCTTGGATTGGATCCCTAGCCTGGGAACTCCATATGCCTTGGGGCAGCAGCAAAAGAAAAAAAAAAAAAAATGTATCACTTGGTAGGAAGAAGTGGCTACAACACTGAAGAACCTTGTGAAAAGTTATGCCCAGTTGTAAGATAGTTTCTGGGGATGTAACATACAGTATGGGGACAAGGGTTGACCATACAGTATTGCATATTTGAAGGTTCTCAACACAAGAAAAAAAAAATGTAACTATGTGAGGTGATAGATATTAACTAAGCTTAGAGTGGTAACTATTTAGCAATATATGCATATATCAAATCATTATGTTGTAAACCTAAAACTAATGCTATGCTATATGTCAATTATATCTCAATAAGACAGGAAAAAAGAAAAGTTATGCAGTGGGTGTCTAGAATAATTTCAGAAGCATTCTTTAAGCAGTCAATGTGTAGAATTCTGGGAGTTTGGGGTTAGCAGATGCAACTATTTCATCTAGAATGGATGAGCAATGAGGTCCTGCTGTTTAGCATAGGGAATATATCCAATCACTTATGATAGAACATGACTGGAAGATAAAATGAGAAAAAGAATGTATATATATGTATGACTAGGTCGTCTTGCTGTATAGTAGAAATTGACAGAACATTGCAAAGCAACTATAAAGAAATGAGATACAGCAAAAAAAAAAAAAAAAAAAAAAAAGAAAAAAAAAAGAAAACATGTAGAATGCTACTAATTTTAAAGCCTTTAAAAATAATAGTTATTTAGGAAGGTTTTTTTTTTAAATTTTTATTATTTAAGAAAAATTTTTAAGGCCATAGCTGTGGCATATGGAAGTTCCAAGGCTAAGGGTCCAATTGGAGCTGCAGCTGTCAGCCTATACCATATCCACAGCAACTCGGGATCCGAGCCGTGTCTACAACCTGCACTGCAACTCATGGCAATGCCGGATCCCTAACCTACTGAACGAGGTCAAGGGATCGAACCTACATCTTCATGGATACTAGTTGGGTTCATTACCACTGAGCCACAAGGGAACTCCAAGAAGGTTTGAAAAATGCATTTTGGAGGAGGTTCTGGCTCAGGTACCCCCGGACAAAGGGGTTATAAGTGACGAGAGCAGCGCTGTGACAGCCACTAGAGAGGCAGGGGTCACAGTCTGTATGCCACATCTCCCTGGGCATTCGTCTAAGATTAAAGCCGTTTTCATAGAGCAGTAAAGTACCCCACAAATACTTGGAAACCACACGCTCACTTCAGGCTTCTACTCTCTAGATTTGCTGAGAAAAAGCCTGATAAAAGAAACACAGTCTTACTTTTCAATTATCAATCTGGACAGAAGACTCTTTATCCCATTGTGGCAACGTATGCTAAGCTCTTACTACATTTAATGAAATTCCCCAATGTCCTCCCTACTTTAACATAAAGCACAGAGACTAGACTTGCATTTAATTCAATTAATTTATTTACTGTTTCCCCTTTTTAAGTTTTTTTTTCCCCCAGCTGTGCCATGCAGCAGCTTGATGTGAGATCTCAGTTCCTAAACCCAGTGCTCAGCAGTGAAAGTACAAAGATCTAACCACTAGACTATCAGGGAACTCTCTAGACTTGCATTTTAAAAGAAATATATCAAGTAACTGACAGTTTAATCAGGGGGGGTTCTGAATTAGAGCCATATAAACATGAGTTTCCCTAGACTTAGTGTCCCCTTGTCATGGAGTTAGAGGAGGTGTCACCCAGTAATTCTAAGGACTGAAAATACAAAGCTGAAAATGATGCACTCCCTCTAGTAGGAGCGCAAAAGACCAGTAAACCCATCATTGCAACCCCTACATAGGATTCATAAAAAACAGGCCCTAAGGATTAAACTTTGGAAAGCATCAGCCAACAGGGAAATGAAGGCTTGCACATACGTTAATTTAAAGCATTCACAGTGGCTCTCTGGGTGGCGGAGTACATTTCAGAAAGGGCCCTACTCTACCTGGTGCCACTAACAGTAACAGAATTTGACGGCATAATCCTGTGCGCTTGTACAGGACACAGTTCCTACATGTCTCTGCTCCTTTCACACAGAATGATCATGATTCATTGGTCTGTCTTTCTCTTATCAGATCACAATGCTGGTGGAGGGTGAGATATGGGCCTAACCCATCAGGGCCTGACACAACGCTTGGCAGGCCCTCAGTCATGGTGGTGAAGGGCATACAAGGTCCCTCACATTTAAGACTTGACATTTCCTTCTAAAAGAAATGACCTTACCTAAAGGTGGGCGTTTCTATTCTATACATACCCGTGGGCCCTTCCAGAAAAAGGACTGAGAAAATATTGAAGTGCAGCAGTGGCCACCATATTTCTTCCTTGTAAGAAAGAACATGTTTAGCGAAAATTTCTAGAAAACACAGTCTCTATAAGGCTTGTTACTTTGATACATGAGTTTTCTCTGAATAGCTATTAGAGGAAGTTCCTAGTCAGTGGAACATAAAAACAAGATCTCGTGTGGTGAGGCTGTCTCCCCAGTGACTAGCTGTCTCTTCAATCTTCTCTATTAAGAAAGAAGCAAGGGAAGGATGTGGTGGAAAAGGATAAAGCGGGAAAGAGTATGAAGCGGGAAAGAAAAAAATTGCATTTTTACTGAGCACATACTATTGGCCAGGCGTTGTTCTAGATGCTTTACATATTGCAGGGCATTTAATTTTCACCACTGCTTTGAGGAAGAGAGTATTTTACCCACTTTAAAGAACAACAATTTAATCACATGAAGGTTAAGCGCTGTACCCAACTTCCTATGATGGGTAACTTGTGACATCAAGATAATGATGATCTAATAGTAATAATAACAAAAGTAAAATAATAAATACATAAATACAACAAGAACGGTACTTATTATTGAATGGTATGCCAGGCCCTAATAAACTAAAAGATTTATTACATGAAAGCTATCATTACATTTTTAATAGATAAGCCAATGTGAATTTACGAGATGAACTAAACTACCTAGGACAACAATTTAGGTGGCAGAGTGGGGTCTAAAGTCCTCTTGCTGTCAAGCCTGCATCTGTCGCCTTGCCTTTGAGTCTGAATCCCAAGCACTGCTGAGTTTTACTTACCGCTTGCTATGCAAAGCTACTCTTCTATTCCAAATTCACTAACTTTTAGCCATTGGGGAATCCTCACAAAGCTTCTCTGGTAGATGTACCCGTGATACTGACGGACCCTAGGTCAATGAGGAAGAAATGGGGCTGGGGATTTCTGCTCTTAGAATACGGTGCCATCGGACCAATGGCAGGGGCGCTGCAATGCATGCACCAGAGAAAGGGATGCCCACTCCCAAGCCTGCCCAGACCCCTAATGCTCACATGGTAGACACCGAACAGCATTTAAAAGTCCCCGTTTCCCTCAAATCCATTTCTCTTCCCTTTCCTTGAGTAGAAAGTGTTCTCCAAACTCACCGTCTCCCATCTCATCAGAGAAGGGGAGGCTAAAGACAGCCTCATCAATCATCCGGTTGGGAAGGTTGGTATAGAACCTGCCCACGGTGGTCTCCAGGTTACTCAGCTGGTTCAGCACCATCATGCTGCCCTTAATCACAGGCAAGGCTGTCCGGTCTATGACGCCGTACTTTCCGGAGTTCTGTTCAGCCAGATCTCTCAGAAAAGCCAGCTCTTTCAAACCAGTCACCCCATCTGAAATAGAAAGCCAAAGGAAGGCAGTGTAAAACACAAGAGGTGTAAATCCATTTAATAACCTTGCCATTTCGATCTAATAAGGGTCTGGATGAGGTCCTGCAATGCCAAACGGGTCACTGCAGAGACAACCCAGACTCCGGGACACAGATACCAGTGCCTGCCGAGGAACAAAGCCAGAGGCATGGTCTTTCCTCAGCCGGTCAAGAGGGCCAAGGAATTCTTCAAAAGACAGTGATAAAAAACGCATAAGTAAACAAAGTGCCCCATTCAGCAAGGCTAGTCTTCCCGCCAAGTTTAATGATAAAATTTAAATTACTTTTAGAATTTAATATTTGAAAGCAAAAGTAGTCATTAACAAGTCTGCATGTAATTTAAATTAGATGAAACTGTAAGAGTTTTAAAGGATAGAAGTTTACCATTTCATTTCTTACCTCTGCCTGTTAAACTCTTGCCAAAGTCTCATGCGATGAAATGAAAGAATTATGGATTGCATTTAGTGATGCCTCCAAACCCTCTTTCTTTAAGCTCATTTTAATTACAAATGTTTTCATGCTTTATATTGTTAGGATAATACCGGATTTGATTTACTTATATTCTTTATGTTTGAAGAATTTTAAAATCTTGGTAAAAGATTCGGGCATACTGGGATGTACTGTTCTACAACATCTGTAATCTATAGCACAAAAAATAAATTTAATAAACTTCTTAAAAATTTTTGATTTGCTATTGTTGGAATGCAGTCAAAAGGATCAGTAACTGATCCCATATGGGTACCACCGTAAACAAAATCAAATAATTTTGGTCACTACTGAGATTCTATCAAGGAGTTTTAAAAAAAGGTTTTGTCTCATGTTCTTGAACAGTTTCAGTCATTAAAAAATCTGGAGTTCGTGGTTCATCTACCTCATGCGATTTTATCATTTCTAAATAGGGAGTATAAGCCCTTGAACATGCATTTCTAAAATCATAGCAGGATGTAAAGGATATAATTTCTTTCTTAACACATGGTACTTGAATAATTTGGATTTTGCTCCACTTAGGCAACGCTACGGGAAAGTCAGAATCAGATTATTGTTGCCTTTGCCTGACACAGAATTGAGATGGGAGGGGAGAGGTATACTCCAGAGTAGCAGACAACACAAAAGAGGTGATTGATCGCTGATTCTACACCCTGGAGAAGCTCACAGGGGTGAATGATAAAAGGAGACAATTCAAGGGAATAAATACGTTTCCTTTCTTTGTCATGTACCCGTGGCTCTCGCAAGACGTACAAGAAAAGTAACAAACAGGAACACCTACTAGACACAGAAGCACCGTGTGGGATATCAAAGGCTGGGCATTTTATGTCACTGCAACATGAAATATTGTGCAGGGGTGGCAGTAGGGTCCGTAGCATGGCAGACTGGATTATTCTACCATCTACATGCTAATGCTAGCAACAATGTTCCCCAAAATCTTTTTCTGGGCTTCCCAGTTAAAGGTAGCCAGATGTGAAGTGTTGGAAGATTTGAGAGCTGGCCTGAGAGACGTTTAAGAGACAGGCACAGAGGGATCGGAACACTCCAGCTCTTTCCCCCCCTCTGATTTGGGTTTAGTTTCCTCGCCCGACTGCTGGTGTGCGTACCCAGGGTCACCCCAGGCTGCCCGAGATGCTTCACTGAGAATTCTCAGGGGTAGCAGCCACGAAGAGCCAAAACCTCTCACAGGCTTCTCCACCAGACCTCCTAGTGGGCTTCGATGGTCCCAGCCTCCAGACATCTCCACCAGCTCCGACTTGTTCACCCAGACCACAAAGCTGGTTCATAAACTGTGTGGCGTCAAGCCCTCGTTTTGCATCTTTACTCTTCCAGTTCTCCCCACCGTTGTGTACCCTCTCATTCTTTTTTCTTTTCTTCTTCTTCTCTTTTTTAAGCTGTACATGGAATTTCTTGGGCCAGGGGTCAAATCTGAGCGCAGTTGCAACTTACACCACAGCTGTGGCAACAGTGGATCCTTAACCCGCTGTGCCACAACGGGAACCCCTCTTTTTTTTAAACTGAAGTGTCGTTGATTTACAATATTGTGTTAATTGCAGGTGTACAGTGATTCTGTTTTGTATGTGTGCGTTCAGCTTATTTTCCTTTGTAGGTTATTATAGTAAATAGAGCTCCCCGTGTTATATGGTAAATCCTCGTTGCTTATCTGTTTTATGTATAGTGGTTTGAATCTGCTAATCCCATTATGTCTAATTCATCCCTTCCCATATGCTCTCATCCTTCTGGTTGCCAGTAAGTTTGTTTTCTATGTCTGTGAGTCTATTGCTATTTTGTATATAGTTTAACTTGTATTATTTTGTTTCTTTTTTTAGATTTCACATACAAGTGATGTAGTATTTGTCTTTCTCTGTCTGACTTGACTTCACTTAGTATGGTAATCTGTAGGTCCATCCATGCTGCTGCAAATGACACTATTTCATTTGTTTTTAAGGCTAATATTCCACTGTGTATAGACACCACATCTTCGCAAACCAATCATCTGTTGATGGGAACTTGGGTTTCCATGTCGTGGCTGTTGTAAATAGTGCTGCTATGGACACTGGGGTGCATGCATCTTTTCAAATCAGAGTTTTTCTCTTCTCTGGATATAAGCCTAGGAGTGGGATTGCTAGATCATGTGGTTGCTCTAGTTTTAGTTTTTTAAGGCACTGCCACACTGTTTTCCACAGTGGCTGCTGTACCAATTTACACTCCCACCAAGTGTACACCCTCTTATTCTGATAATACATTTCTTCCACCAAAATGTTCACAGGGGCTCTGCTTCCCTATTTGAACTGACAGAGTAAGTCAACCTTTGTGAATAATGTTCAGAGATACCTCTTAGGTGGGAAACTTGTAGTTAGGATGTGTATCTGGCTAGATTAAGGGGAGAAAGAGTAAAGATGAGAGTGGCTAGAGAGAAATAACCAGAAGTTTTAAAGAATTAAATTATCAGGGGCATAGCAGCTGCACAAGATACTCCAGTGGGAAGATTGAGGACCGGTGAAGAAAGGAGTGACAGCAAGAAAATGTCTTCACTCAGTGTCTGCCTGGGCAGACTTTTAAATCGAAAGGAAAAGATGTGAATTCTCCCTTTTATGTTTCCTTACTCCTGTACTATGACATTTATTTTATTACATTTTGCTTTCAAGGGCCACACCCATGGCATATGGAAGTTCCCAGGCTAGGGATTGAATTGGAGCTGTAGCCACCGGCCTTCGCCAAGTCACAGCAATGCCAGATCTGAGCTGCATCTGTGACCTTCACAGCAGCACATGGCTATGCTGGATCTTTAACCCACTGAGTGAGGCCAGATCAAACCCTCATCCTCATGGATACTAGTCGGATTTGTTTCCACTGCACCACAACAGGAACTCCCTGTACTACTGCATTTAATTCATTCGCCTTGGCTGTCTTCCTCACTGGCTTAAGGGCTTTTTGAAGACAGAGGTGTGTAATATAGCTCCAAAACCTCAGTGCACTATGTTGTATATGGTAGGTGCCCAAGAAACCCAACACATCTTGTATGTTTATTATCACCGCAACCCTAGCAGACTTTATTCTTTTCCTTTTACAGAAAACTGAGGTCCTCAAGAGATTAATGTGCCATAAACCACACGGCTAGCAAACAGAGACTGAAACTGAGAACCCCTAGATCCCAGTTCCTGGGTTCTTCCATGTGTGTGTGGTCCACAGAATGTCTGGAAAATCATCACGCTGGCCAGAACACACTGGACCCCATCTTAGTGAGTCCGAATGCAAATCTGTAGACAGTGCCTGGGAATCTGCATTTAAAAAAATCAGTGTCCAGGCTATCCTCATTCCATATGGGAACCAGTGTCCCTAAAGCCACCTGGTTCTGCGTGGAAATCAGGAAGTGGGGAGGGGAAATAAAAGACCACAGCTCAGAAGGGCTGCTGGATCAAGACACACTCTCTTAAAACAAGCGAATGGGGCCGCCCTGAAGACTGAGGATAGGCGTCCAGGGAAGACAAAGACAAAGAGCAGTGTGTGCATAGGTGAGGACACTCGATGCAGCCGAGAGGCTAGAAAATTGAGCTGTCATTAGACTGGACAGTTAAACTGTGCGAGGAAAAAATTCCCTCAACATTGCCAGTTTACTAAACCCTCGCACATACCACCTGATGTAACAGCAACAAAACCAACCTTAATGAGCACCTAGCAAGAGCCTGGTATCATCCTGGGTGTTTACTGTGCCTCAGGGTTAGTCTTCACAACAAGCCTGTCAAGTAGATAATTCTTATCTCCATGCCACTGCTAAGGAAGGGGAGCTGGAGAAAGTGGCCCAAGAGGCTCCAGGTGGTGCTTCTGCAGGGAAATATGATACTCACAGCCCTGGTTACACTGAAGAATCTAAGTCAGAGCTTCGGCTTCCTGCAGCTTAACCCAATGAGGTAAGTTAATAACCCCCACAGAGCATTAAATCCAAGAATACGAAGAAGGGGAAAAAACCGGCATTGTGCAGAATCCTGGGCAAGAGCACATAACTGGACAAGGTTTAGACACGAGGGGCGGGCTGGAGAGAGAGAGACGAAGAGACAGGAATATCCTAACATGCACGCTGGGTTCCCGAGTGAGGAAGAGAAAGACGGGCTTGGGACGGAAGTGACTTCTGATCCCCTTCATCAAAGCACATCATGAAGGCTCTTAAGGTTTTGAAAGCAGCATGCACTTGGAGAGACCGTTCATCCGAAAGAAAAGAATCTCGGCACACTACCTACCATTCATGAGGGCATAGGTGAGAATCATTACGGAGTTGTTTAGAAAGCTATTTTCTTCATTGATGACACGGAGAGTCGCCTTTTTATCTTCTTCGGAAGAGTCCTTTGATGTAATTCCGGCGGACAGGTAAATTATGACCATGTCTGTATCTAAACAAACACATACAAACGGAACATTACAAGGGAGTCCAGCTAAAGGCAGTAACTCCGTTTCCTTTCTAATTCCCCCGGACCTTTCTGTCTTGAGGACCTGGCCGACCCCACGTTCCTACCCCTTCCGTCATCTCCCTGCTTCTGCTTCTCTCCATCCCGACCGTGATGGGCCCTGAGGCCTCATTTACCCACTGTTGGGGAAGGAGCTATTGCTAATGAGTTTATCAGATCAAAGAAGGCGAATTTCTTCAGGCATCCATGGTTGTGGAAATGTACCACCCAAACAGACACCTCTCCTGCCTTCTGAAACAGAGGCTTTGGAACCTGATTGACTCAAGACTCAGTGATTCGGGGTCTTCACCAGGAAGATACATTTGGGGGCAGGGGGCTAGATTTTAAAAAGGTGGTTCTTGCAGGGACTCCTGAGACTTGCAAGGTTATCTGTCTCTACATTCAGGGGCTCCAAAAACTCCTTTGTTTTTAAAACCCGTCGATGTGAGAGAGCAGTAAAAACATGGACATTGGAGCTAAGTTGCCTGTGTCCTGGTTGCTTTCAAGCAGTGTCTGCGTCCCTTTAGGCAGGTTTCTTAACTTTTCTATACCTAAATTTCCTTATTGACAACACAGTGGGGATAATGACAGTGTTTGCTTCCCAGGGGTGGTGTGAGGACTGTTTACAAGAGTGACGCAGAAGGGTGATGGTAAATAGAAGATAAAAGAGAAAAGAAAGACATGTCAACACAAACACACAACGAAAACCCTGGCACTGGCCTGAAGTGGCATCTACGACTCAAGAGTAAAATGATTCTCCGACTAGGGCTAATGGGCAGAGTAATTGAGAAGTCATTTTAGCGCCGTGTGAAACAACTTTCAAGTGGATTTACTCAAAAATAAATGTGGTGCATTTCCTACCATGAGAGATGTAAAGGCTAGATGCCAGTGGTAACGGACGGAAGGAAGAGAGCTGAACCTTGAAGGGAGCTGGCCTTTCTAATCTGAGATTCTCTGACTCAGTATCTATTTTTAAGACATCCTATATAGAAGTTTACCTTCTGCTTGAGAAATCATGATTGATGCGGTTTGTGCTTAGTTCTTCAGTTTCTTACTGCTGTCACTTATCTGAGGTTGTTTTAGAGTTCCTATGTGGTAGCAAACCCCCATGTTGGTCCCCCGATGAGCCCACTTCATGATATTCTCTTGTGTGGGCTCCCTTCGAGTCTGGGCTGGATTTAACAATTTACCTTTTATGAACAGAATACAGCAGAGGTCATGGGATGTCAAGAGATGGATTAGGTTACAGAAAGATGGTGGCTTCCACCTGTGTGCCATCTCTTGGGCAAGCCAGAGGACATGTTGTGAGCTATACTACAGAGAGGCAAGGAATTGAGGCCCTCAGGAAAGACTGTGCCAGCAACCATGGGAATGAACTTGGAAGTGAGCTTGACAGTTACTTTGGCCAACAGTTTGACTGCAACCTCGTGAACGATCTTTAACCAAAGGCACCGAAGTATGCTTTGCCTAGATTCTTGGCCTACAGACCTTGAGATAATGTTCACTGTCTTAAACCATTGAGTGTTAGGTAATCTGCTACCCAGAATAGATAATGAATATAGTCCTCCCCCCTTATTATTATTAATTTTTTTTTTTTTTTTTTAAAGGGCTGCGCCTGTAGCATATGGAGGTTCCCAGGCTAGGGACTGAATATGAGCTGTACCACAGCCCCAGCCACTTGGTATCTGAGCTGTCTTTGACCTACACGACACAGTTCATGGCAATGCTGGATCCTTAACCCACTGAGTAAGGACAGGGATTGAACCTAAATCCTCATGGATACTAGTTGGGTTTGTAAACCGCTGAGGCACAACAGGAACAGACCCCCCGCCCCTTTTAAATGGCTGTGCTCTGCACTTGTGGCATGGGGGGAAGTCCTGGACCAGGGACTGAACTTGACCTGCAGCTGTGACCTATGCCACAGCTGTGGCAATGCTGGATCCCTGCACCAGGCTGGGGATCAAACCCACACCTCTGTAGCAGCCTGAGCTGCTGCAGTGGGATTCTTTAACCACTGTGCCACAGAGGGAACTCCAAATATAGTTACTCTTTAAATAATTATCCTAACAACTGATGAGGCTACAATGACTGAATTTGCTTCCATTTGTAAATTTTCATTTTAGACACTGAAGCGCCCTTTATTACAGAGAACTGAATAATCACTACTGACTTAATGTATCAGCAAATTGTAAAGACAATTTTGATGTTTGAATAATTCTCTAATAAATACTTATTGTAAATTTAAATTGTATATTTATTCATCAGAAATTAGGTAGTGGAAGCTGATGCAATAAAATATCAGAAGCTAGGGAATACCCCTTGTTTTAAACTAGATGTCAGTCTTTTTCCAATGTTATAAATACAGTCTTGTAAATTATTATTGTCATTATTATTATTTTTTGTCTTTTTAGGGCTGTACCTGTGGCATACGGAAGTTCCCAGGCTAGGGGTCTAATTGGAGCTGTAGCCACTGGCCTACACCAGAGCCACAGCAATGCCAGATCTGAGCTGTGTCTGCGATCTACACCACAGTTCACAGCAACGCTGGATCCTTAACCCACAGAGTGAGGCCAGGGATCAAACCCGCAACCTCATGGTTCCTAGTCAGATTCATTTCTGCTGTGCCATGATGGGAACTCCAAATTTTTATTATTTTTTTTACATTATTTTCCATCATGGTCCAACCCAGGAGATTAGACATAGTTCCTTATGCTATATAGTAGGACTTAATTGTTTATACATTATATATATATTTTAAATTTTCAGTTTCTTTTTTATTGTATTTCATTGTTTTATTTTTTATCTTTAGTCTTTTTGTCTTTTAGGGCCGCACCAGAGGCATATGGAGGTTGCCAGGCTAGGGGTTGAAGCGCAGCTGTAGCTTCCAGCCTACACCACAGCCACAGCAACGCCAGATCCTTAACCCACAGAGTGAGGCCAGGGATTGAACCCACGTCCTTATGAATGCTGGTCGAGTTCGTTAACCACAGAGCCACGGCGGAACTCCTCCTATTTTATTTTAAAGTATATTTGATTTGCAGCGTTGTACCAATTTCTTGCTGTACAGCCAAGTGACACAGTCTCATATATATATATATATATATATATATATGAAAAAAATATGCTATATATATTCTTTTTCTCATACGATCTTTCATAATGTTCTATTCTAAGAGATTGGATCTAGTCCCCTGGGTGTACAGTAAGACCTTACTACTTACCCATTCTAAATCTAATAGTTTGCATCTACTAACCCCAAACTCCGAGTCCATCCCACTTCCGCTTCCCTCCCCTTTGGCAACCACAAGTCTGTTCTCTATGTGAGTCTATTTCTGTTTGGTAGATAGGTTCATTTCTGCCATATTTTAGCTTCTACATATCAGTGATGTCATAGGATACTTGTCTTTCTCTTTCTGACCTACTTTATTTGGTATGAGAATCTCTGGTTGCATTCAGGTTGCTGCAAATGGCATTATTGCATACTTTTTTACTGCTGGTATGGATACAACAATATTCCATTGCATATATACCGCATCTTCTTAATCCACTCCTGTTGATGGACACTTAGGTTGTTTCCATGGCTTGGCTACTGTGAATAGTGCTGCTAAGAATGTAGGGGTGCATGTATCTTTTTGAATTAGAGTTTTGTCAGGATAGATGCCCAGGAGTGGGATTGCCGGCATATGATGGTAGTTCTGTTTTAAGTTTTCTGAGGAACTTAAAGCATCTTTTTAAGGTGCTCAACAGCTCACTTAAGCTTCATATGGAAAAAAAATACTACTTGATGTCCTAATAGGGATAATGCAGTTATACCATGAAGCTAATCTAAAGTATGAGGCAAACCATCATCCATGGCAAAGGATGTGTGATAAATTCCTGACTTAAAATGAACACTTGAGTTTTTTTTTTTTTTTTTTTTTTTTGTCTTTTGTCTTTTGTCCTTTTAGGGCCGCATCTGCAGCATATGGAGGTTCCCAGGCTAGGGGTCAAATTGGAGCTGTAGCTGCCAGCCTACGCCAGAGCCACAGCAATGTGAGATCCAACCCATGTCTGCAACCTACACCACAGCTCACGGCAACGCTGGATCCTTAACTCACTGAGCAAGGCCAGGGATGGAACCCTCAACCTCATGGTTCCTAGTCAGAGTCGTTTCCACTGCGCCACGACAGGAACTCCAAACCCGTGAGTTTTCTTACTTAGCTTTATGGTTCTGGATAACATACAGTGTCATTAAGAGCTGGTTTTATGTATAGGCATGTGACTGGAAGGCTATAAGGCCTGCAGCCATTGGCTCCTTTAGCTGCCAAGCTTATTTTCTTACCATCCCAACCATAAGACATACATTCTGCAAGCATCCTCACTGTCTCTGCCCAGTCCCTGACTCTATTCCTGCCCTATCCTTAGGCAAAATTGAGTTATTTTTCTATTTTTAGGTATCAGACCTTCCAAATTTGATATGATTTTTTTCTTTTTTAACTTACTAGGATATCTCCATGGGAACATTAAGCCTTGTGATTAGAATATTAGCGATGAGTAGTTATAGGGACTTGGCTCAGAGCAAAGACACACCATGTACTTGGAAGAAAATGCAGTCCTCTCCATCTAACCAGTCCTTGTCTGAGCCACCAGCATTTCTTGGGGTCAATATCAAAGGGGGAAGAACAATTCAAGCTCCTAACTATCTTATACCTTCTGCTACCAAATGACCCCCTAATCAGTTACTCCTCAAAACAGACCCAGAACAAACAATCCGAATATGTAGTGGTATCAATGCTAAGATCTACCATGGGACTGAAAAAGAGCCAGAATTAGATAAAATTTTTGGATTTTTCTGATGAGTGCAAAGCCACCATGATTTATGCCATGTGGCTTCTGTTCATATGGCCATTGATGTAGGGCAGACACTACTTTCAGGCACTGACTAATCCTTACAATGGCCGCAGGGGAGGTCTTACTCATTGGAACATCCCATCTCTTGGACTTCAAAGAGTGCCAGGTACATAGTAGATGCTAAATAAATGCCTGTGGAGTGAACACATTCAATGATGTCGAGTACAAGCTCCTAAGAGGAGTACGTAGACCCCTCACCACACTGTAGCCAAGGCTAGTAGTGGTCCTTGGCCATCTTTGGGTTTGGGGTCAACTTAGGACGCCTGTGGATTCTGCTCTCTTTTAGCCTCCACTAGAAGTCTTGAGGGAAGCTGAGTATCATCATAACCACAGCTAATATTTATGTAGTGTATATGATGGAATCCTGGATCACCCCTGGTTTACAGATGAGGAAACCAGCCCTGGAGAAATCAAATAATTTACACAAGTTTAGAAAAATTTCAGAGTAGGAATTTGAACTCATGTTGATGGAAATTCAAAACCCACACACTTAACCACTGTGCTACATGCTTGAGAGCACCTCAAACCTCTTTTTAATAAACTGTTTTTCCTAACACTTTTTTTTTTCTTTTTCTTTTTTGGCCACACCCATAGCTTATGGAAGTTCCCAGGCCAGGGATCGAATCTAAGCCACAGCTGTGACCTACACCAGAGCTGCCACAATGCTGGATCCTAAAGCCACTGCGCCGGCCATGGATCGAACACATGCTGCTGCAGAGACAACACTGGATCCCTAATCCACTGCACCACAGAGGGAACTCCCCTGCTATGTTTCTTTCTGTAATTTAATTTGGGTTCTTTCTCCCCTGAACTGCCAGTAGAAGCTGTAACGTGGAGACCCATGAGCTAAACTTTAGAAACATCTTGGCCTAAAAAAAGGCTCCTCTGAGCATTTCAAAAACAGTGCCATAGAAATTTGTCTGAGTCAGTGATGGTCACTCTTCTTGCCATGGTTTTGCTTGCTAACATTGAAAACAAACCAACCAACCAACCCCAAACCCAGAAGAGATATGTTTCCCATCAAAGCATCCCTCTGCTCATGTGCAGGGCAGGTAGGTTTGTTAAGAGGTTTTAGTGAAGTCTCTATCCACAGTTTTAAAACCGGAACACATGGAAACATTGGAAAAGCAAGGGATTTCACATAAAAATCTAGATTTTTGGCTTCTCTGCCAGCACTGGACAGGCATTCCTGCAAGGCAATGAGAGGCTGACCAGAAAAGCAGCTGCCTTTTTGATGGAGCATGCACCCTCTAGCTTATTGTGCTCTGCAAACAATCCTCATGACCCTACCTCAAGGTCACCTGACTCACATTCACTGCCTGGCCGCTGCCAGTTTCACATTTCCGTCCATTGCTTCAATAGTGCAGTCATCAAAATTGGACTTAATTTCTAAAGATGGTCTGATGACCAAAGAATCAAAGAGAAGGAGCCCTTTTGGTGAGGAATGCTGACAGGAAAATGGCACCTGCTAAATGGCATTGCCCAACTAGCCCATCTATTTTGAGTGCTTGAGTGGTCAGTCTGATCCTTTGTCCATATTGAGTTGTGGACAATTTTACACTCAGCCAGCCTGTAGTAGTGGTCTGTGATAGCTAGTGCTTGCCATGGCTATAGGCACAATTCTAAGATGACTCCAATGACCCACACCCTTGCATGACCCCTCCTCTTGAGTGTAATCTGCTTCTGACCAAAAGAATATGGCAAACCTGGTGGGATAGCATTCTTGTGATTGTGCTCCACATATGGCAAAGAGAGAGGGAGTCTGCAGATGTAATTAAGGTCTTACGTTAACCACAAGGGAGAGTAACTTGATTAATTCAAAAGGGAGTGAGAGCCTGATTAGATCAGGCAAGCCTTTTAAAAGAGGGCCTGTGTGAGAGGATTGATGAAAAGATGCTCTCAGAGTTCCCTGGTGGCTCAGTGGGTTAAGGACCCAGTGCTGTGGCGAGGGTTCAATCCCTGGCCTTGATGCTGTGAGTGGGAAACTCCACCTCCCCCCACCCCAAAAAAAGGAAAGAAAAGATGCTCTTTTACTGGCCTTGAAGAAGCAAGTAGACATGAGTTTTACAGTTGTAAGGAAGCGGATGCTGCCAACTATTGAGCTTGGAACGGGTCTCTGAACTTCAAATGAGAACTCAGACCTAGCTGATGCCTAGAATGCAGCCTTGGGCATCCGAAACAGAGAAGCAAGTAAGCAACACAAGGATCCCTGACCCATGGAAACACTGAGATAATGAACTGTGAGAAAACAATATACAGAAACATCAAGCCGACACGCCACCTACCATCACTAGTTGTAACAATTAGAGTCGCTTCTGTCTTTCAAGGGCCCACTGTGTGCCAGGCAATAAGCTGTGCACTGATCTATGCTGTCTTAGTTTTAATGCAGACACACGGAAGAGCTTTATATTCTTTACATTTATCTCAATAGGATACATTCATTTAAAAAAAACAACCTACAAACAGATTGGCGAATATAAAAGAGAAAACGACATAGATTCCTTTCAGCAGTTTCAAAGCATGTGTCTTATATCAAATATCCTTTCCTTTCCTATAGCATGCATCCTAATTCCAGCTTTTCTTTAATACATGAAAATTAAATTAGAGTGCCTTTGTACATTTGAAGGGCTGTGCTCGGCTAAATGACAGCTGGTTAGAAAAAGGAAGGATCAAGGCAAGAATTCGGGCTGCCCAGTTCTGTGCATATGAGTACAAGCAGACATGCACTCTAAGTCACCAAGGAGGCAAGGCTGACAATTAGCATTAAAAAGGATGCAGACATTCCCCTGGGAAATAAACGGGGATATGTTCTTAATAAAGGGGCAGGAAGAAGAGAGAGTGAAGAAATCGTGCAGACAGGGTACCTTTGATGGGAGAAGATGAGAAAATCATAAGATCCTAGTATTAGATGACCATGATGACAACACAAGGAAATTTTAACCCGTCAGTTTAGGAAAAAAATCCCTCTAGACATGGCTGTGTGATCAATTTGCAGTATATTTTTATTGCCATCCTTTATCTACTGGCTTGAGAACTCTGAGCAAATGCACTTACTTGCTTGGAACTTGGTGCTATTGTTTGTGCTTCGAATCAGCTGAAAGGCCTTTTGAAATCCCACGGCGTGCTGCGTGGGGCTGTCCAACGACTTAACGCTGCTTACGAAGCTGGACATTTTCCTTTTTGTCTCACTGGTGGCTGGAGACAGGAACGTCTTATAGCACTGGTCGAGCGAGCAAGTCCTGACGGTGTCTGCCACCGTCAACACAGAGATCTGCAGGAAAAACAAACAAACAAAAACAACTTCTTAGTCTGCCGGGGAAAAGTTTTTGACATTTTGGAAAAGTGAGCCCGAAGAGTGAGACGTCCTCCAGAACAGTTTTGGGGTGTTTAAAATAAATGCCTGGAGGAGTTCCCGTCGTGGAACGAATCCGACTAGGAACCATGAGGGTGCGGGTTCGATCCCTGGACTTGCTCAGTGGGTTGAGGATCCGGCGTTGCCGTGAGCTGTGGTGTAGGTTGCAGACGCGGCTCGGATCCCGCGTTGCTGTGGCTCTGGTGTAGGCTGGTGTCAACAGCTCCGATTGGACCCCTAGCCTGGGAACCTCCATATGCTGCAGGAGCAGCCCTAGAAAAGGCAAAAAAATAAAACAACAAAAAAATAAATAAATGCTTGGAGACACTGATGTATCAAATTTGAAGAGGATTAGTTAAGTATCTGTTTAGGACAGGGAACTTGAGTTCGGTTTTTGTTCCAAGATGAAGTCAGCAATACCGGTGTTGCTCTAGCACATTAAAAACAGTGTTTCACGTGGAGAAAACTCTTGGCAAGTACTCTCTTGATTTTTCAGCTGGAGGTGGGGGTAAGGGTAAGAGGCACAGAGTGTGTGTTTTAAGCAGCAAGATGAGTGAGTAAAACCTTAGTGCTGGAAAAGTCAAAATGATGAAGCAGAAAATGTCCACAGGTAATAGATTATCATTAGCTGTAAGCATGCCTATCTCTGTGGTGTCACAGAGATTAGTAAGGCTCTAGTAGCCTTCTTTTCTCCCTTACTTCTCATCAATCTTGAGATAAAGTCCAGGCATCCATCAGCATCTAAGCCCTCGCCCTGTTCCTCCCTCAGTATAACATCCAGGGTGAAAGTCATAGCTAATTAGAAGTCTTAACAGGAAGTCTAAGACTCATTTTGGTGGGGATGGTTTCAAAAAGAGATTGGAACCAGTGTTGGCAGCTGCTTCCTCAAATACTAGAATAAAAACCAAACCACTCTCTTTTCCCAAAGTCATCTTTAATGGTGGATTTGAAAATACATATCAAGGAGTTCCCGTCAGTGCCTCAGCGGTAACAAACCCTACTAGTATCCATGAGGACACAGGTTTGATCCCTGGCCTTGCTCAGCAAGTTAAGGATCATGCATTGCTGTGAGCCTTTGTGTAGGTCACAAATGGGGCTTCTGGTGTTGCTGTGGCTGTGGTGTAGGCTGGCAGCTACAGATCCCTTAGCCTGGGATCATACTTGTGCTGTAGGTGCTGCCCTAAAAAAAGACAAAAAAACCAAAAACCAACCAACCAACAAAATCGAAAACAGAAAGTACCTTGAAAAAGATCGGGGGCGGGGGGGGGGGGTGCGGAGAAGGTGGGCTGTCACTAGAGTCATGGTTACCTTATCGTGTTCATCAATGGCGCTGAGGATGACCTGGGCAGCATCCTTGGCGATCTGCAGCTGGGTGTCGGTGACAGACGCTCCGTGGTCCAGGATGACTACTATGTGCTTTGACTGTGGCCGGACTGTAGAAACGTAGATAGGTCTAGAAGGAGAAGAAGCTTTTTGGGGTCAGTCCTGGTTTAGATTAAAGGCCTCAACACAGCGGTGAGCGCTACCCAAGGGCAGGCACGCTGGTCTCCATGGGTGGGGGTGGCACAAGGATGGAGAGACCAGAACGGCAGGAGAAACTGCATTGCAACAACAACACTTCTGGACAACTGCGTGTGTGTGTGTGTGTGTGTGTGTGTGTGTGTGTACGCAGAAGAGGGATCGGTAACTTTTTTCTTCCAAAGATTAAAGGTACTGGGAGAAGGTTTTAAGAAGCAAACTGTCTGGAAGGCTGGTTTTTGTCAGCACCTCCGAAAGTCCACCCTCAGCGCTGAGGGGGGTGATGCTGCAGATGGGTACCCAAACATCCTGCTACAGGAACTGCCAGGGGTGGCCCCACTGGCGGCAGAGAGGGCATAGCATGGAGAAAAAAGTCCCCAGGCCAGGGTTGGGCCCTCCCCAGCCGATTTCGAGGGGGCGTGGCTAAAACAGAGCCAGCCAATCATCTGTGCGCACACTGCAGCTCTAAACAGCAGGTTTGGTTTCTCTCTCCCCAGACAAAGGCCACTGCAGCGAGGGCCCTTTTCCTTTTTGTCCTGAAGCAATTTACACAGGTCAGCCACCAAAAGGCCCCTTATCTGAGCATTTAAAATTGTGCCATCAAATTGGTCCAAGCCTGTGATAGCCACTCTTCTTGCCAGGTTTTTGTTTGCCCACATTGAGGAAAGGGGGCGGGGGGGGGGGGGAAGGGGGTTCTGCAGAGGAGAAATGCCTCCCTTCAAAGCCGCCTTCTTTGGGCTTGTGTGCAGTGCGGGCAGGTTTGTGAGAAGAGGTTTAATGAGGTCTCTATTCACAGTTTTAAAGCTGGAACAAATTAGAGGGAGCTTAAGAGAGCAAATCAGCCTCGGGAGAATTCTCTCCTTTATTGATACCCTTAAAACACTAGATTTAACTGTGAAATGTTAGATGCCAGTTGAGTCACAAAAGCCTGGGCACAAATGAAGAAATATAGGCGAGGTACTAAAAAATCTCAAAATCAGGTCAAGCTGACACTAATTGTTCTCAAGCCAAAAGTCCTACATTAATTCTAAAGTACTACGTTATTTTCACGAGTCCATACCGCCCAGCCAAGTAGGGAAATGGGATAAAAAGAATCCAGGAGAGATGGCTACAGAAAAGTAAAAAAGTAGGTTCTCAAGTGAGGTGAGTAGATTTTTTTTTTTTTGGACATACCTCCTTCTTTCCAACTCACATGAATGAAAAACAGAATATATGTTCACATTGTCACAATAAATTGTTACGCTGCTTCAGTAGGCTACATAAATAGCAGCCTTAACTGGAAAATCTGGGAAGCAGTCCTCATAATGTGATGGGCTCCTTTCTGGTGTGCTCTGGGAACCCACTCCACGTCAAAGGATGGAGAGAACTTGTAAAGGGCTCGGAGGAGAGCAGGACAGATACAGAGATGACAAGAGCAATCTATGAGGAGAGGAACTCAGATCACTGAGCCAAGGGAACAGAGGCTTGAAGACTGATTTAATGCATATTTAGGGCAGAGATGCATGAAACCTTCTGAGTGTAGGTGGATGGTCACGTGTGACAAGGTGATGCTTTTCCTTTTGGCCCATCCCTCACAGGCAATTCATTAAAAGCAGAATGCCACCTAATTGCTCTTCTTAGAAGTAAATGAGAATTAGATGGTTTCTGGTGTCTTTGGCCTCTCGGAGAGTTAAGGCAGACCAGAAGCCAAAAGGTCACAGATTCTGGTACCATCTCCAAGACTGCCAAGTATGGAACTATACAAATACAGCAAATGTCTTTCTAGGAAAAGTATAGAAGATGTTTTTCCTTGGGGACCATTTTAGATACCTTTTTTTCTCCTCTTCCAGTTGTATTGAGATGTAATTGATATACAGCTCTGTGTAAGTTTAAGGTGTGTAGCAGCGTGGTTTGACTTACATACATCATGAAGTGATTATCACAATAAAATTAGTGAAGAGATATGACTTAAAGATGGAGAGAAGCTAAAACGGCAGTTAAGTTAGACTCAAAAAAAAAAAAAAAAAATGGCATGAAGGAGTTCCCGTCATGGCGCAGTGGAAACAAATCCGACTAGGAACCATGAGGTTGTGGGTTCGATCCCTGGCCTTGCTCAGTGGGTTAAGGATCTGGTGTAGGTTGAAGAGGTGGCTCGGATCTGGTGTTGCCGTAGATGTGGTATGGGCTGGCAGCTACAGCTCTGATTAGACCCCTAGCCTGGGTACCTCCGTATGCTGCGGGTGCAGCCTAAAAGGACAAAAGATTAAAAAAAAAAAAAGGCATGAAAAAAGGGCATCTTGCGCTAGTTCCAGCAGTTGTGGCATCAGACATCTGCAAAAGGAAAACTGCAGGGATTCAAAAGTATTTTGGCCTAAAGGGTTCTGTAAATTGCTGAGTCTTGTCAGGCAAATCATCTCGTCATTACCGCCCTTCTGGCTCAGGGGTTAGCATCTTAAGTCATTTCCTGAGAAAAGCAGGATGTTAACGATCCTTAATCCTGTGTTTTCTGGACTGGCCAGAAAACTTTTGAGTAGCTGAGGCGTGCATGTAAATTTCAAAAGGATGGCTGAGCCCATTATCACAGAAAGGAAAGTGGAGAATCACAAACTCTGTTCTGAGATATGCTGTAAAGTCTCCTAGGCTAGGGCTGCACTTAAGAGAAAGGATTGTCATTTGTCTCTTAACAAAAGTGTCTGACTTTTTCAAAAGCAGACTGTTAAGTTGAACTGTTTGTCTCAAAACAGTGTAGAGGCTTCAAAATGTTTGATTTCTTTAGTAAATACCTCGTTTTACTTGGCTTGTTAGATAGTTCTGGAAAAGCTCAGGGCTTCATCATTTGCCCTTTCCCAGCTTTTCCACACCCACATATGTGAAGTAGTGAAATCATTTCAGAACGAGTTTCTGAAACCAGAGTTTGGAGGCAGAACCGTGTATGAATGAGGAGTCTATATTTTATACAGATTACTCTTACGCAGTAATTAAAACTTGGGCAAGCCAAGTCCACATACCTACTGCGATGCTCATAGCTGCCCTTACACCGGAACTTGTGTGCTGGGAAAACAGTGAAAATTCCTTCTTCCGAACTGAAATACTGCCACTTAATTCCAGGGTTGGATTTCAGGTTGTCTGCAAGAACTGGAGGAGGGGGGAGAAGAAATACAACCACCACATCCACAGGTGCACGCAGGCACTGCGCCTCAGGCATCTGTTTTGCATAAATGGTTTGGAGTATGAAGAAATCCCTCTAGATATGAGGCTATAAATTTTCTACTAAACATTTTCTTTCTATCCCTTAAAAAAATACCCCATGAATAGCAAAGGCAATGAATGTTTCAGTCAAGGGGAACAATTACTCTTAGCACTGTATGGTGACACTATAGATCCTGGATTATTTTTCCAGCATGAATGATTCATTTGCATTAATCTCTCTCCTCACTGGGCTGGTCCCTGTTGGGCCAGTGTGTACTTGCTGGCTTGGGGTATGTTCTCTAACTGGGGAAATCAGTGATATTAATAGGCTCGTCTCCAGAGGGACTAGGCTTGTGGCCTTGACCTTGTTCGCTTCGTAATGAGGGAAACAGCATCGATGGTACTTGAAAGGCCAGAATCATGATCAAATAGCTTACAGGATAATTCCAATGTGCCAGCACCAGAAGAGAGGCTCTTCATTACGTTATTTCATTTAATCCATAAAACAGCCCTTGGGCGAATGTGGTATTATACTGCTTACTTTGGAGATGAGAAAATAAACTGGGATTCAAATCTGGGTGTCCTGGCTCCCGGGGTTCTGTACAGCACGTGGAATGGCCTCCCTTCCTAAGTGTGACTGATCTGCAGCTGGAGAGGCAGCTATCTTTTTGTGTGCAACCCTTTTTGTGTGCACCTCTCCATGACGCCTTTCTATCCTCTCCTGCAATCAGAGTTCTCTCTCTTCTCTGACACCCTGTCCGTCCCACGCCAACTCACCTGTGTAATATACACTACATGTGTAGGGTACTGCTTTACATGCTGCGAGACATACAAAGATGAGCAGAAAACCAGCCCTCCTGTAATAAGCAATACACCAGAAGAACTATATAGAGGAAAATGGAGCAAAAAAAGAAAAGTATGAGGTGTATTTGACGAAAACTAAGCTCTGAATGTCACACGGCCATTCTTTAGTCTGGCTCAGCAAACTTCTGGAAAGGGTCAGGTAGTCAGTGACCTGGCTTTGCAGACCACGTGGCCTCTGTCCCGACTGTTAAACACTGGTTTGTGGTGCAAAAGCAGCCACAGACATCTCAAAGGACGTGTTCAAAGTATCCTTGCAAACATCCGTGGCAAGCCGGACTAGGTCAGTGGTCCTTCAATGACTCCAGATAAAATATACTACGTGGGGGGCCCAGGCACGCTCAGTGCCTCAGGCCTTTTGGCAGGTGCCCTGCCTGACACACACCAAGGAGCTAGAGCCCACGACGTGCACAAAAATCCTAGGTGTAAACAGTGACTCTCCCCAGGTTCCAGATGAGGAAACAGGCTGAGAGAGGCTTGCGGATGTGCTTGAGGTTTCAGAGTAGATGAGAGGGGAGTCGAGCTAGTGTAGGACCAGGACGCCCGGCCCCTCTCCACTGTGCCAGGCGACCGGATCGAGGTCACTACCTGGACTCAGCTGACCAGCCTCTTTCTGGAGCCCTATGTCTGGCGTGAGTGCAGGTAACCACGGAAGAGGTTATCTCTCCACCTCGTCTCCCGGGGGTCTGAGCATTAACCTTGATCTCATGTTAGCTCTTCTCCAGGCAGCCCAGCCAACCCCGCCATAAAAAGGCAAACACTGCCTTTGGAAGTAAAGGAAAGCTCGGTGACCTCATTTCAAAGTAACATCTGTAACAATAAACAGGCTACAGGGAGACTATTAAAAGGGAAGCCAATGAGAGCACGCATGTTTTAAACATAAATCAGAATTCACACAGTGCATGATACATGTAGCCTTACCACAAAACATCATTCTGGTTCCTTATAAGCATTCCAAGCACTAGAGCCTAAGCACCGGGCTAGGTTCCTTCAACCCTCCTGCTGAGAATTCCTTTGGTATCTGATTAAATTTCATCTGCTCTTCAGCACTAGCGGAAGAGGACAGCTATGATGGTAACGAGGATCCCAGGGCCCAGAAGCAATCAATCTGTCATTATGGTGTGCACCCCAGGGGGGCCCTTGCCTGACCTGGAGGTGGATGGCAGCAGCCCTGTTATCTATGTGGGCAACCCAGAGGTGGCTTCCCCCATTCATAGGAGTCAGAAAGGCGGTCCGAGCACGGGATAACTCGGGCTGGGGTCCTGCACACGCGCCCTTTCCTCAGAAATGCGGGAAGCCCTCCCGGAAAGAGAGCTGGACAGAAGCCCAACCTGTCGGACCACAATGCGCAACACCAGGCTTTAAGTTATCAGTGGGCGGGGTGTGTATCTGTCTAAACTGCTCTGCACACCTACCTCGAACAGACACATGTGAAGGGTGCATTTGATGGCTTTTCCTCACGGATGCTTAACCCGCGAGACAGAGGTTATGACACTTCTCCGGCATTTTACCTCTTGCCGCTTTCTAGTTAGAAGTATTGTCCTTACCGGTAACTTTTCGAACCACCATCCTTAGATTCAAAGATCCTGGACAGTGAGAGCTATATCGAAGCCATTTCAATACCCCTGAAGCAGAGATACCCAGTGTTTTTTTTTTTTTTTTTTTTGGCCATGCTTGGGACGTAAGGAAGTTCCTGGACCACAGCAGTAACCAGAGCCAGCGACAAGCCAGGTCCTTAAGCCATTGCACAGCCAGGGAAATCTGTGATTCCCAGATCTTTTCACATCGGGATGTGCACATTCTCTATGATTCCTGCAGCACACAGGCTGGGAAGATCTATGCGGAAGTACTCCTTGTTGAACGTTTTGATATTTTTGTTCAGTAACTTCTAAAATCTAACTTTCCTCTAATGCCAAATCTAAGGAAACATAAATATTATGATTAAATCAATATAGAGCAAGAAATGTTAAACTCCCTTCTCCCAACACCACTGCCAATGCAACCATTACAAAAATAGGAAACGGAGAGAGAAAAAGCCTGCTTGTCTGATGATTTCATGGGACTATGTATGTCAAAACAGATCCACTGTATTCTGCTACACATGTGAAATTTATTAATTGTTAATTAGACCCCACTGAAGCTGATTTGATAATAAAATTGTGAAAATTAAGCATCGAACAAACTAGATTTATATTTATGTTGATTTTTTTATAATGACTAAATTTGCTATTATACCCATTTTACAGATAAACAAAACTAGCTTGCTCAGAGCCATAAGGGCAGAGTCATTATTTGACCTAAGTGCCTGCCTCTGAAGTCCTGGCTCTTTGCAGAATCCTGCAGTACTTCTACATGTCAATAAGTGATACACGCTGAATGAATTAGCAATCAAGAGATAAAAAGCACCACTGAGTACTTCTTGAGAGGCAGAATAAATATATAAACATGTGGATGATTCTCAATCAAAATAATCAGTTGCTTTCATTTGTAAATAGACAGTTTAAATAAATAAAATTAATGAGACACTTGACAAAAAGGAATGATTTCAAAATAAGACATAAGGCTAACATGAACATTTAATCGTGTGAGAAAAAAACAAGCTTCTGAACTGCCACAGCTGGAACACACAAGCTGGGAGTCCAATGCCAGGGGCTTCACCATTGACCCACAGGCTGGTTTACCTGGAAAATGGCAGACACAAGCTACAGCTTAGAAGGTAGAGTTGATAGTAATTGCAGCCCTCAGGACTATGTGACATCAAACAAAAAACAGCATGTTGTAGATAATAAAAGGAGTTTGTATTTGACGAGAAATATAGGGCAAGAAACTCTTACTTTGTGTGTGCTCAGCAGTTTATAGAGATGTAAGCCTGATGTGTCTTTTTCTCTCAATGTTGGAACTAAGCAACCAGGAGTTCCCTGGTGGCTCAGGGGGTTAAGGACCTGGCATCGTCACTGCTGTGGCTCAGGTCACTACGGTGGCGCGGGTTCGACCCTGGCCTAGGAACTTCTGCATGTTGTGGGTGTGGCCAAAAGAATTGAGCAAGCATAAGAAAGCCCTTGGGACCTGAGCCCAGAGCTATGTTGCACTTCCTAGTTAATTCAAGTTGGCACTTAGGAACTAGAAGGGAGACCCCGATAAATAGAACGGACCAGGAATAAGAAGCCAGGGGGTTAATGTCCCATCTCTGGCTGGCACGCTGTCCGATCTTCAATTTACTTCTCTATACAGCATCCAAAGGCATCTTTCTGAAATGGAAATCAAATCCCACCACTGATTTGCTTTCAACTTTTCAAAGATCACCCACTTAACGATGCCTAGTTTTAAATGCAAACCGGATCAGGCCGGCACCATCTGGCCCCTTCCTACTCCCCAACCTCACCTTTCCCCTTTGCAATGCACTACATGGAACATTAAGAGCTACGTCTTTGAGTTTTGCAAATATGCCAATCTCTTTGCACCTGGTGATCCTTAGACCCAGAACAATTCTCAGAGAGCTTCTCTGAGCATGCTCAGTGTTTACCCCCCCTCACAACCCCTGGTATTTTCCTGCACAGCGAAAACTGGAAAGTTTGCTGTATTTGTTTTTGTAGCTATTTATTTCATGTCTCTCACGCAGAGGAGCGGTCAGTGCTGGTGGGAGGGCAGGAGCCAAGTCAATTTGGTTCATCACATTCCCAGAGCCTGGCACATGCCCAGTTTGTAGGACACCCCTGGTCAGTGTTTGCTGAGTGACCCCGTGAATGATGATCTTGGCCAAGGCTTTCTCTTCACCCCTGTCCCCGTGAGCATCACAGTCTCCTCACCTGAAAAGATTGGGACAAGATGTGCCCGGAGACCCTTTACAACCCAGAGACAGAGTTCCCGTTGTGGCCAAGCACTTTATGAACCCGGCTAGTGTCCATGAGGATGATGGTTCGATCCCTGGCCTCACTCCGTGGGTTAAGGATCTGGTGTTACCATGAGCTGTGGTGTAAGTCACAAATGTGGCTCAGATCTGGCCTTGCTATGGCTGTGGTGTAGGCCAGCAGCTGGAGCTCACATTCAACCCCTAGCCTGGGAACCTCCATATGCTGCAGGTGCAGCCCTACCAAGACAAAAAAGACACCCAGAAAAAAGGGGTACGAGGGTAAAGAATGGAGGCCAATAGGAAGGAAGTAGGTGGATTTACACTTAGAGTTTTCATCAGCTTTGTGAAAGGAAAAAAGGACATACCTTCTCACTTCCTCTTGGCTCAGAGGCTTGTAGGTCAATCCTATGAGATTATTAATGGCGATTCAAGACTTTTCGAGAGTCCAAATGAAGAAACATTTAAATGAAAATGGTGAAGAACACTTCATTTGGCCTTCAAAGAATGAGGAGCTCCCTGTGATGCTCCTGGTTCTTGAAAGGGAAGCTCTATCCATTTCAGCTCCTTCAACAATCCTACGCTTCCTGTGCTAATTATGAGACCAACAATTCTGCCTACCCACTGGCTTATTTTCCCCTTGACAAACTGTTATCAGATAAGCAGCTGAAAGGCTCTGCCTTTCCTCTTTCCAGGCACTCCTGAATTCCTGTCTATTGACTCTCAAGATCTGCCTGCCCACAGTGTCCTGAACTGTCTGTGGCTAATTGTAACAAATGGGCCCCAGATTCCACGGTCCCCACATAGTTTCCTTCCAATTTTATCATCTACGTCTGACGGGTTCTTAGGTCTCTCCAGTCAAAACCAGACCAAGCCTGTTCCCAAACTCCTTGCCTGCCTTGTTTTCATGCTTCAAGCACCGGGCCAATGAGGAAGAGACGGATTACAAACCGCTTGTAGTTGGGTTGTGATAGTAACGTTTCTCAATAATGTTATCCAGCAGAGGTAGGGAGGGAAAAAAGGAAAATCTACTGCAGTGAAAGCTTGGGCTCTCACTTCGAGGAACTCTGCACGTTCTGACGCCCGGTCCAACACTGCTTAGCAAAACGCACCAGAGCTGCCTGCCTTGCACAGCCGGCCAAATGTAAAATGCAAGAGCTGTCCTAAATACACAGGAGTTGCAGACACACAAAAACACACATACTTCCCCGACAGCCCAGAAATTACACAGCACCTTTCAGCAATATCCTGTGTAATAGCAATCTTGGGGAAGGAAATAAACATACATCTTGAGGACTCCAAACAAAATTTCTGGCGTTATACCCCATCACACCTTTCTAATTCCTACTCCTCACTCACATCCTGAGTATCGCTTTACCCTGCATTTGGAGGGGCCGTATTTCATGCACCTCCAGATAGTATTTATGCTGTTCCAGAAGGTGTAAGCGTATTGAGTGCTTGAACATGTACCAGGCGCTTGGGCTATGTCTTTTTTTTTTTTCCGTATTACCTAAGTTAATTCCTATAACAACCCCATGAGGTCAGTTTTATTATTTAGGAAACCAAGGCATATAGAAGTTAATGTTCCCTAGCTAGCAAGAGCCAGAATGTGGAGGTTTACCAAAGAGATGCTATCATTCTTGTTTTGTAACTAAGGATATTCTGGCTCAGCGTGAAGAGGGACTTAAGCTTTGAGCCTGGAATGGGATCCAGGCCACGGAGCCCTCTGATTCTTCTGCTACACTGATGTTAGCTAAAGCCCACTGCCAAAGTTAGAGTCATAGCAGCTGACCCAGCCATCTCACTGCATTTACTTCAGTCTAAATACGAAGGAGAGGCCATCCACAAATCTCTGATTCTGTTCCAAGTTCACAGCTCGTCGTGTCCATTCTAAGCTAACTATACAATGTCAAATAACCCATCCGCTCTGTCCTTCATTCTGCTGACACAGCCTGGTCATGGGCTCAGACACCCCAGAATAAATTTCTGAGGCCATCTGAAATCAGCACAGCATCTACTGCTTTGCCCTCTCCTTTGGGCAGACCATTCCCAGAGGATCCAAAGGTCAAGGTTGTTTCCACACAGTCCCAGAAGGAAAAAGAGAAAATGAAGAGATGGAGTTGTCAGGACTGGCCAATCAGCTTTTGAAACCTACAGGTTCCCAAGCTTCACCAAGCCCTCATCCTGACTCCCTAGGTCTGGGTTGGGGGCCAAAGAATAGGTTTTTATTTTATCCTTGGCTGTGCCTGCATCAAGTGGAAGTTCCTGGGCCAGGGATCAAACCTGCACCACAGCAGTGATCTGGGCTGTTGTAGTGACAACCCCTAACCCACTGTGCCACAAGGGAACTCCAAGAATGGGTATTTTTGACCTATTAATTCAGGTGACTTTGATGATCAGCCAGGTTTGGGACAACTAGACCGAGACATTAAACTCCACTGTCCTGACCATTGTGCCTTAGCTTCTCTTGCTTTTTAAACTCTCTGTCTTCAGCGTATAAATATCTTTAAATTGTCCTAACTTAAGAAACTATGATCAGCAGAGTTAACAGTAAAACCCTCCCCACTGTGCAATCCGAAATCAGCACAGGGTCTACTGCTAGTTATCAGTGACCTTACACCTTTTCTCTGCCAAGCAACTTGGAAGGGTGGTCTGCCTGGAGTCTCTGCTTCCCCCCATCCCATTCACCACGCATTTAACCTCTGCTCACACCCCGGCCCCCCTTCAGTGCCTCCTCCTGCTTCTGGATGAGCAAGTCCACCCCCAGGCTTCTCTTCTCCTGGGTGAACTGCCCTTCCGTTCATTCCCCACAAAGGGCTCGTGCCTGCCCTCCCTAAAGTCTGGCAGCTGGTTGACTTCAAGCTTTAAAAAACAAAACAAAACAAAGCCCTCAGATTGATACACAAAGCCCATGAAAATCTGATTTAGTGCTATGTTCATTTTCTATTAGTTATTCCCTCTTACCCAGTAATCTGTTCTGGCTGCATTTTTTTTTTCTCTTTCCTCTTTCCCTTTCCTCTCCCTCCCTTCCTTCCTTTTTTCCCTTCCTTCCCTCCTCCCTTTATTTTCTTTCTTTCACAGACTCTGCAATGGCAAATGTGTTTGTCACAAGCACATCACCTGGATAATACCTACTGTGTTTTAAGGCTCAACGCAGGCTCAAGGTCAGGGTCAGCTGGCTCGGGTTTACCCTTATCACGACCTTTTATCACACTCAGGCTCACCTTATCATTCAGCACTTATCATTACCGAGCAAAACAGCCACTTGCCTGTTGATCTCCCTTCTCCTTCCTAGTGTCCCCAACACGCAGAGGACTAGGTTGTGAACTCTCTGAGGGGAGGAATTCCGGCCTCATCACCCCGGGGTCTGCCACAGCAACTACCAGGAAGCTGTCACCTAAGAGAGCCTTGCAGTGAGGGAGAGAGATGGAGGAGTCAGGCTTGGTTCTGGTGTCCGGCTTTGGTACCGAGCAAAATGAAGCTGCTGCTAACTGACATATGGGCCACGGGCAGGAGGAGGAGGTCTGGGTGGGAAGAAAGAAGAATGTAGGTTTGGTCTTTGATATAAAGGGTCTGAAACATCAGCAGGCAGAATACGGTCAGTGATGGGGAGACGTCTCTTTTTGTTCAGATGTCTATTGTAAGGAGCCCATTGCACTGGGACACATACTTTTAGTCACATCAATAGCAACACTTTGTTGTTTGGCTTTAGGGAGCTCAGTTTAACTTCTCTGGGTCTGTTTCTCCTCTATAATACTGAGTGACTATTTTTCCTTGGTATCCATGGTAAGAATAAGACAAAAGTATAAAATGGTTTTGCAGGAACCAAGAAGCAGTGGATGGATTTTCTTCTGTGTATTGCATGTCTGACATCACCATAGTCACTGTCACACAAATAATACCATTCCTCTGGTTAGTCTGTCTCTACAGACCTGAGACCTGAGTTGATATTAAGCGAAGCTAAGGAAACCGGTGCTGACTCACAGCACATCACAAATACATTCTTTTCTTCACTAAGGTCCTTTCAAGAGTCTTGATTACTCCATTATAAAGATGAGACAACAAAAGGGAGTTCCCTGGTGGCTGAGTGGGTTAAGGACCTAGTGTTGTCAGTGCTGTGGCTTGACTTGTAGCTGTGGTACAGGTTTGAGCCCTGGCCCAGGAACGTTCACATGCTGTGGTGTGGCGAGGAAAAAAAAAAAAAAAAAAAAAAGGAGAGAGAGAGAGACACACAACAAAAATACAAAGAAAATCCTAGTTCTATCCATTCATTTACTCATTCAATAAGCATTTATTGTGTACCTGCTATAGGCAAGGCCCTGGATTGAGCATTTGATATACAAAAAAATAAAAGGAGCATGATACAGATGTCCAACACAGTTAAAATCCTCTCAAAAGAATGTACAAGAATGTATGGAACTATCTCAGAAAACCAAATACAGAACTACCATATGATCTAGCAATTCCACTCCTGGGCATATTTCTGGACAAAACGTTCATTGAAAAAGATACATGCAACCCACGTGTTCATCGCAGCACCATTCATAATAGCCAAGACATGGAAACAGCCTAAATGTCAGTCAACAGATGAATAGATTAAGAAGATGTGGTACATATATATGATGGGATACTACTCAGCCATAAAAAAGAATGACGTAATGCCATTTGCAGCAACAAGGGTGGAACTAGAGACTCATACTGAGTGAATTAAGTCAGAAAGAGAAAGACACCATATGATATCACTTATACGTGGAGTCTAAAATATGGCACGAATGATCTATCTACAAAACAGAAACAGACCATGGACGTGGAGGACAGACTTGTGTTTGCCAAAGTCTGGGGGGGGGGGAGTGGGATGGATTTGGAGTTTGGGGTTAGGAGATGCAAACTATGGCATTTGGAGTGGATAAGCAATGAAATCCTACTGTACAGCACAGGGAACTATATCTAGTCACTTGTGATGGAGCACGATGGAGGATAATGTGAGGAAAAGAATGTATATATATGTGTGACGGGATCACTTTGCTGTATAGCAGGAATTGACAGAACATTGTAAATCAACTATAATAAAAAAATAAAAATTAGGATTTCCTGTCGTGGCTCAGTGGTTAACAAATCTGACTAGGAACCATGAGGTTAAGGGTTTGATTCCTGGTCTTGCTCAGTGGGTTAAGGATCCGGCATTGCTGTGAGCAGTGGTGTAGGTCGCAGATGGGACTCAGACCCCATGTTGCTGTGACTCTGGTGTAGGCTGGCAGCCACAGCTCCAATTAGATGCCTAGCCTGGAAACCTCTATATGCCATGAGTGCAGCCTAGAAAAAAGACAAAAAAAAAAAAAAAAAAAAAAAAAAAAAAGAAGAATATGCAAGAGTAAGATAATAAAGAACTATAGCTGCGCTGACACACTCTGAAGGGTCCCCTCAGCTCCAAGCTCTTCTGGGGGTGGCTGAGGGTTCTGCTGAGGCTGTACCTCACCCATCTTCTCTTCCTGCTCAATCTTGCTTCCTTCCCTTTCTCCACAGGCTGCCCATCTCCACTTCAGGGTCTGCCTCCTGGTACACCCAACCTGCTACAACAGACAAGGAATTCGTACCTAGAGGGTCAGAGAAGATGACAAAGAAGTTGGGCTCTAAGGAATAAGAACCATGTTACCAGTCAGAGAAGGCAGGCATTGGACGCTAGGGTGACCCCATAACAAGAGCAAAGCACGAAGGAGTGATAAAAGCTGGGGATGGGAAGCAATGAAAGTGGTTTCCTGGGGATACAGCACAGAGGGCTTATGGAGGAGGAGAGGAGCAGAAGGTGAAACTAAAAGGGTTCCGCCTTTATCTCAGAGGTAAAAGGAAGCCATCAGAGGTTTTTGAGAAATGGAGTTATACAGCAGCAGCTACTTTCTTTTCTATTCTTTTTTTTTTTTTTTTTAAAGGGCCACACCTGCAGCACATGGAGGTTCCCAGGCCAGGGGGTTGAATCGGAGCTGTAGCCACTGGCCTACACCACAGCCACAGCAATGTGGGATCCAAGCCACGTCTGTGACCTACACCACATCTGACAGCAACACCAAATCCTGAACCTACTGAGTGAGGCCAGGGATTAAACCTGTGTCCTCATAGATACCAGTCAGATTCACTGCAACTGAGCAATGATGGGAACTCCTAGAGCAGCTATTTTCAAAATACCTGCAAGTTCAGGATGTAATGAAAATGAGAAAGAGTAGAAGAAGAAAAACCTTTTGGGAAGTTTCTCCATTCATTTATCTTCTTGAAAAGCAATGAAGACTTAAGTTTACGGCACTGGAGTGAAGAAATAAAGGGGATTCAAGATACTCTAAGCCAAGTTTCCCCTTCAATGAAAAGGATAACAAGACCTATGATACAAGGGGGTACGATGAGCAGGAAGAGGGACATGCAGGTAGATGCCTAGCGAGGTGTCTCGTAAATTATAAATACTTAACATATATCTGATCGCTCATGTTCTCTTATGGTCAAAACTGTTAAAACCTGAAGTATGGGGTAGAAAAAGGCAAGACAGAATTCCTCATTTAGTAAAGAGAAGGATACCAATGATACCCTCCAGATTGCTCTCGTTTGTTTGTTGAATTTTGGAGGTAGCTACAGGATAGTCATAGAGGAGTTCCCGTCATAGTGCAGTGGTTAACGAATCCGACTAGGAACCATAAGGTTTCAGGTTCGATCCCTGGCTTCGCTCAGTGGGTTAAGGATCCAACATTGCTGTGAGCTGTGGTGTAGGATGAAGACGCGGCTCGGATCCCACGTTGCTGTGGCTCTGGCGTAGGCTGGCAGCTACAGCTCCAATTTGACCCCTAGCCTGGGAACCTCCATATGCCACAGGAGCAGCCCTAGAAAAGGCAAAAAAAAAAAAAAAGGATAATAGAGAGCTATTGGTGACTCAATAAACTACCCCAGAAACAGGTCAGGGCTGGAGACAGAGATCCAGAATAGAGCAGCATGTGCGTGGAGCTGGGGGGCTCCTGAACTTGAGAACATTCAGGGAGGTAACACTTTGCAAGTGGAGGGAGGTGGTGAAGAGAGGACAGGTGGGGACATCTACCTTAGGGAAAAGGAGCTCCAGAAGAACGATGAAAAAGCACAGGGAAGAGAAGTCAGGGGATAAAGGCACAGAACCATGGTATAGAACCTAGAAAAAAATATGATCGAGTTTTGGAAAAGCAGCCTACATATCCATCGCTACACAGCCGTCAAGTGAAACTGTGGAGAGTCCCTTGAAATTCTCCAGGGGAGCAATGATACAGTGAAAAGCTGGGACAATCTAAATACCGAACTGGAGCAAAAGGGTTCATTCAACCAGGTCACACAATCATTACTGCAGTGATCTCTAAGTATATTTAGGCAGATACAAAAGAATGTTACAAAAATGTCTGCTAAGGAAAAAACAAATCCCAAACCAGGCTACATCCATTACGATTCCTCGTAGGCATTTTGGAGAAAGTACGTGTGTGTGTGTATATATGAGAATATAGGTAGCTAATCTGCTAAATTTAGTGTAAGAGGGTTGTTGTGAGAAATTACAATACTGGACTTTGAAGTAGCTCTCAGGATTGGAACAGAGCTTGAAGGGGAATCCGGGAGAAGAAGCGGACCCTCTGTTTATCTGTGTATTTAGTCTTGTGTATAAACATATATACCCCCAGTCATGAATGTGAAAAGAATCATATAACCTCAAGAATCAAGATTTCTAGGAGCTCCCCTTGTGGCAAGTGGGTTAAGAATTTGAACTAATATCCACGAGGATGCGGGTTTGATCCTTGGCTCTGCTCCATGGGTTAAGGATCCGGCATTGCCGTGAGCTGTGGTGTAGGTCAAAGACGTGGTTCGGATCTGTCATTGAGTGGCAGATGTAGCTCCGATTCAACCACTAGCCTGGGAACTTCCATTTGCCGCAGGTGCAGCCCTAAAAAACCAATAAACCAAACCAAACCAAACAAAAAAAGGACTCAAGATTTCTAAGTGACAGAATAATTTGGAGCTGTTATGGGAGTTCCCATCATGGCTCTGTGCAAAGGAATCTGACTGGCACCCATGAACATGAAGGTTCGATCCCTGGCCTTGCTCAGTGGGTTAAGGATCCAGAGTTGCTCTGAGCTGTAGTGTAGGTTGCAGATGTGGCTCAGATCCTGTGTTGCTATGGCTGTGGCATAGGCCAGTGGCTGTAGTTCTGATTTGACCCCTAGCCTGGGAATGTCCATATGCCTCAGGTGTGGTTCTAAAAAGACTGGGAAAAAAAAAGAAGTGGTACACAAATAATTACTGCATCTTTTGAGACTAATGCTCATGAAACCAGGGTTACTAGGGATAAAAAGCTACCCCTAGAAAGTCCTGATTTCTGGATTTTTATTCTTTTAGGTTTTTAGATAGAACGTAGCTTTACGCTGCATTGGTACTAGCATTTTAACAGATCATTTTCAAGGTGTTTTAAAGAAAAGGAAAAAATGCAGCACGTATCCCATCTCTGTCATTCACAGAAGGAAGTGATGAAGCCATTGAAATCAGCACAGTCCACAGGCTGTGCCCACCTGTACCTCCTGCAGCATTTACTGCTGTAACGTGACTTACAAACAGCCCTTTCACCCCGTGAATCCCATTTCTCAATGAAGACGGCAACTCAAGATGGAAGTTTGCAACTTCAAATGCTCTTTAAATCAAACACAATAAAGTCCAGACGCTTTTTCTTTTGGCGAGAACGACTAACTTCCACTTCGACTCTCACCTCAAATGCATAACTCAAGAGAGCACGAGGCAGCTTTCCTTGGACTCTTCAAATAAACTCTCTTTAGGGATCAGGCTACGGACAAGAAAATAGCTCAGCAGGCATTTTAAAAAAAAGAGAGAGAGAAAGTGAGAAACTAGGGATAAAAGCAGGAAGGACCCTGAGCAAAACATTACCCGCACCGTAATATAACACACACACTGTCAAACATTAGTTATTTGAATGGAATCAGGGACAAGGAGTCAATTTAGAGAGCTGAAATCTGGCGGGGGTGGTTTTAAGAAAAAGAATACACATGTGTGTTGGACGGTCGGACGCATGACCCAGTTTTGGATACATGAGGCTAAGAATGGTTTACAATTTATGTGAGTCTGTTTCCAGCTAGTCTGAGAGGCAATCTGAAACTGTGTTATCAATTAGGGACCCATTGATGGATTATATACAGTCTGAAAGAGCCTAGGGCTGGACATCTTACAGATGTAAATATCAGACATGCGATAGCCTCCGAAGCACATTAATTCTGCTCTGAAGAGGGGCATGCGCTGGGGAGGAGGAAAAGGGGGAGCTCTGAGGTCACCCTTCACCATCCACCACTCTTCTCATATTACAAATGACTGCTCAAGAATGTGGACTTTGGGATACAGCCACTGCCTGGTGGAATGTCACGAAACTTCAAATACAAGCAGGTCAGTTCTCAAATACCTGGATCCTGCCAAAAACTGCTTGTAAATCTAGCTGCGTCAACTGTGCCGAGAACAACTCTTGTTAGGAAGGACGTTGTGCTGGAGACAGGTTCTTGGAAACAGCAGAATTCAAGTTCTGATCTTGAACTACATATGTCCTCGCACGGACCATCCTCCTCCTGCCCACTTCTCGATTGACAAATAAAAACTGAAATAATATAGCGTTTTGTCAGGATCCTCAATTATTTGTGCAGCTGAGTTCTATTCTACGCTAAGGCCTCAGTCACAGAAGAGAATCAGCACAACTAATAGGTCTTCAGAGCTTTTGCTCCACCTGGCCTCACTCTCAACAGATGCCTTTCTTCCTCCCTCCCTCTCTCATTCTTGAATTTTTAGGGCTGCACCCGTGGCATATGGAGGTGCCCAGGCTAGAGGTCGAGTCAGAGCTATTGCTGCCAGGCTGTGCCAGAGCCCCAGCAATGCCAGATCTGAGCTGCATCTGCAACCGACACCACTGCTCACGGCAATTCCAGATCTTTAACCTGCTGAGCAGGGCCAGGGATTGAACCCGCAACCTCATGGTTCCTAGTTGGATTCGTTTCCACTGCGCCATGATGGGAACCCCCCAGTTTGCTTTCTAATTCTCAGAGAAAACAAAATCACTACAAAAGGCATACCCCCAAGTTCCCGGCACCACCTCGGTCATTATGGGCATCTCCACACACGTAGTCTTCTTCCTTCCTCTTCCCAAGAATGAATGCTCTGTGCTTCTCCATCATCTCCTTGGAATCCCACCAGCTCTTGCCTAACCAAGGAAAAGGATCTAACGACTGTCTCTTTTCCTCCTAACTTTACTGGATCATTCCCTTTGGCACAGGACCTTATGAAAATTTCTCTCAATTGAAAAATATTCTCCTGGAGTTATTGTCTTGGCTCAGTGGTTAACGAATCCGACGAGGAACCATGAGGTTGTGGGTTCGATCCCTGGCCTTGCTCAGTGGGTTAGGGATCTGGCGTTGCCATGAGCGTGGTGTAGGGTGCAGACATGGCTTGGATCCCGTGTTGCTGGGGCTGTGGTATAGGCCTGTGGCTACAGCTCCGATTCAACCCCTAGCCTGGGAACCTCCATGTGCTGCGGGTTCGGCCCTAAAAAGCAAGAAAAATTTAATAAATAAATAAATTCTCTTGACGCCACATGGGCCGCCAGCTTTCCTTTCACAAGACTCTGGAGTTCATGGACCTCTTGTCTCCACCTCCTTTCCTCCAGTTTTACGAGTGTGAACCAGTGAGGATCAGCCCTTCATTCTCTTCTACTGCTCCACCAAACAACCCTTGCCAAGTTCACCAACAGCCCCTGTATCGCTCAAGTTAGTGGTCAGTTCTCTTAGCCTGCATTTTACTGGGCCTACCTAGCCCTTAGCTCTTCCTTCTTGAAACACCTTCATCATTTAACTTCACAGACATGGAAGCCCTGGTTCTCCTTTGCTGCTTCCCCCTCATTTCAATGACTTCTACTGGTCACCGGCCCCAAGACTCAGTCCCTGGACCGCTTGTCTTTTGTACCCACAGTCACTTGCTATATGATTTTATCGTCTCCTGATTTCAGTATTACCTATACACGATGAATCTCAGGGATACATCTCCAGGGTGGCCCATTTCCCCAGACTCTAGACTTGTATATTCTGTGGTCTGTGAGACATTTTCATTTGGTAACTGACACACATCGCCAACTTAACTTTGCCAAAACTGAAATCTTGATTCTTTGCCTCCCACACAAACCTGCTCTTCCTCCAGTTCCCCATCACAGTAAATGGTGACTCTGCCCTTCTCGTTGATAAGGTCAAATATCGTGGACGTCCTTTCCGACTCTTATTCTCACCCACTCTGCTCCCTCCCTCCCATCCCCCATTCAATTCACCTGAAAATCCGACTGGTTCGGCCTTCAAAGTGTATTGAGAATCCAACCATGTCTCACCCCCCGAGAGTGTTACCAGACTATTAAGGCAACCATTACCTGCCACCTGAAGTTTGGAATAACCTCCTAAATGGTCTCTCTGCCTAGCTAGAGCCTGTTCTCACCACAACAGCCTGTAAGCCTTTGGACCCAAGTCACATCATATCATTTCTCTGCTGATCCTTTTCCTTCCTGCCCACTGCCCTGCTGCCACCCCCTTGGAACTTCTATCTCACTCAGAGCAAGAGGGAAGGCTCTTGGGAATCTGGCCCCCACCTAGCTCTCTGGCCTCATTTTCTTTTCCTTCCTTCCTTCCTTCCTTTCTTCTTTTTTAAAGGATTTTTATTTTTCCCATCATAGCTGGTGTACAGTGTTCTGTCAATTTGCTACTGTACAGCAAAGGGACCCAGTCACACATACATATACATGGCTTCATTTTCTTACATTCATCTTCTTCACTGAACCACAGTTGTTGGGGCCTTGCTGTGTGTGATCACACCATTTCCCCTACCCAAAGCCTTTCTTGGAATACACGTTCTCCATTTCTCCTTGTGGTTTGGAAAGCCACTTAGTCCGATCTCATGGGGGAGACCTTATTTAAAAGAGAAAGACTCCGCCTCTCTCGCATGGCATTGCCAAGTGTTCCCTGGGACACCAAGGGTTGTTTTTCCTCCATAACATTCACCATCATCTTGTTTAAGATCCCTGTGCCCTGGTTCCCAGTTATTTACAGCTGACCTACTACAAAGAAGCATGTTTATCATGTAGAAAGTACTTCATAGGTATTTGTTGAATGAATTTTTTTTCTCTTCCTCCCTCCCTTCGATTTTTACGACCACACCTGCAGCATATGGAGGTTCCTAAGCTATAGATGCCAATTGGAGCTATAGATGCCAGCCTACACCACAGTCACAGCAACACCAAAATCTTAACCCACTGAGCGAGGCCAGGGATGGAACCCTCATCCTCATGGGCACTAGTCGGGTTCACTAAGCCACAATGGGAATGCCTTCTTTCTTTCCTTCTTTCTTTTTTATGTTAGTCAATGAATTCTTGTTGTACTACTTCATTCCAGTTAGTGAGTAGGCAGTTACGACCTGGCAAAATGGCTCTTGTATTCACTGAGAAAAAGGGACAATGGCATGACTATTAATAATGGAGAAGGATCTCAACAATATGCTCATGATAAGAAACAATAAACAGATATCAAATAAAGCAATGAGAATGTAGCCCTCCCTGGCTGCAGCAGCTTCCAGATCCTTCATGGGATGGCCCACTGAAGAGTGGGGGTCCCGGCTCCCAAGTAGGCATCCGCCCCCCTCAGGCTGCCCCAGCCTACACGTAAATGTCTGGATGACACAGCCAGAGCTTCAACGAGAACCTCAGACTGAGACTCTACCATCAAAGATGTGTTGAGAAAGGTGTTGCCTACCAGAAAGGAGTAAAAATACATTAGAAAGTGGTCAATAATTCCTTCTTTTATTTTTCCCAATTCTAAACTCAAAGCATGCTTACCTTGAAAGTCAGAACATCAATAAAGTAAAAACACTCCATTCTTTCATCACTAAAAGATAACTATTAACATTTGTGTGTGAGCCCTTCTAGATCACATATATATGTTTTTCTTAAGAAAAATCTTTTATTAAATATTTCTTATTAATTCAAGTTGCCCATAAGTCAACATGTAGTATACAAATACAAATTTTACTTAGACAAAAAGTTGGATTACGATGTGTATTTCTAGGACACATTTAAATTGATTCTATTGAAAGGCTGCCTTTATTTCAACCTCAAGTCTTCAGACGCAGCTATATGTCTTGTGCTACTGAGCACAAGTGAGAGAAAAAGGGCAAACACTGAACCTGGGAACCTGAAGATTCAAGTTCCAGCTCTCTGTCCTGTTCCAGTTTTGGAATCTCCCGTAATTAATTTTCTCTGCCCATTCCATGGCCTTCTCAACTCTCTTCAATTATATTTTATGGAAAGTATTTGCATTGAGCTTTCTTTCTAGTAGTAAACACCCCTGCACCAGAAGGACTCCAGATTCTCTGACCAATTTTTTTTTTTTTTTAAATGACTGGATTCATTATATATTGGTCTAGATGATACGTGCCTGACAGACTTCGTTTGAATGATTTAGCTAGCAGTTATATTTTTATTATTGGTAAGCGATACAAAGCTTACAGTTCTTTCTTTCCAGACCTGATAGATAACCTGGTTTGGATAACTATAATTCTTTCCCTGGACCAATATTGGTTGGGGATCAAAAATAATAAATATTCTGGTCCTCTGGCTTCTCTCTTGGGTTTTACATGTCCCCAAGAGACCTGGAACTTGGAAATACAGTTTTTCATGTTTAAGGGTTAAGTCCTTTTTCTCTCTAGGAATGTCGGGCATCTTAGGCTCCTTCTGAGCCTCTGTCATTCCTTGGTAAAATCCTAGGACTGTGGCTGGTAAGTGATTACTAAAGTTACTTCCAGGAGTGCCCGCTGTGGCTCCATGGTAACGAACCTAACTGGTATCCATGAGGACATGGGTTCAATCCCTGGCCTTGCTCAGTGGGTCGAAGATCTGGCATTGCTGTGAGCTGTCGTATAGGTCACTGATGTGTCTTGGATCCTGCATTGCTACGGCTGTGGGGTAGGCTGGCAGCTGTAGCTTCTATTTGACCCCTAGCCTGGGAACCCTCCATATGCCATGGGGTGCGGCCCTAAAAAACAAACAAACAAACAAACAAACAAACAAATAAAAGGCACTTCCAGCTTTTAAAAGGTGAAGCCGGAATTCCCACTGTGGCTCAGTGGTTAATGAATCCGACCAGGAACCATGAGGTTGTGGGTTCGATCCCTGGCCTTGCTCAGTGGGTAAGGATCCGGCATTGCCATAAGCCGTGATGTGGGTTGCAGACGCCGCTCACATCTGCGTTGCTGTGGCTCTGACGTAGCCCAGTGGCAACAGCTCTGATTAGACCTATAACCTGGGAACCTCCATATGCCACGGATGAGGCAACAGAAAAGCCAAAAAAAAAAAAAAAAAAAAAAAAAAAAGAAAAAAAGAAAAAAAAAGGTGAAGGCTTTCGGTTTTAGGGTGGGGGCATGAATCAACAAGTGCACATAATCAGACAAATAGAGTGAGAAATGCAGACTACTACGCCAGAGCCAGAAAACACAGCCATGGTGTCACTCTGAAGCTATCTATAACTACGTATGTATAGTAACTACCTGTAATAACTACAGGCGCCCTAGTAGTTATTACTACTGCATATGACTGAGTTCCAAGAAGACCAGAAAGAAAGGTCAGCTCAATGCTCTGTATCCACCGGTGCAAAACTTGCAGATACAACACTATACCATTTTATACAAGGCACTTGAGCATCTGCAGATTCTGGTATCCACGGGGGCCCCTTAGGACCAACTGCCTGCAGATACCGAAGGGTGACTCTAAAGCATCATGGCACTGTGCGTTATTCGAAAACTTCCCGAATCATTCTTCAAAAACAAAACAAAACAAACAAAAAAACCCCCCCAAAACCCCAAAAACCCTCCAAAACAACCCCACAAATGAACAAATTAAAAACTATAAATAGGGAATACAAATGAAATTCAACACTTCTTAAGTACAGAGACAACTGGGTCTCTAAAATAACATTTAAAAATACAAATGTAAAACTGCTTAAAAAATGAGATAATAGATGCAAGTTACACGACACCTTCCATATGTTTAGAGACGTGTAGTAAATGCTCAATAATGTTCACTCGATTTTTTTCCTTTCCTTCTGAGTCTCACATTTCCAGAAAGAAATATCCAATTTAAAGTATATATTTGTTTTCCTCAAAACTTCAAGAAGATCTCTAGACCAATAATTTACTCAGTTTGAATGTGGTGGAATATCGTTCACTTTTACAAGACTGAGAGATTACCGACCTGAATTTAAGTCTCGTCCTGGATTGAAGGCCCGGCTATTAACAGTAGTAGATAGTCGATCACAACTAATTGTTCTAGATACATTGGTATTGAAGTTCCCATCAAATCTGAAACAATAGCAGAGAATTAGCAACACGTATCTGGTGGCTCTTCAATCCAGAAAAGTAACCAACAGGAGTAACAGTTCACATTATGTATAAATTAGACGATTTTATAAACAGTAAAACTACAATTTAAATATTTAAACAAACAAACAAAAAATCGCTTTAGAACAGTGTGGGTAAAAATAACTGCATCTAGAAGATTTTACACATTACGTTCAATTCTAAGGAGATTAAAAAAATCATCTTTCAAGCTAGCTTTTCCCCCACTGAATTTGAGTCAGAAACTATTGCTAAAATCACACAGACAATGCATTTGACAAAATAAAACTAGAATGACAAAAATTCAGACTTCAGCTCTGATATGAAATGTGAAACAGTTCTTTAAGTTATCCTGTCTGATAACCAATGACCAGGAGCAAACATAGACAGTTGTGAAGGAGAAGAAGGGCTGTGGACTAGGAAAGATCTAGATTTGAATCCATGCTCTGTGACCACTAAATGCGTAACCTTGCACAAATTGTTTGTCTGAGCCCCAGTTTTAATGGAAAAAAAAAAAAAAGCATTTTCCAAAGCTGTTACAAAGATTGTAAATAATGTGCCAAAGCTCCTCTCATGATAAATGACACGGAGCTTGCATTTTCCAGGTTGTAATGTAGAAGGGGCCAAGGTCTTTCCTGATTTCCAGTGGGAGTGTAACGCTAGTACTAAAGCTAGAACAATGCCAGTACTCAGGCTAGTAGCTGATCAATAATACTAATGCAATCACTTGATGTCATTTGCCCGAACAAACAACAAGCCACAAAAAAAGAAAAGAAAAATGTACTAACTCATTTATAATCACTAAGAGTATTTTTTTTTTTTTTTTTTGGTCTTTTTGCCTTTTCTTGGGCCGCTCCTGTGGCATATGGAGGTTCCCAGGCTAGGGGTCGAATTGGAGCTGTAGCCACCGGCCTCTGCCAGAGCCACAGCAACGTGGGATCTGAGCCGTGTCTGCAAGCTACACCACAGCTCATGGCCATGCTGGATCCTTAACCCACTGAGCAAGGCCAGGGATCGAACCCGCAACCTCATGGTTCCTAGTTGGATTCGTTAACCACTGAGCCACAACGGGAACTCCTATTATCACTGAGAGTATTTTTAAGCAAATTTATTCCAGAAATAAAAAAAGAGAAAAATCTTGAACTTCTAAAAAACCTGTTTGCAATTTCAGATACTGAGAAGATTCATGAAGTTTCTAAGAGTCACCTGCAAATAAACTCAGTTTGAAATTAGGTTTTTAAAAACTCGTGTTAAAATGTGTATCTCCGATGATAAATACCATTAATGAAATTCCCTAAATACAGGTAGAGAAGCTTTATAACCCCAGAGATACACTCCTAAAAATTAAGAATCACTTCAATATTCACATGAATTTAGACTTTCTGGATTTTATAATACATAAGAACATTAGGAGTTCCCATTGTGGTTCATTGGAAACAAATCTGACTAGCATCCATGAGGACGCAAGTTCGATCCCTAACCTTGCTCAGAGAGTTAAGTATCCTGCATTGCTGTGAGCTGTGGTGTAGGCAGCAGACACGGCTTGGATCTCATGTGGCTGTGGTTGTGGCTGTGGCTGGCAGCTACAGCTCTCATCAACCCATTGTCTGGGAAGCTCTATATGCTGTGGATGCAGCCCTAAAATAACAAAATGACAAAAAGAACAAAAAAAAGAAAAAAGAAAAAAGAACTTATTATTAAATTGAACTGATTGTATATGTCAAGGGGCTAAGTTTTCAAATGATGTGTTGGGTTCCAAGGCAAAAGTTAAACAACTTTGTTTTGATACATATCATCTCAAAGAAGGAGACCTTTTAAGCCTCTCATCCAGGATAGAATTGTATTAAAATTGTCAACTGTGCTTCCAAGGACACAGTTGCTTCAACGGCGTGGTCACTCTTGCTTGGACCTGCTCCAGTTTGTCTAGACGAGAAGATTGTTGCCTCAAAAGCCACAGATGGAGAGAAAAGAAGAGATTAAATACATCAGCAGCTGCCGATGTACATGCTGGCAAAGCAACAGCATCCCACTGTCCCGCTCTCGTTTTAGCAAGTAACATCTGTGAAGCAAGAGGAGCATTAGACAAGACCTGCTTTCCCTGCTCTACATATCCACCTTAAACTATTCCCTCACATACTTTTTCATAAAAGACTGGTAATATTTAGGCTTTGTGAACAACCTGGTCTCCGTCACAACGACTCAACCACCACTGTGGTGTGAAAATGACCAAAGAGAATTTATAAGAGAGTCAAGTGTGGCTGTGTTCCAGTAAAACTTAATCTTCAAAAACAGGTGGTGTGCCAGACTTGTTTCACCACCCTGATCTGGAGCAGGGCAGTCCCAGAGAATTCTCTGAGACGATGAAAACTATTATGTTTATGCTGTCTGATAGAGTAGCCACGTGTGGCTACCGAGCATTGCAAATGAAGCTAAAGTAACTGAGAGACTAAAAATTTCTACTTTGCCTAGTCTTAGCTTAAAGGTAAATAGGGAGTTCCCGTCGTGGTGCAGTGGTTAACGAATCCCACTAGGAACCATGAGGTTGCAGGTTCGATCCCTGGCCTTGCTCAGTGGGTTAAAGATCCAGCGTGGCCGTGAGCTGTGGTGTAGCTTGCAGATGCGGCTCGGATCCCGCATTGTTGTGGCTCTGGCGTAGGCCAGTGGCTACAGCTCCAATTTGCCCCCTAGCCTGGGAACCTCCATATGCCACAAGGGAAGCAGCCCTAGAAAAGGCAAAAAGACAAAATAAATAAATAAATAAATAAAATAAAGGTAAACAGTCACTGAATAGTGGCTACCATATTGGACAATGGAAGTCGAGAAGGTTCTCTTGATTATCTGCCTAATCACCCTTCAGGTCTTTGTGCCTTTATCACTCCCCTAGAAAGGCCTATTCTGATTGTGGGTGACTTCTTGTCTATGTCAAGTGTCTCCATCTTCTCTCAAAGCAAGACCCATAATTTTAAATGTATGGCTCCATTTGTACACTTTTTTAAAGGGTGGGTTTTTATGGATCAGGCTATATGAGTAGATAAAAACCTCTTAACAGATCCCACATCTTGTTGGTTTTATTCACCACCGTGTAGACATAACCCTTAGCGTTGTTCTTGCCAGAAGCAGGTGCTCACCGTAACTGATCTTCTATGAACATCCATTGTGCCAGAGCTTAGCCCTATGGTGGGCTCGCCCAGAAGGCTCCAGAACTCCAGCAAGGGAGGACCATGACTCAGATAAACGGCTCCTAGTTACTGAAAGTCTAGCCACATTAGTATGTTGGAATGCAGATTCCTGGGATCTCCCCTTGGAGAATCTGATTCTGAAAGTATGGAGTGAGGACCTGGAATGTGATTTTGAAGATGTGATAGGGATGAGAAGTCCTCCAACCCTGTCATGCTGATTACTTTAGAAAGAAAGGAATGGGAGCACAGAGACATCCTTGCACGCCTCAGAGATGAGGGTCAGAGTGTCTTCCAATTTGAATCAAGAGAACAGAGGAATTATTAGGTGTGCCTGAAACTCACATCCAGACTGAGCTGCGCAAATGACAAACCCTTTTTAGACCTGTCTACCTCACCATTGAGGAAAGGTACACCAAGGAACACATAGCAAATCAAGGACCTAAGAGAGACCTGACCTTATTACCCAACTCCCTGTCCAAGGATGAGCCACACACCACACTGCTTCATTTTTTTTAAAAAATTAATTTTATGGCCACATCTACAGCTCATGTTCTCAGGCCAGGGATGGGATCTTATCAGCAGCTGCTGGCCTCCGCCACAGTTGTGGCAGCGCTGGATCCTTTAACCTACTGCACCGGGCCAGGAATCAAACTTGCACTCCAAGATGCTGAAAGTCAGATTGTTGGATTCTTAACCCACTGTACCACGGAGGGAACATCCAATAAATCTGTTTTATTGTTTTACAGAGTTTTTTTCCTTTTGGCCACGCCCATAGCCTGCAGAAGTTCCCGGGCCAGGATCGAACCTGTTGGATTTACGGCAATGCCCTTCCCTTAACCCACTGCGCCACATGGGAACGTCACACTGCTTCATTTAAGGGACACATAAGAAAGAACTTGCTAAAGGGGACCGGCAACTCATAGGTTCCCTGGGCCACTGTGAAATGAGAGGTCACTTCCTGGGACCAGGGAGACCAGGGAACTATTTTTATAGGTTGTTTTCCTTTCTGGACTGAAAAGATCATGTCTGAGAGCATTAAAGCAAACATTTTTATAACAATAAAAAAAAGGAAGTAACACATTAACAAAAGTAGGTGCTCAGTAAATATTTGTCGGTCATAAAAGGTTTTACAATACAGTGCTTGTCATCAGTAACTGGCCCAACTCTCTTCCCACTGGCCCCCAACCTACGATTGTAGCCAGACTTGTCCCTTAACATGGATACGTGTTTTTCTGTTGAGACCCAACTGTGCTGCTCGCCCTTGTGCACTGAGGCCTTTCGGCAAAGCCAGGCTCTTCTCATCTTCTTCCCAGGAATTTCGCTTGTCTGTCCCAGCCTGCCATGAGCCCTTTCTCCTCTAGACGGACTAGTCCCGCTCTGTATCTTCGTTCAGGCTTATATCTCTTTGCCCTAATTTTTTGTTATCGTATTGTAACCAGGTTTAACCATAATGTCAACATGGTTGATGTCCAAGAGATACACACGGGTTGGTTTTAGATTCTGCTTATATCAATAAAATATCAAAAGATTCTAACATAAGATTTATGATAAATAATGAGCAAATGATCTTACTTATTTTGCGTTCTCCAGATACTAAATAAAGGTATGGGGGGGGCAAAGTCAAGATATTTTGCTATGGAAACCTCATTGTTTAAATCCTACCATGCAGTACTTGAACTCCCAATTTTCTCTAAAGCCTTTCACATATTTGAGAAGGTTTACTTCTGTCAGTAGGATTGGAAGTTATTTGAGGATTTATATTTCTCTCAGGTCTAGGGCATTGCTAGGAATGAAGAGTGCTCCTTAAGCTTTCTTCTTATTTGGTGGCTGACTACTGCAGAAGTGCAGAAAGCCAAGCCCCGGGAAAGCTCTGGATATTTTATTCAATCATATTCATAGAACGTCTATGATAAACAAGAACTGCTGCTCTGGCAAAGCATGCTATGTCATGGTCAAGAACCTGGCCTCAGAGGTACACAGACGTGGATTGGAATTTGCTTCTAAATTGCTTATTGCTGAGTTCCCGTTGTGGCATAGCAGAAACGAATCCGACTAGGAGCCATGAGGTTGCGGGTTCGGTCCCAGGCCTTGCTCAGTGGGTCAAGGATCTGGCGTTGCCATGAGCTGTGGTGTAGGTCGCAGATGCAGCTCAGATCCTGAGTTGCTATGGCTGTGGTGTAGGCCGGCAGCTGTAGTTCTGATTCGACCCCTAGCCTGGGAACCTCCATATGCCGTGGGTGCGGCCCTAAAAGGGCAGAAGACAAAATAAATAAATTGCTTATTGCTTTCTAGTACATGCATAAAACTTGCATTTTCTAAGCCTCCATTTTCTTCATCTATAAGATGATGATAAAAATAGTACTTATTTCATAATCACAAAGTGGCTTTAAAAGCCTGAAATATAGCAAACATTTAATAAATAATAATAACTAGTATTAGACATGTTAGCAGTGATAACAGTTAACAGCTACTGTTACATTATATCAAGAATATTTTAAGTGTTTTACATGAACTAACCCATCTAACATTCATAGAACTGAAGAAAATGCTATTATTATCTCCATTTGAACACTAAGAAATTGAAGGCCAACATATATCCGGAGAAAACCATCATCTGAAAAGGTACATGAACCTCAATGTTTATAGCAGCACTATTCACAAGAGCTAAAACATGGAAGCAAACGAAATGTTCATGGGAAGGTAAATGGATGCAGAAGATGTGGTATATTTATTCAATGGAATATTACTCAGCCATAAAAAGAATGAGTCAGTGCCATTTGCGGCAGTATGGTTGCACCTAGAGATTATCCTACTAAGTGAAGCAAGCCAAGTGAAGACAAAGATCGTAGGATATCACTTATACGTGGAATCTAAAAAAAAAAAAAAAAAAGATAGAAATGAACCTACATCCAAAATTGACCCAGAGACATAAAAAACAAACTTATGGTTACCAAAGCCAAAGAGCAGGGGACAGATAAATTAGCAGTTTAGGATTAACATAGACATACCACTGTATATAAACTAGATAACCAGCAAGGACCTACTATATAGCACAGGGAACTGTACTCAATATTTTGTAATAATCTATAAGGGAAAAGAATCTGAAAAAAAACATATGTATGTATACAAAATCACTTGGCTGTACTCTTGAAACTAACACAACATTGTAAATGAACTGCACTTCAGTAAAATATACCCATATATACACACATCCACATAAATAAATATAAATGTATATGCATATAGAAAGAAACTCAAGCTTCACAGCTGAGAAGTAACAGAACCAAGAGCTGAACATATATTCAAGCTCTCATTCATAATGAATACATTACACTGAATCTCAATCAATCAATCAATCTGTCCTCATTAACCTTATGTACAACAGGTAACGTGGAATTCATTCACTTCTCTCAAAGGAAAAGATTACTCTGAAAGCTTGTGGGGCTTAGAAGAAACCTTTTTGTTTTTTTTTTAACTTAGTAGAAAATGACAGTAGCTAAACATAAGGCTTCACAGTGGATAGTTGTAGAGAAAAAATTCCATGGATGAAGATGACGCAGAAGAAGAAGAAGATATTAAAGGCAGGTGTTCTCTCTTAAGTGTAGATAACTTGGATTCTAAAAATGTCCAATAAATAAATAAAAATAAAAATGTCCACCACTGGCAGAGCTATGAAATTGACCACTTTGGGCTGCCTTTTTATTATTTCACTCTAGAAAAGCCTCAAGCTCCCTTCCCATTCACCACTGAAATCTAAGAGGTTTCAAGGCAGTAATGGCATCCAAAGGTTCCAGATGGACAGTAAGGCAGGAAGGTCCATCCTCTCCAGGAGAAGTGATACAGCAGGTCTGGGCCCGCTCACAGCAATGCTCTCCTTTTCCTGGTACCAACTTTTCCCTCTGAGAGAAAGGCGCTGGCATTCTGGTCATCTGATGACCTTAAACAAATGGTTTACGTACAACAAAGGTAGAATAGAAATAAGAAAAGACAAAGAAGGTGAAAATTTCACCAAATTCTGAAAAGTTCTCACATAGGACAATGAATTCAGGATGCTGGATAATACCATGGACAACAGCCTAACACTGAAATGCAGCTTTCCAGAGATCAAACTCCATCCCTAAATTAAATATAAAATACCCGAAGAAGTTCTTTTTTTGGAGGAATACACACACACACACACACACACACACACAATCCTGATGTTTGAGAATGAAATGGCCCCTTTGCAGGAGAACCTCAGCCAGAGGGAAATTTGACCTATTGTCTTAGCTCATAGATATCTGAATCCTGGAAGTTTACTGGTAAAGGATGAAACAGATTGCTACCTCATTTCAGAACCAGATTTAATTCTTGCTCCTTGGGTAATCCACACACAGTGAATGCTGGTGGTTTTAAGTTAATTTATTCCTATCAACCCCACGTTTTGATATTTAAAGGATGCAGAGACATGACAACCATTCTCCTTTCTCTTGCTTCTCTCCCGCTACTAAGGATTTTTAAAAAATCCAACGAATTTTATTATATTTATCATTGTACAACCGTCATCACAACCCAATTTTAGAACATTTTCATCCCAAACCCCCAGCCCATCCCTCACCCACAACCTGTCTCTTTTGGTAACCATTAAGTTTTTCAAAATCTGAGTCAGTCTCTTCCTTTCTCTTGCATCTTGCTCGATGGAATTCTTTAAGTGACAACAGTTAACACAACCGTCTCCATCATCTTGAGCTCTCTCACATGTGGGGAGCATCTACTCCCTGCTAGAGTCAACATGAAATGCCTAGAAATAAGCCTTACTCTGTGTCTATGGCTGCCACCGCTGCTGATGTGACCTGCAGGCTAAGGAAGCAGGTGTCAACAGGGGAGGGGGCTGTAGAGATACAGGAGCACGGTGCGTCCGTCCAGGCTGGTGGGTCCCTTGGAGACGTCATTACATGAGCAAAATCCCTGTGATAACCTCACCACCTTCCACTCACCCACACTCACTAATGCTTGCTTCTCTTCTGGATTCCAAACACAGAAGCAAAACTTGCTTGCCCGTCCTTGTTACATTCATTACCTCCAGGCCCCAGAGGGACAGGTGCCTTGCTGAAGACAGGAGCGCATTTTATGCACATGTGCCTTTTGGAAAAAAAGAAAATGACTTCTAAAAAGAAATGTGCTATTTACCCTGATTTGGAGACTGTGAGAAATGTGAAGTTCATGCTTAGAATACATTATACAAACATGTTTCTCTCAAGGGTTACTGAAAAGATTTTCCATTGAGAAGTGTATTAGTTGCCAGTCCCATTTATAAGATTTCAGGTTTATGGAAAGGTCAAGCACTGATAAAATGATAGATTTTCCTATAAAATATGCAGGCAATGCAATTAATCTTTATATCTGTGCTTTTAAAAAGTAATAATAATAAGAGGACAATCCTATTATATAAATCTCCTGCAGACTCTCACTCGAAAAAGGGAAGATATTGGATTAGGAGTGCTTTCCGTATTTATTTTCATAAGATAAAACCAGTGCCTGAAATTTAGTTTCAAGAGAAATAACTCCATCTTTCCTATACCCCTAAGTTAAAAAAAAAAACAAACAAAAAGAAAAGAAAAAGAAAGGAAGAAGGAAAGAAAAAACTTCCTTCTGGATTTACTTTCATGAACAACTGATCGAAACTGCATCCCGAGGGAGAAAACAGAACTGTGACTCCCACTTTGATCTCTTCCCCATGGAGAAATTCACTCCCTGCCTGGCTTGCAAGATGTTCATTTGATTGACGTTTGCTCTGATGTGCAAACTGCTTTGAACTTCAGACATTTAATTCCCATCAGGCTGCAGTCATTTTTATTCTCCTTCAACAGGATTTACAAGCAGGAGATCAGCAAATGTAGAAGATAAAATAAATTTGCAGAAGCTTTGAATCTTACATCAAAACAGTGTTCAAGTGAGTTCCAATTGGATTTCATTCAGCCTCGATTCACAGTGTAAATCAACTTTTCAGTGGAGTCCCAGTTTAGAAAGAAAGAGAAAGGCGAGAGACACATACACCAGTTGGGGTTTACTTCCTGAATCGCTTTCTTGCTTGGTCTTTGTTTAAATTTCCTCCAGAAGGTGATTTGCCAGGCAAATGACTTAAAATCCTGGGTTCTCCTCAACATTTCCAGTGAAGTCTGCCCAGTTTATCACAGAGCACGCCGAAACCACATCCACAGTGTGGGTTCCAAAGGCGCTGGGGAAGTGTGGTGCTGTTCAGAGGCATATTCTTCAGGTAATGATTTAAAAAGCAAATCCCCGGGGACATCTCAGAAGAGCGAGGTTTACACTTATAGTTGAGTCCACACATAAAGCCAATACAATGACAGCTAATGGCAGACATTTTTAATCCCTGCTAAAGACAGGTGCAAACGGTTTTTAAAAAGACCTCACAAATACACACCATGTCTTGTGGAAGCAAAATTTGGTACCGGATGAGAAGCAGGTGTGGAGCAAATGCTGTGAGGCTTCTGACAGAGCTCCCAGCTCAAGGTACACCCTTGCTACACCAGCCACTGAACTACCTACCAGGTTCCATTTTTAACAGCATCCCATGTTTTTCTGGGAAGCCAAGAAGGCAAGCCCCCTTGACCAGTAGCTACAGATGCCTTTAAAAGAGGGTTTGGACTCCCCACCCCCACCCCCCGCCACCAAAGTCCTAGTAACGGTCCAACATCATCTGGTTGATTCAGATATGACAGGGTGACATTTCATTTCACCTCCATTCAACCTAGTCCCGGCTCATTCACTCCGGGAAGTGTCTGCTCTCCAAATATTTGAGCAACACCAGTTGAAAAGAATTAAACAAGAACCCCCTTATCTTCCACTTAACCACCCAGGAAAATAAAGTTAAACAAAGAAAGAGGTAAGATAAAAATCAAACATCTGCACTGGCAAATATTTAAACTCTGATTGAATGGTGGAGGAAGGGGGTAAGAGTGGGATCACTTCAAAAAGGAATGATCACATTTATAAGGTAAATGATACTCGACTCCCCCCCCCACAGAGTTTACTTATTCAAACACCTAAATTAATGCGCAAACTGAAAAGCTGTCAAAGAACGTGTAATCATGTTCCGAGAAATGGTTTTTCCTTCCATCGCTGTAGAGATGGAAGAGATAAGCCGCATTCTTTCTGTTCTTATCAGTAATAAGGATTAAACCTTCAGGGTTCAGAAACTCAGCCAGAGTGGAACCAAGGCTGGTTTCAAATCCCTTGGAAGGCCAGGCTTTAGAGCAATAAAACGTCTCCCTCTCTATCAAAGTCTAAGTATCCTTCAAACCGGCCACACTTCTTTTTTTTTAACCAGTTCCCCACCACAGCAGATCACTGAGAGGACGCCCTGCTGTGATCCGTGTCTTGCTTCTAGATCCCATTTAAGCTGCTTTCTCATGCAGCTTGGAAAATGGCACAGGGGACATCTGGGGGCGTTGGGACATAGATCCACAACCACATTAAGCATTTATCCTTTAACTTCCTTGTCACCAGGTTGAGGCAGAGGTGCATGAAAAAAGAAAGAAAGGTATTTGGAAAAATAAAAGCTAACCGGCAGGTGCAGAGAGGCCGGTGTGAACCGCAGGCTCCCTCTGCGCTGTTCCCTGGTCCCCTTCGTCCGCCCTACCGCTTGACCTCAAACAAGGACTTAACACACTTCAGTTATTTACTTATATACTTTCTCCCTTGCTAGGAAGATATAAAGAGAGAGGTCCTTTTCCATGTTTATCCCAGAGCCCGGCACAGACTCTGCCTATAAAGAGTACAATTTTAGTAAAAGCTGAATGAAAAAAATATGCAGAAAAACAAAGGCTGAGACTTGCCAGGACTGGAGACCAGAGCTTGTAAATTCGTGTTTTCTTCCTGCACACATACTGGGTCCCTCGTCAACAGCAGACAACTGTGGAGTGGTGTGACACAGACATCAAAGCGAAGCACTAAGAACTTCAGAGTGATCCGGTGACCTTGTAGTGGAAGTGGCCGAATCTCTCAGGCGCATGCCCTGGAGAGACATGGCATGTCCAAATCTCCCTGCTTTGAAGAAGGAACATGAAACCTAAGATGTGGACTGCTTATGTCTAGGGTGGCCTCGGAGGGAATTCAGGACCCAATACTCAAAAGTGAATGCAGCTAGGAGTGTGAAGGTAGCTGGGCCCATGTGAGTCTCCAAGAAAGACTGCAGACACAGCAATTTTTAAATCGTGAACTTCTTTGAGAACGCTGATGTTTTTGCACAATAAAACACACGAAAACTTCATGGGAAGTCTTCTGCTGCAATAGGGTCTATTTCTTCAGGCTGGCAGAGTCTACTGGGCAGTTTCTTTTAGAGATCAGATGACAGATAAATAGACAGACAGACAGATAGATAGATAGATAGCAAGAAGGAGAACTGCAAGACCACACTCCCTAAAATCCCTAAAAGGCCACTGGTGAAAATCAGTATTCTAAGCAGTGGGGCAGGTCTCCTGGTTGTCCTTCAGTGAAGGTCACACAGGAAAATCGAGAAAGCAGGATTGTCAGCAGACTTCAATGCAGGTGTTTTCTGCTATGAGGGTGTATATCTAAAGGCTAAGATGTTTGCCTACCCCGCCGCCGACACACGGAAATGACACAAACTACTGCAGGAACATTGTTTTAAGACTGAGAAACAAACGAAGCAGCCTATGGGTGCTTTATATGGAGCCAATTTAGAAACATCAGAGCATTATAACAATAGCCGCAAGTGACATTCTAAAAAGGAATATGGAGTTTAGCATTTCAATTAACAGGTAAGACATTCTGATTTTACTGCTGGTCAAAATATTTTATCATTAAAAGAAGAAATGATTTGCAATCAGGAAACCGGGATTCCACACCCAGCTCCCCTGAGTCCTGACCCAGCCTCTCCGAACCCACTTCCTCATCTGATAAAGGGAGGAGGTAGGGGGTTGGATACCACCAGCTACTGAGAGGCTCACAGGGAGAATGTAACATAAGCAAAATAGTGCTGACAGAAGAAAGCATTTTACTAAAGAGTAAACAGATGTCATTCTTTTACAGACGTTACATACTGTAGCTGAGTAGGCCTTCTGAAATGCAAAGCATTCCGCAAAATCTTTGCTGAATTTTGAGCTCCACACAAGCCCTTCTGATACCAATATCTGTAAAGACTGCAACACTTCACCTGCCTGGATGTAACCCTAATTGTTAAGTGGACTGGAGATGAAGATGGGAGATACGGCAGGGAGAATACTTGAAAGGCTGAGACTCACCATTTAGTACGTTGAGGGTGAACACACAAAACACATCTTCTGAGGGCAAACAGCAGCACCTTCAATAAACCTAAACTCTGTGCTTGTCTCTTTATTTGACCTCGTGTTACTCAAAGAACAAGAATCATTTGTTCAAAAGCACCTGGCTAAGTCACAGTGCTTTATTTTTCATGAGAACTGTACTAATAAGAAATAAGATATATGTAGGGTTAAGCATTTTTTATAATATTTTCATGGGTACCACCTTAAAATAGGGCTGGGAAAAAAACAAGATTTGCCCACATGTGGGTCAGCAAAAACATCAAACGGAACTGTGCATTAGCACAATGTTAAAACTATACGTTTCCACTTTGTCCTCCCTCCTGAGCTGCCATAGAACATATTTGTAGAGGTGAAAATAACTTTGTGATGAAAATAAAATGATGCTATGGAATAAACGTAACTGTTTGCCAAACACCTCCCCAGAATGATCCACCAGTGACTCGAAATCAAAATCAGGATGTGCCTGTGGAATTCATCTTCCTCTTAAATTTATCTTTTTCCCTTTAATAAAATTTTTTTATAGTTGACTTACCATGTTCTATTAGTTTCAGGTGTACAGCAAAGTGAATCAGTTACATTTATACAAATATCCATGTGTTTTTCCCCTATAGGCTATTATAGAGTATTGAGTAGATTGCCCTGTGTCATAAAATAGGTCCTTGTTAATGAACAATTTTATACACAGTCCTGTGCATATGTCACTCCCACCCTCCTTATTTATCCCTCCCCCATCGCGGTTTCCCTAATGGTAACCATGAGTTTGATTTCAAAACCTCTGAGTTTTCTTCAGTTTTATAAATAAGTTCATTAGTGTCATTTTTATTACATTCCACCTGTAAGTGACATCACAGGATATCTGTCTTTCTCTGACTGACTCCACTTAGAATGATCATCTCTAGGTCCATCCACATTGCCGTAAATGGTGCCATTTTGTCATTTTTATGGCTGAGTAATATTCCACTGTGTTTATGTACAACATCTTAACCTGCTCCTCTGTTGATGGACATTTAGGTTGTTTCCATGTCTTGGCTATTATAAATAGTGCTACAATGAACGCGGGGGTGCATGTATCTTTTTGAAGTATGTTTTTTCCCAAGATATGTCCAGGAATGGGATTGCTCATATTTTCGTGAGTTAACAAATGCCTTTCCTCAGATATGTTCAATTTAAAAGTTAGCATCATATATTAAAATCTTCCTTCCCACCCAAACAGCCAATAAAATCTAATTTAAAGAATCTATATATTCTTTTGGGGAGGGGGGACTTTTTTAGGCTGTGGCATATGGAAATTCCCAGGCTAGGGGTTGAATCGGAGCTGTAGCTGCTGGCTAACACCAGAGACACAGCAACGTGGGATCTGAGCCGCATCTATGACCAACAGCACAGCTCACAGTGACGCTGGAGACCCACTGAGCTAGGCCAGGAATCGAACCTGCAACCTTGTGGTTCCCAGTTGGATTCATTTCTGTTGCACCACAACGGGACCTCCTGAATCTATATATTCTATGTTCCCTGCCTGTGGGAAACATTCTATGTAACCCACCACCATCCAGGACATCTTTTGTGTTCCTACAGTCCTTCTTTGAGGAGTCATTACTTTTCTCCTGGATCTTCAGGATGGACCACCTTAACAAGCAACTTGCCTTTCCACCACAATTTATCCCAACTAATGAAAACTACTGCTTACAGAGGGAAAGTTGTCCAGTTGACCAAGGATTTTTGAGCCTAGACCTGTCTGCAGGGTTCCTACTCTTAGAAACCTCAACTACTGCTTTCTACCAAGTCTGAGTGCTCAGAGGTGCCTGTTCAGAATCACTTTTTCTTCTGAAGCAATCTTTGGGTTTTTCACGACACTTGACACAGTCTGCTTAGCTTACTCTGCATGTGTAGTATCTAATGCAATGTCTTGCACATTACCTGCCTTGAACATGATACAGACAAGTTGAGTTGAAAGGGAGATATATTTGAAAATGGTGTTTTTAATTTCACACTGCATACAATCATTAGTATTGTTAGAACAATTATTCATATCTGTTATTATTGTTGATTAAATCTAACTAATAACTGAGTTAACTAAGTCCACATCTACGTAATTTTCCCATCAGGGCTTATCACATCGGAACAATACCCAGAAGAAAACGACAACAATAATGAATCCACATAAAAGTACTTGAACTTCTACCTGGAAGTAAAGTAGTTTAATAATTCTGACATCATCATCACTACCCACCCTCAAAACTGAAGGCCAAATCAAGCTGACCACCAGGCACAAACCCCCTGTAGAAAATATACAGTGAGAACCTGTTCAAAAAAGGTAATAACTACCAAGTTGATAGGGTACCTGAATTCCAGTGTAACAAGAAGATGAGAGGGCACACAGAACAGAGGTATGATGTAGAACCCGGTGACCCAGAACCAAGCCCAGACCCGTTCAATTCCTCCCTTTTCCAACCGCCAAGACAGTGGAGGCCAACAGCCAAGTTCAGACTTCTTCTTGTTATTTGCCTACATAAACAAAATCAGACCAGGTCTTCTAGCTATTACATGGTTGACAAGTAAAATCCCCTTAAAGGGGAACATCATTCATTCCCTTTCTCAAAAATTTGAAATTCTCTCCTTCAAGCAATCAGGATTTACTGAGCGTCTACTAAGCCTCAAAGACACACAGAAGCAAGAGAAGAATGGCCCTTCATTTCATTTATAGACGCGAAAGTCCCCTGACTAAAGTCCAGTTCTTCACTGTAGCATTTAAGGTTCTCCACCATCTGATATTAATCTAACTTCTCAACTGCCTCTCCCATCACTCCCCCCGGACGTAATGTCCTCTTCAGTTCTCTTGGACATGTCCTTCCATGGGGCTTTCTTTAAATTGACTTTTCTCTCCTGGAAACTTCTTCATAATCCTATACATTCACATTCCTTTCCTACTTCAAGACTAAGCTGAAATGATTCTTCCATAAACCATTCCATAAATACTCATTTTTAAAAATTAACGAAAAGGAGTTCCCATTGTGGCTCAGCGGAAAGGAACCCTACTCGTATCCACGAGGACACGGGTTCAATCCGAAGTCTTGCTCAATGGGTTAATGATCCGCCGTTGCTGCGAGCTATGGCATAGGTGGCAGATGTGGCTCAGATCTGGCATTGCTGTGGCTGTAGCTCCAATTTGACCCCTAGCCTGGAAACTTCCATAGGCTGCACCTGAGGTCCTAAAATAGCAAAAAATTAAAAAAAAATAAAAAATTAACGAATAAATGAGTAATTCAACCTCCGTAGGTCTTGCCTCATAATATCTTTTTTTTCCCTAGGTAGCTCGGAAAAAGATGAAGACAAATTTCTTAATCAATCTAGAATTTAGAAATTTGGGCAGCAGGAGAAGCTTGCCCATAGGTGGCTCTCTGGAGTATAGCTCAAATGGGTCAATTAATAGTGAGAAAACTGTGGACTAAAAGGGTTAAGGGAACGTTCCAAGATCACACAGCAAATTGGAAGAGCAAAGGTTCAGCTAGTCTTAGCACACATTCCTATGATACGATCTGTATCACAAGTAAGCTCACATTGAAAGGAAAACTGTCTTTACTGCTCAAGATATTTCTTTCCCACCGTGGAAAACTGAATTGATTTAAAAATAAAAAATTTAAAAAGAGGCTCGCCTCCTTTTAAAAATGAAAGAAAGCTCATATTTGAGTTCAGTTTTTTTAAAAAAAGCAATCACAAACCCTGACTCGATGCTCTGAAGTCCCTAAAGAATCCTAAGGAGCCTAGTATAGGAATCAGAACATTATGGGTCAGCATGTTAATCATCAAAATTAAAAATAACTCTCTAGGAGTTCCCATCATGGTGCAGCAGAAATGAATCTGACTAGGAACCATGAGGGTGCGGGTTCGATCCCTGGCCTCACTCAGTGGGTTAAGGATCTGGCATTGTCATGAGCTGTGGTGTAGGTTGCAGACTCGGCTTGGATCTGATGTTGCTGTGGCTGTGGTGTAGGCTGGCAGATGTAGCTCTAATTGGACCCCTAGCCTGGGAACCTCCAAATGCCGTGGGTACGGCCCTAAAAAAAATAAAAAATAAAAAAAACACCTAACTTAGTCCTAGCTCCTACAATGTAAATAATACTTAATGAACTTAAAAAATGTGAGCATAGAAACTTGCACAACATCTGGAATTCCCATTGTGGCTCAGCACTTTATTCCACATTGTCTCCCTAAGGATGCGGGTTTGATCCCTTGCCTTGCTCAGTGGGTTAAGGATCAGGTGTTACTGTGGCTGTGGTGAAGACCTGCAGCTGCAGCTCTGATATGACCCCTAGCCCAAGAACTTCCATACGCCTCAGGTGTGGCTGTAAAAATAAATAAATAGACCTTAACTTAAAAAAAAAAAAAAAAAAAAAAGGAAATTTGCACAACATCTAAATCATACCATAAAATATATAACCAATTTACATGGATAAAGTCTTATTCAAATGCCTACACTCTTACAGGCAGCTCATTAGCATGGGCATTAACTTTTTTTTTTAAAGAGAAGCTGTCTAGGAGAACACTAGAAAGTTCCAGTAATGAGAGTCTGGAATCCTCCAATCTAAATCTGAGGGTAACAAAAATTCAACTTCAAGGTAGGTTTTGCAGTTCAATTTTCTATCCTTTCTCTAAGAGGGTGTGAGGATTCATTTTATATGTCAATTTGGCTGAGCCAGGGTGCCCAGATATTTGGTTAGACACCATCCTGGATGTTTCTGCAAATGGATTATCAGAATGAGATTTAACATTGAAATCAGTGGACTTGTGGGTGGGTCTTAACTAATTAGCTGAAGGACCTAACAGATGAAAAACTGACACATACATCTTGCACCAAGCAAGAAGGAATTCTGCCAGCAGAGTGGAATGGCAACTTTTCCTGGGTCTCCAGCCTGCTGGGCTACCCTGTGGATTTTGGACTTGATCTCCACAATCATGTGAGTCAATTCTTTACAATAAATCTGTCTTCCTCTCTCTCACACACATCCTATTGGTTCTGTTTCTCTGGAGAACCCTAGCTAACAGAATTATATTAGGGGCTTATTCATAAGAATTGTAATCAGGAGCCCATATTCTTCCATCCAAACCCATGTTAGCTGCTTTATCTGAAGCACAATACGCTTAATAATGTTGAGTGACAAGACTTAATTCCTGACATCATATAGTTATAGAGGATGCCAGAAAAAGGATGCATTAAATTTGGGATCTCAGAAAGTGAGATGAGTCCTATGTGCCCTCCCCAGTGACTACCAAGCTTAGCGGATGCCCAACTTCAAGAGCTCCTTGTAAAATAGCAGGAATCCAATTTCACAATGGTTCCTAGAGTTTCTTCATGTTGTGGAATCAATGAAGATTTTTACATCTCCCCTGACGGATATGAGCGAATTCTCTACACAGCTGAAGTCTCCCAGCCTTGGAAACAAATTGCTTACCTACTGCAGCTCCATCAGGATATTACTGTGTTCATCCCATACCTGGCCTAGATGCCTTAGTGCCGGCTCCCTTCATGCTTATCCGCTTAACAAGCATTAATTGAGGATAACAGCAATGAATCCCACTTGGAGATGCAAAAAAATAAAAATAAAAAAATCTAAGCATGTCTTCACAGTAGTTCCTCCTTCACTGTTCCTGTCTTCTTAAAGACAGCAATAAACCAAAAAAAAAAAAAAAAAAGAGAATGCTACCAAGTAGGAACACCTACAGGAGAAAGGTGCTGGAGAAGGAAGGAGAGAAATGGAGTAAGAAATATGAAGGGAGTTACCTTCATGGCTCAGTGGTTAAAGAACCCAAATAGGATCCATGAGGATACAGGTTTGAACCCTGGCTTCGCTCGGTGGGTTGGGGATCCAGCCTTGCTATGAGCTGTGGTGTAGGCTGCAGACACGGCTTGGATCCCGTGTTGCTATGGCTGTGGCATAGGCTGGTGGCAGTTGCTCCCATCCAACCCCTAGCCTGGGAACTTCCATGTGCCAAAGGCGCAGCCCTAATAAGCCAAAAAAAAAAAGAAGAAAAATAGATATGGAAGACTATCACCTTCCACCAGTCAAATGGCCATCATCTAAAACTCTACAAACAATAAATGCTGGAGAGGATGTGGAGAAAAGGGAGCCTTCCAATATTGCTGGTGGGAATGTAAATTGGTAAAACCACTATGAAAAACAGGATGGAGAGTCCTAAAAAAAGTAAAGGTAGAATTACAATATGACCTAGCAATTCCTCTCCAGAGCATCTATCCAGAGAAAACTATGACTTGAAAAGATATATGTACCCCAATGTTCACTGCAGCACTATATGCAATAACCAAGACATGGAAGCAACCTAAATGTCCATCGACAAAGGAGTGGCTAAAGAAGATGTGGTACATGTACACAATGGAATATTACTTAGCCATAAAAAGGAATGAAATAATGGCATCTACAGCAACATGGATGGACCTAGAAATTGTCATGCTAACTGAAGTTAGTCAGACAGTGAGGCACCAACGTCATATACTCTCACTTATGTGGAACCTAAAAAAAGGATACAATGATCTTCTTTGCAGAATAGAAACTGACCCACAGAATTTGAAAAACTCCAGTTACCTAAGGAGACAGGTTATGGGGGGGATGGGCTAGCGGTATGAGATGGAAATGTTATAAAACAGGGTTGTGGTGATGGCTGTGCAACTATAAATAAAATTCATTTGAGTTTAAAAGTAGTTTTTCTAGGAGTTCCCGTCGTGGCTCAGTGGTTAATGAATCCGACTAGGAACCATGAGGTTGCAGGTTCCATCCCTGGCCTTGCTCAGTGGGTTAAGGATCCGGCGTTGCCATGAGCTGTGTGGTGTGGGTCGCAGACGCGGCTCGGATCCCGCGTTGCTGTGGCTCTGGTGTAGGCTGCAGCTCCAATTCCACCCCTAGCCTGGGAACCTCCATATGCCACGGGAGCAGCCCTAGAGAAGGCAAAAAAAAAAAAAAAAAGCCCTCCTGCTCAAAAAAAAAAAAAAAAAAAAAAAAAAAAGGTTTTCTAATGTTAACTCATTCTTGAATTTTTGAGAATAAACTAAACTTGGTCATGAAAAGAAGAAAGATATGGAAGATAAAATTATTGATTGGTTTATGTAAAAGTCAAGGGCTAGCAGGGTCTGCTGACTAAACAATAGCTTCACATGTGCACAGCAGAACCCTGCCTTTGTGGTGAGCCAGGTTTCAGGGATGAATTTTCCCAGAGTTATACATAAGGGAGCTATATTCTTTAAACCTGGCAGAATGAGCATGCATGTTTAAGATGGCCTATCAGGGAATGCACAAGGCTAAGATGTTTAAAACTTGTATTAACATTATATAGTCTTGGAGTTCCCATCATGGCTCAGTGGTTAACGAATCCGACCAGGAACCATGAGGTTGCGGGTTCGATCCCTGGCCTCGCTCAGTGGGTTAAGGATCCGGTGTTGCCGTGAGCTCAGATCCTGCGCTGCTGTAGCTCTGGTTGGTGTAGGCTGGTGCTTAGAGCCCTAGCCTGGGAACCTCCATACGGCGTGGGAGCGGCCCAAGAAATGACAAAAAGACCAAAAAAGACCCCCCCCCAAAAAAAATATATAGGCTTTTCAGATTGGGAGTGAATGTAGGCCACACAGGTAATGTAAGCTGGGAATGGGTTGGGTGTCGGGCGACAGGGACCAGTGGGGACTGTGTTGAAGGGGAGAACGCAGACTCTGATTTCAAAGGGAGCTGCTCTTTACAGAGCTTGGCTCTTGCCTGGTGGGAAGGTGAGCCCACCACTGCCAGATCTCAATTTAGAGGACAGAAATTTGGATTTTTAAAATGTAGAATTTCCCCCATAGTTTACATGTTAGCAACATATTTCAAAACTTGCAAATTTGAAAACCCTTAATATCTTGTGAGGACAAGAGAAACACATCTATAGGCCAAATATAGCCCAAGAGCCTTACTATGTGTTTGTATGTCTGTGTAACCCTTGCAAAGGAGCTGCCCGGCATCTTCCGGACCCTCAGCGCTTAACCCATTTCAACACAAAGGGGGCTGTTAATTAAATTACAAGAATAAATAAGCTTACTCTCAAAATCATGATATTTATGGTGACACCATTGAAAATGAGTTTGTCTTAGATTAAGCCACAGCCTATTTTTTTCTACATTAGAGATTATTAGCTCTTCAGATTCTTCCTTCAAAAAATATTGATGGAATACCTAATCACTACACAGGACCCTGAACAAAAGAACATCCAGGGCTCCTGAGTAAGAAGAGTTGACTGTTCTGAGAAGGAAAGTAGCAAAATCTTCTGAAAAATCAATTTTCTTCTGTTTTGCAGGTTCTATCTGTTGTCATCATAGTATAACCGGCAGGGTGTATTTCTGCAGAGTGTTCTATAATAGAATACTTTAAAGCTGCTCTCTAGAATTGGGCATTTTATTTTTTAAAATATGCACTATCAAGCGTTTGTGACAAAAATCAAATGTGGATTGTAAATCAGTAAAAATAAAATTCTAGGCCTTAAGCAAAAAATAAAAATTAGATATTGGCTGAAATCAGTCATAAAAAATATTGGCCTAATACTACCTCATCTTTAATACAGTTGGGAAGCAAGGTCAATAAGCCACAGATACTTACACAATGTTAGCAGCAGATAGCTCAAGGGCTACTGGGCCAGTGTGGTGTTTTAAACAATGTTTGCAGGGCCCGGATATTTAAGAATGGATAAGATCCAGATCTGAGACTGGCTGGCAATCCCTTATCTCAAGTCAAGTTGCTTATATTTATTACAATAGCGGTATAAAATGCATCTGCATGTGGCCAGTTCAAAGGAATAAAGAAGTTTGCTTTGTAGAATTGTAAAATCTTACAATTTGGAAGGACTTTTCTCAACAATCTTGAGTCCGTTTTCTGTTGACTTCACTCATTGCCTTATGGATCACCTTTAGAATGCAGGTCACATTCATTTAGTATTTTCCTTGAATGCATTTTAGAATTCAGGAATATTTATTTTAAAAAGCAACTTTGTTATTTCCATAAGAAAACAGTCTCTCTTGACATAGAGGATAATATAAACTGTTTTTAGTCATGTCCTTAAATTGCTTCCCAAGACTGAGAATTCCTCCTTTTTGCATGGAACTCCAACATGGACTCCCTGAGACTGAAAATATAGACTTTCTTGGAGGGATTGAAATATAGGAAAGAGAGACTAAAAATGTGCTTGATGGGATACCACAATGGCTGGAAGATGCACATGAACACATTTTAGGAGAGACTGCAAGAAAGGCAGCTAAGCATTCCTACTTGCGCTGACACAAAAAACTTCCTATTAACTTTGCCATCTTTGAATCCTCATTAAAAGGGGAGGGTGCCTCTTAATTCTAGAGAGTGTCTGTGTTCAACCAATGGCCAGAAAAGCATCAGCTCAGCATTCGCTCCAGAAATTCCTACACACATTTCCCTGGTGAGTGGGCTCTGGGTAAGCCAAAAAGACTCAGCCTAAGAGAAGGGTAGTTGTCATTGGCACTTTGGGCTGCAGACAGCTGTGATCAGATCTCTCTTTAACATGTCGCCAGAGGGAACCTGTTTTATGTTCACCTGCACATCTTCTGATGACTTAGCTTATTCATCAGAACTGCTCTGGTTTTACAAGGTTCACCCCAGATGGTAGTGGTTGGCTTGTCAGTTACGCCCAGTGAGGAGAAGGTTCACGGCAGCTCCAGAGCGTCTCTATCCCACGTCCAACACACAAGTCTAGCCTCTCATACTAGTTTGCTTATTCATTACTCAGCTCGTCCTTCTAAGGGTCTAACTGAGGTCTCATGGATGAGAAACTAAACTAAAGGAGAGATTCCCGGAGGGCAGAAACTACATTTTATGTTTTATTTTATCCACCTAAAGGTAGACCACTTTTTTTTTTTTGCCAAATACCCAGATGGCCTGCACCTCTTATCTCGGCACATTCAAGACGGAAATCATTGTCTTTACCCCAAAACATTTTGATGCATATGTACATGGGCGCATGCATATATGGCTGTTTTCAGAAGTCAGACAATTCTCTTCGACAGCATGGATGCATCTTATCATGTTATCACTTTTATGAATAATAACCAATCTCTATCATTAAAATTTCAGGGTATTCACAATATTCTTTCTCTAAATGGCACTACAATGACTTTCTTTACCAATTTATTTGTATAAATGTGTCTACTTCTTTGTGATATTCATCCAAATGACCAGATCAAATAAGATAAACACTCTTTTGTCTTTTTTTTTTTTTTTTTGCCATTTCTTGGGCTGCTCCCACGGCATATGGAGGTTCCCAGGCTAGGGGTCGAATTGGAGCTGTAGCCACCGGCCTACGCCAGAGCCACAGCAACGTGGGATCTGAGCCGAATCTTCGACCGACATCACAGCTCACGGTAACACTGGATCCTTAACCCACTGAGCAAGGACAGGGATCAAACCTGCAACCTCATGGTTCCTAGTCGGATTCGTTAACCACTGAGCCACGGCGGGAACTCCCTCCTTTGTCCTTTTTTAATTGAAGTATAATTGATTCACAACATTGTGTTAGTTTCAGGTGTACAGCAAAGTGATTCAGACACACACACGCTATCTCTTTCTGATACTTTTCTATTATACGTTATTATAAGATATTGAGTACAGCTCCTGGGGCTATACAGTAGGACTTGTTGTTTATCTATTTTACAAATGGTAGTATCAGTTAATCCTACACTCCTAATTCATCTCTCCCTCACTTCCTCTTTGGTAACCATAAGTTTAGATTCTTTGTCCCTGAATCTGTTTCTGCTTTTGTATATATGTTTCTATTTTGTAAATAGGTTCCTTTGTATGGTTGCCTTTTTTTTTTTTTTTTTTTTTTGCTTTTGAGGGCTGCATGTGTGGCATGTGTAAGGTTCCCAGGCTAGGGCTCGAATTGGAGCTGCAGCTGCGGGCCTACACCACGGCCACACCAGATCCAAGCCGCGTCTGTGACCTACACCACAGCTCACAGCAACGCCAGATCCTTAACCCACTGAGCAAGGCCAGGGATCAAACCCGCAACCTCATGGTTCCTAGTCAGATTCGTTAACCACTGCGCCATGACAGGAACTCCAAGATGTACACGTCTAAAGTTCATAGAATCTTTTGCGTTGGTATCCACCTGGTACCGTCTCTGCTTTGAGGAACCACAGCACCTCTCTGCTGTGTCATATGTTGCCCTAACTATTAATTATGACCAGTATTTGGCCCTCACCCAATAATTTTCTTGAGCGTCAACATCCACTTACTCAGCCCCACATTCAAATCATTCCACATTCCAACAAAGAGTAATCCAACATGATTACGAGGTACCAGGGTGAAGATGGATGAGCTGTCCTCTGTGCCCAGAGCAGCAGAGGAGGCAGACCTTCCACGCGCACCACGTGATAATCCAGTGCTCCGTTCTAAGCGAGGTGTAGGAGAGTCAGCAAGGGAAGGAAAGATGGGGGAGCAAGGAAACTCTCCAGGGAAAAGGTAAATGGGGGCGGGGGGAAGGCAATAGGAAGCCACGGAGTGAGGCAAACTGTTGAGTTACTTCTTGAAACATTACTAGAAATTCAAGAGGTGGGAAAGTAATAGCAAGGTGATATTTGGAGTAGATTTACAAGTAGAGGCCAGTCAGTTCAAGCTCTTGGGTTCACCTCGAGCTACAGTTCCACTTCGGAATTCACCAAGCTCTCCCACCTTCGGAAGCAACTTCTTCACCACTGACAATGTGAGCCAGACAATCCTTTGTTTTGCGGGGCTGTCCTGTGCATCATAGGATGTTTGGAGCAGCCCTGACCTTTCCTCACTAGATGCCAGTAGCAACTGTCCCCGCCTTCCAACTGTGACAACAGCAAATGCTTCCAGATATTGCCAGATATCCCTGGGAACAAGGCCGGGGTGGAGGACGCTGGCTGAGAACCACTGTTTGAAGCGTTATTCTAGCTCTAAGGACCTCTCTTCCTTACTAGAATATCTTTTCTCTCATTCAGGAAATGGTTTTTCTTTTGGTTCAAAACCCAACTAGACCCTCATTTTCAGATTAGAGATAAACTGTCTAAAACGTTAAGTTACGGATGCCGCAAGCATTAAAAAAGGACATCTTGTTTCATGAAACCTAATAAACAAAACATGAAATGTTCGCTATGGTATGAAGGCGTGTAAAGATGATGGCTAATTTCTGTTTAGAACATTCTGATTTGCAAAGTACTTTCACAACTGAGTTCATTGAACGCTCACAACACCCTGTGAGGTATCCATTATTGTTCTCATTCTAGAGATGGAGACAGATGGGATCGAAGACATCAAATAGCTGAGACACCTGAGAACTAAGTTCTGGAGCTAAGATTTGTATTCAGACAGTCTCATTCCAAACTGTATACATCTTCCATTTGGTAAACAATTAATATGAGCTTCTCTAGGCTGCAGGTAGCATAAGTCAGAGAAAAAGGCTCATCCTAACATCACACAGATGGAGAAATAAAATGACTTGAGCATCCTCTGTTACCTACACAGCCTGCTAAGAAACTATAACAAGTAAAAACTTGTTTGCAGAAGCAAAGCATCATTTAGCCACCAAAAGACAATGCTTTCTTCACCACTTGCACAGTTTTAAGAGCACCTGCTGTGCAAAAAGAAGGGTGATACGTACTAATTATAGTGAACATTTACACTCATCATTTTTAAAGTTTATTAACATCTTTTGGTCATTGTCAACAGCAAATTCCAAACTGGTATAATAAAGATTATTAGCCACTGATAGAAAACTGTGCATAAAAATAAACATTAAGTAACATGGTATGGTCACATAGCTCATTAGAGACCAAATCAAAATTAAGTTCTTTGTATCCTCAGGTAAGTGTTCTTTCTGCTACAATTTCCAGCATCACATGACCCTACCCCGCTCCAGATATCACTATGCCAAGAAATAAAAGTATCCTCAACCAGTCAGATACTAATTCTTTTCCAACAGTATCTGAAGCCACATCTACCTTGGTAGTTTTAAAGGCACTATAAAATATGCCCTGGGAACTTTTGTTACTCTTATCGAAGAAGGAAAGTATTTCTTTAAATTAAGCAAATTACCGGAATCAGACCCATGATCCATTGGTTAACACGTGCAATTTTCTAGACTTAGTCAACTCTGTACTCAAATAATACTTCATACCTTTGAGCCTGGATTCCAGCCTGACAAAGAGGTGAGCAGGAGAGGAATGTCCTGGCTATAATCACACTTCTTTAAAAATTACCTATCTATGTCAAGATGAGGGGCTTCTTAAGCTAGGAATAGTATATGTCTTGCAGTAAACAGGTATTAGACTATGGACGAAAAGCAACTCAATTCCTGATTAAAACAACAAAAAGACCCCGAGTCTTACTCCATCATGGAAGGCGGAATAGTGCAGCAATCCTGGATTGCGGTGAGAGGAGCAGTGAGGTGAGCTGTGTAGGATGCCTCTACGACTTGCTTGTTCCGGTTGACCACATCCAAGTAACGGTTGAACTTCTCTCGGATTTTTTTGGCCAGCTGTGGGATGAGAATAAGCAAAATAAATGGAAAGGCCAATAACCCGTTGTACTTTTTCCTATAAGCTAATTCATTTGTGTCACAAGCTACATGTATTAAACTTCAGGTAAAACACACACACCCAAGTCTTATTTCACTGTGTAAATTGAAACAAAAACTGCAAAATGCCCAGAAGTCAAAGAAGGATACTCACATAGTGATAAAATAATAACTTCTATCTGATAATAGAGAATGATACATTAAAAATGTCTCCCATGTTCAAATACAAATAGGACAATATTCTTCCATAAAATGCCTTGCTGGAGAAAGGAAAACAAAGTCTATTGCTATCATTGCAGGCATGATTTTTGGTATTTGGAGGTACAATTCGAGCAACAATAGTGATTGGAAGTAAAAACTATTCATGGTTCTGGATTCGTACAGGTTTTTCAGGGGGAAACTATATGAAGGAAGGGAAGTGACATTCAGTGTCTTCTGCCACACAACTCCAGGGGGCGCCATTTAAAGCCTTTCACGTGAATGGCAAATCTCAGAAGTTGTGCAATGAAGATATCCGTACAAAACACAATGTACAGTTAGAAATATCCTTGTGCTTGGTCTGTTACACCTTTCACGTGGACAAATGTCTTTCCTAACTGCGGTGAACAGAACACTTCATCATAAACGCTTTATCATAATAGACTTTCATATGGGAATAGCAAAAGCAAATTGCTAAGCATACTGCTTTTTCCTTCATTGTTCCCACCAAATATCACAGCTTAATTACAGATCTCCAAGGAAAATGGTGTGTTTTTCTTCCCCTTAAACAAAACGTTACCCAAATGAAATGACTGATAGAATTATAGCTAATTGGTTTTGTAGAGCTATTCATTATCAGCACACCAGAGGGGAACTAATCACCTCCTCTGGGTCATGCATCTCACACAATTCAGCAGCTTACAGGCTGAGAACATGAAGCCAAATCAGAGCATCTTTATTTGTTATTTTCAAGCCATTTTTCAAATTTGATTTTCTTCCGGGGATATCTGAGCACTTTCAAAGTTTCAATTCAATAATGGAGGTTCTCAGCCTTGTTAAATATTGTACAAACTATGAAGTTTAGAAAATTTTCCAGACATAAGAGGATGAGTGTAATGTTTAATGGGGCAATGGGTTGTCCAAATCCACTTCAACATTTTCAAAGGACAAACTGTGTGTCTAAAAAACTAACAAGTCCACCTGCAGTAAGACTCCCTGAGCTAGAGTTTTTACTATTAATAAAAATGTAGGGAGTTCCCACTGTGGCACAGTGGGTTAAGGATCCGGCACCATATCTGTAGCTCCTTGGGTTGTGTGGAAGCATAGGTTTGATCCCTGGCCAGGCACAATGGGCTAAGGATCTGGCATTGCCACTGCGTTGTGTAGGTTGCACCTGTGGCTCAGATTCCATCCGTGGCCCGGGAACTTCCATATGCCACCAGACTGGCAAAAAATAAAAATTAAAAAATCACATTTTTCTTGCTGAGGTCTTTGCAATAAAATGTATAGATACAGTTAACTTCCCAATTTAATCAAGACCACCGGTGATTGTGCCTCTCAAGGGGACATTTGGCAAAGTCTGGAGACAGTTTTGACTGTTACAACTTGGTGGACGGTGCTACTGGCATCTAGTTGGTGGAGGCCAGGATCCTCTTACAACACACAGAGCTACTCCTGATAACCAAGAATTATATGTCCCCAAAGTTAATGGTGCCTAATTTGAGAAAATCAAATGTAGAAAAAAACTCAAAAATAATTATGCCAGGAATTTCCGTTGTGGTGTAGCAGAAGCAAATCTGACTAGTATCCATGAGAATGTGGGCTCAATCCCTGGCCTCACTCAGTGGCACGGGGACCCAGCATTGCTGTGGCTGTGGTGTAGGCTGGCAGCTGCAGCTCCAATTCGACCTGGGAACTGCCATATGCCACGGATGTAGCCCTAAAAACGAAACAAAACAAAACACAATGATGATGATGATAATAATAATAATAGTAATTCCAATTTGTAATTCAGCCAATAGGTCCCAAATTGTTCTTCTAGGTTAGTTCTGCCCCCATTTGAAATGATTTCTTAAGAAGGAAACGAATCTAAGAAATCTCAATCTTTATATATTTCTATTTCATTCCTTGGTTTTCCTTTCCCAAAGCAATATGAAAGAGGCCATCAAATATACCGGTAATTCTTCAAAATGTAACCCAAATACAGAGACAGGACTACTCACTATCAGTACATATACACCCCCTCATGTTATCATCTGTTTGACATCTGGTTACCCCACTAGACTGTACGCTCTGTAAGGGAAGGTACTACATATGCTTTTGTTTATCTCTCTATTTTCTGCACCTACTACACTACCTGGCAATTACAGCAGACAAAACTATTTAATGAATGAATAAAGATCAAAGAAATATACCCCAGAGCATCCTCGACCTTATCTTTTGGTCTAAGGATCATAACATCTTGACAAACATGGAATACTTATTTTTAAAACATACAACAAATGGAGCTCCCTGGGTTAAGGATCCAGTGGCACCGTCACCACTGTGGCTCAGGTCACCCCTGTGGCAAGGGTTCGATCCCTGGCCTGAGGACTTTCACATGCCACAGGTATGGCTAAAAACACCACCACCAACAATATGCATTTTCTCTTTAAGGCCCACAATAAAATTAAATTTAAAAATTAAGTTCAATTTAAATTAATTAAAAAATTAATTTCCCCACCTACAAGGATGGTCTTTCATTTTCAAGAACAAATGTTCTGTAACAGAATAAATATAAGGTGTGCTTAAAATGACTAAAATACCAAACAAAATCTTCACAAACCCACTTCTAAAAGGAAAAGGGAAACTGCAAACACTTCCGTCTTTCTCTCACACATATACAAACATAAACTCTAAAGGAATACTCAAGGGTTTCTTCTATACATTTGGAGAATTCTAACTTTAAAAAAGTCAGATCTAGCTCACTGTGATATTCTAATCTGGCTCACTACCTGTTCTTGCATAGGCTAAGAATGACTCTTACATTTTTAAATGTAGTTTTTAAAAGGTATTTTGGGGAGTTCCCATCATGGCTGAGGGGTTAACGAACCTGACTAGCATCCACGAGGATGCAGGTTCGATCCCTGGCCTTGCTCAGTGAGTTAAGGATTTGACACTGCTGTGAGCTGTGGTGTAGATCGCAGATGAGGCGAGGACCCCACGTTGGTGTGGCTGTGGTGTAGGCCAGCAGCTACAGCTCCGACTCCACCCCTAGCCCGGGAACCTCCATGTGCCGCAGGTGTGGCCCTAAAAAGATAAATAAATGAATAAATAAAAATAAATAAAAGGGATTTGGAGAGTTCCCTGGTGGTCTAGCAATTTATGGGTCTGGTGCTGTCACTGCTGGGGCTTGGGTCCAATCCCTGACCTGGGAACTTTCACATGCCCCAGGCGTGGCCAAAACATGAATGAAAGAAAGGGTATTTTGTGATCCTTGCTAACTACTTGAAATTTGAATTTCAGTGGTCACAGTTTTATTGAAACACAGACATTTGTTTACATATTGCTATGGCTACTTTCATTCTACAAAGGCGGAGTTAAAGAGTTGGAATAAAGATTGTACGGCTTACTTTGCTACAGGCAGAAAGTAAAAGCCCCAACATGTCCCAGATTGAGCCATAATTCCAGGTATTTTATAAAAATTGGCTTCGATGCCTCTCTATGGAGAGGTGGGGGTTCCTTTGCTCCCACTGCTTGAATCTGGGTAGGCTTCCAACGGCTTCTGCCAGAAGAGCTGAGAGAAGGTGATGCTATGGAAATTGTAAGCCTTGTAAGCCTAGGTCACAAAGGGCTCTGCAGCTTCCGCCTGTCTCTCTTGGCATAGGCTCAAGTACCAGTGTTGTAAGAAGTCCAAGACACATGGGGAGGCCACGGTTAAGTGTTTGGTTGGCAGCTCTAGCTGAGTTAAGTCTTCAAGTCATCCCAGCCCCAGCTCCGGATATGAATCAAAAAGCCTCGAGATAATTCCAGCCCCTGGTTTTCGCTGATGAAGCCCCGGATATCACGGAACAGAGTTAAGCCATCCTTGCCATACCTGAACCACAGAATCCGTAGGCATAAAGAATCAGTTGTTTACATCACTGAGTTTCGGGGAGGCTGAATTCCATTCTAAGATAAACACGTGGAAGCTGAGCTAAACAAAGTTGCTCAGATGGAAGCACTGCCTCTAAATTATCAGAATTATCAAGACTCTAGCTTGTGAATTATAGACAGAGTGCAGAGATTTCAGAATTCTTCATAAAATTATGATAGCTGCTGGATAGGGGTACTTACCCATATACTAGGTACAGGACCCAAAAATGGAGGTACTGTCATTTTAAATCGATGAGCCACAAAATAAAAGAACCCACCCACTCATTCAAACTCAGAACCATCTGGTTTATAAAACCTGTGTGGGAGGATCAGCATAAATGAATCTGACTAGTATTGATGAGGACACAGGTTCAATACCTGGCCTCGCTCAGTGGGTTAAGGATCCAGCATTGCCATGAGCTGTGGTGTAGGTCACAGATGCAGCTTGGATTCCTCATTGCTGTAGCTGTGTTGTAGGCTGGCGGCGTAGACCCCTAGCCTGGGAACCTCCATATGTCATGGGTGCGGCCCTAAACAAACAAACAAAAACCTGTGTTTACCTGCTCAGCTATGGCGCCCCAGACAAACCAAAGTGAAGAGTAGTCACAACAGTGGTTTGTCATTTAAATTCTTAAAATTTAAAATCATATAAACTGAAGAATGGAGCTCCTATTAACATAATCAGTCAAGGCGCAGACTGGGCTGGCTGTGGAACTGAGTGTTCCTTGGATGGGGGGTGGGTACTGGCTGATGGGAGAGAGGCCTTGCCAGGGAATGGGGAACCTGCCTTTGGCCTCCTGGTTAGGATGGGCCTCAGGCTGCATTGCTCATTGGTGGAGGCAGGAACTTGCGAGCAGCCCCAGAGACACACGGCAATTAACCAAGGTCTCAAAAGCAAGCTCTCTCCACTTAGATTCGCACCTTGTGGTCAGAAACTCCTCAGTGTTTCATGTTGTCAGTCTCATCTTGCTTTATTTAAAAAATTAGTCGCCAACATTTGTTGGGGGCTTCCTATGTACAAGGCATGCTTATAAGCACCTCATAAGCGTATATTCATCTAATCCTTCAAGGAGCCCGAGCAAGTGCATGCTGAAGGTTACATAACTTGCTCAAGGTCACAAAGCCAGGAAGCAGTGGAGCCGGGGTCCAAAGCCAAGAGTATTCTGTATTCTGCTTCCGAGCCAAAGCATCAGCCCTTGTGGAACACTGCTGCACTCTGTAAATGCACGGACGGACAAACTCCCCTGCCCCCATTTCTTCTCAAATCCATTTTGACAAATGCTCTGAAATCCTCGGCAGAATACTCTAAGCCACAGAGTCTCAGGACTTTATAACAAGAAGTAGATTTTTTAATAGTTAATATTTCATTTAGAATTCTTTATAAGTCCTATGAAAATCAAAACTCTGAAGAAGTTTAGAATTGCTGAATTCTACCAGTACCATGAAAAAGGGCTGGGGCTGCATATGAAGAAATGTATCCTCCAGAACAAGGTCTGTTATCACCCGACTACTGTGGTAGGAGTTGCACTAAACTACCTTAAATTGTTCTAATTCCTCCAGGGTGTTGGATCGTTGGTTTCTAACCTGGAAGGAGAACAGAATGAAGGTACCTATTCCTCTCCTTCAGGAGGTGAATTTCAGGATTTGACATTTTCCTCTGGGTTTTGACCTGAATTGATTTATCTGTTATTATAGAGTAGAAAGATGAAATTGTAATTCCCATTTTATGTGTGGGGAAAAAAAAAAAAAGATGCATATGGAGCTTAAGCATCTCTGGACTCCCTGGGGGTGCTCAGGCCTCCTGTGACTCCACTGCCTGAGATGACCTCTGTGTGCCCTTGGGACAAGGACGGTGATGGTGACTTGCTATAGACACCACATGCCCTATTCTGGGGTCTTCTTTTCCTTCTCTCAAAGCAATCTCTTTTAGCATGTCAACCAAATCTAGGTTGCTCGGCAAGCATTAACAGAATTTATTAGAGTAAAGACAGCCCACAGAGAGATTAAGTCCTGAATGTATCTTTTAAACTCAAGAGAACCGGCTACCAAGGCGGAAACTTCCAAGAGGCCAGACAGATTCTGGGTCTGTATCCTGCCATGATCCCTGCCGTCAAGAGAAAACAAAGGACATTCTCAACAAAAAAGCTACAGGTGGACCCACAATCCTCCTCAGTGTAATTAAAAACATTTTTCTTTCCACAGCTCAGCTTTCATCTTTTATCCTTCTTTATCCTCTCCCCTTCATCCCCTAAGGGGATCCTGAATGCTGATGAGACGACGGGACTAAAACCATCTTGTCATCTTTTGGGTCAATTCTTCAGCCAGCCAGCATCCAGCCACGGGTCAAAGGATGAGGAGGTAGCACGCCGGTCCCCATGGGAACGGATTCGAATTTGTCATCATCTCCAGTGACAACGTTTCATCACAACATCAATGAATTTCTTTCTTGAATTTCACTTCCCTTAATTTTCCCAGAGACATTTCTGTCATTTGCATACTTCCCCAGAGCCGCCCGCCAACCCCCCCACCCCCGCCCCGCTTTTAAAGCTCTTTTTACCTTAGCTTTATACTTCTAAAGACTGGAGGTGGGCTGGCACATGGTTAGAACAAGGTAAAGGAAAACAAAATGCAAAGGCATCGTACACATTTTATTTATGCTCCTTTCCTAAAAGGAAGGGCCAGAAGCAGTTTTGAATGTTAGGGACAGCTTTATTTAAAACACCTAACGCTGAGGCTGACAGGCACAGACAGGACGGGTACTCTAGGGGACTGGAGATTCAGAGCAAAATTCCTATTGAATGTCGAAGAGCTTAACATGTGACATTCAAAAACCTTTGTGCTGCGCGAAGCATTTAACAGCTGATGACCCTTCCCTTCGGTGCCAGCCTTATTACTCCACGAAAATAAACCTTTTTGTTTTCCTGCCAGGTTCAGAATTTGCTTCTTTCACCAAAGACATGATTTCAAGTATACGCAAGCGCAAATATTTAACATCTCTGAACATCACACCATCGCATGGCAAAGTTCAAGGACACGTTGTTTCATGTTGCATACTCTCTACAGGATATAAGAAAAAAACCCTATGGTTGCTATTATTTTTATTAGTATCAGTAGTGATATTCCAGACAGCTCTCCCAATTATCAGCGGAGAATTGGGGCAAGGTCTTTGACTTCCCTTAGCCTGGGTGTCCTGAGGAAAGCAGGAATCGTGTGGTTTTTCAAGGGCTTCTTGTGATGTTTCAATGAGACAATGACTATATAAAGCCCGGGATGAGTACCAGGGGTTATTTTCATTGCTATATTCCATCTCTGGATTTAGGATGAGCGCGTGATGGTGATAGGAAATACTGTGGAGTCTCAATTTCCCCCAATTAGAGCCTTACATCACGGGAAAGGGACTACCTGAACAATCACCTTTTTTTTTTTCTTTCATGGTTAATGCACAGGGGCACTGACTCCTGCACATCCTCATGAACAGGGTCTGGGTGGTGGAAAAAAGAATTTTATTTTCCCCCTTAAAATTTCAAAGCAAAATGGCATAGAGAGCTTAAGCTCTGGAGTCTCATAACTTTGAGTTAAATCCAGCTCTGTCACTTACAGGTAAGTGGAATCAAGCAAATGATGTTTCTAAGCCTCAACTGATTTACCTCTAAACTGGAAACAGTAATAGCTGCTTCATGACATTGTCTGAGAACTAAGAGGGATGATGTTGATGAAGAGTTTAGCAGCATGTCTAACGGATTATATGTGCCAAATAAGCGTTGGTGAGTGTTGTTTTGCTGTTGTTGTCCTTGCTATCCTCGTCACTGTTACCATCACTGGGCGGACCTTGGTCATAGGACTAGGGCCCTTGGTGCCTCTTCCCCAGCCCTGCGGACGGTAGGTTGTATAATTATGGTCGTAGGTAGTTCAGGTCTCCTCTGGGATCCTCCTTTTCTAAACTTGAGGATCTAATAATGCCTTGACTCTTGTGTCACACTTTTCCATTTTCAAAGCACTTTTGCAAGGCTCATCTCATGTGTGCCTTCCACCAACCGCAGGAGTTGGGCAGAACAGATATTCCTGCCCTGTCTCTACCATCAGGACATCAAGACGCAGTGGTGTGCCCAAGCTCATGCTGAGTAAGTGGAGAAAACAAAGACACCACTGCTTCTAATCTGGGGCTCCATCCCCTTTCTGCTACAAGCTCCCTCAAATGGCAGAAAAAATGGGAACTCTCCCAGATCAAATTATCTAAGTTCTACTCATGCTTCCAGTCCCAGCCCCACTATTACCTCTCTGAAGCCGTCTCGGGCCCTTCTTTCCCCAAATTGCCTAGGACTTGGCATCTGCGCCACCTGTGGTTGATCTTTCTTCCTTCAAAGATTCCATTTCCCCCAAGAAACCAACACATAACCATGATGAGCATTTAAGGATTGTTTACTATGTGCCAGGCACTCTCAAAGGGCAACTTTAGGGAATGCCTTTATTAATGTTCACAACTCCTGGTAACTATTAAATGCTATTTTTATAGGTAGTTCTGATAGATGAACTTGCCCAAGGACACTCAGCTAATAAAATAATTAGATCAATTCCACACCGCTGAACTACTGTACTATGCATTTTTCCTTCACGTGCACCTCACATCCAGAAGAGCAGGCATAACTGGAGTCATTTCCCCTCAGACAATCTAGTATTACCGCCATATCGGAATAATCTGGTTCCAGTTCAACAAAGGGCGACGACCATAGGAATATTGTCTATTTCTGGTTCAAGCCCATCAGAAACTCTGGCTCATCCAATTCCCTATCTTCACCTGCCTCCTGGCTTATATCAGTGGCTCTGGAATAAGTCTTGCTGAATAAGGAGCACCAGGAAAGGTACCCTGATGGCAACTGGCCATAGATATGGCATGGCTGCTCGTTCACTACCAGCCCGGGGGGCAGCATGCAATGGCCTAGGCATGGCAGGCCATGCCACAGGACAGGAGAGATGAAGGCTCAGGGGTGGGATGGGGCCAGTCCAAATTTCCAATGGCCCGAGGGGGCTTCAGGGTTGTCTGACGGATGTGTGGGAATCGCACATCCAACGGAGAAGTGGGGCAGCCGCTGACAGACGAACTGCAGGTGGACCAGGAAGATTTATGTGCAAGGCTGTCTGGGCTCCAGGGTCACATACCCGGATCCTGGGAGAGGTGGGGCCCCTGTCACTGAGCTGGGGGGTGAGGGGGAGTGAGATGGAAAAAACAGAAGGCAAGTGCTGACATGCCAGAGAGCTGTAGGAGGCTGAGCTCGGGAAACAGCTTCTCTCTCAAAGCAAAATGCAGGTTTGCTTTCAAGGTTATGATGGGGTTTGGTGCGGGCAGCGGTTTGTGTTGGGTAGTCCAGGAGAGTCATGGAAACATGAAGCCAAGCCTCCAGAAAGCCAAGGTTCTCAACGCCAGGGCTCAATGCGCTCTTGCCCTGTTGTTCACCCCATTTTACCCTTAACAACCAGATCACAACAAAAGAAACAAAAGGAAGCGCGGACTTCAACCCACTTCTCCCCACTTCGCTCTGTAATAGGAGCCCCTGGGCGTAGGTTCCTTTAAACCAAAATAAGCAAGTGCTTAGGCCTTAAAACTTTACAGCCTGTTCCTTTAGGAGGGAAAAGCAGTTTAACCTAGTCTTAACCTTCGAAAGAATCAAGAGGCTGTGAAGGGGGCGAGGGGGAGGAACAGGAGCCCCAGCAGGGAGAAGAATCTCATGTTTTACATGACAACGTTTGAGATCAGTTTTCCTAGTTCGTGAATCAGGGAGGAAAGGGGTTAAAATACCCTGGGTTCAAGAACTTAGAAGAATTCTCTGGCGGCCCATGAAGGACACAGAGAAAAGGAAAGAAAACCCAGACCCATTACTCTTACCAGGTAAAGCTCTCACATAGAGTAAACGTATTTTGGCTGAGCGCATCAACACCAAGTCTAGCTTAGAAGCGCTGGAGGTAACGGGGTGGGGTGGGGACGCATTAAGGGAACTGGGGTCCACTGGGAGGGCTCTGGGGACCTGCAGCTTCACAGGAGCCCAGGCTCTCTTCCCCCACCCCCAGGGCACATCACTTCTCATTATCCCGAACCAAACCTTGCAGCCTGGGCCAGAGCCTGGCACAACTGCAGGGACTCAGGAAATGTTTGCTGTATACATGAAGGTCAAAACCTGAGCTCCAGTAAGAGGCCAACTGACCAGAGTGTGTGTGGGGGTTCTTCATGGGTCCTTGGAGGGCATATGGGTCAAATACTTGCGAGCGAGTGTCCATTAGCTCAGCAATGAAGTGGAAAGATGAGACTGGCAGGGAAACAAAACTCTGCCACTAAACACGCCCTCCTCCTCAACCTGGCCAAGAACGCAGTAGATCCCATTCCTGGGAAGACAGACTGGCAACACGACTGAAAAACACCTAGATGTTACTATATCCCCTTTCTTAATAACCAGCTACCCTGACTTACCTTTGCAATGGAAGATGATATTGCGCCATCACAGGACTTTGCTGATACGCATGTCCAACAGCAGCAGACACTCTCCCATGCGCATGTCACACTCTCCCTGTGCACGTCACAGGCTAATGTGCAGTGTATTCCATTTTCGAGTAACAACTTTCCACCATATAGAGTCCTTTTAAAACTAAGGAAAAATAACAGTACGAGTGACAGCATCCTACCAACATTTGACTTCTTCAGCTGTTGAAAACTGGTGTTGCGATCAACAATCACCCGAGTCTTCAGTATGACCCGACTCTCTTAGGCTGCAGGAGGACTCTCTCCCCTGGTCCAAGTTCATGCAATGAAACCAGCTTGTACTGTGCTTGTCTCGATAGACAGGAAAGGCACTTGTTGGCTTTAACTTCGAGATACTTGAGTAGTGGCAAAACTGCCCTTGAGGTCTAGGGGGCCTTTATAATGCAGGCCTGAAGCTCCAAGTACTTATACAGAGAGAAAAGTTTATGTTTTCTTCTTTTTAACTTTTATTTATTTAAAAAAAATTTTTTTTGGCAGCACCCATGGCATGTGGAAATTCCTGGCTGGGGATTGAACCAGCTACAACCAACGCCACAGCGGTGGCAACATTGGATCCTTCACCCACTGTGCCACAGAGGGAACTCTGTTGTTTTTTTAAAAGGATAATTAGGAGAAACAACAGCATGCACATAGACCGCTTCGATGAGGTGCAAATGTTGGATGCTAGCAGGAAATGTCTTGCAATGAAGAGTTGCTAGAAACACCAACACAAAATGTTTCCCATGTGGGTTCCCCACCAGAGGAATTAGGACTGTTTGCCTCCACCACCACATTTTTATTACAGCCTTCTCTGAACTACTCTGGGTGTCGCCCGGCCAAGCTGCGTCTGATATCATTCTTGAACTCACTGTTGGATTTAGAAAGGTCTTCTCATCCCCTCTCTGGTGACAGAGAGGACTGCAAACAGAAGAACCGGGGTATGTGTGCTCTTCACTGGCTGTTTGCTTCCATAGGACTCACGCCCACACCTTCCTCTATGGTGCCTGACATGGGTGACCGAGGAAGTGACAATGACAGTTCTCAATGATCTGCAGAAGAGCCAGCATGCACTTTGCAGCATATAAAAAGATGAAAGGCTGCTTAAGTAACACCCAGTGAGAATGCCTGTGAGCACTTATTCCAACATGCCCCTCACCTGCCCAGAATCTTCTAATATTGTACGTAAAGCTGTATGTAGTTCTTGGTAAGCATCCAATTTGAATACCACATGTTATTTCATAGAACCAGATTTTCAAAGCATTTGGTCAATTCAGGGTGCTTGATATTAGCAGCAATTAACTCCTTTGCATCCTTGTCATAAGTATTTCCTATTGTACCAAGGAATAAATGAGGGATAAGTTGGTCCCTGCTTTTAAGTTGCTTGCTACGTTTCAAAATACACTCTGGGTTTCTGTTTATGCATTCTACCAGTGCAGATGATTTGAACTTTTTTTTCTTTTTCCTTTTTTTTTCTTTTTGTTAGTAGGAGCAGCAGTACTTTCACATGGAAAATGGAGTTGGAGGGCAGAGGTGACGATTTAATGAAATCTTAGCTGCTATCTTCTCACCAGCATTTCCCAATACTATCCAACCTCGAGATATTAAAAGTGTGTGTAGAATGGGCTTAATTGTTTCCATGTTTAATGGCATGTTCATTTCTCATGATGAAGTCTTTCTGGAGTTATAGAATGAGGATGGAGACGCAATCTCTTCCCTTCTTCGTCTTAAATGAAGCTTGGAGTGTTTGAGTCAGAATCCCAGGCTCAGACTTTGCAAGGGTCTGTGTCACTGAAAGAAGGCATTTGTGCACATATGGACGGCGGACTCAAGCGAGGCGCCGAAGTTCCAGCTGGAGCAGGGAGAGAGGCGCAGCGTGGTGGGAGCTTACATGTCTTTTCCTGCCCTGCCCCAAAGCCTTGCCAGCCCCTCTCTGTGCTGCAGCCTGTGCTTTCCAGCTGTGCCTGCAACACTCCCTCCACCCCGCCTCCAACCCGCCCTGACTGATAGAGAAAGAGTACCAGCCCTTTCGCGTGTTCCTTTACAAACTGGGCTGTGGGAATTAACAGAATGAGGAAATGGAGTACTCTGGGTATCTGCCAAAACAACAGCACAAAAAACCTGTAGCTGTAATTTTCAAGCCTTAAATACCTGTGGGTGGTGGTGGTGGGAGGTATAGAGAATTGCATTTTTTCCTATAATTGGTAGAGGTGTGTATACACAACTGTACAAATGAATGCTGTGTTGTGAATCCTGCCAACATATGCACAGGGTACAATTCGTATATGTCAACAATAGATACACAGAGCATTATAATATAATGTGTGAGTACTCAGGAGGGGTTGTGTGTGTGTGTGAGGGAGAGGGAGGGGAAGAGGGTGGGATTATCTCAGTTTATCTGAACACCAGGCATACATCGGCTAAAGTACACTACATACCCCTGAAATCACTGGTCTATATTTAGTACTGGAATTAAAGCTTTCATGCATGCCTACGCACCTATTTGAACTTCCAAATATATATAAGGATATGGAGCGTATGTTGCACGTATATTTTCCTGAAAATATAAACAAGATAGTTAAATACTTCAAATTCCAAATCACCATTTCTTATCGAGCTACCTTCTCTCTCCTGGCCCACCTTGTTTTTTTCCCCTCTAGGAAGAAGCTGGCGGGCAGCTCCCTAAGTATCCCTCCCTGATTACTGTCAAAGTTTCATGTAGGGAAAGAACCTGGGAGTTCCGAGGTAGCTAAATGTTTGCTACTTTCTCCATGGAAACTGCACTAACCAAAACTGTACCAACCACAGTTCCCCATTAAACAATTCCAAAGAGATACCAACGTCTACTCATGTGCAGCAGAAAGGAAGCTCACTCTGTTACACTTAAACCCTAGGTACTAGCCTGACAGCTGCAGCTTTTTTTTTTTTTTTTTACTCAATTAGCTAGAAGTCCTTCTTTAGGAGTGCTCTTTATTTACCCACCCACCCCCAAATCCCAATAAAAGAAAAAAAAAAAATCAATAGCCCCATAGAAGTTCCATAACGACACAAATTTGAACCAAGTGACCTGAGGTTATGTTATTAATGGAATAACGATGAATTGAGAAAAAGACACAGGAGTTGTCTCCTTAAATAAATCAAGGACTTCATTTATATTTATATCTGTTTTATGTTCCTGCAGGATAATCCATTAGTAATAAAATGCTCTTCCTCGTAAGGCACACGTTATAGACTTGTGATTTATTAGAGCTAAAAGGCAGAAGGCACCCCCACCACCGTTTGGCCCATGTCAACTGAGCATTTAAACACCATCTTTTCCTCATTTGGAAGCTGAGTTTTCATCAGAGTACTTACAATGTTTAGACATATGATTTATCTTACTTTGGTTAATGTGTAATACTCTCAGGAGAGAATAAACCACCTTCCTCTTAAAAACAGAAAACATAAAAAGAGCAGCAACAGAATAAGTATGAAAAGCAACATAGCACAGTGATTAAGAATATGGATTTTTAAAATTAGACCACATGGATTAAAATTCTGGTCCAGGAGTTCCCATTGTGGCTCAGTGTTTGACGAGTCCGACTAGGAACCATGAGGTTGCAGGTTCGTTCCCTGGCCCTGCTCAGTGGGTTAAGGATCCGGTGTTGCCGTGTGCTGTGGTGTAGGTCACAGACATGGCTCGGATCCCGCGTTGCTGTGGCTCTGGCGTAGGCCGGCGGCTGCAGCTCCAATTCGACCCCTAGCCTGGGAACCTCCATATACCACAGGAGCGGCCCTAAAAAAGGCAAAATAAATAAATAAATAAAAATAAAATAAAATAAAATCCTGGTCCTATCATCTACTCCAAGAATGACTTTGGGCATCATTGCTTAATATCTTTGAGCCTCAATTTCCTCAACCCTAAAACAGGGAGAGGAATTCTACTTGTGACACAAAGGTAGTGGTAAAATTTTAATGAGATAACTTAGGTGAAGCAGCATTTATTAAAGGAACATGAAGCATCAGGTCTAGTAAATCGTCTTGTGCAAAATGCAACACCACCTAGGGGCATACTAGTTCTTGTACCCATGCCCCACTTACTAGAATTCTAGTAAAGCATATGTAATTTCAATCAAAAATACTGCCACCCTACATGATATCCATAATGCATTTATACCGCCCTTCTGGCTCTCAGAAATGCCTAGAGAGGACAGTTCTGTCCTTTGGGCCATCACCTGCAAGAGATTAGCAAGATATACCAAATATATGCAACACATGTCTCCTGTGCCTTACCTCTGTCCTTGGGATAAGCTCTTTATTTCTCTTCCTACAAAGCCAAGTATACAGTAAGTCCTCAACAAGTGTTTGCTGACTTCATCGACTGTCTACCACTTACCAGAGGTATGCTCAGAATCTCCCCCTTAACAACGCATTAGTTTATGCATTCATTCCCCAACATCTATCAAGTCTTACACTGTGAGTTATTCTGGCAAGGTCCCCATGCTCAGGAGTGTGGGTCTCCTCGATCTGTATCTTTGGAAGAGGTAATAAAACCCACAAATTTTCGTTCTGCTACAAAAGCATTTCCAGTATTTAATATTTTCTTACTCTCTTCCAAAATTTGAGGAGTATCCTCTAACCAAAATTTTTTTGCATTTTTGGTAAAACAAATTCAGAGTCAACTTGCATGATTTTTTCGGGGAAGCAGCATGATGTAGCAAAACGGTCTGTAAATCTTTCCTAAAGTGATGGACTGACCATTCAAAAACCCCCGTGAAATCTCATACGAAACTTCGATATGTCAAACAAGTAAGAAAAATTGATGGGGGGGGGAATGGAGAGGAAAAGGACAGAACCGGGTCCCTTATGTTCTATAACAGTCTCTGCAGTACCTCCCTTGTACTTTAGGAAACAATATCTTGAAAATACACAGTGTAGCACTGAGTCTGTATCACTAGAATCCCCAATCAGGTTCTCCAACGTTTGAGTTGAGTGACCTTATACAAGATATTTCTTTGGTATCATTTTCCTTGTCAGGGAAACTTGTAGAGCTGTTTTTCAGGATTATGAATTCACGCAACAAATAATTCCTGAGACCCTACTACCTTCTACCTTGAGATACTTTTTCATGGTACTAGGGGTGCAGCAAGGAAGGAAAATAGACAAAAATCTCCATCCTTTACAGGAGGCCTTAAATTCTATTTCAAACGATATACAATGAAAAAACTGCATATGTAAGTCCTAAGTGCAAAATTATAAGGTAGTAAATAAAGCAAGAAAGTGCTAAGAATAAAGGTGGGTACAATTAATATCAATTATAAATGGGTGGTCAAGGGCTTTCCTGAGAGGTAGCACCCCACCAAGACTGAAAGGATGCAAGGGAACAAGCCATACGGCTCTACAAGAAAGATGCAAGGACAGTGCTTGATTAATGATGCACAGTCAATAAATGGTGATTATTTTCATAGCCAATATAACATGAGAAAGCATAAAAGGAGGATTAAAAATTTGATCTCGGAGTTCCTGTCGTGGCACAGCAGAAACAAATCAGACTAGGCACCCTGAAGTTGTGCATTTATTTGATCCCTGGCCCTGCGCAGTGGGTTAGGGATCCAGCATTGCTGCGAGCTGTGGTATAGGTTGCAAATACGGCTTAGATCTGGCATTGCTGTGGCTGTGGTATAGGCTGGCAGCTGTAGCTCCAATTAGACCCCCGGCCTGGGAACCTCCATGTGCTGTGGGTGTGGCCCTTAAAAAAATATAAATAAATTAAAAAAAAATCTGTCTCTGCCACTTTACTAGCTCACTGAAGCCTTGAACCATTTACGATGACCTCCTAGAAATGCAGTTTTCTCATCTAAAAATGGGGTAATAATACCTGGACATTTTACAATGCCTTTAAAAAATAAAAATGAGAAAATATACATGGAAACCATAAGGAAACAGAAAACCACAAAAATATGAAAACTGTCACATCCCCTTATCGCACCATCTTTCTGAAATGACAGATCACCATTCGTCTTAATAGCCATGAAACCCAATGATTTTGATAGGTAGCCCAGGAGAAGAATTTCTCTGTTAAAAAATAACTTCCCTTCTGGAGCGTCACACCAAGAAGAGTAAGAGCTGAAACAGACCTAGCTTGATTTCCGGTTGAGGAAATCTAAACACGAGCCAGAGAAACTTGCTGGGGATCCGGTCTGAGAGAACAGTCATCTGTTTGCTCTGGTCCTTGGTTAATTCACTCTAAATTCCCCATCTGGGTGGCTTCCATACACCTCAGACTTTCTTCTGCCTTCCCACAGATTTAGGGCCTTTGGTTCACTCATTCAACAAACATTTAATAAATACTTACAATAAACACAGAGCCAAGCACAGATTTGGGTGATGGGGTGAAGTAAACCAGAACGCTGCCAGAATAAATCCCCTGTGGAAAGATGGGGGAACGTTTGGGGGCAAAGACAGAAGGGAATCCATACCGCCTCCAGGATTCCTCTAGTCTGAACAAGTCTGAGCCTTGAACATATTTCACCAGGTAACTGTAAACAAAATGAGAGCCTGCCGGGCACCACCACACTCTGTTACACTTGGCGGGGCAGTCTCCAAACAAATCTACATTCTGAAAATATTAAAACTGAGGTGTAAGACTATCTCCAGTCATTTTTTTTCCAGCATATATATTTATTAAGTGCCTACCTCGTACCAGGCACAGGGAACCAGAATTCAAAGACAAGATACCCATGTGCTCAGCGATTCCACACCTGCTCTTCTTGTCTAACAGTTGTCCCTGTGTCTCTGTGATCCAGTGCACAGTTCAACATAACCAAACATTTCCACTGTGGAGAGTTTCTGGAAGTAGGAATACAGAACGGATACAGATGGAAAGCCAATGTGAATCTCATGTCCAGTCTCACATTTCTTAAGTAGCATAGCCTTTTTTTTTTTTGCCTTTTAAGGGCTGCATCCATGCCATGTGGAGGTTCCCAGGCTAGGGGTCAAATTGGAGCTATAGCTGCAGGCCTGTGCCACAGTCACAGCAACTCCAGATCCAAGATGCGTCTGCGACCTACACCACAGCTCATGACAATGCCAGATCCTTAACTCACTGAGCGAGGCCAGGGATTGAACCCGCAACGTCATGGTTACTAAGTCAGAATTGTTTCTGCTGTGCCACAATGGGAACTCTGCCTTTTTTTTTTTTTTTTTTCTTTTTTCTTTTTAGGGCTGAACCCGTGGCATACGGAGGTTCCCAGGCTAGGGGTTGCATTGGAGCCACAGTTGCCAGCCTATGCCACAGCCACAGCAACATGGGATCTGAGCCACATCTACGACCTACACCACAGTGCATGGCAATGCCAGATGCTTAAGCCACTAAGTGAGGGCAAGGACTGAACCTGCATCCTCGTGGATACTAGTCAGGGTCATTACCACTGAGCCACAATGGGAACTTCCTCAAGGAGTTCAGCTTTTATTTACATTTCCCACTAGTCCTCTTCTGGGGTTGTTCTATGATCATCCTCTCTTGGAAATCTTCCTTTTGAAGTTTACAGCTCTTTCCTTCTGGGCCTTACCTAGCAGGATTAAACAGCAGGCTAAGAACAGTAATTTTCTCACTGGTGTACGCTTATATTCATACTCTAGCATCCTATCGTATTCTGAACACTGAACACAAAATACTGAAAACCTGCTCTGAGCTAACCATACAATCTTTCAAACAATCTTGCAAGACAGACGATGATCTCCATCTTATGGATAAAATTGACAAAGAGACTGAAAAGTTAATCATGCCAAAAATCGAACAAAATAGTAAATGACAAAGTCCTGCATGGAATTCAAGTTTGTCAAAGCAAAAGATGAAGCTCTTGTTCTCTACCCTAAGCTACAAGGGAGCTACCCCCACTTAAAAAAAAAAAAAAAGGAGAAAAGTTTTCTAACTTTTCTGGCCTTGTACCCATGTTCTCTGAGGTCCCTTCCACCTGTAAGATTCTAAAACATCATGCTAGTTAGAACTGGTTATTTATATTTGAGTATATAAAATGCTATCTCTTTAGAATTGATTCTCTATTCATAATCTCTTTGAAGAAAGAGCTCTTTTATGTTTTTAGGCCACATGTAAATTGTTCTCCTACTGAGTATCTTTCTTCCCTCTTGAATAAAAGGATATAATTTGGTGTAAAATCTATTTCTTGCTTTTCAGATGGATCCTAATCTACTGCTTTGAACTGATCCAAATTCCTCATGACTGGGAACTCAAGTTCATACACCGATAAAATAATAATGTGGAGTATTAGTACCTGTTCAGTAGCAATTTCTTATAAAACCAATATGTTTCTCCTTCACTCTCTTCCAGTGAATGTATTGGGTGGAATGAAACATTAAACTTTAAAAATTTCAGACAGAATTGTCAGTGTCAAATAACAATTCATAAAAATAATTAAGAAAAACTAGACGTGTTATGACGCTAGTGTCTTTTTAAATACCTTTGGTGGCAGGAAAATTCTTAGATTTTTACATTATACATGTATGGGGTAAGCTGCATTTAAGGATAAACAAATGAGCAGAGATTTGAGCTGTTAACAAAGAGACAAATTGGCAGTTTTGTGTCCAAGTTAATTGCCTGCTAAAGCAAAGTCAACATAACTCACAGGAATATAATAGATTCTAGAGTTTTTCACAATCTCCAGGACACAACCTACATTTTTTGATATACAGAGAGAAAAAGCAAAGTGTGACCAATTCTCAGGAGAAAAGACTATTACAGAGATTAACTTCAAACATTTGTAGATGTTAGAATCAGCAGGCAGGATTCTAAAACAGCTACTTTATCTATGGCTGAAGGATTCAAAGGAAAATGGGTTTGCAACGAATGAAAGAGAGAAAAGTTTCAGTAGAGAAAAGCAGAATCTATTAAAAAGAAACAAATGAGGAGTTCCTGTTGTGAGTCAATGGCTAATGAACCCAACTACCATCCATGAGGACACGGGTTCCATCCCTGGCCTTGCTCAGTGGGTTAAGGATCCACCTGTGAGCTGTGGTGTAGCCCAGCAGCTACAGCTCCAATTTGACCCCTAGCCTAGGAACCACTATATGCTGCGGGTGCAGCACTAAAAAGACAAAAGACAAACAAACAAACAAACAAAAAAAGGAAAGAAACAAACAAAAACCCAAGAGCTTAAAAATACATTTGAAAAAATTTAATACTGCTACAAAACCAACAGGTCAACAATGAAATCAAAAAAGGAAACTAAAAAATACCTTGAGACAAATAACAATGAAAATAACCATACAAAATCTATGAGCAAAAGCAGCTTCAGAGGGAAGTCAGTATCAGGGGCCTTTCTCAAGAAACAAGAAAAATCTCAAATCAATAACCTAACCTACCACATAAAACAATTAGAAAAAGAATAACAAACAAAACCTAAAGTCAGCAGAAGGAAGGAAATCATAAAGATCAGAAAGGAAAGTATTAAAATAAAGATTAAAAAAATAGAAAAAAAAAATCAATAAAACCAAGAGCTGGTTCTTTGAAAGGGTAATAAACCAAATTGACAAACCTGTAGCCAGACTCACCAAGAGAGAGAACCAAAATAAACAAAATAAGAAATGAAAAAGGAGAATTCTCAAGGAATACTGCAGAGATATCAAAAAAAAAAAAAAAAAAAAAAAGAGAGAGAGAGAGAGAGAAAATACTATGAACAATTACATGCCAACAAATGTGATGTCCTAGAAGAAATGGACAACCTTCTAGAAACATACAGCCATGAAAACTGAATCAAGAATAAATAGATCATTTGAAGATGAAGAGACTGATCACTAGAAATGAAATCAAACAGGTAATTAAAAAAAAAAAAAAAAAAAAACAACTCCCTGCAAACAAAAGTCTGGGACCAGATAGATGGCTTTGCAGACAAATTCTACCAAACATACACAGAAGAACTTACACCCATCCTTCTTAAACCCTTCCACGAGACTGGAGAATAAGGAACACTCCCAAAGACATTCTATGAAGCCACCCTCACCCTAATACCTAATTCAGACAAAGATACTACCAAAAAAGAAAACTAAAGGCCAGTATCTTTGATGAATATAAATGCAAAAATTCTCAACAAAATTTTAGCAAACAAAATCAAACAATACATAAAAAAGATCATACACCATGACCAAGTGGGATTCACCCCAAGTTCACAAGGATGGTCCAAAATATGCAAACCAATGTGACACACTGACAAAAGGGTAAGACAAGAGCTGCATCAACAAGACAAGACAAAAACTACACAATCATCTCAACGGGTATGGAAAAAGCATTTCATAAAATTCAATATCCATTCATAATAAAAACTCTTACCAAAGTGGGTATAAAGGGAACATACGTCAACATAATAAAAGCTATTTATGACAAACACACAACCAATGTGATACTCAATGGTGAAAACCTGAAAGTCTTCCCACTAAAATCGAAAAAACAAGACAAGGATGCCTACTCTCAACACGACTATTGAACATGGTACTAAAAGTTCTAGCCACGGCAATGAGAGAAGAAAAAGAAACAAAAGCTATGCAAATTGGAAGGGATGAGGTAAAATTGTTATATGTAAATGACATGCTATATATAGAAAATCCTAAAGACTCCACACAAAAAGGACTAGAACTAATAAACGAATTCAGCAAGGTAGCAGAATACAGGATTTACACACAGAAATCAGTTGCATTCCTTTACACAAGGAGATATCAGAAAGAGAAAGAAAAAAAAAATCCCTTTTAAAATCACATAAAAATACTTAGGAATGAGTCTGACCAAGGAGATATAAAACATATGCTGAGAACTATAAAACATTGATAAAACTGTAGATGACTTTTTAAAAATGGAAAAATATCCCATGCTCTTGGATTGCAAGAATATTGCTAAACTTAGTGTACTACCAAAAGCAATCTACAGATTTATTGGGAACCCATGAACATATTACACAGAACTAGAACAAATAATCCTAAAATTAATATGGAACCATAAAAGACCCAGAATTACCAGAGCAATCTTGAGGAAAAAGAACAAAGCAGGAAGCATAAACTCCCAGGCTTCAGACAATGCTATAAAGCTACAGTAATCAAAACAGTGTGGTACTGTCACAAAAACAGGCATGTGGGTAATGGAACAGATTAGAGAGTCCAGAAATAAAGCCATCCACCTGCAGTCAATTAATCTTTGACAAAGAAGGGAAGAATATACAATGGGGAAAAGAAAGTCTCTTCAGGAAATGGTGCTGGGAAAGTTGACAGCCACATGTAAATCAATGAAGATAGATCACACCTGCATACAATACACAAAGATAAACTCCAAATGGCTTGAATACTTATTTAATATAAGACATGACACCATAAAACTCCTAAAAGAGAACACAGGAAAAGCATTCTCTGACGTAAATTATATCTATGCTTCCGTATCAATGTCAAGTCTCCTAATGCAATAGAAATAAAAGCAAAAGTAAACAAATGGGCCCTAATCAAACTTAAAAACTTTTGCACAGCAAAAGAAACCATAAAGAAAATGAAAAGACAACTCACAGACTGAGAGAAAATATTTGTAAATGATGAGACTGACAAGGGCTTAATTTTCAAAATATAGAAACAGCTCATATAACTCAAAACAACCCAATCAAAAAACGGGCAGAAGACTCAAAAAGACATTTCTCCAAAGAAGGCATCGAAATGGCCAATGGGCACATGAACAGATGCTCAGCATCAATAATCATCACAGAAATACAAATCAAAACCACAATGAGGTACCACCTCACACCAGTCAGAATGGCCATCATTAACAAGTCTACCAATAAAATAGCTGGGGAGGGTGTGGAGAAAAGTGACCCCTCCTACAATGTTGGTGGGAATGTAAGTTGGTATAGTCACTAAAACAATATGGAGGTGCCTAAAATAAGTAGAAATAGAACTGCCATATGATCCAGTAATCCCACTCATGGGCATATATGAGGACAAAAATCTATTTCAAAAGATACATGCACCCTATGTTCACAGCAGCAGTATTCACAATACCTAAGACATGGAAATAACTGAATTGTCCATTAACAGATGAATGAATAGAGAAGATGTGCTATATATTTATATATACACACACTATATATAATATACGCACAAAATGTAGTATTATTCAGCCATAAAAAGAATAAAATGGTGCCATTTGCAGCTACATGGATGGACCTAGAGATTATTATACTAAATGAAGTTAAGTCAGAAAAAGACAAATACTCTGTGATATCACTTATATGTAGAATCTAAAATATGACACAAATGAAGTGATTTAAGAAACGGAAACAGACTTACCGACAAGGAGAACAGACTTGTGGCTGCCAGGAGAGAAGGGGTAGCGAAGGGTTGTTTTGAGAGCTTGGGAATAGCAGATGCAGACTATTATATACAGAATGGATAAACAAGAAGGTTCTATTGTATAGCACAGGGGACTATAAAATATCCTGTAATAAACCATAATGGAAAAGAACATGGATATGTATAACTGAATCACGTTGCTGTGCACCAGAAACTAACACAACATTGAAAATCAACTACACATCAATAAAATTTTAATACATATTTGAAGAGGTCAACAGCAGAATGGAGATATTGCAACTGAAGTTAAAAATTAATAAAAATTATCTAATATGAAGGTCAAAGAGACACCTCAGGAACCTACAGCAAAATATCCAAAGATTTAGCATACATATAATTGAGTTCCAGAAGGAAAACACAAAATGAAGCAGAAAAACTATTTGAAGAAACAAAGGTCAAAAGGTCCCCAAGTTTGTTGAAAGATATAAATGTACAGATTCAGAAAGGTCAAACACCCAGCAGGATAAATACGAAGAACGCTCTGTCTAGGCAGCCATAGTTAAATTTCTCATAACTAAAGATATAGAGAAAAATCATAAAAGCAGTCATGGGATGGAGGTGGGGGATAACAACGCATGCAGAGTAATAACTTTCACTGATTTCTCATCAAAAACTATGGAATCCAGTACACAGTGGAACATTACCAAAGTGCTGAAAGATTAAAAAACTGCCAATCAAGACTTCAATCTCAAGCAAAAACATCTTTTAAGAGAAAACATTTTCTGAGTATAAAATATCATGAAACACCATATTTTGTCTCCAGAACATCTGCACTGTAAATAAATTTTAAAGGAACTCTTCAGGCTTAGTATAAGTTGGTATCCATAGAAAATTTTCCAAGAGCATTGGAAATGATAAATATAAGAGATTTGTTTTTCTTTTCTTTGGCTTTTATTTAAGTTCACATGAAAATTTAAAGCCAAAGCATAACACTTACTTGTGCAGTTTGGTTTTCTTTTTTTTTTTTGCTTTTTTAGGGCTGCACCCATGGCATATGGAGGTTCCCAGGCTAGGGGTTAAATCAGAGCTACAGCTGCCGGTCTACACTACAGCCACAGCAACATGGGATCCGAGCCTAGTCTGCGACCCACACCACAGCTCATGGCAATGCCAGATCCTTAATCCACTGAGCGAGGCCAGGGATCGAACCTGCAGCCTCATGGTTCCTAGTCAGATTCATTTCCACTGCACCACAACAGGAACTCCAGTTTGTAATATTTGTAGACATAATAATATCCAAAGTATATAGTATAAAAGATAGTAGTGAGAAAATGAACCAATAAGCTTGTGAGGGCTTTAGATGTTAGGTGAGATAACAGAATATTAACTCTAAATAGACCGTAATTAGGGGAGTTCCTGTCGTGGTTCAGTGGAAATGAATCTGACTAGCATCCATGAGGACACAGGTTTGATCCCTGCCTTTGCTCAGTGGGTTAAGGATCCGGTGTTGCTGTGAGCTGTGGTGTAGGTTTCAGACACAGCTTGGATCCTGAATTGCTATGGCTGTGGTGTAGGACAGCAACTACGGCTCTGAGTTGGCCCCGAACCTCCCTGTGCCGCAGGTGTGGCCCTAAAAAGACCCCCCCCCCCAAAAACAGACTCTAATTAGTTAAGAATATATATTGTAATTTCTGGAGCATACACTTAAATACTTACAGAAATAGAGCTAAAAAATAAAATTCAATGTTTGGGATGGAAATGCTATAAAATTTGGTTGTAATGATTGCTGTACAACTATAAATGTATAAAATTCACTGAGTAATTTAAAAATATATAAAATTCAAAACAATATTTACAAATCCAAAAGAAGCTGTGGAATTGAGCTAAAAAACAAAAAATAGGGAAAATGGAAAAAAAAAAGTTGGCCTAAACCCAACAATCAAACTAAATGTTAATTGGTTAAGTATTCCCCATTAAAAGACAGAAATTGTCTGAATAGCTGAAAAAAACAGAAAATCTCAACTATATTCTGTCTATAAGATACACACTTTAAGCAAAAGAGACAGAGAGAGTAAATGCTTGTCAAAAGTTACACCACGCAAAAACAGTAATCATATAAAAGCTAAGAGTAACTATGTTGATATCAGAGAAAACAAAATTCAAGGAAAGAGTATTATCATCTGAGATAAAGAATGACATTTCAGGAGTTCCCTGGTGGTGAAGCAGGTTAAGGCTCTGCCAGTTTTCATTGCTGCGGCTAGGGTCACAGCTGTGGCATAGGTTTGATCCGTGGCCCAATAATTTAGGTATACCACAGGTATCCCCCCCCTCAAAAAGAAAAGAATAGAATTTTAAAATAACTCATCAGGAAGATCTAACAATCTTAAATGTGTATATACCCAATAATGAAACTTCAGAATACAGAAGATAAAAAGGCACAGAATTAAATAAATGGAAAAATATCCAATTCCACCATTATAGTTGAAGATATGAATCCTCCTTTCAGCAAATGATAAAATTAGACAAAATAAAAATCAAACCTAAAATAAATGACCAACTAGCTTAACCTAATGGATACAGAAACTACATAACAGCCAACAACTGGAGAATATATGTACATACACATATATATAAATATATACATATATATTTATTTATTCAAGTTCACATGGTATATTCTCTCAAGATAGATTATATATTGGGCCTAAAACCAAAATTTCGTAGTTCCCGTCGTGGATCAGTGGTTAACGAATCCAACTAGGAACCATGAGATTGCCGGTTCGGTCCCTGGCCTTGCTCAGTGGGTTAAAGATCTGGCGTTGCCCTGAGCTGCGGTGTAGGTTGCAGATGCGGCTCGGATCTGGCGTTGCTGTGGCTCTGGCGTAGGCAGGTGGCTACAGCTCCGATTCGACCCCCAGCCTGGGAACCTCCATATGCCGTGGGAGCGGACCAAGAAATAGCAAAAAAAAAAAAAAAAAAAAAAAAAAACCCACAACCAAAATTTCAATAAATTAAGACTGATCGAAATCATACAGAGTATGTTCTCTGACCACAGTGGAATTAAAATAGGGATCAGTGACAATGAGAGTACCTGAGAAGACCCCAAAGGTTTTGGAAACTGGACAACAGACTTCAAAGTAATCCATAGGCCAAAGACGAAATCACAAGGGAAATTAGAAAATGTTTTAAAAATTGATGCTAATAAAAACATCTGATTCGAACTTTGTGGGACACAATAAAAGCAGTGCTTAGAAGAAAGTTTATAGCTTCAAATTCCTCTATTTATAAAAAGAATGGGGTAAAAAAAAAAAATCAATGAACTAAAGCTCTGATTTCAGAGGAAAAAGAGCTCAACCTGAAATATAGGGAAGGAAAACAGAAAAAATCCAAGAAAAAGAAAGCAGAGTTTGAGATTTGAAAAACTGTTTATCACTAATTTGCTTTCCCATTCATTCTTTCATTCTTCCTCACCTAGTTTATCCATTTTATTGATTTTTTTCCCAAAGAAACAGCATTTTGGTTTTTGATTCTTCTCTATTATTCTCCTAGTCTACAGATATTAAAAGGAGATTAAAAATATTATACATACCTTTATGCCAACAAATATGACAACTTAGATGAAAGGAATGAATGTCTTGGGGAAAAAAGTTGACTTACCAAAACTGACACAAAGTGAGATAAGAACATTTTTTAAAAGGAAGAACCACCTCCCCCCCACCCAGCAAACCCCAAAACCTGTAGCTATTAAAGAAACTCGATGATCAAAAACCTGCCTACAAAGAAAACTCCAGGTCCAGATGGTGCTCTGGTGAATTCTACCTAACATCAAAGGATGGAATAACACCAACCTCAAACTCTTTCCAAAGTAAAGGAGTTCGGAGTATTTCCAAGCTAGTTTTATAAAGCCAGTACCCAAAAATGAAAAAAGTAGTTAAGTGGTAGAGAAAAAGTAACAGAAAACCAGGAGCAGCAAGCAGAGTGGGCTGCAGGTATAAATGCGGGGGTCCCCTCTTTTAGAAGGTGATACTTGAGGAAAGATGTGAAGGAAGCGAGGATACCTGTTAGAAGAGACTGAGTGAGTGCAAAGGCCCTGAGGCAGGAATGTGCCAAGAAACAGCACACAGGCAAGTGTGGTACCCTGCTGACCTAAGTCGGGAAAGTCATGAAGGCAGATGTGAGGGATCAACTGTCAGTTCTACTGTTAGTGAAATTCAGTGAGGACCCTGGATTCAGCAAGGCGGAAGTCACCAGTGACCCTGAAGACAGCAGTGCTGTGGGACTGGTGGCGCCAGAGAAGGTTTTAGACAGAACCGGCTCTAGTAGTATAGACACCTCTTGTGATGGCTGAGCCTCAAAAGGAAAGAAAGAGGGCAGTAGTTGGAGTGGGAGACAGGGTCAAGAGAAGGGGGGTTGGTTTGTGTGTTTAAGATGGACCAGCATGTTTATGTGCTAATGGATGGGGCCCTGAAGAATGAAAATTGATACCATAGCAGAGAGGAGATGGTTAGAGGAATGCCCTTGGCCCAATGTCAGGTACATCTCCTCTATAAGGACCCAGTTATATCAGTTGACCCTTTTCAAAAGAATTCAGAAGTCTTCTAAAATCAGCCACTACCAGCAATCAATAGTTTATAAAAATACTGCATTAATTATGAAAATATGCTGGCCATTTCATTAAACAAATTGTTAACATAAATCATACTAGCGCACTTGAGAAAAAGAGTAAACTCTCGAAACATGCCCAAGGTAGCTCTGATCTCGTTAGTGATTCAATAAAGTGCACCCCAAAGCTTTTTCTCCTTTTTTTTTTTTTTCCTTCACTGCTTTGTGTCTTATGGACCACGTTTTGCTACATCTTCAGGGGCACTTGATCAAAAATTTATTTTTCTTTCTTTTCTTTTCTTTCTTTTTTTTTTTTTTTTTTTTTTTTTTTTTTTTTTTTTTTTTGTCTTTTTAGGGCCACACCCATGGCATATAGAGGGTCGGAGGCTAGGGGTCTAATTGGAGCTGTAGCTGCCAACCTACACCACAGCCACTGCAACGCCAGATCCGAGCCACATCTGTAACCTACACCAACAGCTCATGGCAATGCCGGATCCTGAACCCACTGAGTGAGGCCAGGGATCAAACCCGCAACCTCATGGATACTAGTGAGATTCATTTCTGCTGCACCATGATGGGAACTCCAAAAAAATTATTTTTCTTGATGCAGGTTCCAACTCACAGAATGCCCTTCTGTGCTCACACAACTTGATTTTTTAAAGTATTCAAAACTGGAGGCTGGGGAGGTGCTCCACTCAAGAATGTGTGGTTGGGGTTTTTATTTTCCTGAGGCTGTTGCCATAGCTTTTTGGCAGTGAAACTACATATACTGAACTAATTAAAGATTTAAAACACATTGTTAGGCAATTTAGAACCACATGGTGAAGGTTAATTTAAAAGAAATAATGAGAATAAAGCAAGGGAAAACAAAAATCTATATCCCATAGAGAGTGTTGTGGTAAGAGTCAAGAATCACTAAGTGTTTTTTATTAGTTTTAATTATTTTTCTCCCCTCACCAGAATTATATTAACATGTTAGATTTACTGCCAGGTTACATAGTATGCACAAGTCAGAGCCAACTCTCAGTATGGTTCGATAATAAAGGAGAAGGCAAGAAGCCATGAGGCTCTAGTTTTCATCACCCCAAAGGAAAAATGACAGATGGAAAATGCAAGTCAATATTCAAGCTACCATGAAACATACAAAAACATGCATAAAGAAGTAGTCTCTTTCCAACTCAAGACTGTGAGCTATAATTAAGACGTAGGTCAAGAATCTACTTTGAATAATCTGTTTTAGTTACTGGCTTATCAAACAAATCTTAGAGGCAGTTGTGATTGTTCTTACACTTGATAAGAAGTTAGTGTCCTGCACGAACGTGGAAACCACCTTTAGGGCACTAAGTGTCCACACAAGGGAAGAGCCACAAATCTGGGAAATAAGCCAGTGGCAGACCCTGCTCCTACCCTGAAACTTGGGCATAACCTGGAGACCTTGAGCTTCCACCTGGATGACAGCACAGGGCGTCGGAGATGAGAGAGAAACCTCAAGACCTGGTCAAGAAGGGAAACTGGGTGGAAGACACTGCATAAAACCAAACCTGAAGAGCTATGCTCTCGTATCACGGGGGAAGAAGAGACAGCTGGAAACTAAAAAGACTCTACAGATACTTGTAAATTTGAAAACAGTTTTAAAAAATAGATAAAAGAAGCAATGATAATCAAAATTTGCATACATATAAAACTGAACAATGAAAATAATATATATCATAGGTGGCCACTATCACCAAACGTATACAATATTTTCCGGAGGCCAGTGTGGCCAGACACGGAAAAGAAATAAAAAGTATAAAAATTATAAAGAGAGAATCAAATCTATCTCATTTGCATATATGATTATCTGCAGAGAAATAATATGATGGCTTAAGAAGATAATTAGATATAAAATAAATACATAGAAATTAACAGCAACAGTTAGAAAAATACAGTTGTTGAAGATATATTTATAACAAAGAAAAAAATGAAAAATAAATCCCACATGCATCAATATTCAAATCTTTTGTGAACAAAATTATAAAACTGTGCAAAAATACACTGTAGACGTACTAAGTAATTGGAGAGACAGATCATGAGTAAAGACATTCTCTCCAAATTCATCTAAAGATTTATGGTAAAAAAAAAATAATCCCAATAGGGTTTTCAGTCACCCTAGAATGAAAGCCGATTCTAAAATTCACATGCAAGAGCAAAGGTCTAAAATTCTTATATATCAGCACAGAGCCACAGAGGCTCTTAAGAAAAATAAGTGAAGGAGATGGTGTTACCCTTTTGAATATGCAGTACTGGCACATTAATAGGTAAATACACCCACAGAATCAAATCAAACTTGGAGTACCCATTGTGGCACAGTGGAAATGAATCCGACTAGGAACCATGAGGCTGTGGGTTCATTCCCTGGCCTCGCTCAGTGGGTTAAGGATCCGGCGTTGCTGTGAGCTGTGGTGTAGGTTGCAGACGCAGCTTGGATCCTGTGTTGTTGTGGCTGTGGCGTAGGTTGGCAACTGCAGCTCTGATTAGACCCCTAGCCTGGGAACCTCCATATGCTGCGGGAGTGGGCCTGAAAAGACAAAAGACCAAAAAAAAAAAAAAAAAAAAAATCAAACTTGCACATATGTGGAAACTTGACTAATGACTGAAAATAAATGAACAAAAAGAGACAAATTTTCAATAGATAGTGTAACAACATAAAAATACACCTGGGGCAGGGGAAAAAGAAACTGAGTATCTACTTTACATCCAACACTAAAATCAATTCCAGGTGGATAAAAGTCAAACGAGAAAGGCAACATCTTTGGCGTGGAATGTAAGAGGACACAATAATCAGAGATCCAAAAGGGGAAGATTGATTTGAAAAAAACTATTCAAATTAAAACTTCAACTTTTTTTAAGCTATCAGAAAGAAACTGAAAAGCCACACATTGGGAGAACATATTGATGAAACATAAATCTGTAAGAGAATCTGATATGGCCTTATGAGGCTATTTTATTAAAATTAAAATAAAAAATTTAAAAAATTTACAATTCAAGTTTAAAAAAATTTAAAATTGAATGGCTCAGTAGCTCTAGCTACATTCCGAGTGCTCCGTTGCCACATGTGACTAGCACCTGCCTGATTGACGCCAATACAAAACCTCTCCATCACCATCACAGAGATCTCTCTTGGACAGAGCTGATCTAGAACCTGTAGAGAATGTTTAAACTTCTAAAAGAAACAATAAACAGCTCAATTTTTATGGCTGCACCCACAGCATGTAGAAGCTTATTAACGTGCTGAGCCACAACAAGAATTCCAACATCTGAACTTTTAAAATGGACAAAATACAGTAGCAGACATTTGATAGAACAAATAACCAAAAGACACATGCGCGCGCGTGCGCGCACACGCACACACACACACACCCACACACACACAGGGTGAACCAAAAACATGTACAAAGTCATTTCAATCTCATTAGCAACCTAATTAAAATAAATTAAACTCATTACATAAAATTTAAGGTACCCCGAATTGGCAAAAGATTAAAATTCAATAATGCCAAGTATGAAGATGGTACATAGAGTGGCACATTTCTAGTACACCGTCTGCAGGAAGGTAACCCGTGGCAACCACAGTGGATGCAGTGTTGCATTATCTAGTCACCTTGAATGCTCTGGCACTCAGCAACTCTACTCTAGAGAAGGGATGTCCACCTGAGCTCAACAGTCCTTCTCCCCACCTAGGGCACTTGGAAAACACACACGCACACGTGCACACGCGCACACACACACACAACACACACACAATAGCATTTCATTGACAGAGGCTGGGACAATAATATTCCTTCAATTCAAAGAATTATTTCACCGAAACAAAGTACCAGGAGATATGAACAGGAGAAAAACGAAACAAACAAACAAACAAAAACCCACTACGAACAACCCAAACATTTTCAACAGACAAACAGATACATAAATAAACTATATTTAATGGAACACCACAGAATGGAAAATACATGCATCTTCAGATGTGAACATAGATGCTTTTAAGGAATATAATGGCGGGTAAAGTAGCAAGATACATAAATAAACAATACCCTTAAGATGTATATAACAAGAGCAAAAAGAGTCAAACTAAATAATGAATTTGGGGAGATAGGTATATGTGTGTCTCAGACACATACACACACGCACGCAAAAGAATGGCTAACAAATTATCAGGACATAATACCCTCGGGGAGAGGGAGGAAGGTACCACCGGGGAAGGTCACGCCAGGGCTTTCGAAAGCACTAGCAATGCTTTCTTTCTTATATGGGTGATAGGTTGAGATGTTCATTTGAAGGTGTTATTTCTTTATTCCACTCATACATGTTTTATATCCTCTTTACATGTTTGATATGTTTCCCGATTTTTAAAAAGCCAGCTCAGTTCCTGGCTGGGATTAGAAGGGATCCTTGATCTTTCTGAAACGGATTCGTAAGCGTGACCCCACCTGTTTTATGGAGTTTAAACATTTCGAGGAGATAATGTGTATCAGAGTGTGGGCCATTATGATGAGGGATGTGTTAGAGAATTGGAAACTTATCAGGCAAGCCTTTCCCTAAAGGTTTCATCCTGGGTCCTGTCCAGGATCACAGGGCCCAGAGTTCCTGGGCAGCTAGCAATAAAGTCAAGAATTTGTCAGGAGTCTGTTTTCTCACTTGGGATAACGCCTGTCCTCTTCAAGCCACAAAAGCATCACAATACTGAAGTGAGAGCCAAACGGTAAGTATGCAAATATGAGTTTTTAATAAGTAGAGTGACCGGAAGCCTGAAAGGGCCTGGAAATCTTGTCGCAGAAGCAGAAATTAACCAGGGCCTGGGTATTTTAAAATTTAGGCTAGAGGATAATGACTGAATTAGATCATTATGAAATACTGGATGCATAAGAGCTATTTTGTTCAGGCTTCTTCTAGAGAGACAGGAGAACTTAGAGAAAAGTTAAAAGTACATTCTGGGGAGTTCCCATTGTGGCTCAGCAATAATGAATCCAACTAGTACCCATGAGGACGCAGGTTCGATCCCTGGCCTTGCCAAGTGGGTTAAAGGATTCAGGATTCACGTTGCCGTGAGCTGTCGTGTAGGTTCCAGAAGAAGCTCAGATCCCACGTTGCTGTGGATGTAGTGTAGACTGGCAGCTATAGCTCTGATTCAACCCTTGGCCTGGGAACGTCCATATGCTGTGAGTGAGGACCTAAAAAGACAAAAGACCAAAAAACCCCAAACATTCTGGGTCAATATAAAACAGATCTCTTTGACAAAGAGAGGAGAGACAGAATTGAGCATGTGGTTGGTGACTTTCCTTCATTTGACTTACTCAGCTAAAGACAGTTCAGAGACCTCTGTTTTGTGTGAAAATATAGGTTTTAAAAATAAACTTTGTTAAAATAAAAACAGATAATATAACTTAAGTGTCAAACTTATTTTGAAAACTAGCTCTCTTCTTTCTTAGTCATGAGACGATGGCTAAATTATTCTACCTTTTGGGGTTTCACTTACTTCATCTCTAATAAGGAAAGTATTCTTTACTTCCAGGTTACATGGAAAAACCAATGTGATAATATATTGAAATCACCAGGGTTCTCTAAGTGCTCAATCAGCTGCTATAAATTTTAAAAATTATTATGGAAAGCTTCCAAACTTGTTCATAGCTAGATAAATAAAGCTATGACATCGGTCCAAGAAAACTAAACAATTTTCATGTTGAAAAACAGCTGAAGGAGGAATGTGTATCTGTTACTTCAAGAAAAGCAGCAAAACCGATACCCCCGGATCGGTTTCTTTAAAATGTTATCAAATGGCCTTTGGTCTCCCCAAGAGTTTCCTCGAACATGCTTTGTGTAGAAACCTTCCCCTATTAAAAACTCTTTTAAATTTCATGACCCTAAACCACTTTCCAGTTTGCTGGAATAAAATAAGACAGGCATTAGGAAGGTACGCTTTGATACAGCAAACCACATTCACTGCAATTTCGGGTCCTTAGTTTTTAAAAATAGCTAAAGCTAAGAAAAGGGATCCATACATAACAGTTTATGTCCTCTAAATTTAACCTGCAGACACCAATAGAAATCTTTAATGTCTATAAATAGGAGATACTGAACTTCAGGATCAAACCACAGTAATTTATTATAAATAAATATCCTATAAATAACTTTGCTCTAATGATACTTGCAAAACTTTTTCCTCTTGCATAGCACTTCCAGAGTTCAGATCAAGCCAAGCAGTTTTCCATGAATAAGACAAAGACAGCATCTCAGAGGGTTTATTACGTATTTTCCTTATAGTTTACTTTTTATTCCAAGGAAGCACTCCGCTAACACACTTTTTAGCTTGGTCCTATTTTTTACTTAAGTTTCCAACCTGGCTTCAAATTACCAGTTGGCAGTCACGTAGTGTAATGAAGTTGGTGGATTAGCTGAAATTAAAACCCAGAATCCCCTTTACCACTCTTCTTTTCAAGCACAGATCAATTATTTATGACCAAGTTCACCAATGCTCTGTTTTAATTTAGGAAGCAGTCTATTTGAAGCCAGCTATAAATAAAGTAAGTAGAATCTGGCCTCAGAACTCTTTGACCTCACAAAGCGCTGAAAGAAGAAGCGAGGAAAAGCAGCAAAGGAAGAATACAAGAAGAGGAGAGAAAAATAAAAGAACCACCACCAAAAAAAAAAAAAAGCCAACATCCGCTGAGCTGCCTCTATGCCAGAACCTTTCACTTATTCTCGGTTAATTTGCCCTTCCTTCATTTAATCCTCACAACTTCATCAGGCCGATATTACTATGTCCCCTTGATTTAAGGTTGGGAAACTAGCTCAAAAGACGGGATTGCTTCCTGGGGGGTCATCAAGTAAATGGGAAAACCAGAATTGGACCTGGGGTTTGTCTGATTCCAAAGCCTGGACACGTTTTCCTACAGATGAAATAATCTCTAATAATGTTTTAAAAAAACTGAGTGGTTAGGAATTCCCAAGACAATAAAAAGAAACTATATAATATTTTCAAAGTCTAACATGAATAGCAGGCAACCCTCTATATAACCATTATTTCAATTGCTTATAAGAACTTCAAAGGGGAGGCTGTCACCCTTTTGCTTAAGATGTATAGAAAATCATAGCCAGAGAACCACAGACAACCTCACCTGGAGTCACATCCGAAAGCAAGACAAAGGCAGAGAATGTCAAGTAGTAAATCACCCCTTACCTGCTGTACTTCGCTCTCGCCGTTGGAGATTTTCTCGGTGTAAACAAAGGAGTTGAATATCCGCTGCAAGGAAAGGAAAATGAAGCAATGTGAGATTCTCCAACAAGACAGCCATTTTCTATACGAATGTGTGTGTGAATCATCTGTTTACAACACCAACAGAATCAAGCAGAAAAAAATCCTCCTTAAAATAGTTGCTTTTACAGAGACATCCAAATATCAGCCAAAGTCAATCATACTTGTGTAAGCAATACCCAGGCACTTCTGTAGTGAAATAAACCAGATGTTACACCGTATTTTTCATTTTCAAAAATACATTTAATTATAGATTTCCGGAGCCCATGCCATTTTATCTGGCTGGTATAATCTGACAAAGTCGTGTTTCTCATTTAAATCCTGCACTCCCTGAATGCTGTAATTGTTTACAGACATACAATCTAATGTAATAAAGCTCTTCAAAAAGGGGTCCCCCCCATATTCTCGTGTCCCTGTCTAACCAGTACCTATCCAATATTATCTATCACCTTCATTACCCAAGCAGCCCCTTGAAAGAGTAACACAACAGGGCTTGCCAAATATGTGTGGCCTTAAGAGGATCCAGTTCTTACATGTCAGGAAATAGGAGAGCCTTGCCAAGACATTAGTCCAAACTGTGGCACACACATTCTTCCACTGTTCTCTGCCTCGCCAGTACCCGCTTCTGCAGATGTTGCCTGCATTTATAACTTCCCTGCAGACTTACGACTTCACCACACCCCATCATCATGGACCAGTCATCTTGTGATGACTGATTAGCCTATAACAGATTAAAAATATGAGAATCCAAGAAATGTATCTGTTAGAGGCTTTAAAAAAAAAGAAAGAAAGAAAGAAAGAAAACCCGGCAGCTTCATCATTTATCCTTAAACTTTCAAGATACCTCTGCAACTCTCCAGATGAGTAAGGAGTGAGAGCTGGAGATGTCAGCCAAAATTTCCCTTTTTCCTTTCTATCCTACTGCCAAGAGTTTGTCAGCATCTGGGACAGCTTCCCAGACAGCCTAACACACCTGCATGGTTGTGGTGAGGAAGGCAAGTGCCAAGTTCATCAAGTGCTATGCAAATGAAGGAAGACTGAGGTGCTGGGGAAGGGGGTGGAGGAGGATGGGGGCATGTCTGGGGAAGGGAAGCAAACACGTTTGGGAAGAACTGAGAAGGAATGAGATGGAATTACACTCTGGAAAACGATGACTTATCATAATTTTTCAAAACACCGTTCTTTCATTCAACTGATGTTTATTGTCCTTTTTCCCCTAAAAATGACTCTGTTGATAGGAAAGGATACAGATTTTTAGTAATGGTTATCATGACATTGGCTATTATTTATTAAATGCTTACTGTGGGGCAGAGACTATTCTAAGCATGTTACATCTATTTACTTATTGAAGTCCCATAAAACGCCCTTGTGACAGGCTCTATTACTATCTTCATTATATATATGAGGAAAGGGAAGCATATTTTATTGCACGCCTAATGCAATGCACCATGTACCTCATATGCATATCGTTTAAAATCTTTATAAGAAAGTTACTGCAGCTCCAGAGATGAAAAACTAAGACCCCGGGAAATTAAATAACTCACCCAAAGTTATTCAGCAAGGTTCGAATTTGGACCCGAGCAGTGTGCCTCCAGTTATGGTGCTACTAACCCTATGGTCTCATGGACAGGCGCTGCATGGTAGTTCGACACATGTGAAAAACCCTCCTGTGAGAAGCTGACACCCAAACATAATGCAGATCTACAACCCCTCATGTGTGATTCCAAAATTCAAAAGGCTCCGAAAACCAAAACTTTTGCGTTTAACACATTTGTGTGCAAAATACAGCATAACCTGAACTATTGGCAGTAAATCCTAATGAACTAATGTGTGTTCATCATCTTTATTAAGCCACTTGATGTAAGTATTTTTGTATTAATGGACCTGATTATAGGGTTCTGCTTTAGATCTCACTCTGGGGGTTTCATCATCAAGGGGCATCAGGATTTTGAATTCCAAAATAGACCTCGTTTTGGAGAAAGGATTGTGAATTTGCAGACCCTCACCCCCAGTTTACGGGGTTGAAGAACTTAGTTCACTAGGACAACAATGCTTTAGAGGCTGGGTCAATGTCATTGCCAGCTACATTCCCAGACCATCTTCTCTTTTTCTACATAATTTGATCTTTACAACCCGCTTTGGTTCCAAGGGTGCACCTTTACCAAAATTTAACATAATTCATGTAGTGTCTCCAGAGCTGGATGGGTATGGCCAGTTTCTTATTTCTGGCAGCCGTCTTTCAGTTGGTCCATTATCTGTTTTTATCCTGGAAGGTGCTCCCCCCCGAGAAGAGACTGATGGAGTAACACACGTCCTGGGAAGCCAACCAGACCCTTTGCTCAACACCAACATCCACCAAGGGCCAAGCCTAATGAAGAACCTCAGATCCTTCCTTCTTCTTTTTGCTCAAAGGTGAATTCCTCAGTAGACATAAGGAATACAAGCCAGGAAGTGTTTGCCAGGCTGTGTTCCCTCCTTGTTTACTCATTTATTATCTCAATGATTATTGAGGATGGTTGCAGAGCTTTCTATGGCTTGTAAGCATTTCTATATGCTTGACACCTAATAAATATCAGTGGTAATAAAAGACAATTTTAAAAGAGAGAAGTTACAAATATGGGTAGTGGTGATCCTATAAACTACCTCTTTTATACAACCCTCTAACCACCCAGAAGTGAAAGATGACCTGCTAGAGTAAGAGTTTGGAGTGAGCAATCACCAGGTAAACAACTTTTTGCCCTTCTCCTTCCCCGGGGGATGGCGGCAGGGTGGGGAGGGTGTTAGTGAAAGGCCAGCAGAACCTAAATAAGTAACTCACAACTAAACAGGTCAGCCAGTCACGTCTGATGCAAGGTTAAAAGGACAGGCTTATTGTGTGCACAAGATCTCAAGGTTGAGAGTGAGTTTCCATTATGCTCTGGCTTAATGGACAGTAATAGTGTTTCTTAAAATGCAGGGCCTGCTAAGCCCAGCTCTCAAAGGCTTATTAGGCTTAGTATTTTCATAGTTTACAATTTCACATAAATGACATTTGATCCTCACAACAACCCTATGTGGTAGGTGGCAACCTGAAACCAATTTTACAGATTGAAAACTGTGGTGCAGAAGTTACAAAATGTACCGCAGGTAAAAAAAAATTCGTGTTGAGGTCTAAACCCAAGGTCTTCAGTTTAAAAACAAGCACTGCTTCCAGCAAAGCCATTAAGTTAATTCACATCACCTTTTGTTCAGGATGATCTAGGAATCCTGATAGCAGGAAAAAAATAAATAAGGATTTGAGTTTTTTCTATTCATTTCATTTTAAGGAAGATATATATAATGTGCTAGTATAATTATATATATATTCATATATATGTGTGTGTGTGTGTGTGTGTATAGTTGACATCAGGAGTAATTAAAAATCCCAAAGATTTGGTCTTTCTTTACTTTCTATTGCTATCTAAAACTGTGTAAGGCATAGAATACAAAGTGTTCTGGGGATTTTATTCTTCATTTGAAAGCCAGGAATTCCAAATGATATACCCAGATGACATTTTGGTAACCTCAAGAGTTTCTTGGTTGTTAAAGGACTTGAAAAGTTGAAATGGAAAAAACTAAAACATGGACATGACGAGTCCATTGGAGAAAAAAACAAACAAACAAAAAAACCTAAAACATGGACGTCAAGAGTCCTAAAACATGGGCATGACGAGCAATCCCAAAGGTCGGCTTGTTTGTCCTCTCTAAGGATTTACTCACAGTAAGGGGGTTAGGGTGTAGGTGGGGGGGATGGACATTCCACACTATTTCCAAGCTGTCACTTTCTCTTATTCCAATTCCCTGAAGGTCCAAAGGAATTCCTGAAATTTGAACTCTTAATAGGAGCACAATCTGGAGGGCGTTTGAAGTCAATCTCCTCAGTGTACAAACCCCTGGATGTAAAGGCAAAGATACTGCTTGTTCTTGCCCATTACTTTTTCTCAGTCTCATCAAACACCAGATGCAACACTACACTCCGCAGGAGTGAAAAGATCATTAAAACGAGTGAAGAGTTTTAATAAGTTATTTTAAGGAGAAAGAGTTTACTGACTCCTTTCTATCAGTTATGGTTTTTTCCATAATCAAAAGAACACGACAACGGTGAGATGTCATATTCTGAAGCTCAGGGCAACTGAGCACTCTGATCTAAAGACAAAACTGACCTTTCCTTGATTAAAACACATACTTTGGAAAACCGATAGTATCTTCTAAAGTTAATAATATGCATATCCTCTGACCCAGCAGTTCCCATCTGGGTATATACCTAGCAGAAATGTGTTCACGTTTAACAAAAGAAGAGCTTAAGAAAGTTCACAGCAGCGCTACTCAGAATAGCCTCAACCTGCAAAATATCTAAATGCCCATCAGCAATTAAACAAACTGTATGTATTCACACAGTGGAATATTCAGATGAGATGAAAATGAACGCACAACTGCAACATACATCAACGCGATGATGTTCACAAACATAAAATGAAAGAAGCCAGACACCAGGACACAAAGAATAGAGTTCCATTTTATATCAAGTTCAAAACCATGCTAAACTTAGAAGCCGGGGCTTTGGTATGAGAGTGAACAGAATAGGGCACGAAGCCTGCTTCTGGGATGCAAAAATGTTCTGCTTCTTGATCTGGGCACTGGTTACGGGGATACATTGCCCACTTTTGTAAGAATTCACCCAGCTGTACACCTATGACGGAGCACTTGGCTGTGTGTATGCTGTACTTAATAAATCTACTTTAAACATACATTCTAAGCAATCTCTTTAAACTATATACTAGTCAAATGTTATTGTACATTTAAAAAATCATTTATGCATTTCAAAAATAGGATAAGAATCTGTTAACTAGGCTTTTATAAATACTCAAAAAAAAAAACAAAAACAAAAAAAAACTACACCCCAATCTGCAATCCAGATGAAACCGGACTGTACCAAAACTGGAGACTCACCTAGCAATTCACAGACAAGGTCTCCTGAGCCTTCCCTGAGGCTACATATTAATTGCTCCCTCAAACACTAAGTATGTAACACAACTTAGTTCTTCAGCTTCCCATCCAGTGCTACTGCCCTAACCTGAATTTTCAGCAAGGAAAAAAAAAAAATAAAGGTGCCTTTACCTGAGTCTCATCCAAGCTGGATGCTCTAAACTTATATCACACAATTTAATCACATCTCCTCTTTGGACATTCCGTTCTTTTATTCCTTGAGCATGGCCTTCCTCCTCTTCCCCCAAAGAGAAGGTTCATCCGAAATGAAGTTGGAAACTAAAGAGTCATGTAACACTTGAATACAGTTCTTCTACCTCTCATGCAAGAGAAGAAAAAAAGACATCTGCTCTGTGCCCACCCATGCGTGCGTGCGTGTGTGTGTGTGTGTGTGCGCGCGTGCGTAGCCTACTACTCTCCCTACTTCTTAAGGGCTGATCTTACTCTGTCCCCAGAACCTCATTGCACTGATCCATCCTCCCTACTATCTTTCCCTCCCAAACCTCTCTCTTTAATTGCGCCTAACAGATGGCGAGAGAATTCCATTTAACTGGAACAGGAACAATTACACGAGTGCTGAATAAGATGGTCAGTCCAGACGGCTGGCCCCACCTTCACTCTTCCAACAGCTCTGCCAAATTTTAACTAGATATTTAAATGAGTGGTATAGCATAAAACCACAGTGAATAAATAAATACCTCTATAAGCCTAATGAGATTCTGTTGGGCTCCCTCCCTGGTTTCCGAGAAGAAAATGCAGGCCTGGATTTTTATTCAAAAGCTTATATTCTCTTGATGTTTACAGGTCTCTGTCACATGCCAGTTTGGCTGACGGTTCACTAATAGCTTCATTCCACTCTGGATCTCTTCCTACTATTCTAGGAATTATGGCCAAAGGTGTGTGTGTGGGGTCTTTAAATATAGATCACCATTGTTATCTCAAGATATTGACCAACAATGGTGTTCCTGCTGTGGCTCAGCAGAAATGAACCTGACTAGCATCCATAAGGACACAGGTTCAATCCCTGGCCTCACTCAGTGGGTTAAGGATCCATGAATGGTGGTGTAGGTCGCAGGCATGGCTTGAATCTGGCATGGCTGTGGCTGGCAGCCGGGTAGCTCTGATTCGACCCCTAGCCTGGGAACCTCCATATGCCACAGGCATGGCCCTTAAAAAAAAAAAAAAAAGAGAGAGAGAGAGAGAGAGATTGACCAACATTAACCACTTAAGAGAGAAAGTATGGTCATCAAAACCAACTCCAACAATCACCAGACAGGGAGTACATGGCAACTTAATTTAAATGTTTCAAGGAAGAAAACATATGCCTGACTTTACTCTCCCCTCAACATATGCAATGAATAAACTTTTATAGGTTATAAGGGTTCACTCCTGCTGAGGTCAGAAGTCATCTGATTTAAGCTCACACTGCTAAACATATGGAAGGTCCAGAAAATTGACATTCTCTAAGGAGGCTCATCGTTCTGCACCCTGAGATCACAGATCTGGTGGCATAAATCCCCAGCATTAAAAAAAAAACAAAAACAAAAAAACCCTCTAAACTTGTGATTTTGGGGAGTCCTGGAGGCTCAGTGGGTTAAGGATCCAGTGCTGTCACTGCTATGGCACAGATTCGATCCCTGGCTTGAGAACTTCCATGAAATAGTTTATCAGGAGTACTGAAAAGGTTACCACTGAAAAGGGAAATAAAAAGTAACCTAGATGTCCAAGAATAGGGGATGGATTAATTATTCTTCATCCAATCAAACATACATTGTGTGGTTAGTAAAAATGTTTATGATGATTTTTGCTGCTAACATTTAAAAATCAGTATTTAAATATACCAATATTATTCTAATTATATGCATGTGTGAGGGGGGACGCTACACGTACGTGCGTTACTGTGCATTTTCACAAGGGCCTTGGGATGGATTCAGGTGTTGGCAGAGCATCTTCTCACTTAATACTCACAACAGTCCTTCATAGTCACTACTATTTCATCATCTTACAGATGAGAAAACTGGCGGTCTGAGAACTCTTCGTTTGCCCAAATGTAGATCATTGTAAATAAGTGGCCAGATCCGGGTGCAAAATTTGCCTAACTCCAAAGTTTATGTATCATTTCTATGTAAACATTGTCTCAATAGAGAAAACTACAGTAAACTCTAGAAAGTGACCAAAATAGTAACAGGGCTTGCCTGTGAATAATGAAACCAGAACATGGATTCTTTCATCCCCATCCTCCCAATCTCAAAATGGAGCACGAATTTCCTTTACGATGGATAAACGACAAACTTTTTTCAAAGAGTAATAAACACACTCAAAAAAAAAAAGGGGGGGGGACGACATACACTCAGAGATACAACCGAACTCTACAAAGAACTATTTGTACTAGATCACCTTGAGAGCTTTCAGATGAAAAAGTAAATGCAGGGTCTCAAGCTTGATCTTCACTTATAAAAACTCGATCATGAATAACCACAGTGACTTGCAAGAAATGGGGCTATTCCAGTTTCATGACAAAGGGAAATGCTTAGGTACTGAAAACCATGGCAGAGGAAGAGGCCTAGATTGGGAATTTAAAACAAAACGAAATCAGTACACAATAGATGACCTTGTGCATATGGTACCCCAGACACACATGTCCTGCCCAACAGACTTCCTTATTTTGTTCTAAGGTTGCTATATATAAAAAACGATAAAAACCAATGCTTCTCTAGCCCTAGGTACTCTACATACCTTTACAAAAATGTGAAGATGAATTTATGTGAACTGCACTAAAACATTATGAATGTATTTCACATACCATGTTAGTTACCCAAACCATCTTGACTGTTATACCATTATTTCATTTTGTTATTGTCAATTTCTTAAGAATACTCTTTTAATGATAGTTATTCTATGACAGAGGTACAGGGGAGCAAAAATACCTGTATAAATATTTACCAACTCAAGTCCCACCTCTTTTTCTTTTTTGGTCTTTTTGCCTTTTCTAGGGCCGCTCCCACGGCATATGGAGGTTCCCAGGCTAGGGGTCGAATCAGAGCTGTAGCTGCCGGCCTACACCAGAGCCACAGCTATGCGGGATCTGAGCTGCGTCTGCAACCCACACCACAGCTCACAGCAACGTCGGATCCTTAACCCACTGAGCAAGGGCAGGGACCGAACCTGCAACCTCATGGTTCCTAGTCGGATTCGTTAACCACTGCGCCACGATGAGAACTCCCCCACCTCATTCTTAACAACCTCCCAAAGGTAATCGCTTCCCTTTCTGAACTTCTGGAGCAAAGATAGTCTATGCTACAATGAAAATACTATGTTCACCATAGAAACTTGGAACATATGCTAAGGAAGAAGAAGGGAAAAAAAGCTATCGCCTAACCACTGGGTAAAAACCAACCACTGATTAGCCTACTTCCTTCCACTCTTTTGGATTTCATGGTTCTGGCTTTGTTATAAATTCTTTGACAAGTGGCCCATGCCATGATTCCTTAGCACAGTGCATTTGTTCATTTTAAGCATTAAACAAGCATTAATGTGTGTCTGTTAATCCAGGCATTATTTTAGTTGGTTACTCAACTAGCTTGCAAAAAGGAAGGAAATATCCTTTCTCTTTAAGATAAACTGTTCCCCTTCTCTCAACAATCTATTAACAGAGTCTTTTCCCCTCACCTCCGCTTTTCCTTCCCTGTCCTTTTTCAGCTCTAAGTATATACATACACAGCCCCTCTTATACTTCACGTCTGCAAAAGAACTCAAATAATGAATTCCCAGGGCGTCTGATGGCATTGAACTTAACATGTTTCAAAGCAACGTGAGCCTTGAATAGCCAAAAAAGTCTTGTGGGAGAATCATTAAGTCGGTGATGAGTGTCACCTTTACAAAGGGCTGTCGGTTTGGTCCACCCTAGCCCTCAAAAGAAATTACAGGGGAAAAGGGACAGCCTGCAGTCGGAGTTAGCAGGGAAAATCTAAAGCAGTACTCTCGTCTCTTGAACAAGCAAAGTTTCTCGTCTCGATCACTTGATTTCCTGTTGTAGCATTTAAACCAGGAGAGCCGGTGGGTAAAGAGGAGCCCAGAGAACAAAGACAGGCAAAACAAGATGGAAACACTTCCCTAAATGCAATAAAGCTTCTGAAGGGTTATTGAATTTTGTTGTTGTTGTTTTGGTTTTCAAAGGGGATAAGAAGGGAAAGAGCAAGTAAATCAGTTCCACATGTTAGAGAGATTCAGCCTTTCACCAGTGTAACTTGACTATAAGTAATATGACAACGCACATGGCAGCCTCTCAGACAGGGAAGAAAGCTGCGGTGCCCGAAAGCTTTGCAGATGGTGCCAAATTTCCACTCTCCTAACTTTTAATTACCCCCCTCCCTACCAGCTACATCTTCATTAAGGTTTTTGAAAATTTCACCTCAAAGGGAAAAAAAAAAAGGTGGTGTTTAAATGGCTGTGCCTTTCTTCTTCGGTGGGTGGGGGGCATTTTAAGTGTACAAGCCTTCGCTATTTGGTATTGTGTATGGACACAAACCCACACAAATGCTCAGGGACCTGGGAATCCAACCATTAAGGACAAAAGGAACAGGAAACCCTAAAATGCCTAAACTTCCAGATCTAATGACTATGTTAAATGAATAATTCTGTTAATCAATCCTGTCCTTTCTGGAAGGCCAGAAACCATGTCAAATATAGCTCCATGTTCTTAAGCAATGTACTCTCTCGGGAGAAGAAATTAAAGATTAAGAAGTAAGGTGTAGAATTCCCATTGTGGCGCAGTGGAAATGAATCCAACTAGTATCCATGGCATCCCGGGTTCGATCCCTCGTCTCGCTCAGTGGGTTAAGGATCTGGTGTTGCCATGAGCTGTGGTGCTGCGGGTCGCAGATGCAGCTCTGATCCTGTATTGCTGTGGCTGTGAGGTAGGCTGGCAACTGCAGCTCTGATCTGACCCCTAGCCTGGCAATTTCCATATGCCGTGTTGCAGCCCTATAAAGAACTGGGGGGAAAAAAAAGCAGCAAAGAGTAATAGCGCACAGGACAATACAGACGCCGTATGAACTCAGTACATTTGGCACAGGTCCAGGGTGCTGTCGGAGTTCATGAGGGGAGGGGAGCAGGACTCTGGTGAGATGGGACTGGGGCTTGAATTTGAGGTCAGATTTAAACAGGAAGAAGGAGAGCTTGGGTGAGAGCACTTTAGAGCATTCAGAGAGTTTGCCACACAGTACCAAACACAAAGTGTTAAGTACTTTGGGCCAGGAACTATTCTAGATTTTAAGGATACAAAAATGAGCATAACAAAATCCCTGTCCATGTGACCCTACATTCTAGATCCTCTGACCTCAAGAAAACCCTCTAAACAGACTAAGCACTGGGCTGTCTGTATACTTGGAAATTGGGTGTTCAAAGATAAAGAGATTGTTTCTATGCCAGAAAAGGTCACAATCTAGAGAGAGAGACCACAAAGTCAGGAATTATAATACAAAGTCAGTTGCAGAAGGGGGGCTTTTGGAACTAAAACAACTAAATGGAATAGAAATGATGGGGCTAGACTGTGGGGATTTGTCAGGCCAGGAAGAGGAGTTGGATTTTTACACATATGGCAGGCACTTCGTAAATACTTTTTTGAATGAGTAAATGAATAAATGTCTATTTGCTTAAAAATAAAGAGTTGTTAAAATGATTTTTACCTGGGGAGTGACATGATGAAATAGGTGCTTTAAGAATGTTTATATTCCACATGCTCGAAACCAAGCACCCACTTCCCTCCACTGTGCTAAGCCTTCTCATGAAGAAAAAAAAAATCTAGTCCATTTAGAAACCAGTTATTGGAGTTCCCGTCGTGGCTCAGTGGTTATCAAATCTGACTAGGATTTGACGTTGCAGGTTCGATCCCTGCCCTTGCTCAGTGGGTTAAGGATCCAGTGTTGCCGTGAGCTGGAGTGTAGGTCACAGATGTGGCTCGGATTTGGCACTGTTGTGGCTGTGGTGCAGGCAGGCAGTTGTAGCTCCAATTAGACCCCTAGCCTGGAAACCTCCATACGCCGTGGGAGCAGCTCTAGAAAATGCAAAAAGACCAAAAGGGAAGGAAAAAAAAAAAAAAAAAAAAAAGCAAACCAGTTATTACCCCAAAGATATCTGACAACTTGAGGAATCAAACGATCTGCACCGTCTTTGATCCTTCAAATGACACCCGAAGGACCTTCGAGTTTCCCATGGGCGTTATCTCCTCTGTAAAATGATAAAATCCACTGAGGGACTGTTTTATTCCACTTTACAACCCCTATAGCACTCGCACAGAGCAACGTCGTGGAATGAGGTGGAGAAATACTTGTTCAAAAAATAATTTAAACGTAACTTAATGAAAACCAACTGTGTGGGTTTAAAGCACAGTGGCCATGTTGCATTCTGAGTTGAAGACTAGTTTTGGGCATTCCCAAATAGGCTACTGTAAACCTGTTTTGGATGTTTTCCAAATGAAATGTTCGCCTATTCAGTATCCAAATAGAAAGAACTCCTATAAATGCAATCCTAGTGTTTTATTTAAAGAGAAGCTTTTTTTTTTTTTAGAACAATCATTAAGGAAGAAACTATAAATCAAAATTTATCACAAAAGCTAATAATAATGTCAAATTGCAAACTAGCTCTACGCCTGATGAAGTCATTTAGCTTCCCTCAGTCTAGTTTCCCTTACCTATAAAATGGAAAACGGGGTTAGATTACATAAAAAACTTGGTGACCCTAAAATTTCTAGTCTAGTGTTGTGCTGGAATCTTATTGAAATATGAATTGCCAGACTTTTGAGAATCTACTGATGCTAGGTCTTTCTGCCGTATGAAATGGATGTTTCCCCAAAAATTATATTTGCTGGTGAAATGTGACTTAAATTGTTAAGAAAAATGCTATAACCATATCTCTAAAATGTGTTGCAGGAGGAGAGGCCAAGTATGAAAGGGATGAATAGTTTAAGATGAAATTCTAAATCGAGAAATCCAATCTTGACAGTGGTGAGTTAAAATGTGGACCCTGAGACATGAATCAGAGGAGTTAGCCTTTAAGGAATAAATGTGATGCTAATATGATTACACAAATGTCTCCCAGGTCTTCCAGACTGTATCCTCTTTCAGGCTCTCCCAGCCAGGGTGCCTGTCACGCATATCGAATACCATGGTAACAGGCCAGCCTGTAATGGCTCCAGCTCGACATGCCAAGATTCTCAGCAATAATCATTAACTAACATTTCAATGAACAATGGGTCGCTGGGCTCTGATGCACAATATAATTTTAATGAACAAATAAATGCTGGTCAACATTTTTCTTCAAGATTTTAAGGCTAAAAAAAAAGGAAGGTGAAAGGGTATTTAAAGCAAAACCCAAAAAATCCCCCATTACCAGCTGGGTGGTCGTGGAGAGGTCAGACGTGCCCCTTTTCCTAATTTGTAAAACAGAAGTGGTGATAATAGCGAGCTCAGAGGGGTTTTGTGAGGTTCAGCTCAAGGATGGCACTTCTCCCATCCACACAAAAAGAGCTCAATAAAGAGTAACTTTGCAAAATTCTGCAAAAAGCACAACTATTCCCAGGAATTTAAAAAAAAAAAAAAAAAAGTCTTCTGAGATTTCCCGTGTCCTCATCCCAATGTCGGGAACTCTTCCAAGTCAGCACTTCTGAAGCCTTCCACGGTGACAAGACTTAGGAAAAACTCTATTTTCAGGAAATGGCTTTCACATTAGCTCCCAGTGCCTTGACGAGCCTGGCTCCCAGTCTCAACAAACTGGTTTCTTCATGTTTCTTTAGAAACCCACATGCAAGCTGGGTCCTTGAGAAAGTGACTCTCCCCTTTGATTGCTGACAAGACTTTGTGGGGAACACCTATGTGAGCACACCCCAAATCTCTGCTTGACTTGAGCCTGCGGCTTTGTAAACATAGGCTGAGGAGGCCGAAGGAGGAAATTCAAGTTGGAAAATACACTGCAGAGGTGCTGCTTCTTGCTGGCCTAGTATTGCTCGGCGAACAGGTACTGGGGAAGTGAAGTAGTAGATACCAAACAAACAGGGGCTACAGGAGAGGCGGAAATGCAACCATCAGCACTGCTTCCAACAGAATCCTTAGGCTCATCTGAGTACCTCCTCAGAGCCACCCCACAGAGGCCAGAAGCATAATCCTCCTTTCAAGCCTTCCCCGAATATTTCCTTTCACAATGTGTTGCGAGGACTTGTTTAGAAACATTGGGAGTGACCTCAGAGAGGGCAAGAACAACTCCTGCTCACCTGGAGAGGAGTGTGGGGATGCAGGTCTGGGCTTTGGAACCATCCAGACTCCAGCCATCAGCTGTGTGACCAGCACAAATTATTCAAACCTTCTGAGCCCAATTTCCTCACGGGGATTTCAGCAACAGACCTCCGAGCCCATAGAGAGAGAACAGAGTGATGGATCATCACCACTTTAGTCGGTCTGTCGTTAAAACTAGTGGATGACAAGCTAGGACAGGGTCTGATCAAATGTTTTTGCCAAACCAAGCAGAGCCAGTATTAAAATTGTCATCGCTTTCTCTGACCATCCAGCATCCAGGGTAACCACCATTAAATGTCCAATAAATGCTTCATGAATAAATAAACAAAAGATTTGGGACAACTTCCTCATTGGACAGAGAAGGAGAGCAAGTCTCGAGAAGGTATCTGATAGGTCACAACAGCACCAAAGGCTGGTTTCTCCTGGCTTCCAGCCATGCCGATTTCTCATGTAACTTTTAAAATCAGACAGTGCTGCATAGCGAACTACAAACTAAAACCTATTTATTTACCCTACAAAGCCAGAAGGAAGGGAAAATATATTATCTAAAACATACCAAACAAGGATAAACCCACAACCTCAAATTATTCTCCCCACCAAGTAAATATTTATAATTTGTCTTGAGTTCCTGGAAGGGAGCATGGCATAGTGGAAGGAGCATGGGTTTTGGAAGCCAGGAAAGTGGATTGCGGTGCTCAGCTTCACTCTGTGCTATAGAGGTGGGAAGCATGTTGCTTCAATGTCCAGAGCCTCCATTTTTCGGCCACTAAAAATGGGCGTAAGAATATCTACCCTTGGGCAGTGACTGCTAATGCAAATAAGGTTTCTTCTGGAGATGATGAAAATGTTTTAAAATTAGAGGATGATGATGGTTGTGCAACGGTGGCAGTGTACCCCAAGTCACTGAATGATGCCCTGACAGTGGGTGACTTTATGTAATGTCCACTGTAGCTCAACACCTACCTACGGTCATAGCCGGGAGGCCTTCAGTTACTCGCTATGGGAGGAACATGATGGAGAGCACAGAGTAGGTGCTCAGTAAATTATTTAATTGGATTTCTACCACCAAGGCAGTGGTTAGCACACTTTCGAAGTACAAAGCAAATCCTGCTTGCTTAGAATGGAATGCAGATTCCCAGGGCCCCCACCTCCACAGATAACGGATCCACAAGCCCAATTTTGTAAACATCACTAAGGCCATCCTGATGAAGGGTAGCCTACTAATCACTGTTTAAAAAGTCCTACCTTAAGAGTTCCCATTGTGGCTCAGTGGTTAACGAATCCGACTAGGAACCATGAGGGTGCGGGTTCGATCCCTGGCCTTGCTCAGAGGGTGAAGGATCCAGCGTTGCCGTGAGCTGTGGTGTAGGTTGCAGACGCGGCTTGGATCCCGCGTTGCTGTGGCTCTGGGGTAGGTTGGCGGCTACAGCTCCGATTGGACCCCTCGCCTGGGAACCTCCATATGCCACAGGAGCGGCCCAAGAAATGGCAAAAAGACAAAAAAAAAAAAAAAAAGTCCTGCCCTAATGAACCTTTCAAATCAAAACACTGAATCGCCTCGAAATAGCAATAATCATCTCCCTCTTCTGAATTTCTTTATAAAGCCACATGTCCACAGAGTATAAAGGATAGTCTGGGGAAAGGAAGTATTTTGATAAAACAGAAAAAAGGGAGAAGAAGGAAGGAGGAGGAAGGAGACAAACCCACCACCGCTGACCACTTAGAGGGAAAAAGCAGGGGTGGGGGGGGGTGTTATATTCCACATCTTTAGGTACTAACAGCTGCTCTCGCCTTGAAGCCACCAAGTTCAAAAGTAGAGATGAACTAAGCTTCGACTTCCTGGGAAGACTGGAGGAAGAAAAGAAGGAAGGAGCACTTTGATTTGCAATGTCTCTGCCTCACCACCACCCTGGGAGGTGGGCCTGAGTATCCCTGCTTTATAACTAATGATAAGGTAGCTTCCTCCGAAGCCACACATCCAACCCACGCAGGGTGGGGTTGCTCTCCCCACCACTCAAGGCTTCCTTGAAGGCCAGGGCTTGAATCTGGGATCAAGATGGAACTAGAGACTCTCACACTAAGTGAAGTACGTCAGAAAGAATACCATATGAGATCACTTACATCTGGAATCTAATATGTGGCACAAATGAACCTATCTACAGAAAAGAAACAAACTCATGGACTTGGACAATAGATTTGCGGTGGCCAAGGGGGAGGGAGTAGGATGGACTGGAAATTTGGGGTTAGTAGATGCAAACTATAGCAGCATTTAGAGTGGATAAGCAATGAGATCCTCCTGTATAGCACAGGGACCAATATCTAGTCATGTGTGATGGAACACGATGGAGGAGAATGTGAGAAAAAGAATATATATATAAAACCGGGTCACTTTGCTGTACAGCAAAAATTGACAGAACACTGTAAATCAACTATAATTTTAAAAAATTTAAAAAAAAAATCTCTTGGTCCCTCAAACTTCTGGAGCAGCTAGGGAGCTTCCTTTGTACAATCTTGTCCAGCTAAACATTCTGGGAGGGCTCACCTTCCCATCACAGCCCAGCTCAGTTATCTGGATGATGTGACACTAAGACTGCCCCATCCATCAAGGGATGAAGAAGGGATGGGACCCAAGGGAGAAGAGGGAGATGTAAACAGGTGCTGTGGATGTTGTAGGTCGTGACCAGCATGAGGAAGGCACATTTGATCCAAACACAACACAAAGTTATGTGACGCCTCAGTCTCGGCATCCAACAGGGAATATTAGGGCCTCATGCACAGAGCAGGGGAGATGGTGGGAAGGTTGATTAGTGGGTTCGGTTTTTGGGCCTTGGGGACTCAAATTCATCAAAAGCCCAAACCCTATGTTGGATCTCTTCTCCTAATGAGACTTTTTACACAGTCACAGAATGGAAAGAAAAAGGTCTTGATGATACAACTTTGGACTTGCACACACAGTCTTCTCTAAATTTGTGCTTTAAAACTTTCATTCATGAGTTCCCGTTGTGACTCAGCAGAAACCAATCTGACTAGTATCTATGAGGATGCAAGTTCAATCTCTGGCCTTGCTCAGTGGGTTAAGGATCCGGCGTTGCTGTGAACTGTGGCGTAGGTCACAGATGTGGCTGTGGAATAGGCCAGTGGCTACAGCTCGGATTCGACCCCTAGCTTGGGAACCTCCATATGCCATGGGTGCGGTCCTAAAATAAAAAGACCCCCCCTCCCAAAAAAAATCCCCAACTTTCATCAAAGATACATGCAATCCTGTGTTCACTGCAGCGCTATTCAGAGTACCCAAGATATGGAAACAACCTAAATGTCCATGACAGATGAATGGATTAAGAAGATGTGGTACACATATACAGTGGAATACTACTCAGGCATAAAAAGGACAAAATAATGTCATTTGCAGCAATGTGAATGGAACTAGAGATTATTGTACTAAGTGAAGTAAGTCAGAAAGAGAAAGACAAATACCATATGATGTTACTTATATCTGAAATCTAGTATATGGTACAAATGAACCTATCCACAGAGAAGAAAAAAACTGATAGACATGGAGAACAGACTTGTGGTTGCCAAGGAGGAGGGAGAGGGAGTGGGATGGACTGGTAGTTTGGAGTTAGTAGATGCAAACTATTGCATTTGGAGTTGATAAGCAATGAGATCCTGCTGTTTAGCACAGGGGACCACATCCAGTCACCTGTGATGGACCATGATGGAGAATAATGTGAAAAGAATATATGTCTATGTGTAACTGGGTCACTTTGCTGTAGCAAAAACTGACAGAACATTGTAAATCAACGATAATAAAAAAAATTTAAAAAAAACTGCATGTCCAAGAAAAAAAATACACACTGAAATGAGCTCCCAAGTGACATAATTATACTGCACACGAGTTAATTTGTTACACAGAAATATTTAAAAGATGACAGTGTTGGTAACTGTTTGGCCAACTCTGCACTTATCAACATACTGCTTCAAAACTGGAGGTGAGCTGGACAGCTCTCAGTCTCTGAAAAGCCCAGCTGCTGCTACACACAGGGTTGATCCACAGCTTCCCAGGAATTGGCCTAGTCCTCACCTATAGGGAGTAAGCACAGCCCAGGTCTGCAAACCCTGAATATGGAGCTCTGTTCAGAGCTGCCCTTATCCTGCCATGTTCCTCTCTCATTCTCATTCTTAAGAAACTGAAGAATAGAAATAAATCCTCTTGTTATCTCCCTCTTCTACCATGAATACGACTGCCACGCCTCCACCACTGTACCCCTCTACCTCCTCATTACAAGCTTTCAAGGTAAGAATAAACCTACTTTTATACACAGGGATCAGACTGAGCTAGTAAAAGTGGCAGAGGGAGATCTGAATTCAGGTGTGTCCAAGGCCAGGGCTCTTGTCATTTCCAGTCCCCAGTTCTCCAGTGGCCTCCCAGCCCATTCCGAGAAAAAGCCCAGGACCTTGACCTGGTTCCTGGGCATCCTTTGACTTCTCTCCTGCCCTCTCTCCACTCTCAGTTGGCTCCAGACACAATGGCCTCTGATTGCTCCTCACAACTGTAGAGCAATTTCCAGCCACAGGGCCTTTGCACGTCCTGTTTTCCCTCTCTGAATCACATTGCCTTTGGCTGGACTTACTCCCTCTTGCCCCGGGGCTCTGCTCAAATACCATTTTATATAAAATAATGACCCCTGTAGCTCTCATCACATCTCACATGTCCTACATTTTACTCTTTACTGTCAGTCTTCCCCTGTTGGTGTGTATGCTACATGAGCACAGGAATTTTGTTTTGTTCCAATGTCCCTAGCGCTCAGAACCACTCAGTCAGTGAATCCATGAGAGGAGCCCAAGTTGTCCACATAAATGAGAGAAACATATCCTACTGGGAAATCACCCAGAATGCACTTTGGCACCAGTTTCCTCAATACATTCATCATTAAGGCTCCCTTAATTTTTCACCTTCATTGTAAGTCTTTGTCTTTTCTGATCACTATGCAGTGGGGCATCCCATTATTCTGAAACTTGACAACATGCACTGCAGTTATTAGTTTACCTCTCTACTCCCACCCCCAACGTCGTGTGAGTTTCTAGAAGACAAGGACCGATTCTCAGTCATCTTTGAATTCCCAGCACATAGTAGGCATGTCTTTGACTGTATAGTGTACTGCTCCCTTCTAATATGTCCCAAAGAAGCTGTCAGTATTTAGGTAACGCTGTGAGTCGGGCATTAACCAAAATCATGTCAGAGAAGATTCTCCAGCCACAGAGAACAGAATCACCAACCAAGCCCATCAGGCTATATGCACGCTCAGCCTTTTTTATGTCTGAACAATAAAGAGACATGGGGGGGGGGGGGTAATAAGCGAATCAACAAGCTGAGATCATTCCAAACGCATTTCTACAGACAGCAGTGCTGCCAGAGTTCAGGTTTTGTTCACCTTGTTTACCAGCCCCAAATAAGTTCTTGAAGGCCGTCTTTGTAATTGTTCCAGTTTACTCTCTTCTTGTCTCTGTCTCACGCCCATGTATTCACGCCTATGTGCAGTTTTATAGCCTTGTATCCATTCTCAGTGACCCCAAGTCACCAATGGAAAGCAAAGGGACAGTGGAAGGCAGAGGTATGTGCTAGGTATCAAGGCATTTGCTGGGCTTCAGTTCCTGACAAATTCGATGTTTGCCTGGATTCCCCCCTCTCAATCTTTTCAACCCTAATAAATAATCAGAAGAATCTGCAAACAACATGCAGGCAGGTGAACATTCGCTTGTGGTAAAAGAACTGCATTAGACCGCAGTGAACTGGATGCTCTGTAGCTGTCTGATTTTCAGGCCTCTGCAGTATCTCCTTTCAAAGAGGTATGGGGCAGGCATTAAATAAGGGTGCTTTTTCAGTTTGTCTACAGAGTATTGACACCAAATTTAAGGAATGAAGCCAGTGGAGAAACACTCCACGCAATGACCTGACTTGTTCTGTGTTATAGAGCTGGCTGGATATGATACCCAATTAATTGCCGAAAAGGTTTCCTAACAGTATTTTAAGAATGAGAAAAAGATGTATTTGTTTTGCTTCATTCTTCTTTCCTAAAAAAAGAGAAGGTGGAATGAGGTTATTTGTTCCAATTAACTGAGGTGACCCATTAACAATGGTGAGGAAAAAATCTGTATTGCTCTTTACCTTAACCAGGTAAATAAAGCTAAAGGTATGTCTCCCTTTATATCCTCACTATTTTTCAACTTGATCTCTAATTAACTACCCCCCCCCAGATGTATACATTGGGATTTCTAAGATCTTATCCATGACTTTGACTTTCATCTCAAATGTCATTTCTTAAAGCTAAGTTTTCACCTAGTATTTAAAAGTCGCTACTCTTATATACAAATGGCCAATAGGCACATGAAAAGATGCTCATCAGCACTAACTACGAGAGAAAATGCAAATCAAAACTGCAATGGTTGGGGTTAACGGATGCAAACTATTGCTCTTGGAATGGATTTACAATGAGATCCTGCTGTGTGGCTTTGAGAACTATGTCTAGATACTTACATCGCAACACAACAATGGGAGGAAAAAGTATGTATACATGTATGTGTAACTTGGTTCCCATACTGTACAGCAGAAAAAAAATTTTTTAATTTAAAAATAAAATAAATAATAAATAAAATAGAATACAAAAACCAAACAAACAACTACAATGACGTATCGCCTCACAGAATGGCCATCATTAAAAAGTCTACAAATAATGTTGGAGAGGGTAGGGAGAAAAAAGGGAATCCTCTTACATTGTTAGTGGTGCAGCCACCATGGAAAACGGTATGGAAGCTCCTCGAAAAACTGAAAATAGAGTCGCCATATCATCCAGCAATCCTTCTCCTGGGCATATACCCAGCTGAAAATATAACTCTAAAAGATACGTATGTTCCTAGCAGCACTATTTACCTACAATAGCCAAAACATGGAAACAACCTAAACGTCTATCAACAGATGAATGGATAAAGTGTTGAACGCACACAGTAGGGTCAAAGGCTGTTGTGGCTTCAAATCTCAGCTCTGCCAATTATTAGTGCCCAGGGTACATTACCTAAGCCCTAAGTCTCTCCTACGCTCCCCCTAATTTCTAATTCATAGGGCTATTATTATTAATTAGATATCATTAATTATATTAATAAAAATTAATAGTTCATTTATCTCAATAACACAGTAGCCATCACATGCTAAGTATTCAATAAATGATAACTTGGGTTGCTGCTACTGTAATACACCCACAAGGGGGGAGGCAGGAAGAGATGTGGTGATAGGTCTAGGACTGAAGGAAACCGGATACAAGGGGCATTTTCGACCTGTCAGTCGCTGATTAGCTGTGGAGTATGGAACCATTAAAAATTCCAAGGAAGTTTGGAAGCTGGGTAATTACAGGACCCGCAATAACAGGGTCCATTTTTAGTGTGTAAGTTTTACCTGGACAAAATGAAAGAAACAAGAGAGAGAAAAGCAATAGTAGCTAGAATCCCTGCAAAGGCAGAAAAAATTAGAAGCATAGCTCCTGAAAGTTGTGCCATCCATTTCAAAGAGATGGGGTACAAATAAGAAGCTGTTTCTTTTAGAAAAGGGATTTCTCAAAAAAAACTTCATGGAATTTAATTGAAAACATTTTTTGGAAACACACGTGACTTATCCTCTTTTACAAAAGTAAGCGCTAAGGCTAGAGCCCCATGCATTTCCCCATTCAAAACTGATACTTAGCATGCAACTGGAACAGCACACTGCTCAACGAAAGGCAAAAACGTATGGCAAGAAAATACAGATTTTTTTTTTTAAATGTCAGATGTCAACAACGTAAAATAAACCCAAAGTCTATTTAATCCCCATGCCATTAAATTAGAGGAATACTATCAATTATTAGACTATTTTGCAAAAAGGAAAAAAAATTATATGAGATTACAAACATCTACGTTAAGAAAGTAATGCCTGAATACTAACAGTAATAATAATCACCCTTCAGCGATTCCACGAAAACGTCATAGTAAATACTCCAAGTCCCATAAGTCTACAAAGAGAAGCACTAGTTTTAGCAAAGCAATGAACCAGGAAAAACATTTTTGTTTTCCAACAAAGGAATTTTTCTCTGGTCTTTGGAGTTTATTCTTCACTTTAAACAAAAAATAAAAAAGAAGCAGAGTGATTAACCCCCAGAGACAAAACTAATAATTTATTTCAAAGTAAATCTCTGCTGTGATATTATTCAGAAGGATTCTATTTACATTAACTTCATGATTTAGGACATTCCCATGCTGATCAAATATGGAATGTCATCTTCATTAAAAATAATTAAGATTCCCTAGGCAGACACTCACACTTGAAATGGGGCGAGGGAGAAATCTCAATTTTTTTATACCACTGCAAGGTTTTCTAAAGCTCATTCATATTTAATTTTTAAGGATGCTTTGCAGCACATTAAATATTTAACAGTCAGAGGGATTTCAAACCAGAATGCTAAATGTCAACCTATTTCTCCAAAATACTTCTTATTTTATTCGCAGAAAATTAGCTGGACCTCCCTTCAGAAACAGTAAAGAAAAAAAAAGTCTTCAGACTTCACTCACATTAGGATGCAGATAGTAATATCTATCCACATAATTAGACCACGTGAGAGATAGGATTTTAAATGCCAGGTTTATTAAGTATTGTAGAATTCTGTAGTGCAGCTCACATTATAAATGGAGACAGTCTTTCAGAAACGCACCCCCATTTCCTTTCCAGAATCCACTCGGCATTGTGCAACATACGTTAACACACCGAACGATATGATAAGTCAGCACTAGCAGGAACAGAGACACTGAAGTTCCATAGTGCTGAGCCAATTAACAAAACAAGATGACAACAGAGAAACGGGGCTCACGGTTGGACCCTCATTAAGCAGGAGTCTTAGCAAACCATTTTGACTTCTGTAAAGAATTAGTAATGCTGGGAGTTCCCGTCGTGGCACAGTGGTTAACGAATCTGACTAGGAACCATGAGGTTGCGGGTTCAGTCCCTGCCCTTGCTCAGTGGGTTAACGATCTGGCGTTGCCGTGAGCTGTGGTGAAGGTCGCAGATGCGGCTCGGATCCCGCGTTGCTGTGGCTCTGGCTTAGGCCGGCGGCTACAGCTCCGATTCGACCCCTAGCCTGGGAACCTCCATATGCCGCGGGAGTGGCCCAAGAAATGGCAAAAAGACAAAAAAAAAAAAAAAAAAAAAAAAGAATTAGTAATGCTAACATCACAGATCACGTGGTAGTCAGTACTGGCTAACCCTTACCACAAGAAATAAAACAGTCTTTTTACAGGTTTTGTTGTTGTTGTTTTTAAATTTAGAGCTGTACCTGTGGCATATAGAAGTTCCCAGGCTAGGAGCGAATGGGAGCTGCAGCTGCCAGCCTGTACCACAGCCACAGCAATACCAGATCGGAGTGGCATCTGCGACCTATAGCATAGTTCCAGGCAACGCCAGATCCCTAACCCACTGAGCGAGGGCAGGGATCGAACCCACATCTTTATGGATACTAGTCAGGTTCGTGACTGCTGAGCCACAACAGGAACTCCATCTTTTTAGAGGTTGTAAGGGATCCACATTATAAGGGATCGTAAAATCTGCTTTACTTTTGAACAGAGAGAAAAGAAATCAGTTTTCAATGATGATGAAAAGAAGAATCAAGGCAAAGTATAAAGCAAAAAAAAAAAAAAGAAGAGAAAATCTCCAAGACTCAGAAAATCTATCAAACTGGACTGCACCTGGTCAAAATTCAGTTCCTCCAGATCTTAAAACCTCAGCCGATGCCACGGCACAAAATGATTTTTCACATCATCACTGTGTCAAAGTGTGTTCCTAATGCTACCACACCAAACACACGATCAGGAGGCTTCCCTAAGAAAGGCAGGACCAAACACCCTACGGATTTGCTGTGATGGCTCCAATCCAGCGGAACCAAGGAGTTCCTGTTGTGGCTCAACCGGTTCTGAATCTGACTAATGTACATGAGGATTCGGGTTCGATCCCTGGCCTCTCTAAGTGGGGTTAAGGATCCGGCGTTGCTGTGAGCTATGGTGTAGGTTGCAGATGCAGCTCAGACTGGCATTGCTGTGGCTGTGGCGTAGGCTGGGTGCTGCAATTCTGATTTGATCCCTAGCCTGGGAACTTCTATGTGCCATGGGTGGAGTCCTAAAAAAACAAAATAAATAAAGGAATCTAGTGGCTTCACCCCGTCTGAGTAGTAAAAGGTAAGAAGCATACTTTAGCCAGGCCAGAAAGGACTGCTGTACGAGATGTCACAGGGGCTGCACTCCGGGGTGGTGACCTGTACCCTGATCTGTAGAGATGGAAAGGTAGACGGGGAAACAGCAGCCCACTTCCTTGCATGCAAAGAAATCTGCATTTGCCCCCACCTTGCCCCACTGTCCCGTACTCACCCTTTTTTATGCCATTTAATAAGCATCAAGTTATTGTTCTGATCAATTTTGTCCAAGATGCAAAAAACAAACAAACAAAAAAACCACGCCATCGCTAACTCTTTACATTGTTCCATCCCGCTACTGGACAAGAAAAATCAGGCAGGATCTCCATACCTCAGGTTTACTAACTGCCTAGAAAAGTTCCACTAATTAATCTACTCATGATTCTCTGGCTAAATGATATATGTGGCTGCCCTTTCCCTGGAGGTCTTCTGAAAGAACTGTGATAATTCAGGCCTAGGTTCTACCACCCAGTGATGTAAACCCAAGCCAGAGGCTGTCAGGGGAGGGAGGGGACAGGAAAAAATCATCTCCCCAGGAACTGAGCCTCTCCCAGAGTGGGCTCCAGGCCCCCAGAAGAAAAACAGCAAGCTTTTACACGGAAAATCAATAAATATAAGTGGAGAGGCTTTTGCATGTGTAAAATGGGAAGTGGCTTCCCTTCACGGATCCAGAAACTTTCACTTCCTTGCTGCTTTCCCTCCCACCCCGAGTCTCTTTGGAGTCTAGAAGAAGCCCCATCACAGTACTGGTGGCCCTCTCAGGACTTTGCAAATGCCCAAACAAGTCACAGCAGGGCTGGAAGTTTTTCTTCCGGGAATAACGCTGTTATTGTCATGAACCACTTTTGCTTGTCTCTTTCTCAACCCACGTTCAGAAGAGTCATGAGGTCCTCATGGTCCCCACAGACATGGGCCGACATGAATCGGTTCGGACCATTTTTCACCAGCCAAAGGGGAGGGAAAAAAGAGAGGTGCGGCCACCCATGCTTGGCATCCTGCCTGCACCTCAGGGCTGGCTCCGGAACCCATCCCACGTGGAGTCTTAAAATTAAAAAGGCGCGACAGTTGACACAGGCTCTATGAGGGGTGGACACCTTTGTAGGGATGCCCATCTGCTCACCCAGTGGGTGTGGGTTCTGTGGGGGTGTGGCTTGCCTCAAGTCAGCGTCCCAATCCCCATCTTTAACCCCCAAGTCCTGGAAGTGGCACAGTCCACGCATCTAAAAAAGCAACACGGAGGGAGGGTTTCATTAGGCCCCGTGAGCAGCACTTAATGCACAGGCCCTTCTTTCCAGTTCTTCCATCATTCAGAAGCAGTAAAACCATTTTTAGAAGCAAGCCCACAGCCGGATCCAGAACACAAACATTGCTGCTTACAGTCCTAAGAGGGCTATGATTACATGAACATCGAGTAGCTACAAAATGTAAGAATTATCTTTAAAGTATAAGTAAATGGTCCTCAAATTCGTAGTGGTTAAGGGTCGGTCTGCCCACGTAGGAGGAAGGGTTCTCCCTCCTTCTGCCTCTGCATTCAGGTCTCTCCGGGGCACCTCCCAGGCAGGCTGAAGAATGCAGTATTGCCATTACCTAAAGCAAACCCAGAGTGTCCAGAGAGAGAGCGAATCAGTTACACAACACTGAGCATGTGGGAACAATTAGGTGGAGATGACCTTTATTTTTAGGAAAATACTGAAATGCCAGCCAGCCCCCTTCATGTCTGACCTACATCTGCAGCTAAAGAACAGCAATAATTCGAAAGATTTAAGCACTTCGGGCTACTGTATTTGGTCGTCAGTGCTGCAGTGTAATAGCAAAGACGCCAGGATAGGGACGTCGGTTTTCATTTGAGAACCTGCATGTCAAAACTGGACCAGATGTTTGCGAGCTTCTCATTGGACCTAGTCACCTTAAAGGGGAGGAAAAGAAGGTCCAGGTAAGTTATTAGTTTTCCAATTTGGGGTCAATGTCTAGTTGACGTTCTTTGACGGTGTATTAATCATTGAGAGATTTTTCACTACCTCTGTCATTTGAAGCCCTTAGAGGATGGTATTTTCATGCCCGCTCTCTCTGACTGTGAATATGAATCTCTCAATGCCATTCTTGACAGGAGACCTGTCTGGGTTTACAGGCATTTTAGAAGAATTCTGAAGCAGAACACAAAATATCCTGCTGTGTAGCACTGAGAACGACATCTAGTCACTTACGATGGAGGATGATAGTGGGAGAAAAAAAGAATGTGCACATGTATGTGTAACTGAGTCACCATGCTGTGCCGTAGAAAAAAATAATGTTTTGGGGAAATAACAATAAAAAAAAAAGAATACAAAATAAATGACATGATTTTGTAATATGACAATATTTGTCATCCACAAAGAGAAATGAGTGAGGAGACAGACAGACATTCACTGAGACGGTGCCCTGGTGACAGTGTATGGGAGACATAGAATATAGAGAAGCAAGCTCTTCTTTGGCAAAAAGTTCAGATCCTGCTTCTGCACCTACTAGCAATGCAACCTTGGGCTAGCTACAGGGTCACTCTGGCTCAACATCCTCATCTGGAAAGTAGGAAAAATAAGTCTCTCATTCTTCCCATTGCTGTCTTTAAAAAACAAACAAACAAACCGGAGTTCCCGTCGTGGCTCAGTGGTTAACGAATCCGACTAGGAACCATGAGGTTGCGGGTTCGATGCCTGGCCTTGCTCAGTGGGTTAAGGATCTGGTGTTGCCGTAAGCTGTGGTGTAGGTTGAAGACTCGGCTCGGATCCCGTGTTGCTGTGGCTCTGGCACAGGCTGGTGGCTACAGCTCCGATTCGACGCCTAGCCTGGGAACCTCCATATGCCATGGGAGCCGCCCAAGAAATGACAAACAAACCAACAAACCAACAAACAACAATACATGGAAAGCCGTAAGTTGCCAGGGATATAAGAAGCACAGTAAATAAAGCTGTAATGACCACTACCATTATCACCATCCACGTCGTTGCTTGCAGAGTTTTTCCTGCATTGAACATAGGTTATTTTTGTCATTTAAATACAGGATTAAAATATTTTGGGGATAATTTCCCCCTGAATTCTGCCATTCAATCGTGCCTACAATATACAGAAAGTCATCTCTAGAAAGCATCCTTTTCTAGAACTCCTCTTTGGATTCTGCAATAAATTACTAGCTGTCATTTCTCTCCTAAATTCAGGTAAGTAGGTGGGCAAACACAAGAGTATTTAAGAGTACTTTTTACATAGTTAGGTGCTAAACAGTGAGTTATTCCTACGCCTGTCCCATGAACTAGGAAAACAGGCCAATAATATAGGCAATGTCAGGCAGTCAGGGGTTAAAATCCCAAAGCGTGGTACCATGTGATCTTGAACATGGAGCCAAACATGACAAAACATTACAGTGAGCGCACTTCTAGAAAAAGGTGAAGTCTTCCTACATGTAAATTATTCACAGAGGTCAATGTTCATTTTTATACGTATAGTTATTCAAATAGTAAAATAATCTACAGCTGTCCCACGCTGCTCCTCCTTTTAGCTAAAGCAGCACAGATAGTTTCACTGAAAATATGTAAAAACAAAACAAAAAAGTCAGCACATAAAAGCAAGACAAAAACGTTAGCAAAACCTTTACAAGGCTTTTCGGAGCCTGGCACCATCTACATCACAAAGTTCAACAATTACGAGAAGTTGGAATGCTCGTGTTTCATTATACGAGCTAAACCAAGAATAAAGCATAGAATAATTTCCAGATGGTGTCCTTTTTTGTACAGATTTTTCAATTCAACATTGTTCTTGAAGGCCTTCGTCCTCTGAACACAGAGCCGTGACAATTCTACGCAAGAATCTCGTTCTTGGATAAAGATTCATATGCTGCATTTACTGAGGCTTCCAGCCATTAGAAAGACAGCAAAAAAGAATAAAACATGTGAAAGTCTCTTCTACAAACAGCCAAATCAATGACTGGAAAAGAATATAGTCCAACTCCCCAAATGGCCTAATTCTCTATAGACTATTTCTGTCCTTTTTTTTTTTAAGCTATCAAATCTATACACATATACATGTATATTTTCTATATAAACTTTCATTTTAAAAAAGTGTAAAGATTTACAGAATCATGGGTTTAAAAAGCTTTAACAAATAAACTTACATAACTGTGAAATAAAGAGCACAGTAGATTAGCATCTATAACATACAGAGCCAAAAGGACACTGTCAGCCAACAGATGAATTCTATTAGGGCCCTAACAGACCTCAGCTGGATCCAGAAAGCCTCTAGGGTGAGCCTCGGAGAAATGTGCATTCGAGCCTTTGCTCCTAAGGCTGCTCCATGGCAGTGTGTGTAGACAAGAGCATCCAAACTCGGGAGACCCTCTTCTCTGTAAAGCAAACGCAGCTCCGAAAGGAAATGCCCCCTCAAATGCTCCCACCGATGTATCAAAAATGAACAAACCCATATTTTTCATTATAGAAAACCTATACAAGATGACAAACAGTAACAAACCTCCACCTACCTGTTACAGAGTTTCAACCAACTCACAGTCAGTCTTGTTCACCCACAGGCCCGCTTCCCCAAACTAAAATCTCTCTGAAGTGAGTTAAAGACACCCAGGAATGTCATCCACAAATAGTTCGTCTAAAACTCTAAAAGATAAAGACTATTTTCGTAAAAAAAACCAAAACAAAACAAAACAAAAAAAAGCCACAATGCCATTATCACACTAGTCCACTAGTAACAGTATTCCTAATTCCTGAATACCATCAAATATCCAGCCAGGCTCAAATTCAATTGCTGTATTTTACAGATTGGGAAGCTCTACCGGGAAGGTTGGGAGCAGCATTGAAGAGCAGGACATCACAGTAATCTATGACTTCTGTTACATTTAGTTTAGAAAACCTTTTTTTGGAGTCCCTGTCGGGGTGCAGAGGAAACAAATCCGACGAGGTTGTAGGTTCAATCCCTGGCCTCACTCAGTGGGTTAAGGATCTGGTGTTGCTATGAGCTGTGGTGTAGGCTGCAGATGAGGCTTGGATCCTGCATTGCTGGGGCTGTGGTATAGGCCTGCAGCTACAGCTCTGATTGGACCCCTAGCCTGGGAATCTCTATATGCTGTGGGTGTGGCCCTAAAATGACAAAAGCTAAAAAAAAAAAGAAAAAGAAAGAAAGAAAGAAAGAAAGAAAAAGAAAAATTAGTGACTTTCTTTTTTTTCTTTTCTTTCTTTCTTTTTTTGCTTTTTGGAGCCACACTTGTAGCATTTGTGAGTTCTCAGGCTAGGGATCGAGTCGGAACTCCAGCCGCTGGCCTAGGCCACAGCAACGCCAGAACTGAGCTGCATCTGTGACCTACGCTGCACCTTGGGGCAACGCCAGATCCTCAACCCACTGTTCGAGGTCAGGGATTGAACCCACAACCTCATGGATACTAGTCGGGTTCATGACCTGCTGAGCCACAATGGGAACTCCCAACCTGTGACAAATTTTATCCTACCTTTTGTGACATTTTTAAGGTTTGATTTAACCCTGGTGAGGTTTAGGAAGTGATAAGATATTAAATTCACAAACAAGAACTCTTTTTCTTAATAGGTTTAAAGAACAGTAAGAGTCTTAAATTTACCTTCATTCGACCACACAATTAAGAGCCTTTACTAACCTAGTAAAATCAATGATGGACAGGCGGTCCCCACCTATGGTTTTGTTTTAAAACCATGCCGCTATCTAGGGCCTAGCATCACTCAGACGATCCCACTCTCTACTAAGGATCCTCTCTTTCTCTTGCAGCCAAAATGCAACATTCTTTCACTTAGAAAAGAGGCCCTGACAGAACAAAATACAGGAAGCCATTATCCTCACTTGCGTTTTCACAATTAGGAAGAAACTATTACATCAGCCCAAATCTCCTGCATTCTACCTGGTCCCCAAGAACATTTGTAGAAATGTTTTCTTTTGTTGTACCTCTGAAACGAATATATTGTATGGCAACTACACTTCACTTCAATTAAAAAAAAAAAATCTTTTAAAAAATGTCAGACTTGCAAGTTACAAATATAGTACCAGTTCCTATGTCCTGTTCACCTACCTTCCCACACAAGAACATGCAACATAATGGGTTTTTAAGAACCTGCACCAATCCATAATCTACGGCCAATTGATTTTAGAAAAAGGTACCAAGACCATTCAATGATGAAAGAAGGATCTTTTCAAGAAATGGTGCTAGGACAATTGGAGAGTCACATGTAAACAAATGAAGTTGGACCCTTAGCTGATACCTCATACCCTATACAAAAATAAAAAAGTGAATCAAAAACCTAAACATAAGAGCTAAAACTATAAAACTTCTAGAAGAAAACATAAAGGCAAATCTCATGAACTTGGATTTAGCAAAAAGTTCCTAGATATGACACTAAAAACATGAGCAACAAAAGACAAACACAGATATAGTGGATTTCATCAAAATTAATCAAAGGACACCATCAAGAAAGTGAAAGCCCACAGAATGGGGCGTTATAGGCAGGCACCACGGTGTAACCATTAGAGATACAAAGCTATCATTCAGTGTTCTTAAAGCAGTGACCAGATTTAAGCAGGTATCCTGCTGACCAAGTACTCGCTCTGTAAAACAAAATAAAATCCATCTACCTAGGATATCAAGCCCTCTTTCCCAACCAAGGCTCATTTGATTCTTGCTTAGACCATATTCCAAGGTCTGTTACTCTACGGTGTTTTAGGGTTCGGCTCTAAGCAAAATGGTGAAGCACAAGGAATTGATCACCTTGGGTCTCCATACCTAGGTACCTGCAACCTCGAGTAGGTCCCTTTCATCCCTCATGACTAGGAGCTCCCACTGTGGAACTAACCCTGGGTAGAGCTCCAGCTCCTCTTTTTCTTTCCCTCTCTTCTTTCTAGATCATAATTTCTGAGCAGGGATTGGAAGGCAGAATTCTAAGATGGCCCCAAGATTTCTGGCCCCTGCTTGTACATGCAGTATCTCTGGGACTGACATTTTGCTCATAAGGAGGTTCCCAGGCTAGGGGTCCCATCCAAACTGCAGCTGCCAGCCTCCGCCACAACAACACAGGATCTGAGTCGAGTCAGCGACCTACACCACAGCTCATGGCCATGCCAGATCCTTAACCCACTGAGTGAGGCGAGGTTTGGAACCTGCGTTCTCATGGACTCTAGTTGGGTCCATTACCGCTGAGCCATAGTGGCAACTCCTAGGTTATGTTTTACGGTCCAGTTGGCTTTCAAAAAGGGAGATTAGCCAGTGAATCTAACCTAATGACATGAACCTTCTTTAAAAGCAGAGTTTCTCTCTGGCTAGTGCCAGAAGAGGCATCAGAGAGGCACACTCCACCTGGCCTAGAAGGAAACAACACCCATCGGGTAGACTGTGTATGGATGCCACCTGGCAAGGTAGTAGGCATCCTGTGGGAACTGAGAGGGGCCCATGGTCAACAGCCACAAGGAAAATCGGGACCTTGGTCTTACAACCCTCAAGGAAGTGAGTTCTCCCAGTGAGCTTGGAAGGTGAGACCTAAGCCCACCCGCCAATCACACTCTGAACTGACACCTTGCCTTCAGTCCAGTGAGACCCTAAGCAGAGACTCTAGCCAGGTCATGCCTAGAATTCTGCCCTAAAGAAACTGCAATATAGTCAACTGGTGTTTTCAGCCACAGAGTTTGGAGCAATCTGTTACAGGGCAATAAGAAACAAATTCAGGGGTTAGAAGACAGCCCAACAGATGGAGAGAGACCTTGGTTTAGATAAGGGTTCCACTGCCTTTCTTTCTTAGCCTCAGTTTTCTGTCTGTGAAATGGAGCTGAGTCTCTACTTCCCAGAGGAGATGAGAGGATTCGTAGAGACAACAGAGACAAAGAACTTGACACATAAGAAGTGCTCGGTAAGTGGCAACTAACAGGACTTTCCACCCGCTGACAAGAGGTGGTTCTGAGTATGTGGAAGTTAAGCAAGGCTTTTTGAACAAAGGAATCCTGCCAAATCATTTCAAAAGTCTAACTCCTACAGAGTGCCATTAGCCACAGCGGTTCCTACCATTGGGTTCTAAAGACAGTGCCTAATTAACTCGGCAATAATTCGGTACAGGGGACGTGCTATCACGTGTGAGTGAGTTAGGTTCAACTACAACCCAAATGCAGTTGGTGTTACAGTCAGGAAGGCCTTCTCCAGGGGTAGGCAACCGGCCTTCTAATCCCGAAGCCCATACACCAAAAAAAGGCCCTGCGGATGCTTCCGCGATCCACGTTAATCAGCCCCAGACCCTCTGCCAATTCGAATGTCAGAGGTCGATCGGGGTGGGAGGGGTGAAACGCCTGGCTTATGAACAGGCACTGTAAATGTCGGACATGCGCCCTCCCTGGTGAAAGGAAAGATAATATTCCAAGTATAAGGCCTGGCCAAAAATACTTTGGAGGAACCCCTACCTTTTCCTGAACAAAGGCCTGCACAGCCTTGATAGGCTTGTTCCCTAAATGGCTCCCAGGCCAGCCACGGTGGGAAGACGGCTAGCTGCTCGACGCCGATTATTGAGGATAAGAGAATGTTCCCAGGGAGGGCTGTCAGGTCTCGAAATGCAGTTTTCATGCAAGCTGGTGATGAGAGCAACGAAAAGAAGAGAGCTGGGACTTTATCAGGTATGCAGAGTGATTCTGCATGAACTATTGCATGCCCGCTGGCTGATATCTGGCTGTTAATCCACGTCTGTACGTGCAGCGGAATCATGGCTCAGACTTGCTCTAGTTACAACCAGGTGGCAGGGTTGCAGGCTAGTAGCTAAACCTCACTCCCCTCACATAATTTGGCTGCTATCACAACCTACCCTCCTCTACAAGCCCCAGGGGCTGCACATAACCAAACTGGCTTAAGTCGGTTGATGGCAGGTGGCAATGATTGAGAGCTATTTGGGGGGGGGGGGGTGGAGTCAAAACCCTGCCTATAATAAGATGAGCTAAAACATCAAGATTTTGGTTTGTCCTGGAACTGGACCAACTCAGTGTTCTAACTCTGGTTAACTCTAGCTGCTCAGAGGATCTGATTGACAGTTCATGGGCAGGCACTGATAACTTTTTGCTGGAAGGGAAAAAACAAGTCAATTCAGACTTAAATAGTTTGGTAAGTATTTTCAAAGTATTGGAATTGAGTTCCCTGTTACTGAGTTAGTCAGTCCTTTCATTTGAGAGATAAGGAAACGGAAGCCTGGAGCGGATGAATAATTTTTCTTAAGGTGTTCCACATGCTTCCATTTCTGAAATCAGACTTCGTTAGGCTATCTGATGTGACTCTCATAGCAATTTCTGGCTGTGCCTCAAACGAAAGGTTCCACTGCCTCAACCTGCTGGCCCCAGATTATTTAGCATCTGGAATTTTCTCCCATTTCCATTGCTGAAGGCAAAAAGTTTATCAATCAGGCCACAAAGCTACTTGAGTCTCTGAGACTTTGGGGCGCATTCTTCCATGAGGTCTATTATCACATGGTAACAAGGGGTTAACAAGATTTCAAAAGGTCCTGCTAATGAGTAACCCCTCGCTTGTAAAGCTTTAACTCGATTAAGTGATGCCTGTCTCCAAAATTACCGCAAATAATTAACATAATGGGTCCAAGATGGAACATTATGAGGGGTAAAAAGATATTAGTTAGGCCCACGAGACAGAGGACAGTCTATTTAGGGTGTAGGTTGGAAGGTTCAGGCTGATGGACTAGCCCAAGCCCTTATCTGGGGTTCCAGAGTGCAGTAAGTAGGTTGTGCATAACGTGAAAGAAGGCCCCAAACTTCCAACGCCCAGGAGGTGAGGCAGACCCATGCTCGTCAGGATACTCTCTGCAAAAGGTGAAATAATAACCATCCCACCCTTTTTTGGTCCCCCAAACAATAACTTCACCAGAAAAGTGGTTCCCGACATTAGGAGTCCCAATTCAAGCAACTTGGGGGCATCTGTATACCTCATTTTGTTCCAATCCGGTGAGGCAGAAGTGACACATGTGCCTTAATCCATTTCAGAGACAATGAATTTCAGACCCAGATGTCACAGTTACAGAGCTACTACGTTCACAGACCCAGGTGCGGGCCTTAGCTCTTCTGACTCCAATTCCATGGGATCCTGTGTGTTTTGCATCAAGGTTCGCTTCCATCCCAACTACCATTCCCGAATATCACCATATTCCTGGACATGAATTTAAAAAACAAACAAACAAAAAACTGATTGTGTATTAATTCGGGAGCGTCAGAGAACACAAATGAAATAATAGAAGATGATCTGCGATGCCAAAAGCCAGGTTTAAGAGTCATTGATTCTCCCTGAAGACATAGCACAGAAACAGTTTCCGCCCCATGTGTGTGTGTTGAAAGTATGTCTGCTGCTGTTATCTTGGATGAAAGAAGTTAAGCCTGGGTCTTGAGCTGACAAATTGCTACACTTAAGCTCTTCCTCCTCCTCCATCCTGGAGCCTCCTCACTGTAAGGAGATACAAACATTTAGAAAACACTAAACCAACCAACACCTCCCAGGATCCTCTACAAAGGTTTCCTGGATCAGTACAAGAGGCCTGGAAGACATCAAGTCAGGTTCAAAGAGGAGCACAAGCTGTGCTACCACAGGATGCTACTTTCCTTCCCTCTTAAGATCTAATCACTTCCTTTGTTTCCCAAGGAATACAACCATTATAGCCACAGGACTGCCAAGTTCAATCAATGACACCGAGTAGGCAGGGCAGCTACCCTGGGGTGGTGGAATACACGGTTCCCCCACATATTTAAAGAGTAAAAGATTAAGCTAATAGGAGAAAGGAGCTACACTGCCCTGGTCCCTCCTGCCAATGAGAAGCAACACAGTGATGATAAGTAAGCCTGTCACACCTCTGCTCAAGAACCCCCCACCCCACCAACCCAGTGGCTCCCCTTTACTCATAGGGCCCTCTCAAGCCGAAGGGATCCCCCTTCCTGTCCACCTGCCACCCTGGCCTCCTGGCTCTTCACCCCCACCTTAAGCCCTCTGCCAGGCTCCTCCCAGACATCCACATGGCAAACTCCTTCAAGGCACAGGCTCGAGTGTCATTTGCTCAATGACACCCATGGTGAATACCCTATTTCGTGGCAACCTCCTAAGGCCACCTAGGCCCCGGCAAACCTTCTTGATCCTCCTCACCCCACTTTACTTCTCTTGTATTGAACAGCATTAGCCACTCTCAAACACGCAATATAATGTACTTTCTAACATTCATTAGCTCTACTGTCTGGCTCTCCCCTGCAAGACAACCGGAGAGTAAATTCCATGCCAAAAGGGACTTTTGTTAACTGATGAACTGGTAGGATGCAAGAGTGCCTAGTACATAGCAGGCACTCAAATGTTTGCTGAATGAATGAGTAACAGGTACCTTGCGTGCTAACAAACAACAGCAGGTAGCATTTATTGAGAAATGTCTCAGACACACAGCAAGCACTTTCCCTGCATTATCTCCTGTGATCCCCACAAGCCTGTAAAATAGGTACTAATGGTATCCCCAAATTACCTATGAGAAAATCGAAGCATGAATGATTTGCCCAAAGTCACACAGCTAGAAGTAGAGAAGCCAGACTGAAAACCCAGGTCTCCCTGCCTTCAGTTAACTCCAGGGCTATAGTTGCTATGCCAGCTCCTCTAGACAAGTCCACGGTTTTCTTTTTGGTGGAACTCCACCAGTGTTTATTAGGGGGAAGGATGTGGAAAGCAAAAGAATGCTCTAGTCAATTCCAAGAGAGAAAAGTCTCTAAGTAAGTTTTCCTAGAAACACTGCTATGTTGGAGGATACCCTTCTGTTGTCTAGTGGCAAGAACAATAATCCAGAGGATGAAAACCTGGGTTCAATCCAGACTCATTCTCCTAACCAGTTCCAAGACTGATTGGAGGTAAAAATCGATGAAACGGAGAGAATGATGCCTATCATGCAAGACTGTTTTAAGGATTAAATGAGATAACGCTCATGCAAGTGCAAAAAACAAAACCAAGCAAACCACACAAAACAAAAGAACTGGCTCATTATTTGGTCCTTCCGTCTTTCCAATGTTGACAACCTCACTTCCAGAACCTTTAGTTTGTCCATGAATGAACAAGTATTTATGAAACATCTAGTAGCCGCCAGGTCCACGCTGGGTGTTGTGGTGACAAACACAGTAAGAGGGACCATGAGACAGTAAGGCTCCCTGTCTAGAGATGAGGCAGATCAGCAAACCAGCTACTCTAGAACCTCATGAGAAATGATGCCACAGAATTGCATGGACATCATGGACACTTAATGCCAACTGGAGCTGCCATGGCTAAAAGGAAACGGAAAGTGAACTGACAATTGCTCACCAAAAAATCACCAGGGGAAAAAAATACGAAAAGGATAGGTATTTAAGAATTGGGGCTACACTGCTGAACAAAGGACCGTGTTACATTATCCTTAGCTGAGAATTAATCTGAAAGTGTTCAGCATCTGTCTAGTGTACATGCTATTTATCAAGAAGAAGACTGCTTGAATAAATTAAGAATTTTCTCAGATATCTGTGATCTGTCTGTGCGAATCCCATTAACAATCTCTTCCACCGCATCCTCTGGGAATCACACCCCAAATTCCCCCCAACTGAGGACTGCAAAATCTCAGGCTTTATACATGCTTTAAATCCAGGAGATAGAGCTAGGCAGGGGAAGGGGCGACCCTGCAATGTGCTCCCAATTTTTAAATGAAAAGTAGTGAACCCCAGAGTTGGAACCAGGAATCCCAGTCACTTTTCCATACACACAGAGAGATTAGCATGTTGCTCTAATTTCTGTACACCACTTCAGACCACCTGCATCCTCCAAGAGTGTCAGATAACAGGGCTTTCTTCATATATTAATTTTATATTACCCTTTTGCCCAGGCAGCCAGGGTACTAACAAGCAGTCCCCAAGGCTCCATCGGAACAGAACTGGCACGTGTTCAGGCAACACAACTAGTGCTGTTGCATAGTAGCATCCTCATTTGAGGAAGCCATACTCACAAATACTGGCAGTCAAATGATTTAAAGGGGAAAGAATGCTTTGAGATATTCTGAACTTGCAAGGACAGAAATGCATGCTCATTTTTAATTGCATAAGCTTTTATTCCAAAGGTCCTGGACAAATGTCAAACCAATCAGACTGGAAATGTATCTGGTTTGAGGAGAACTCTTGGGGTAATTTAAATTCAGTCTCTCACACAAAGTGGTAGGGTCTGTATTTTTTCGTGCTTTCATTATAACCTGACAGTGAAACTTCCACAGCTCCCCACTTGTTTTCCAAAGTATACCCCAAAGCAATCATTTTTTTAGAAGTACACTGCTTAATAAAGGTAAGACATTGTTAAACAGTTAAGCAGTTGATATTAATGAGCTCATTATAAAAGCAAGAAAAAAAAATCTAAGAATCCATACCATTCAGATTAATGGAGAGCCATAATTTTTACCCTTCTATGTTGTGTGTTTGGAACAATGTGACCCCCCCCAAAAAAAATCTTGTGGATACCAACATGCCAACAGTGAGATTTGGAAAACTTGAGCACAGGGAAAATATCTCCATTATGACCAAGGAAGAACATATGAGCTCAAGAGCCCACGAACTAGCCACCTTCATGCTCTTTCTCAGCAAAATTATAGATTATATAATTATAATTACTAAGGACACATAAGGACTTTCCAAGAACAAATCAGCCCAAAGCATGTCATTTCCTTTACAAGTAGAAACTGCAATAGATGAATGGATTAAGAAGATGTGGTACATGTATCCAATGGAATACTACTCAACCATAAGAAAGAACAAACGATTGCCATTTGCAGCGATATGGATGCAACTAGACAGTCTCACACCAAGTGAAGTCAGTCAGAAAGAGAAAGACAAACACCATATGATATCTCTTTTATGTGGAATCTAAAATATAGCACAAATGAACCTACCCACAGGACAGAAACAGACACAGACATAGAGAGGTGACTGGTGGATGCAAAGGGGGAGGGGGAGAGAATGGGATGGACGGGGAGTTTGGGGTAAGGGGATGCAAACTGTTACATTTAGAATGGATAAGCAATGAGATCCTAATGTATAGAACAGTTCTATCTTTGGGGCTAGAACATGATGGAAGAGAATATGAGAAAAAAATGTGTGTGTGTACATACATATATATAAATATATATTTATGTTTGTGTGTGTGTCTGTGTGAGCCTGGGTCACTTTGCTGTACAGCAGAAATTGTCACAACACTGGAAGTCAACAGTAATTTTTTTAAAAATCAGAAAAAAACATTTATGAGCCTACATACACCCTGTTTTCTCAAGGCATTTGGTGAAGTACTTCGCATATCATCCCTGAGATAAAGATGGCACGATGATCTAGCCTCAGACATGGAACTTGGCCACCATCCTAAAAAGCTAAGCCATCTCTAAAGACTTAGAAGAACATTAAATAGGGGTTATCACATAGCTTTGCTGCTGAGGTCAATGTTAATCACCCTATGGCCAACTCTGAATCTAGCTCTTCCAACAATACATTCCTCCCCCACCTATAGTTCAGTTTCCCAAAACCTAGAGTAAAAGGAGAAATTCCTTCTTTACAGTGTTAACGTTAAAACACTTGCATGTAAAGCAAGATCAGAAAGAAAAGAAAAAGACGGAAAAGAAAACTCACAAACTGGCAAGAGGCTTTGTTAGCTAGATAGCCATATGGACACCTCTTAAAAACAGCCATATGGTTATACTTGTTATTTTTGGCCTCTTTACCCATAACTTCGTTTTTTATATGTAGAGATCTCCAGTTATTACCACCAAGTGATAAATCACTTTGAATTTCCAAGGCTACAAAAGGCATTTACTGGCAACCACTCCAGGTTTCACTTTTAGCTGAGGACCCTGGAGAATTCTTAAGTGAAGGATGCTCGCATTTTCCAAAAATGTTATTGAAGCCTGGTCAAAACTTCAGATCCAAACTTGATCTGGAGAGCTAAAGTTCAAATGCAGAAAGCAGAACACAGGTGGAAAGAAATAGTGTACAGTAAGAAGGAACTTACCAGTTTAGCTTTTCCTCTAGCTGTTTCTTTTCTTTAAAGAGAAAAGATGAGAGAATCCCCACCCACCCACCCACCCAAAGATTACCTGGAACAGAGGCTGCAAACCAGCCACCTAACTTGATGTGCCTCCATCTTTCGCTGGACCTGCACAATGTCGTGGTTGTTTTCATTTGAACCAATGTTGAAAATTCAGGAAACTTCATATTTTACAAAAATCTGGCTTTTCAACATCTTTTGAAAAACTGGAAGTTCTGTCAACACCAGACGAATATGACTGCTACCAACAACTGGCTTCCATTGACTAGCAACTCTCTCCTTTAGGTGGGTCATTTACCACAATCATTTAAGGCCTGCTTGACTGATGTTTTCTGTCCTTATTTGTTCCCTGTCTTCCTAGGGTTGCACCCATGGCATATGGAGGTTCCCAGGCTAGGGGTCGAATCGGAGCTACAGCTGCCAGCCTACACCACAGCCACAGCCACGTGGGATCCAAGCTGCATCTGTGACCACAGCTCATGGCAACGCCAGATCCTTAACTCACTGAGCAAGGCCAGGAAGCAAACCTGCATCCTCACGGATGCTAGTCAGATTCATTTCCATGACAGGAACTCCTGACTCATGCTTTCTGATGGGCAACCTCTCACAAGACTAGAAATGAAGCCCTGGTTTTTTTTCTTGGAGTCCCTTTCATCTCTGCTCTTCTCTTTAAGGTCTAACCCAAACGCCAAGTGCCACCTTGCCTCTGATATATTCACTGAACCCTGCAAAGTTATCAAGTATTATGTTGCATCACCTCCCTCCACCATAACTGCTCAGAAGGAGGGAGCGTAACTTACACATGGTTAGGATAAGTCCCATTCTCCATAGCACTTAGCACAGTGCTTCACCTTGAGTAGATACATTATAAAATGTCTAGTAGTTAGTTATCTGACAGCTCCTCAGCCTGCAACAGGCTTTCACATGCACAACAGCGTTTCTCCACTGGGGGTCCATTTTTCCCCCTCCCAGGGTACATGTGACATCTTTGGTTACCACAACTGAGATGGGGTTGGGGGAGAGATGGGGAGCTGCTGGCATCTGGTGGGTAGAGGCCAGAGATGTTAAATATCTTCAAATGCACAGGGCAGACAGGCTTCCACCACTACCACCAAATCAACAGTGTCAAGGCTGAGAAAACCTGCCTTAAAACAACCCTGGTAAGACATATTACAGCCAATCTGCAGACCGTCTCAAGTGGCTTACTTATGGTAAACCAGCTTGCAGTAGAATCAAGTTTGAACTCTGGTGCCAGGTTCTTAGAAACTGATAACAATTGTAAACAGAAGAATAGTACACAGTAAGGATGGAAATTTATGCCTCTGTGTGGCATGAACTTGTGCAAAAACGTTCACAGGCCACAGTTTAACAAAGTATATCTGATCCTTTGTAAAATACACACTGGGACCTAATTATGACGGCATCTGAGAGATACTTAGTGGAAAAATTAAAAAAAAACAAAACACCTTAATCATATCTCATGTCAAGTTCACAACACATATATACACGGAAAAACACAATTTTGCTCCCCAAAGAGACTATTATTAGCTATTCAAAACAACTATATGTAGTGACATCTAATCCATGTGTTGATAAATAGAGAACACAAATGACTGAAAAAACAGTTCAAAAGGAAATTCCTCCTTAGGAGGAAAAAAAAAAAAAAAAAAAAAAGGAAGGCATAAGGCATAGCCATTTGAGGTGTGGATGTGTTGAATTTAGCCCAAGACTGTTACATCTGTAGGGTGTTTTATTTATTTATTTTTATGACTCCAGTTGGCCTGCAATACCTTCTCTCTGTTTAGAGTCAGGGAGTGGTAGGAAGTGTTAAGATGAAAAGAGCAAAAGTTGAATCATTTGCCCTTGAATGTCAGGTTTCCACTTGCTTTTACCAGAAGGTTCTCCATCAGTTTCCAAGATCTGGGAAATAGACATAATTTCTACCTCTGAGAGTCATGGACGGTAGTAACAGTCGGTAATCTTACAAACCTTTACAAAAAGCCTCACTAGGTGCCAGTGACTGTGTCATATGCTTTATCTCATGCGATGCACCAACAGGATGAGGTGGCCCCCATGTGTGGATGAGGAAATGAGGGCTTAGAGAGGACACATGACTTTTCCGGGGCCTCAGCTCTTAAACAGAGGAGCTGGGATTCAAACCAAGGCAATTCGATTCTGGGTAACTGGTTCAAAACCACTTTGTTGCCTGGCTTTATCGAGTCAGAGTGCTTATGACTGTCTGTAATTGCTAAGAGGTTACTACAGGTAGACAGGTCAGGCTGGAGCCAGAAGAAGTCCTGGGGTTCACAGCGAATACTTTCCTGATGGCCAGAGCTGTCCACAGGTGGAACAGACCATCCAATGGAGGAAGGTGCTCCCCATCAACTCCTGCAGGAAGAGGCTGGGCAACCACTTCCATGGAGGAGAGGGCATCTAGAGAGGCTGACAGCCTTTACGCCTTTAAAGTCCATTCCAGTCTCATGTTAGGGTTTTTTTTTCTTGTCTTTTTGCTATTTCTTTGAGCTGCTCCCGAGGCATATGGAGATTCCCAGGCTAGGGGTCCAATCGGAGCTGTAGCCACCAGCCTACGCCAGAGCCACAGCAACGCGGGATCCGAGCCGCGTCTGCAACCTACACCACAGCTCACGGCAACGCCGGATCGTTAACCCACTGAGCAAGGGCAGGGACCGAACCTGCAACCTCATGGTTCCTAGTCGGATTCATTAACCACTGCGCCACGACGGGAACTCCAGCCTCATGTTTTTATAATTCCTTATCCTTGATTTCCCATCATCTATCTCTAGAACCCCATGGTTGTTTATCTTCCTAGGCAACCTCTCTTCTCTTCTCAAGTCTTCCCTTCTTCCACGTCCTTCTTTATTGTCCATTATCCTAGCATGAAGAGCAAGGAAAAAGCCTGGACTTTGAAATATAAAAGCCTTGAAAAAGGAATGCTCACTCTCCCCCCAAACTGCTGGTTGATCCTAGGTAAGCTACTAAGATTTCCTCTCAATGAATGAGGTTTGCCTCATCTATACAATAAAGTAACATTAAAAAAGAAAAATACAGATTAAAATATAGTGCTTGATCTATAGGAACACAGTAAACATGAGTCATCTTCTCTCAACTCTCTTTACCCCCAATCTGCTTTGGTGCCCTGGAGTTAGAGACTTAAGGTGTACTAAAAATAAGGACAGTCACAAAACAGCTGTGCATTTTACCTGCCACACTGTTATAAAGCACAAGAAAAATATCCTGCATTCTCTGGCTCAATATGGACTCTCAACGCACGGCCAGAACCATTACCAGATCCTGTGCCCTTTCTTTGACATTCCAAATCCCAAACAGTCCCGCACAGCCATATTCATGCCACAGAGCTGACCCTCAGGAAGAACAAATGACAAATGCACTTAACTTTCAGGGTCCCACAGCATTCCAGTGTGAGTGCAGTATCTCATTTAAATGACATGACAATCACGCAGACTTACAAGGGCACTTGAGATGATCTGAATTTGCCTGAATCTTAAACCCAGTGAGCCAATCTCTACCAATTTAAGCTTTTAGAGTTGAAAAACTGTACAATGCTGGATGGTGACCACCACCAGGAAGGAAAAAAAAAAAAAAAATCAAGATGGGAATTACTTAATGGGAAAAGGAAGAGGGCAGGAACTTAGCAAGGCTAGTTAACTGCGAACATGCCCAAGGAGATGAGATCACTAAAACAGCTTCCCTAGAAGCCCGCCAGGCTGTCCTGCCCCTGGAATCTCTTCTCCATAATCTTAAAACATGAACTATCTGAGCACCACAGCTGTTTATGGAGCAGGGAGAAAAGGTCGTTAGCCCTTCCTCAGAAAGGGTGCCTGGGATGCAGGGCAGCTGAAACAGCAACAGATGTTCAAAGATTGCTTGCATCTCCGTCACAATCCCATTACGGCAATTCTAGTACCTCCCCATTTGTTTTTAGACAAGAGAAGGTACTGACTTGCTTCAGTTCATTCATGCAGCTGGTCAAGTGCCAGCATGCGAATCCATCCAAAACTCCTGGTTCTTAACTCCCAGTAAAAATTTGTTTAAAAAGCAGCTTTAATAAGCACCCTAGGCTTGCCCTAAATAGAGGTTTTTTATGAACATTCTAATCCCTCTTCACTGTTCTGTCATAAACATGTGTATGTGGAACATGTAGTTTCCAGATTGTCAGTTTTCCACAACCTTTTAAAAAATGCATTTTCCTTTTTTAAAATTTTATTATTATTTTATTTGAGTATAATTGACTTGCAGTGTTGTAGTACTAAAAATGCGTTTTTCCGAAGACATCATTTCTTTGTAATCCTCAGCTTAACCATCATAACAGTAGTTGTGCAACACAACCATACATCTAAGAGTCTTTTTTCGAGAATCCTTGTCTCTACTATGTCTTAATCTTTCCTGGTATGAATTAATCTCAGACAGGATGCACGTGTCGCTAATATTAAAACGAGTGTATATTAGATTTTTCAGAAAAGATGGTTTCATAAAATGTACCCGATAGTCTTAACTTCACATTAATATATAATATTGTAGTGATTTTCATCTATCCTTGGAGATTTAACAAAACTGCTCTACTTTAATAAGCACACCCTAGGGCCAATTTCATGGTCAAAGAAAAATAAAGCCTAATAAAATAACTGAGTAACTTCAGTGTTTTACCCGAAGACCCTTTTCCTTCCTACCCATTTTCTTAAGCCAAGAAAGATAAATGAACTAAAGCTGTTCATCTTTAGTCGATTCAAATCTACCTTTTTAATAGTAAGTGGCCGAGGCCCAAGTAAAGGATTAAAGAGGGTGTTCTTTCAACAATTTCTTATTACGGCCTGGGATTTGCTTTGCAATTAGTCTCTCCTGGACAGAGCTGAGGCCATGTGAACTTGTTATTACCAATCTGGAGATCTCTAAAAAATGAAAACGCCACACAGGCAACAAGGGGCGGGTACCACAGCCATGAAAGGCCCCACAATGGAGGAAGTTATAAGGCCTTTGCTGATGACAGTTCAAAGAGGTGATGAGCCCCAACCCTCAGGAATCAAAGCAGAGAGCATTTTCCATCCACAGCGTTCGGAAGGAGGCCACTGAGAAAGAGAGCATGAACTTCATTAAACCGAGTCCTGTCTCAAAACCGTGTTTCTGCGATGCCCTGTTGCTTTCTCTCTTATAATTAGCAATAAAAGCCTTAATGGGGGGTGGGAAGAAGCTCTTTTTCCTTTTTCTTGTTGTTAGGGCGGCAAAGATGAGAGTGGCAGCAGCCAATCACTAGGGGGAGAGATGGTGAGATACACTAAGGAGCTCAGGACCTTTTCCAGGGATAAAAAGAAGCGGGGAGGTAACTAATCCAGCTGGGAGAAGCTTGTCTTGGGCTTAAGAGGTTTGGGTTTGTTTGTTTGTTTAAGTCTGTGTTGGTAAACCAGGGTCAGACCTGGGAGCGTCAGGTCAGGAGACTTGAGTGTGTGGTACAGCCACACCTCTGCCGTACCTAGCCCGCCACTTGATCAGTGAGGGAAGCAGCAACCGTGAACTTGGCAGGAACATAGCCGAAGGGGGAGAGCAGCAAACACTTAATGCTAATCCCTGAAACAAGTTTTCTAGAGCAGTCTCAACGTCCACGTAACATCTATTACATGGAAGGTAGGCAAGGGCTTCATCTTACACGCGAGGAAACTGAGGCTTAGACGGAATCCTTTGCTCATCTGAGATCACAGAAAGAGACCACATGCTCTCAAGTCCTCTGAGGCGAAATTCAGCGCCCTTTCTTCTGCAGGATGCTCTCTCACCCACCTCCACACCAGTATTGGCGTTGTCCTTTACACCAACGCAGGCATGTGTCTATAGGCATTGTTATATAATTTCTGCAAAAAAAATGTGTTGCAAAAAAAAATTTTTTCCCACTGTAAAGAAATGAAGGCTCTAACGTGAAGTGACTTGGCCAGGCATATACTAGAGGAAGAACTCAAGTTTTCTGACTCTTAAAGATATGCTCTTTCAGTATCACATTTTTGACATATCAAAAAGTTATTTTCTCTCTGCTATGTCCCAGGGAGCTCAAGTTCCAGTCTCACACACAGCTCCTGAAAGCTCCTTATGTTATTTCTGGCTCATCTTCCTAATTCAACCTGAGTTTCCACATTTTCTATCTCCTGGGCTGTCAGCAGATTCTTACTGCAGTTCCGCCACTCTCTTGCCCCACCTCTTCCCTAAGAGGCCTTTGAGCCAATGCTCTCCCCATGTCTCTGCAAGGTGTTTCTTTTCTACCCCGGAGAATAAAAGAAGGGCAAACGTGAAAAATACCACTTTTCATCTCAGCGCTAATCAGGCAGCCCATCAGTTCAATGCAATCAGCCCATGCTGCATGCAGTCTCAAACTCAGGAGCAAAGATGAGGGCGGTGCCTGGTTCAAAGAGCACCCAGTCTGGTGAGACAGGAAGAAGGGCACGGTAAGGGGTGTAACAGAGGCACAAAGAGTAGAGTGAAAGGAATTGTTTCTAGCTGGAGAAATTTAGAGAAAGTGTGTTCCTGTCTCATCCTAGCACATCAGAAACAACCTCCAGAGCCAGATGCATGAGAGACAGACATACTAATTTACAAGTAATGAGCTTCCAAACCTTCCTGCCTAGAATCTTAAAGTAGTACATCTCACAATCAGAGGTGGTAGTTAATTATAAACCCCATTTTATAGATGAGTAAGTTGAACTCCTTCCCTAGCACATGGTCATAAAAAGAACTGAAAAGCAAATTTTGCTCCTATCTGTGGTTTTCGGCCACGTTGGAACTATAACTTTCCTCATTGCTGCAACAACAAAAATACTCTCTAATAGGGGTAGTTAACTTCCACAAAGAATGGGCAATTTGAAGTATTCAATCAGGAAAAATTCGAGCCAAAATACTAAACATTTATTTAGCTCCATCTCCATTTTCAAACATTTTCTGGGTACCCGTTGAGTTTCTATAAACAAGCACAGTGTGTACTGAGCAGGAACACAATCATGACACACCAGAGACTCCGAACAAGGGTCACCTTCTCTCTGGCTGAATCTTTGACACATCACCCCCCACCAAGTAGAAACAACCACTTCCTCCCACTAAACCCACCTACAGCCTGCCTAGGTTTGACTTCTGGCTCTGCGGTCACTAGCACGTGGCCCTGAGTCAAGTTATTTCATCTTTGCCCCACCCATGTCCTTTTCTGTATTAGAATAATAACCAGAGTTCCCGTCATGGCTCAGCGGTTTGCGAATCCAACTGGGAATCATGAGGTTGCGGGTTCAGTCCCTGGCCTTGCTCAGTGAGTTAACGATCCGGCTTTGCCGTGAGCTGTGGTGTAGTTTGCAGAGGTGGCTTGGATCCTGCGTTGCTGTGGTTCTGGTATAGGCCGGTGGCTACAGCTCCCTTTCAACCCCTAGCCTGGGAACCTCCATGTGCCAAAGGAGCGACCCCTAGAAATGGCAAAAAGACAAACAGCACCTACACCTCATTGATGGTTGGGAAGATTACAGACATTAATATGCATAAACTGTTCAGAACACTGCCTGACACATCAAAAGCACTCAGTACCCTGAACCACTGTTCGTCTTGTTTGGCGTAATGGTTGGGCGCATCTGAGCTTAAATGCTGGCTCTTCCACTCCTGAACTGTAATTAGAGGGTCCATCGCAATACGGGCCTGGTGGCAACACTGGGAAGATTCCATCACATATGCAGGTGAGAGTATTTAGTAAGTGCTCAGTAAATGTTGTTTACATTACCTGTCTGCATCCACGAGAAGCTCTGACCTCTGTAATTTTTTTTTTTTTTTTTTTTTTTTGTATTTCCAGAGCCCAGCCCAGCCCCAAGCACAGTGTTAAGTACTTATTAAGTAAAATGAATGAGTGGCAGGCGGTAGTTTGGTTCAGACAGGTGAAGCTGAACATTGGCTCTTTTCTGGCCCGTGTACCAGCCAGAGAATCACTGCCACCTGGCACTGTTAATAGGCGTGTTCACACACCAGTGAAAGGCTCCAATTGTCCTGCAGTGCCTCGATTCACCATCGTTTTTTTGCGGAGAAAATCCCCTCCCATTTAAAAAAGCGCCTGGTTTTTGTTTTGTTTTGCTCCTCCCTCAGTAATGTTGGTTCAAAAAATAAAATGCAGCCCAAAGCGAGGAGGCGTGCCGGGGATTGTCAGAGGCAGAAGAGAAGGTGACGGCCCAAGGTCGCCATCTCCAGGGTGGCAGCCTCAGGGTGGCCTGGGCAAAGATCAGTGGGACCCCCAAGAGGAGAAGGGGCCAGCGAGGGGCTGGCGTGGACCTCAAGGGACAGAGCGTTGAGGGGAGAAAGGAGGTGGACAGGCGGGCGGGGGAGCTGCACAAAGCCCAAGGGAGGGAACAAAGAACTGCAACCCCAGAAGCGGACCCTGGCCGGCTGACCTGGGAAAGAGCCACAGGGTTGGGGGTGGGGAGTTGGGGGGAAGGTGAAAGCCCCTCGTAGTGCGGGCGGGATGGAGACCACGGAGTCCGACCGAGGGAGGGGCGGGGCGCAGTCGGTCCTGGAGGGACGCAAGCGGGGCGACGACTGGGACTGGGCAGGCTCTGGGGGATGGGCGGTGGGAGGCGGGGGGGGGGGGGGGGGCGGTGGTGGGAGCGGCAGCGGAGGGGTAGGTTCGTCTCACTGAGCGCGACCTTCAGCACCTGGCTGGGCTTCTGAGCAAACCAACGGAGACTTTTGCCTGGCTCACAAGGGTCCAGGACAGCCACCAAGATCGCTGAATCACTCCCCAGAACCCTCCCCTCCAGGCCCCGCAACAGTACAGTTGTATTTCTCTAGCTGGACTTTACCACCAGCCTGCGAGAAAAAGAAGGCAATTTCCTGCATCCAGGAAGAAAGGACTGGAGCCCTTTCTTCAAAGGGTGTCAAACTGGTGCTGCCCTCCTGGCAGTACCAATCCCCCTACCCACCCCACCCTGCCCTTCCCCGCCAGGTACCTGCCCGCGGGCTCACCAGTGGCCCTGGACTGTCCTGTAATTTGTCCCTTCCCCTTGCCCTGGGGACATTCTGGCATGGACACGCTGAGCTTAGAAATCCCTGGTATGATAAATAGTGAGCTCTGGTTTCAGAAGGTAAGATGCAGGTCTAGAAGAAATCTGACCTACACTCAGAATGGAAACACTCTTTTGGATGAGCAATTCCCCCCCCCCCAAAAAAAAAAAAATTAGCAGTCTTGGTGTCAAGAGTTGCTTTGAGACCCACAGCCTCCAGGAAATGAAAGTATAAATGGGAGCTACTACCATTTATTGAGCAGCTACTGTGTGCTCCAGGTGTACCTCATCTCTTTGTTCTCATCCATGCCAACGTTTGATGGGTTTCTATGGGACAGGTATTGGGCTGGGGATTATAAATGGGGGCAGGGAGGGGGGAGGATGTTTCCGGCAACTTACATTCTGCCCAGAGGTGGGTACAGGTACAATATGCAAAGGCGGAAATTTGCAATAGGTAATTTGCCCTTGGTTATACCTAGAGTAGTCTCTCTACTACCACACCCTGCCTCCTTAACTGTCCTAAGAGTTCCATTTTCACCCTTCTGCTTAGTTTGGAAAGCAAAATGGAACCAAGGAGAGGCACCCACACACAAAATGAAAGAATTACCCCCAACAGGTAAATCCAACAGCCGTAAATCTGACAGAGATAGGATCACTAGAAATTTCATGAACTCAAAGACCACGGTCCTCAAGATTCAAATATAAGAAGAGTTCTAGTATATGCCATTTGTTGCCTGTAAGATGCAGTCTCTTAAGTAAAAGAGATGTGTTCGCCATCTTTTAATTTTAACCTTTTCATATGCATTTCTGTTAGGCTTTATCACCATTACCTCGACGTTGGGAGCTGTCCTAGCCTGGCCTACACAGAGGTATATGGCCTATCTCCAAACTCTTTATTTACAAGAGGAAAGGATAGAGTCCCAAAGAGATTCAGGTCACTGGGGAGGATGGCTGGCAGGGCCGGAAATTAGTACCCAAAGCTCCCAACCAATGATCTTCCCAATGGTATACAGGACATTTTACCTATTACTCCAACCATCCCTGGATTTTTCACATTTAATTCTCCAGAGAAGCTCTTGAGCTGCAAAATACCCTTGAAGCCTAACTCTGTGTGTGTGTGTGTGTGTGTGTGTTGGGGGGGGTGCGAGGGGAAGAACTGGCCAATAAGAAAATTTCTACCTGGATGTCTCAATTTCTTTAACATAAGTTACAAGTATTTTTGGTCCTCCCAACAAATCTTATCAGCTCTAACTACTATCTTACCAAAACCATGTGCAGAAAGTTTGGACTGAAAAAGTCATCTGGCAGGTAGTCTCTTTTTTCACCTGCAAGAGTGCATCAAGACATCTTAAACATATGAAATCCTACTTTGCATTAACAAAGATTACTTCTAAAGGGCCCCACGTAGTACCTTGGCTCTATAAAACTTCTATTTTGCTGTTGTTTTATGCTTTTTCCACACAAATATATTCTGTATTTTCTCTAAAGTAAACCACTGCTTTGACAGATTTTAGATTTTTTCCCCTTAACTAAAGGCACTATTCAATTTCAATGTCCTTGGAGTGTTTTATCTGGGGATTAGACAACTGTACCAAAACACAGCTGTTCCAGTTTTTTCTCCTTTATTTTTCACATTAAAAAACTCCCACTATCAGCCAGTCCAATTAGTTACTCACTATCAAAAGCCAGCTTTGGTCTTTCATCTTCTGGAAAACTGGATCCAAGTGACAGGGTGTCATGGAAACTGTATCTCGGGTCATTTCCTGTTTCAATTGTTTAGCCACAAAAAAAAAGTTCAGTTCTATCAGATGGAAATTAATGAATACTTGCTATTGCCTTTTGAAAAGTGTGCAACTAAATAAAAAAAAGTAATTATCATTTTTGACCAAGTTTTCCCACCAGCACCAAGGAATACGGGGAGATCCGTGTACCCAAAATGGGAAAATACTTAGACAGATGCAGTGAACCAAAGCCTTTTTCAGTTCAATTTCCATAATTCACTGGTCAGTTTTAAGGCTCTCACTTGGGTTTGGATATACGGGAAGTGGTTTTAATTGTCGTTAACTTTTTTCTTTACAGATGCAGTGAACCAAAGCCTTTTTCAGTTCAATTTCCATAATTCACTGGCAGTTTTAAGGCTCTCACTTGGGTTTGGATATACGGGAAGTGGTTTTAATTGTCGTTAACTTTGTTCTCTTCCACTTCCAAATCCTCAACTCTCCTTAACGTATTCTGCTTTAACCCAATTTTGACATTTAGTAGACAGAGTTGATTTTCTCTTTGAAAATCCCTTCCACATAAGGGAATGTGTAATAGAAACAAAAATTGTAACATAATCTAGAAAGATTTCTTGCTGTACCTATTCTTTGCAAACAAAAGACACACACACACACACACACACACACACACACACACACACACACACGGGAAAAATAGAGCTTAAGGCCTACAAGCAATACCAGGCAAGCACATGTGTTTAGGAAATGAAGTCCTGGCTGGAATTCAGTCATAATGAGCCCCTTAGTGATCTAATGTACGCCAGTGTACACTCTGGACGGAAAGAGAGTGCCAGACAGGACAATGGGGAACACAACCCATGGTTAATATGTTTCAGCTCTGTCTAAATAACTGCTGGCAAAAAACATGGAAGCAATACAACAACTCAATTTTAGGGCTCAGGAGGATTTGCTCAAATCAGACAGCTATGAAGTGTACATTACAGGACAAGTTCACAGCTCTGTTGTGGGAAAGGAGCCCGCTTACCCTACCTTCTGTCCTGTTGAGGTTGTTGTGCATCCTCCTTCTTCCAAAGGGGGAAGAATTTGTGCTGCTTCTTTCTCTTAGATTTAAAAAAGAAAACATCCGGGAGTTCCCGTGGTGGCGCAGTGGTTAACGAATCCGACTAGGAACCATGAGGTTGCGGGTTCCGTCCCTGCCCTTGCTCAGTGGGTTAACGATCCGGCGTTGCCGTGAGCTGTGGTGTAGGTTGCAGACGCGGCTCGGATCCCGCGTTGCTGTGGCTCTGGCGTAGGCCGGTGGCTACAGCTCCGATTCAACCCCTAGCCTGGGAACCTCCATATGCCGCAGGAGCGGCCCAAGAAATAGCAACAACAACAACAACAACAAAAAGACAAAAAGACAAAAAAAATAAAAAAATAAAAATAAAATAAAAAATAAATAAATAAATAAATAAAAAAGAAAACATCCAAAAACAACTTTTTTTTTGGGGGGGGGGGTCTTATAAGGCTGCACCCACGGCATATGGAGGTTCCCAGGCTAGGGGCTGAATCGGAGCTGTAGCTGCTGGCCTACACTTCAGCCACAGCAATGCCGGATCCTTCACCCATGGAGCAAGGCCAGGGATCAAAACTGCATCCTTATGGATGCTAGTCAGATACGTTTCCACTGAGCCACAACGGAAACTCCAAAAAACAAAAACACAAACACAAACACTTTAAATATTTTTAAAGCAAGCCAAGGCTTACGTTGGTTTTAACTTGCTATTTGGACAATTTCTATAGCGAAGAAAAAAAGGACATCTTTTAGCAATGACCCCTGAGTTCTAGAACTTTTATTTATCATTTAGTCACTGAGTTTATTTAATCAATACCAGGAAAGAGGCATCCAGGCCAAGCTTGCCTGCAATTTTTCTCCAACTAGCTTCACAAAGGCTGCCTAGTTCCTCTTTCAAAAATCTACGTTTATGCCCGTATGAGACTGGCTTTGTTTCATTAAAAATAAAATGAAGCTGATAAGTTCTAACTGGAAATCACTGCTATTTTTTTTTCATCAGGCTTTGAGAAAAGTAGAATATATATCCTTCTATACCTTTCAAGAAGAAAGTCCCTGATTTGAGAGAACAGAACTGGTAGGCAGTTTTTTAAGTCTTTATTTATATTATTCTTACTATGCTTTGGTCTTTATGTGCCCCCAAACCAGAAATAGAAGTAACTTCACCAGACATAATTTTTGCCAGAAGTAGAAGTACTTTCTAGAAGCTGTTCAGATAGTACTTTCTTACAGAAGAACTAGTTAAAATAAGAAATTAACTGCTGAAGGCATCAAAAATGACATAAATCAGTTCAAAGTAGTGAACCTAAACTAAAATAAATCCAAGAATGCAGCTACCCACCAGACTTAAAGGCCTCTGGTCATGATGGGTGAAGTTGGTTTTATCCCAAGAGAAACAATACATAAAATAAAGATGGAGCTGGTAGAAAAAAGGGGTTGTGAACTGCAAGAAAGGCAGAAATCAAGACAGACCATTTTTTATTCTGGTCATAAGTTCCTATTTTTAATTTCTTTCCCCTAGAAAAATGCAGTGGAAGTGGGCTGACTGCAATGTCTGCCTTAATATAATGGGGTGGGATAGAGAATCTTAATTTGTAAGCGGTAGCTCAACTATAGGTCTAATTAACTCTATCTACATAGGAATAGGTTAATTTTAATTAGAGTAAGAACTATTATGTTGGATTTTATGAAATTTCAATTCTGAGTTTTGTTTACTGACCACATCAAAAATACTATTTAGAATGTAGATATTAGGCACCTTCAATGTTGGAAGATACAATATTGAACACTTTTGGTCAATGAAAAGCATACCATTCAGAAAGAGATACGTGCTACCTACTGCAGCGCCTGGGTGTTCTCCCACATACACAGCTCCTTTGCAGGTAGGTGAGGTTATATGACCAACTGTGGCCAATGGACTGTGATCAGAAGTGACTTGTGGCAGCGAGTATATACCCAGGACTTCAAGGCGGCCTCTTTCACACCAGTAAAGGAGAAGAAACTCATGGATTTTGAAACTCAAGTCAAAATAGGGGAGCTGTCAGGCGGGAAACTGACGTAGAATTTCACCCATTAGAGGCACTGTTGGAGCATTTCAAAGCTGTGACTACCAACATTACATGTCAATATGACTTAGATTTCAAAATAAAACTTTGGTTACCAAAGGGGAAATGGGAGGGGAAGGGATCAGTTAGGAGTTTGGGATTAATATACATACTACTACATATAAACTAAATAACCAACAAGGGCTACTGTACAGCACAGGGAAATGTACTCAATATTCTGTAATAACCCACATGGGAAAGGAACCTGAAAATGAATGGAGACATATATCCCTTACATAGAGATAGCTGATTCACTTTGCTGTACACCTGAAACTCACACAACATGGTAAATCAACTACAGTCCAACAACATTTAAAAACACGCACACACACAAGTAGGTCCATATGAAGAAAAGAAGTCTCTATCTTGGGAGGTATCTAGGTGCTGGCAATGTACACGTTTTTTTGTTTGTTTGTTTGTTTGTTTTTTTAAACTAATGCCTTTATTTTTATTTATTTATTTATTTATTGGTCTTTTTGCCATTTCTTGGGGCGCTCCTGTGGCATATGGAGGTTCCCAGGCTAGGGGTCCAATCGGAGCTGTAGCTGCCAGCCTATGCCAGAGCCACAGCAACGTGGGATCCGAGCTGCGTCTGCAACCTACACCATAGCTCACGGCAACGCTGGATCTTTAACCCACTGAGCAAGGGCAGGGATCGAACCCACAACCTCATGGTTCCTAGTCGGATTTGTTAACCACTGCGCCATGACAGGAACTCCCAATGTACACGTTTTAACTGCTGCCTTTCTCACTAGGAACTCACTGTGAATGGTCATGCAGGTCCCACAGAAAAGGGGTGAATGACTCTGGATTCCTGGCCCGGACCTTCGCTTTGGCACTCCACCCTGAGGAACATGGGCATTATGGAATTCTTTCATATCCTAATTCAGAATGCCCATCAAAAGATGACTGGTTTGTGTTTTAAAACTGACTTGGATCATTGCCCAAAGTCTACAAGAATGAAGGTGAGTTCTCCATGTCTGTCTTGCCCTCTTGAGAAAACCCTAGAAAGCCCAAGTTGTGATGCTAAGGTCTCAAGATAGAGGCAAGGCACCTCTTTGGAGGTTCAACCCTGGCAAGACATTAACTAAGCAAGAAATGTTTATCACTGAGATGAGGGGGTGTGTTCATTACTGAAGCCTATCATGTTTTTTTGTTTTGTCTTTGCCTTTTGTTTTTTAAGGTCAAATCAGAGCTGCAGCTGCCAGCCTACACCACAGCTCACAGCAACACTGGATCCTTAACCCACTGAGAGAGGCCGGGGATCAAAACAGCGTCCTCATGGATATTAGTGGGGTTTGTTACCACCGAGTCAACACAGGAACTCCAGGCTAGGGATTCTTAGCTTTTTTTGTGTGCACAGAGCCCTGGGCCAGTGATCTGTGTGAAACTCTTCTCAGGATCATGTGTTTGTTGTTGTTGTTGTTGTTGCTGTTTTGTTTGTTTTTTGTCTTTTTAGGGCTGCACCTGCAGCATATGGAGGTCCCCAGGCTAGGGGTCTAATAAGAGCTATTGCCAGCGGCCTACACCAGGGCCACAGCAATGCCAGATCCAAGCCACATCTGTGACCTACACCACACAGCTCATGGCAATACTGGATCCTTAACCCGCTGAGCAAGGCCAGGGATCAAACCCGCAGCCTCATGGTTCCTAGTTGGATTTGTTAACCACTGAGCCACGACGGGAACTGCAGGATCATCTGTTTAAATGCATAAAAGAAAACCATACAGGATTGTAAAGAAAATGATTCTACAATGTTTTTTAACTTATGATAATGTGTGCTTCTATAAATAACACAGTCATCAACAAGATCCAGCAGTATATCTACCAACGACTGTAACTTCAAAGTCGTGAGGATCAGGTTACTTTATCTGTGATACTGACAACAGGTTCTGGAATATCTTTGACTTGTTTTGGTGGCAAAAGTACCAGGTACTACTAATACTATTAGGACTAGGGCACATCACATGAAAAGAAGTGCTAAGCTTCCATTAGAGGTTTGCATTACAATTTTTTCTCATCAAGTTCAGGGGCTCCCTAAATTCTGCAGAGCCCAGAATAAAACCTCCAAGTGTTACCCTCTGCTGACTAACAGAGCTCTGCACACTATAAGCTCTCTGGCTTTCTACAGATGCGTGTGAGGCACTGACAATTCCTCTGTGGCTTCTCTTCTGCCATTGAGTTCCCGTCATTTATTTTGTGTTCACACCCATTGTTTTCACATGATGACAAGTGAATAAAGAATAGTGTCCTTCAGGTTGTTAAAATGGCCATTTTATGGAGGCTCAGGTGCCTTTAAGGCAATGGTCAAGAAAACTGATAGGAATCAGCCCATAATAAGGGACTGGTCAGGTCTTTGGACACCATCAACATCGTCCAGTGTGGGAAAACCGACCGACAATTGTCCAAAAAGCAGCTGGTAAAACATGCTTGTCTAGAGGCTTATAACAACTTCAAGAAACCTACAGACACCTGGAGATGGCCAGTACAGGATGCTGGAGTCACTGGATTAGGATATTGTCCAGTCCTTTGTGGCGGGGGGTGGGGGGGTGGTGTCCAGTTCCTTTGTTTTTTGTTTTGTTTTTTTTTTTTTTTTCGCTTTTTAGGGCCGCACCCACCGCATATGGAGGTTGCCAGGCTAGGGGTCGAATCGCAGATACAGCTGCCAGCCTACACCACAGCCATAACAAGGCCAGATCCAAGCCGCATCTGCGACCTACACATCTGCTCACAGCAACGCCAGATCCTTAACCCACTGAGTGGGGCCAGGGATCGAACCCGCAACCTCATGGTTCCTAGTCAGATTTGTTTCCGCTGCGCCACAGCAGGAACTCCGGGTCAGTTCTTTTTAATAAGCCTGTGAAGGCTGGGTAAAAGAAGACTGAAATAATTTAAACTTTATTTTAAGGTACTCCTCCATTCTTTAAGTAGTGGAGAGAGAAAAATGATCAACATGCATTAACATAAACCATGACTCTACTTTAAGTCAGCCTCACAGAGTGGCTGACACCTTACTCAAAAAGATATGACACAGTAGACAACCGGGCTGTAGCTCCCAGTACTAACAGGGAAATAAGGGATCAGAGAATCATGAACATATCTGGTAACAAATGCGGGAGAGGGTGTGGAGAAAAGGTAACCCTCCTACAGTGTTGGTGGGAATGTGAACTGGTACATCCACCATAGAAAACAGGATGGAGTTTCCTCAGAAAACTAAGAGTAGAATTGCCACATGATCCAACAACTGCATTCCTGGTCACACATCCGGACAAAACTCTAATCCAAACGATACATGCACATCACAACGAAAACCACTATTTTCACAGCAGCACTACTCATAACAGCCAAGACATGGAAATAACCTAAATTTCATCAACAGATGAATGGATAAAGAAGATGTGATACTGGAGTTCCTGTCGTGGCTCAGCGGAAACAAATCTGACTGGCATCCGTGAGGGCGCGGGTTCGATCCCTGGCCTTGCTCAGTGGGTTAAGGATTTGGCGTTGCCATGAGCTGAGGTGTAGGCTGCAGACGCGGCTTGGATCCAGCATTGCTGTGGCTGTGGTGCAGGCCAGCAACTACAGCTCTGACTTGACTCCTAGCCTGGGAATCTCTGCATGCCATGAGTAGGGCCACAAAAAGACAACAACAACAAAAAGATGTGGTACATATATACAACAAAATACTACTCAGCCCTTAAAAGACTGAAATAATGACACTTGCAGCAACATGGATGGACCTATAGATTATCATAAGTGAAGTAAGTCAGAACGAGAAAGACAAACATGATATCACTTATATGTGAAATCTAAAACATGATTCAAACTTATCTATGAGACAAAGATAAGTTTATCAAAGACTTGAGAACAGAGAACAGACTTGTGGTTGCCAAGGGGGATGAGGGCCGGGGAAAGGATGGAGTGGGTGTCTGAGTTAGCAGATGCCAACTATTAGACACAGAATGGATTAACAACAAGGTCTTACGAGTTCCCATAGCACAGGGAACTATACTCAATGTCCTGTAATAAACCATAATGGAAAACAATTTTTAAATCAAGTAATAAACTCTGCATCTAAGACCGCAGAACCAAGAAGGTGAGGCCCAAGAATCCATCTTGTTTCACGTTTCAAATACTAAGAGGTGGTGTGTTGTGGCTCAAGTGCCACTGGATCAAAAGTCAAGAGATTAGGGCTTTTAACCTGGACCCCGTGACCAATTACCTGAGCCAATGTGGGCAAGGAGCCACATTTCTCCAAGCTTTAGATTCCCTTTCTTTAAAAGGAGGAAGTTAACGCTGAAGGCATCTTCCCACACAAAAAAGTAAAGATTTGATAACTTTTGAAGTCTCCGAAAGACAATGAAAAGAAATCGAGTATTGCTGCAAAATATGATCAAACACAGATTTAAACGGAATGTTGTAGGAAATGAAGCATCTTCCCACTTCAAAGGGTGAGACGGTAAAGAGGGGAAATGAATAGTTCCCGTGTATGAACCACAAGTGTTGTGCCAGGCAGTGTATTTGGTCCTATACTTACGGGGCAAAGCTGCACTGGTCAATGTCCAGATGCCACTGGGAGACCCTTCTGCTTTCCCAGTGGCCCTCTTTGTGCTAATGCAGCTGCTGGTCTAATTGTCTGCGGGTTAGCTCCTCGCGGATGTAATGCAGTCTTGTTTAGGGGTGTATTTCCCCAGGATTAGAAGAACTGGGGAAGGTTTTCTAGAGAAAAATGAGAAGGCCTGAAGGTCTGTCAAAGGGTCGAAAGGGTCAGCCCCTGGGGAGAAAAGAACCAAAATCACAATAGGATGTACAGGGGCAGCAAAAAGGGGCAGAGGGAATTTTCCAGGGGCTAAGACTGCGCCTAGACTAGATTTCAAACCCTACGAGGTGTAGGGGGCTCTTCAGATCATCAGGAGACTAAGTCAGGGTTGAAGGTCTGCCGATTCCAGGCTCTTTTCTAGGTATTTTTCATCCCCAAACGACATGATTCCAAGTCGCCTCCGTTCTCAAAACTATCATGTTAATTTCACCAGATTTTGGGCCCTCCTTGTTTTTCCTGGCGAAGGGTCTCATTCCCTGCCCTTCTCTATTGTCCTTGCCAACCACTGCTGGCTAGAATTCTGGAAGAAAAAAATCCACAACTAGGAAGAACGCTTAGATGGTGCCCAGCCCATGAGCACAGTATGCAGATGCAGAACCTGCAATAGTCTTTTTCTATATTTACCCCAAGACCTCGCAAGGCACTATGGAGCACCTAGTAGGGGCTAAAACTGTTGGCTACATGAATGAACCTCAAAGGACCACTGCCAGCCAAAGCCCTGCAGCATCACAGCCAACAGAAAGAACAAAGCTCAGCCATTGTTCTGACGATAGAGGCACTGTAAAATCAGATTATTGCTCTCTCTTCACTGCAAAGCTAACAACTAATCAGTAGCCAAGGGGCTGATTACTCCTAGACTCCTGCAGCATTTGGGAAGAAAAAGTAAATTTGCCCAAACACACACGATTTGGGAGGAAAAAAAAACCCAACTAACGCTAAATTTCCACCCTGCTTTGAAACATAAATCTTAAGACCCCCTCGGGTTAAAAATGACAGCTAGAGTCCTTTAATCTTGAAAATGCTCTCTCCATGGAAACCTTAAGGACAGGAAACCACTTAGGCAAAGCTTCCCCCCCTCCCCTTTTGAGGCAACTTCTAAGGAAAAAAAATCTAGGTTTGAGGAAATTGGGCTTCCATGCACAACTATTCCTTAGGAAGGTAGTCCATGCCATATGATTTCATTGACCTGTAAACTGACCCATAAATAAAGCTTTCCCAGTTTGGCTCAGCTGGAAAGGGCTGACTCACTTCTCTCTGAGAGACGCAGTCGCAATTCCCAGGACGCCGCTGTCCATGACTTGAGATCCTTATTAGGTAGGAAAAAGGATGCTATACTATGGTCCATGCCATTCTCACCCGAAGTCGGTGAATGTTGCAAGCTGTGATGTTCAAGAATAGCAAGCCCTGTAAGGGTGATGCTTTTGGCTACCAAAAAATTGGGACATTTTGAGTTAGCATACATAATCCCAGAAAATTAGACCAGGGGAACTATCTAGTAGATTACAGGAGGAACTCTAGCCCAGAGAGGCCGCCAGATGTAGAATATAGTTTCCTACCTAAAAGACCCTTAGATTTCTCTCGACTCCCCAGCACACCACCTCTTAGCTGTTCCAGGCTAGCTGAACTTGATGATGATACTAAGCATTAAAAAAAAAAAATCAATCAAAACATTTTCAATCAGAATTAAGGTGAGGCAACTCTGCAAAATCCTGACATCATTTATAGAACCCTGAGCCTACGAGCAGAGCAGGAGTGAAGTAACTTACCTATTTCAAAGGATAGGTCTAAAGTAGTTCAAACAATTACCAAACATCAAGTCACTTTCACAACCACCCAGGATGTGAAGGATGCACTGTCTGGGACATCAGCCAGGTCGGCAAACAAATCATTATAAAATGCAAAGGTATTAAGTGCCCTCTTGCCTCTGGCAGTACACTCAAAGCTATTCAAATATATTAGAGTAAAACCAAACTACAGCTACCAAGGTCTCAGCCAACAAGCGGGAGAGACGTCTGTGCATGTTTTTAAAAAATTTTGTTTAGGTATTCCAACTTTTGTTCTATTTCCTTATGAAAGACGCTCCTAGGAAGGAATGGAGAGGTGGAGACGCAGCACTAAGCTTATAGAAAAAGAGGGAGAAAAAAATAGGCTGCGATGGAGAAATTTGAGGACATCCGTGCTAAAGTTGAAAACTTATAGTAACGTGGGTTCAAAATGGGTCCAGGGGAATTCCTGTCGTGGTGCAGTGGAAACAAGTCTGACTGGCATCCATGAGGTTGCAGGTTTGATCCCTGGCCTCGTTCAGTGGGTTAAGGATCCAGCATTGCCATGAGCTGTGGCATAGGTTGCAGATGCAGCTCGGATCTGGTGTGGCTGTCTGTGGCTGTGGCTCTGGCGTAAGCCGGTGGCTACAGCTCTGATTCGACCCCTAGCCTGGGAACCTCTGTATGCCACGGGTGCTGCCGTAACAAGACAAAAGAAAAAACAAATCAACTAAACAAACAAAATGGGCCCCAAAATGCTAATTCTCTTAGGTCTGAGTCAAATAAAAAGGAAACTATTTCTCCTCTTTCCATCTCCCTCCCAGTCAACAACGGAGGGACAAAGTCCTTCTCCCAACCTCAGTCAAGGTCACGAGGACACACCCTTTTGTATGGCAACCCCTTGGAAGACCACAGTCTTTCAGGTGGATGAAGAGACAGTGTTTAATGACAGCAGCCACTGTCTGTTTCCACCGAGAAGGCCAAGAAGAAATACATTTAAGATTACACAGGAGAGTGGTTCCTAACATATTAGGAGGGAATTCCAGAGTACAGGATAGACACTGTATAGTATGTCTGATACTAGAATTTGGCATTGGGTTCTCAGGTTCTCTTTTCTTGTCTCTTTGTCCTAATGATCATGACAATAACACGTCACATGTGCGTCCATTTCCAGTTTTCAAATTACTTCTCTGTACATTCTCTTCTCTCCGCAGGAGGAATACAGGCCTACTTGAGACAAAGGAATGAACTAAACAGATGTGTCTTCAACCACTGGATCTGTTCAACATTTCTTTTTGACTGAACTACAGTAACGCCAGTTTCTCGGGTAACCCCCTCTCGTATTCTCTAGAGCCCCCTACACAAAGAAACAAGATCTATGCAGACAGCAAATACAAAGGGACTTGTTAAATGCCCCATCAATTCATGCAATTCACCGAAGCGGCCATGGATTTGAATCCAGCCTCCTCGGCTATATGACAAAACTTGGACAAGTCAGTTGAATCTTCTTCCGCAAGGCCCTGCGTTTGAAACAGAACTCTAACCCTTCGCATGATGCCTGGCACATAAAAGGTGCCCCTAAAACGTGCACTACTGTTAAGTCCCACTTCCCAGTAAGATGTCTCCCTTAGGAGATCTAGTTCTTTAAGTTGCTAGGAAAGGAAAATAATATCAGGCATCATCCTCGTGGTTTTACTGGTAGGTACCAAGCAATGAAGGAAAGCAGCTTCCACTTGGTTCCATTCTGGAATTGACCTTACACAATAAATAGTCAGAATAAAGAAAGAGTAAAAACCCTCTGTCTCACAAAGCTTTGATATGTTGTTTGGGAACCAGAGAGTGGCTGTCCTTTATAAGTAAATTCTGGGGACAACCATTCATGATATGTCACTAATATGGCTTGACTTGTCCACAAATATCAAAGTAAAAATGCCCTTCACATTAGGAGAAAAGCAGGGAAAGAAAGACAGTTGGGAAAGAGGAGAAAGTTGCATGTGTCTTAGCAGGCCAAGCCAGGACAGGGTCACTTCACAAACCCCTACCTGGTCTAAAAGAAAAGTCATCTAAAGCATTAACTAAGAGGATAAGACGCTACCATTGTAGCGGGCTTAAAGTGATCCACTTTCACTAGAGCCCAGAGTAGCGGGGGGCCCTCATTGAAAATGCAAAATCCCCAGTTGGGGGTAAGAAGAGAAAAGGTTAAGATGCTCAGCTCTGGAGTGCCAAGCCCAAGGGTCTCTGCATTCCGCAGCTCAGCCTCTGCCCTCCCCTCTCCAAGCCTTTGTCCCATTATTCTGGAGCAAGTCTCCACCCCCCCCCCCCATTAGGAGTCGGGGGAGACTTGGGAAGTGCCCAAGGAACCGCCCAGAGATGGAGAAATACACAAAAGGCTCTCTTCCACAAAGCATCCTTTTTATAGAGGCTGCAGAGTCTATTAAAAGCATCCTCTTAATGTGCATATACCCTTCTGGAAGGAGAGTATGAGGACCACGAGCTCGTGAAACTGGCCCCCACAAAATGGGCTTAAACCCACTGCAGGGAGGAGAAAAGGTGTGTGTGGCAAGGAGAAAGGAAGACAAAATGAGTGGCAGGGGGCCTCCCCTTGCTAGATAATTCCCAGGGGGAAAGAAGGTGTAGCCTAAACCACCCAACCAGACGGCTACGATTCCAAGGTTGAGATTCCAAGGTTGAGCTCGAGGGGTGTCTTGCACAATTCCTTTCCTTCACCTGCATTCTTATCCTGCCCAGCTCTGGGTCATTACACATCCAAAGTATTCCTTTGTTACGTCTAAGTCATGGGAAGGCAGGTCTAACAATTCCCTATATAGTAATACGCACTTTTCAAACTGCTCCTCAAATCTTTGGAATTAGGAGGTATAAAATGTAATACGCCATGTTCCCATAAAACTTATGACACATTTTCTCAGAATACCTACCATTCTAAGTGAGGTGCCCAACTATATTTTTAACCTATGAAACCACTTACGGGCCATCACTGGCTGCACAACCAATATTACACGTTTCCCTCCATTTTTTCCTCATCATTTGTTCTTCTTGGAGAAGAATGAAATTGTTGCACAAAGAACAAAGTCCACCCCTTGTAATAAATGGAATGTCCTTTTATTTGCCCAGATGTACAAAAAGATAAACCAGCTATTTCCCTCAAAAAAGTATTTCTGAACTCGTACAGTAAGATAGGTAAATTATTTAATAATTCACAAAGGGAGTTTAGAAACAGCTCATTCTGGAGGTCCCGTTGTGGCACAGCAGAAATGAATCTGACTAGGAACCATGAGGTTGCGGGTTCGATCCCTGGCCTCGCTCAGTGGCAGTGTCGTGAGCTGTGGTATATAGGTCGCAGATGCGGCTCAGATCCTACCTGGCTGTGGCTGTGGCTGGGGCTGAAAGCTGTAGCTCCGATTAGACCCCTAGCCTGGGAACCTCCATATGCCTCGAGTGCGGCACTGAAAAAGCAAAAATAAATAAATAAATAAATATTTAAAGGAAAAAAAAAGAAAAAGAAAGAAACAGCTCATTTGATACAATGGCTCTGTGCAGTATTCTTTACTCTCCAGACCCTGAGAGATTCAGGTGGAGCCCTGGGGCTTCCTCATTCATTCACTCATTCATTTAAGCACTTAAACTGTCACCTACCCGTGTCCTGGCCCCTCTGCAAGGTACTGAGGATTCAGGGAGAGCAGACTTCGTTTCTACCCATAGGCAGCACACAGGGGCAAGTACAGCGTTTGAAGGGGTCACAGAGGGGCAATACTTGACCCAAATATTGTAACTGTAAGAAAAGCACCCGCTTTCTGGAGAAGACCATCCAGAGCTGAGTCCAGAAGGATAAACCCAGCGTGCTCGTTACACAGCCTTCCGTGACTCACCAGCCTTACACAAGGCTCACAAAACAAGCGCTGAGGATGGTACTCTTTCCAGAAGACAACGGCACGGCACACCCAGAAAGTCCCGGCAAGCAGTGCTGTCGTCTACACTCGGTTAACCCTAAAGAAAAAGGGAGTACTCCATAAAAGGAAGCCTCCTCTTCCTGGGTGACCGAGAATTTCAGACCTGGGAAGTTAGCTCCTGTGGTGAACAGGCAAACGCACCTCTGTCAGGTGAGCCTGGAGGGACCAGCAGCCAGGATCCTCTTGGTGTGGTGCAAAGACCTTGTATAACCCATGGATCAAGGCTGGGAAAGGGGCATGGAGGCCAGAGCCACTGGTGAAAGGCCTCTTCTACACAAATGAATGAGAGAACCCTACTCCAGGATCTCAGAATAAAGGCTGTCTGTCCCCATCTTTTCTCTCAAGGTATAAAAGTGCCCTATTCCTCGAGCAACAAAGATTTCCAGGGGCGTCCACGAAAGATAAAATATTCTCCCCAAACAGGCTGTTTATCCTGCAGCTAAAGAATATTTTCTCAACCCTCCTCTTTCCCCTAGATGAAAAATGCTACCTCGCTGAAAAACACTTTTCATTTTTTATTCTATACGTCTAAAAAATCAGTCCCCATCTTTTTACGCTCATGGAAAATTATGAGAGTTCTGGAGTTTCAAACCACCTCAAGTCGAGCAAGAAAACTAAGGAAACCTCTTTTAAGGAACTCAGAGTATATGATTCCAACCCAACAAAGCTAGTGCCTCACAATTCGTCTTAAAATTTTTTCTTTTAAAGAGGGGGCAGTCTTTGAAGAAAGGTACCACATTTCCTACTGCTCTAGCTACTGTGTAAAGGATTTTGACACTTGTGGACTGAACATTTATAGTTTGGATTATCTGAAAGCAATCCCTGCCCAAGCCCTAAAACAGAGGAATAAATTTAAGTCCTATCACACTGGCTACTATGGACTGTTATGATAGGTTTGATTATTTACTTTTTCAAAGTTATTTAAGCGAAGGTTTCCAGATTCCATCTTTTAATTTTTACATGAGGGCCTCAAAGGGTTGAAGGTTTACTGAAAATGAATGGGCAGGAGCTTTTTAAAGAAAATATTGAGGAATTTGGGATTTGGGGATCAAGATACACATTATTATATATAAAACAGGTAAACACCAAACAATCAGCACAGGGAACTGATTTCAATATCTTGTAATAACCTATAATGGAAAAGTATCTGGAAAAAAATGTTATATATATTAGTATGTGTAGCTGAATGGCTTTGCTATATACCTGAAACATGGTAAATCAACTACACTTCAATTTTTTGATTTTTTTTTTTTTTTTTTTTGCTTTTGGGGGCCACACCTGCAGCATATGGAGGTTCCCAGGCTAGGGGTCAAATTGGAGCTGCAGCTGCCAGCCTACACCACAGCCACAGCAACTAGGAATCCGAACTGTGTCTGTGACCAACAGCACAGCTCATGGCAGTGCTGGATCCTTAACCCAATGAGCAAGGCCAGGGATCGACCCCATGTCCTCATGGATGCTAGTTGGGTTTGTTACCACTGGGCCACAAAGGAAACTCCGACTTTTTAAATTTTTAAAAAAATAAAGAGAAAATTACTCTGCACCCATATTCCCATTCCCATTTGCAAACACTCCCTGAGAATAAGCGGTCAAATCTGAAACGCGAGAACGTTTCCTATCCGTGCTTTTATTTGATCTTCACCCAGTCCTTTGAGGTAGCTAGTACTCCCCATTTTATGGACAGAGAAATTGAGGCTTGGAAGCCAAGTCTGCTTAGTCTTTGCACAACTACTCTGTCACTGTTCTTGAAAGACCAGATGCTTCTGAAACTCACTGAATGGAGGAGACAGTGTCAGCAAAGCACTGTATTTCCCACAAAGTGCATTTCCTCCCCTCGGATGTCCAAAGGACACACACATCTTTGGAGAAGATGGAAACTCATCAGCTGGAGGAGAAAATGCCAACACATCTTCGGAGAAGATGGAAACTCATCAGCTGGAGGAGAAAATGCCAAGTTTAAAGTGAGGCTTGTTAGAGAGGGAGCTATCACAGATTAGTAATTTAGCCTTCTCTCCCTGCAAGTGTTTGATGTAAATGGCAAAGGTTCATAGGTCAAAGAGGGAGAAGTATGTGCTTTAATTTCTGCCCCCCCCCAGAGGTGCATGAATGTTTTCTATTAACAAAAACCCTGTAGCCAACAAATCCTGGGCTTGGATCAAACGGCCCTCCATCTTTTAAGTTATAACATCACAGGGAGACATTTCGAGAGGAAACCAAGCCCAGCCAGGCCTGCAGTACCGGAGAGAAGGCTGTTCTGCCTTTTGGGAATTTGAAAAGCCATCTTCCTTTTTGCTGAAACTGCTTTGTGACAGACAAAAATGTCCCCAAATAGTTACTCTTGATCTGTAAGACAGGGGCCAACTTGGGGGGCGGGGGGAGTGGGCAGAGGTTGAAACCCATTTGTACCTAAAGAACCACCACCTTCTTTTGCCAAAGCTATTAGGAACAGACATTTTGGCAACAAACTTTGGTCCACTGGGCTATGTCTTAGTTAAATAATAATAGCCAAACCTGACCCTGTGCTTGGCACAGTATGTGGTGCATGGCAAACATTCAACCAATAGTAGCTAATCACATTCTATTAACACTTTCTCCTCCCCTGACCTTAATAACATAGAAGAGTCCCAGTTCAAATCATCCTCCTCAGTTCTCATCCCCACACACATCCAGGACCCTCACTGCTGCTCCAACCCTAGAGGTGAGGGGTGGAGCATGAAATTCTCAAGACCCAGCAACAGCCCGGTTCATAAAGAAAAGCTAACACTTAAGAGCCATGGCATCAGGCACTCTGCCAGTATTCTCTTATAATCCTACAATCAATCACAAAGGTACCCACCCCCCAATTTTTACCGTGAGGAACTTGAGGCTCTGATGGGCAGTGAGAAAGCTTGGGTTAAAATCCAAAATTTTTCCAAAACGACTTTTGGGAGTTGGCCTGGGAACTAGGACTGCTTTTCTAATCCTTCTGGGTGAATGTTATTCGAAACAACAGGCTTCCAATGAGCTTTGGGAGCCAGATTGTGTGTAAATTGAGGAGCGCTGGAACAATTCACATCTCTTGTCACCTTTCTGGGTGCCTCTGCCCTACTGAAAAATGCCTTTGAGGTTGCAGCACATCCACACAACCTACAAGAAGGAGAGCATCCCCCTTCCTGTTAAAATAGTCCTAGGCGATCAGAGAAAAAGGTAAATCCCAGGCAGTCCCAGTTCAAAAAAAAGAAAAAAGAAAAGAAAATCCAGGTGAAGGACAGATAGGAAACACACAGAGGAAGGGTAAGGCACAGTAATTGTTTACAGGCCACTTGTGAGCCTTTGAAAAATGCCATAAATTAGAAATGTGGCTTGGGAGAGACTAGCCTGAAAAAAATTAATCCCTTAGACAATTCCCCCAGGCCATGTGACCTCTCTGTGTCCATCAGGCAAGTCTTTTTTTTTTTTTCTTTTTCGTCTTTTTGCCTTTTCTAGGGCTGCTCCTGTGGCATATGGAGGTTCCCAGGCTAAGGGTCTAATCAGAGCTGTAGCCGCCAGCCTACGCCAGAGCCACAGCAACGCCGGATCCTTAAGCCACTGAGCAAGGCCAGGGATCGAACCCACAACCTCATGGTTCCTGGTCGGATTCATTAACCACTGAGCCACGACGGGGAACTCCTCATCAGACAAGTCTCGACCATTGCACTCACATAAATAATCTCCCTGGGCTGACACTCGTCCTCCATCCCCTGTCCCCTTGCTGTTCCCAGTAGAACGTCTGCTTACTCATCATCCCAGCAGAATGTCTGCTCCAGGAGAGCAGAGAATATATTTTGTTGACTCCTCTGTCTTCAGCATCTACAAGAATGCCTAGGCAGTGGTAGACATTAGATACAGTGAAACGAAGGGTTACGTATTTCATCACTTAGTTAATTTTCCTGGCTCAATTGTTTAGCTACAAGAATTACTTCTTGGAGTTCCCGTTGTGGCGCAGTGGTTAACAAATCCGACTAGGAACCATGAGGTTGCGGGCTTGATTCCTGGCCTTGCTCAGTGGGTTAAGGATCCGGCGTTGCCAAAGGATCTGGCGTTGCCGTGAGCTGTGGTGTAGGTTGCAGACACGGCTCGGATCTGGCATTACTGTGGCTCTGGAGTAGGCCGGTGGCTATAGCTCTGATTTGACCCCTAGCCTGGGAATCTCCATATGCCGCGGGAGCGGCCCAAGAAATGGCAAAAAAAAAAAAAAAAAAAGAATCGTTTCTTAAGTTTCAAAGGGGTTATGCTGGGAGATATGAATGTTTCAAGGAAAAAAGCATTTACCAAATTCTAATGGGATGATAAAGCTAAGAAAAAATAGTCCCATGTCTGTACAGTTTTGATCTTAGTCTTGTAACCAAGACAACCAATGTATAAAAATGAAATTGGAATGAAATGGAAGGTACCTAAAATTACGGAATAAGGCACAGGGCTTGGTAGACTGCATGTACCTTTTAAGTGGATTAAACAAATGGATGGAGAAACAATGGCACTTAGGTTAGCAGGCTTCCCAGCTCTTGGTCAGATATTTTGGGAATGGCACTGCAAACCTTTACTTCAACAATTTATGAACATGCTAAATGGAAATTCAACAAGAAGTTCCCTGTGTTAACATTCAAGTCCTATAACTCCTGAGTCAGATCAAATAGAAGACGAAATTTTGGAGGGTAAACTAAAAAAGGATACTTTTCCTACTGTACCTCCTTGATAATATTTTCCTATGTCATAGCAAGATTCCTAAGCCATGAAGTCCCAACCACTTTGTCCAAAACAGGTGGTAATTGTTCTTGTAACTATAAATCTCTCAAAACTCAATAAAATCCAATATGTTCATTTGAAAATATATTAACTATTCTGTAGTTTCAATAACTAAATGAACTAAAAGCAGGGTGTTTGAAAACCACACTCTGAAGGAGCAATTTGCTTCATGACTTTTTCTAAACATCACTGCAGAAGAGACACGGTCAAACAAAAAATTAGGGATGGGCATATAGAGATTGCTCAAAAAATCTGAGATCAGCAGAACACAAATTACAAAGCATCAGCTAGCAGGTGCTTAGAAACATAACTCTCTCTACAAAGCATATTAAGATGTATCAGTAATGTTCATAAAATGTACACTCTACCAGCATGGGTGATTCCAAACAATTCCAAACCATAATCACCTCACAGACAGCTAAATGTATATTCCAATACATAAATTATTAGAATTGCCTTCTAAACTAATGGATTTGGATTCTTCTACCAACCAAATAGACTAAATAGTCAGATTACCATACTCACGTGACACCATCAAGTCCATCCTATGTTTCATGGAGGTGATCAGTAAATGATTAAAAGTGTAAGAAGGGCGACCCGTCAAAATGATGAAAGTCAGAGTTCCCATCGTGGCGCAGCGGAAACGAATCCGACCCGGAACCATGAGGTTGTGGAATGGAGTTGAATGGAGCTACAGCTGCCGGCCGATTCCACAGCCACAGCCACGCATGATCTGAGCCACGTCTGTGACCTACACCATAGCTCACGGCAATGCCAGATCCTTAACCCACTGAGTGAGGCCAGGGATGGAACCCACATCCTCATGGATATGAGTCAGGTTCATTAATTCTGTGCCACAACGGGAACTCCTATTTTTCTACTTATAAAGTGAGAAAACTGAGGCTATGAAGGAGAAAGGACTTAGGAGAAGTCACGTGGCTGGTAAGTTAAGATCTCAACTGCCTTTGATGATCAATCACTTGGCAGAGTACCTGTGCATAGGAAGATCTCCAATATTTTCTCTTATTTTCTGTACTAATAAGTCTTCCTTTCTTGAATCTTTGTTCTATTTGCAGCCGTCCTACTTTGTTTCACATCACGGCCTTGGCCCAGTGGGCCTTTGTTCATGTCAAGCATTAAATAACACCATTTTGTCATATTTAAGTGAAATCTCAAAGGTAGGTATGGCATTACCTGCCTCGTGGTCTCCCTTTCTGCCTTTCCCCACTCCTGTCCCCACCACATACAAGCTGGGTACCCCAGAGCCAGAGGAATATTGCTAAAGCAAACGTCAACAACAACCCCATCACTCTCGTGCCTAAAGTCCTCCAATGGCATCTCATCTCAACCAGAATAAAATTCACCCTCTTTGGTTCCCACCGTGATCCCACCCTCTCTCCTCTTCCTCCTCCACTCCCACCTTCCTTCGGGGCCTCCTCTCAGCCCCTCAATCACACCAACGCACTCTCCTCTCAGGCCCTGGTGCTTCCTGCTCCTCTCCGGTCCTCCCTCCTGCCCATCCAAGTCTCAGCTCCCCCAGGAGGCATCCGTGGATGCCACATTAGCCTGCGTTAATGCCTGTGCAGACCTGACCAGGGTCCAGAATGCAAGCCTCCCCCAGGCAACTCGATTCTGTGGGTCACTGTACCCCACACCTAGAGCAATGCTGAGGCCTCACAGGGGGTCAATCAATAGTAACTCACAGGCTGACTGATGGAATCGAGGAATCTAATGCGTTAGCCAAAACTCTCACGTGATGCTTTTTTTTTTTGCTGAAAACAGAACTGCAAAACCCACAACTCTCATTGAAAGATTTTTATCTATCCTAGATTATACTTTACTCTTCCTCATCCTGGAAGAATACTTTAGTCTTCCAAATCCTTCCTAATCTTATTCTTTAAGCTATGAAAGAAAATTTCTAGTGAACACAATGTCACTTAAAAAAAAAAAAAAAGCACTTATAGCAGTGGTATTTTAAGGAAAATTAAAAGTGTACCTGTATAGTTTTTAAAAAGTACCTCTGAAAACTCCCCAATGAACAGGCTGTAGGAACTTTTGGGAGTGATGGAAATGTTATATATAAAACTAGGAGGTCATGATCATTGTACAAATCTACAAATTTACTAAAAACCAGTAAATTGGTTTTTTAAAAATAAGGACTAATAAGGAAACAACTCAATTTTTTGTTTTTGTCTTTTGTCTTTTTAGGGCCACACCCATGGCATATGAAGGTTCCCAGGCTTGGAGTCTCATCAGAGCTGTAGCCACTGGCCTACACCAGAGCCACAGCAATGCCAGATCCAAGCTGCATCTGCGGCCTACACCACAGCTCACGGCAGTGATGGATCCTTAACCCACTGAGCGAGGCCAGGGATCGAACCCACAACCTCATGGTTCCTGGTCAGACTCGTTTCTGCTGTGCCACAATGGGAACTCTGAAAACAACTCAATTTTTAAAAATGGGCAAAGGTTTGGACATTTCACTAAAAACAAGGTATACTAACAGCAAACAGGCACATGAAAAAAATACTCTGCACCATTATTCACTAGGGAACTATTCATTAAGACAGCAGTGAGATACCACTTCACGTGTTTTACAATGGCTAACATTAAAATGACTGACCCAACCAAGCTCCAGGGAGGCTGTGGAGCCCCCAGAACTTCTACCCATTGCTGCTGGGAATACATAACGAAACAGCCCCTTTGGAGAACAGACTGGCAGTTCCTAAAAAAAAAGCTTAATATACACATAACATAGTAAACTCACCCCTAGAAATATGAAACATTATATTCAAACAAAAACTTGTGTGAGAATGTTTACAGTTGGAATATTTATAGATTTATGACCCCCCCCCCACCAATCTAAGTGTTTTTCAAGTGGTGACTGGATAGACAAACTGTGGTACATCCACACAGTGGAATTCTACTCAGCAGTGAAAAGGAATCAACTATTCATATACACGACATGGATGAATTTCGAATATGCTAAATTGAAAAAGCCAGACTCCAAATGCTTACTACAATGCCTCCATTTATATGCTACTCTGGAAGAAGCAAAATTACAGAGATGGAGATTGTTTTCAGGAGTTCAAGGTTGGCGCTGGGGGGAGTGGTGGGAGGGGTGGAGGACTGGCTACAAAGAAACAGCCTTAGAGGATCTGGGAAGGTGATGAAACTTCTGTATCTTGATTGTGTAAGAATTACATGATGTATGTTTACCAAAATCCATGGAACCCTACTCCAAAAAAGTCCATTTTCACACCCATTAGCATGGCCATTATAAATAATAATAATAATACAGATATCGGCAAGAACGTGAAGAAGTTAGAATTCTTATGAACTGCTGACAAGTATGCAGAATGGTGCAGCCACGATGGAAAACGATATTAGCATCCATCAAAAAAATTAAACACAGAGTGATCATATGAGATCGCAATTCCACTTCTGGGTATGTACCCAAAAGAACTGAAAGCAGAGTCTCAAATATCTATACACCCTGGTTCATAGTAGCTTACTTACAGTAGCCCAGTAAGTGGAAGCAACCCAAGGAACCATCTATGGGTGAATGGACAAAATAATGATGTATACTTGCCACAGAGTATTATGCGGCCTTAAAAAAGGAATTTCTGGTTCATGCTATAACATGGATGCACTCTGAAGACATCTGGTAGGTGAAATAAGTCAGTCCCAAAAGGACAAATATTGTTGGAGTCCACATTTACAAGATACCTGAAGCAGTCAAATTCACTGAGACAGAAAATGGTGGTTGTCAGGGGCTGAAGGGAGAGGAAAATGAGGAGTTATTGTTCAAATGGGTACAGAGTTTCAGTTGGGGAAGAAAATAAAAAAGCTCTGGATATGGATGGTGGTGATGGCTGTACAACAATGAGAATGCATTTAAGGCCACAGAACTGCACCCTAAAAAATGGTTAAACGAATTTTATGTTATGTACATTTCACAATGTTTAAATTAAAGTGAAAAAAATATCTGATGCACTTCATAAAGATTTGGTTCTCAAATTTCAAGGCGAGTTTAATGTTGACTTTTTGTCTCCAGATGTACTCTGGCTTTAAATAAGTACAGATTTTTAGAGATTTGTGATGCAAATCTAAAAGTGTAATTCTGTAAAACATTCAAAGTACTTTGTCCATGAATAGGGCCCATCTATTCTTTGGAAATGGTATTTTTATGGCTTCATCCCAGAGAGCAAGAAGTGTTGATGTGTCATTTTTGAAGAGGCTGAGAAAGCTTAAAATTACCAACATTTATTTAAAGCATATAAACTCTAAAAAAATAAAAAATAAAATAAATGCAACATCAAGGCCACATTTAAAAAGTGATGATCATTGCTGTCTGCAGGGAGGAAAAACAGTGCATTTTACTGTGTATAAATCTCTATGAATGAATAAATGTCATACAATAGGGGAAAGTACATCTGAATCGTAACTATATGACTTCATTGTTGTAGTCAGAGTTTGCTCTACAAGTTTTTCTTCCAATTCAAAGAAGAAAGAGCATGGGGAATACGATTTTTTTTTTTTTTTTTAAATTTCTAGGTATAAAACAATGAAGCTACATTTTCACTTTTCTCACATTTAAATTTTTAATGAAACGGTAGTCTCCCCTCCCCATCCCACCTCTCCCCTTCTTTCTCAATCAGGAGGAGGGAGAAACAAATGGCCCGTCACAGATTCTCCATCCTCCAGACCGCTGCAGATCAGCATCTTTCACCACGCATCCTTCGCGTGGCTCCTTACCCGTAAAGGCAAGACAAAGAATTACAGGGGGAGTTCCCACCGTGGCGCAGTGGTTAACGAATCCGACTAGGAACCATGAGGTTGAGGGTTCGGTCCCTGCACTTGCTCAGTGGGTTAACGATCCGGCGTTGCCGTGAGCTGTGGTGTAGGTTGCAGACGCGGCTCGAATCCAGCGTTTCTGTGGCTCTGGCTTAGGCTGGTGGCTGCAGCTCCAATTCGACCCCTGGCCTGGGAACCTCCACATGCCGCGGGAGCAGCCCAAGAAATAGCAAAAAGACAAAAAAAAAAAAAAAAAAAAAAAGTTACAGGGAAGCCATTATACCTGCATTGACTAGGAATAAGATTCAGATTCCTCATTTGCATCATCTTTCTGCTGGCACTTGGCTTTCTTTCAATTCTTAATGCCAAAGTCCAGCCTCTACCCGGGCTCTTCCCTCCGTTCCAGTGCTAGTTCCAGTGCTAGCCCTCCGGCCCTCTCTGATTGGCTCCACCTTCGTATGCTAGCCACGCCCCCTCACCGCTCCCCTGACTCCTTTCCATCATCTCCTGATTCCTTCCTCTGCCATCCAGTCCAGAGCTGTCACTCCCACTTACCTTGTCCATTAAGTATTTGTCAAGTAATTCTAAGTACCAAGCAACATTCCATAAAAAAACAGCAGTGAACAATACAAAACTTACCCGTGAGAGGTTTAGGGGGTGTGACAAACGAACAGGGTGAGAGGCAGAGGAGAGGCAAGGGAGGGTACTGTTCTAAAGAACATAGGCATGAAAAGAATTTTTTTTTTCGTGGGTTTTTTTGTTGTTGTTGGTTTTGTTTTTGTTTTTTGTTTTGCTGTTCCCAGACAAAAGGACCAGCAAGTTCAAAGGCTCTGGGGCAAGTGTATGCAGGAACATTGCAGGAACCTTGTGTGGGGGAGGAGAAGTAGAGGTGCTTGGTGGTGGGGGAGGAGAGCTAAGAAATAAGGCCCCAAAGCTATCAGAGGCCAGATCACATTGGCTGTAATTCTGAACTTTACTCTGAGTCAGATGGGAACCTTTAGAGAGCTTTAAGCAGAGACGTAACATATCTGGCAGACTTTTTTCTTTGTTGGCTGCCCTACAGAACATGGAGTTCCCAGGCCAGGGATCAGATCCAAGCAGCAGCGGCTACCTGACCCATAGCCATGGCAACACTGGATCCCTCCACTGTGCCAGGCTGGGGATCGAACCTGAGTCCCAGCGCTCCCAAGACACTGCTGATCCCATTGTACCACAGTGGGAACTCCTATCGGACACATCATCATTATCATGGTCACTATTATTATTATTAGCTGTTTTTTTTAGGGCCTCACTTGCACATATGGAAATTCCCAGGCAAGGGGTTGAATTGGAGCTGTAGCCTTTAGCCTATGCTATAGCCCAACAGCCAGATGGGATTTGAGCCATGTCTGCAACCTACACCACAGCTCACGCAATGCTGGATCCTTAACCTACTGAGTGAGGCCAGGGATCGAACCTGCATCCTCATGGATACTAGTCAAGTTTGTTTCTGCTGCGCCACAACGGGAACTCCCCGACACATTTTTAAAGGATCTCCCTGGTAGCCTTTCTATTAGTCCTTGTTTCATCTTACTACTCCAAAACTTTATAATTTATATAATTACTTCTTTAATGTTCATTTCCCTTAGCGGGTGGTACACTCCATAAGAAGAGAGATCCTGTCTCTTCTTTTAGTCATGAACTCAAATGCAGGCATAGTAGCTGGTAGATAGTATTTGCTCAATGAATATTCATTAAATGAACTAACTGGCTAACCTTAAGGATAAAGCAGCTCTAAGCACATCATCTGCAAGGACACACACATTTTTGGATTTTTTTGTATTTCTAAATGTCCCCCGCATGTACATACCTCAGCTTTCTCTTACATGAATAAATTAGACATTAGAACCAACTAATGCCTAGAGTCCTAGTGTGCTTACTCCATTAGACACTGTCACTCCTTTGAAACATTTTAAATCTTTAGTACCAAGTGCAGGCTAGATAGGTTTCACTTAAGTCTAGAGTAGACATGAAATTGACATATGAACATAGTAGCAAAAGCTAAATTTTAGTATTAGAAAAAAAGCTAAATAGTATTAGAAAGTTACAAAGTCCACTGTTTAAAGATGGCCACACACTTTCTGTAGTCCAGACATTTTTTGAGTCCTCACCACATGCCAGAGACAGCGTTAACATACCAGGACCGTACAGATGAACAAATCTGGGCTCTTTCTTGTGAGCGCTCATGCTCTAATAACTCTCATCTGTACAAAGCTTTACTGTTTGCAACTCTTGCCCACAGTTATTAACTGATTACACACGTATACAGATAAAATTTTCCAGGCGTCCTTGGTCATCTGATTTTATACTAACTCTGGGATACCGACCTATAACAAATGAGGTGGTTCACAAATCAGCAGAAAGTCGCAACTACAAAGGGACAAATACCCCCATTTCAGGTAGGGTCAGTGAAATCCGCTCTGGATCCAATAGCTGGCATTGCCAAAACCCTCAGCTCTCCAGGTTTTCTCCAAAACCACTCAGGGCAGCAACAACCCAGCAAGAGCCCCCAAGGGGGAGAACAGAACAAGCAGCAAAAGGCAGAGAATGGGCTCTCTTGCAGCTGCTAAGGGGAGCTCTCATTCAGAGAGGACGCAACCAAGCAGCACGAGGCCCCGTGACCATTTCGGCACCTCCTTTTGGTGAGCTGCCAGGGGAGACACAGATTCTGGAGAAAGCCAATCAATAAATGTGGGCGGAGGAGTTCCCCTTGTGGCTTAGTGGGTTAAGGACCTGGCACTGTCTCTGTGAGGATGTGGGTTCGATCTGTGGCCTTATTTAGTGGGTTAAGGATCTGGCGTTTGCCAAAAGCTGTGGTGTAGGTTGCAGTGTGGCTCGGATCCGGCATTGCTGTGGCTGTGGTGTAGGCCGGCAGCTGCAGCTCAAATTCAGCCTCTAGCCTGGGAACTTCCATATGCTGCAGGTGTGGCCATTATACATGGATACATAGGTAGACACATACATAGACACATGGACACATAGATGGATGGATGTGGGTGGAATTAGGACAAAGGAGTTCAGGATCCAGATAGGGGCCCAGGGAACAATCCAGTGGACCAAAAAAAATCCCACAAAGTTTCGTTTGAGTTAGCAAAATGTCTGAGAATGGATAAGAAACCCAACAGGTTTTTCTGCATCTCTCATGTCCCAGAGATGAATGCAAAGATCACAGAAAAACTTTTAACAATATTCAAATGCTCACAAACATGTCCTCTACCCATAAGCTAAGGCCATAAACACCTTTTCTAAATAACGTAACTCATATCAGGGAGGTGACAGACTTCAAAATTTCTACTTCAAATATCTTTTCGTGGGTATACACAGCACAGTAATTGGCAAGGCTTTACGGCCTCCCTATGATGCTTCTCCCCCTGCATAGCATCCTTCTCATTTTATTTTCAAGTGACGTGCACATATGAAGCCTATTTTAAGCTGGTTAATTATTTTATATGCAGAGTCAGGGCAGCCTGGTGAATCTGTACTTCAGGGTATTTATGGATCATTAATTTCTGGCCATTCCTCTTTTGAATTTAGGCTTGTAAAAAAAAAGAAAAAAAAAGTTGGCCATCATATACTTAGACTCAGTTTGTAACATACGCCTTATCAGTTCTGCCACAGCTGAAGAGATTCCAAATTGCTTTATGACACACTTGGATTTTCTCCCGCTAATAATTCCTCCTTCCTGTCCATGACTGGCAGGCTTCTTCCCCACTGCAGTAATGGGGGACAGCTAATTATCTACCAATCCACCTTGCTATTCCGCACTTGGCAACTTTTATCTGCACAGGACAGCTGCACTCTCCCCGTTTGAAGTGAAATGTCAGTCTCTGCTAATGCAACAAGACCTACATCCCTAATGATGTCTCCGCACTTTGAAGAAACAACTCAAAGCCTAATTAAAAATTCAGATTCATTCTCGCCGGCGTGCCGATTTTCACTGCCCTTCTACCAGGGCCTCGAAGTATCTTTTAAAATACGGCGTGTGAAAATAAAAAAAAATAATAATAATAACCAAGGGGAATGGGGTGGGGGGAGTGCTGTCGTCTTGCGCTTTGACTGAGTCTTTAAAATAACTGTTATGGTTGGAATAGAACCAGGACATTATCATGTACAACAGATAAGAATTTCCGCCACTGGCTTCTCCACGATGACAATAAAGCACACTAGTTCCAGGGAAATAGGGACCAGAAGCTCCTTTTCAGTCAACCCACCCTGCGATTTGGGCGTTGGAACTTCTCTAACTGTAATTAACCAGGAATCATGTGACTATGTAAATCTGAAGCAGGGGAAGCTCCTTTTGAACTTGGTACAAAGAGGGCAAAGCTAAGAGGCATTCAGATGACACTTACTTTGTTTCATTATCAAGTCAAATAAACAACCCCTCCAGAGTAATGATACTATTACAATTTTCACACACACAAAAGAAAGAACTTCACACTTGAATAAGAAGGGAAGAGACATGAAGTCCTGGAATTCAATTCCAAAATAGCACTGCCTGAAAATTACAGGTGGAATTTTCTTCTGTAGTTTTACATAAACAAATACCAAACAACCACAGTTGTTCCTCCCCGAAAGTTTCATTTTCTTTTTATGCTTCCCCGTTTTTATTAAAAAATGATTTGGGTGGTACAGCATCATGATTACAAACAGTTATTAACCCCTTAAACTTGTTCATTTAAAAATATCTAAAAATATCTAACATCATTGCGGTAAGTCTCAGAATTTTTGTATTTCTTTAGAGGCTCGCTGACTTCTTGGTATTTCAACAACAACTTAAAAAAAGTCAGCTGTCAAATTAGACTATCAGCTTTATGTTCTCAACCATAAAAGAACTAAGCCAACTTTTTTTTTTTTTTCAAAAGAGGAATGTAAAAGTTCTCAATTAAGTTTTCTTTCCATTATAAGGCAAGCTTCTCTTGGAAAAATGGAGGTCTCCTGGGATAGTACTGTGGAAAAGGTCAAAAAACAAGAGTCCTAGAGTTCCCCGTTTGTGGCTCAGAAGGTTACAAAGCCAACTAGGGACCATAAGGATGAGAGTTCCATCCCAGCCTCGCTCAGTGAGTTAAGGATCCCGCGTTGCTGTGAGCTGCGGCGTAGGCCACAAATGTGGCTCAGATTCCGTGTGGCTGTGGCTGTGGTGTAGGCCAGCAGCTGCAGCTCTGATTCAACCCCTAGCCTGGGAGCTTCCATATGCTGCAGGTGCAGCCCTAAACAATAATTAATTTTCAAAAAAAAAAACCAAAAAACAAAAAACAAGCAAGCGTCCTAAAACCAAGACTTGAATTCGAAGTCTACCACGGCCCACAGGTATGATCTCCAGAGCCACTTCCCACTATAAAAGGAGGGCAGTAGACGTGGCTTTCTCGCTGCTTCTTCCCAGTTCTCATGGTACCCACTGATCTGTGGATCTGACAGGTCTGGGAGAACCTGCAGCCCCCCGGGGGCCAAAGGCAGAGGCCAGGCAGAAGTAGGCAAAACAGGCCCTCCTGGAACTGGACTGGGGGAGGCAGACCTAGACATAGAGCAGACCCTGGGAGCTGGTGGCTGCAGATGGTGCCTGCATTCTCAAATCATGCAGCTGAGCTTTCTAGACACCAAGTTCCCACTTTCTTCAGATTCAGAATCTCTCTTCCCCAGAGCACATCTCCTCCAAATGCAAGCAGCTTCTAGTTCCCAACTCAAAACACCAGTAAGCTACTGCCAGCCATGCTGAGACAAAGCGGGAGAGTCTGTTTAGGAGAGGAGGCCTGCAGAGGGAAACCGACTAGGGCCACATGGTCTGAGCCCGACTCTAGCCCTGCCCAAAGATCTAGCCCAGACTGTTCGAGCACATAAGGAAGTACATTCCTTTCTGGTTCGAGCCAGTGTGAACTGGGTGTTCTGTTACGAGCCGTATGTCTCCCCGGACACAAAAGAACCCCACAACCTGACGTCTCTCTACTTCTCTGACCCCTTCCTGTACCCTTTCCCCCATCTAGCTCTCTAAACCCAAACCTTTCCATTTCTGGAAGGTGCCATCACAAAGGAGGCTTCTGGGAAGTCCGCTCTCTAAGCGACTCCTATTCCTTCTACTTTTGCTGAAAGGCCTTCCAGAATCCTTCTCCACCCCCAGATGGGTTAACATCCCTGACACGCTTTCTCCAAGCATCTGGAACCTCCTTTTTCACACCATTCGTTGCCTTGGAAATGAACTGATGGATATCTCAGACCTAATATGATGCCTGGCACCAAATAACCATTCAATGACTCCTTATTGAAACAGTTATGATGACAGGGAGCTGGTCTCCTAAAGCGATCCAATTTCAAACTCTTCCATCAGGAAGTTTTCTTTTCTATTATACAGAAACTTGCTTCCTCAAAATCTTGACGCACAAGCACTGATTTCCCCTCTTGAAGTGCACTCAGTAATCTTAATCCAGACACGGCAAAGTGGGGGCCTCTGGCCTGATCCAGGCCACAAACACGTTTGGCTTGGCCCACATGGTGTTTTTGTTTTGTCTTGTTTTGTTTTGAATCTGAATTAGCTGCCAACATCTTAAGAAGTGAGAGGTTTCATCTTGATTCAGATACCCAGCCGCTCTGGGGATGCAGATACCCAGCAGCTCTGAAAACCAGAGCTGAGGTAGTGGCTGGAGATGCTGGTAGCACCTGCCTCCCTTCAGCCCTGGCACATGACCTCCCATTTACAACACACAGCCGACACTGTCCCCTACTGACCTATGCCAGGCCGGCCTCACTGTTTCTAACTGATTGGTGGAAATGTTAGCCTTAGCAGCCTTGAGTGTCATCTTAATCCCATATTTAAGCATTTCTTTCTACAGTGCCTTAACCCATTCAAGTTGGTTTAGCCTCCCTGATAAGACGCAAGATGTGAACTCTTGGAAGGAAAGCCCTGGGCATCCCATACTCCCCTGGCACTCTCCCTGGATTCTCCAACAAGGCACCCAGTGCATCTGCATATCTGTCGAGGGACTCATCAGAAGACAGTCATACATTATATATTATATAATTACATATTCCAGCTTTTCCACTTCGACCTCCCTCCCTCCCCACCCCCCCCTGCCAGCTTGTTTGGCCTTGTTTCTGTCTCACTCCCACCTTCCTCCTCTGGAAAAGGAAGAAAGCAGGAGTAAGAAGATGCAGTTGGAGTTCCCGTCGTGACTCAGAGGAAATGAATCTGACTAGCATCTATGAGGGCCTTGCTCAGTGGGTTAAGGATCCGGCCTTGCTGTGAGCTGTGGCGTTGCTGTGAGCTGTGTAGGTTGCAGACATGGCTCAGATCCTGAGTTGCTGTGGCTGTGGCGTAGGCCAGAGACTACAGCTCCAATTTGACCCCTAGTCTGGGAACCTCCATGTGCTGCAGGTGTGGCCCTAAAAAGACAAAAAAAAAAAAAAAAAAAGAAGAAGAAGATGGAGTCCACGATGGATAAGTCACACACATGTGCTCAGACTACAGGCCAGCCACTAAGAAAGCAAGGAACGTCACACAGCCTAGAGGGGAAAGCCAGGCATGGCAAAGAGGGCCAGATGGCATGTGCACAGGAGAAAAAAAGGGTCCCAGGGGAGCATCCCCAAAGAATCTTGGGCTTTACATCTGGTATGCTAAGGAGGCCACTGAGTAGAGGTTGCAACTATTTGTAAAGGGCTAGGGGACAAAGCCATCATTTTGTTCTGGCACGTCACTATAAAAAAAATGCCTGAACAAAATGATGCCCTTCAGAATATTTGTATCTATGGATTGCAAATTCTGTATACAAGTGCACCAATATTATGCACATTAAGAACATGAATGCAGAAATTAAATGAGGATGCAATAAAAATGCATGGATAAAATTGTACGATATTTGAAATTGCTTCAAAATAACCTGGGGAGAGGGGAAGAGTAGGCGGAGGCAGAGGCAGAGATGAAACCAGTCTGTCCACGAGATCATTTTTTTTTTCTTTTGGCCACACCTGTGACATGTGGAAGTTCCTGGGCCAGGGAATGAACCCACACCACTGCAGTAAGCAGAGCCACTGGGGTGACAATGCCAGATCCTCAACCAGCTGAGTCACAAGCAAATGCCCCAAGAGCATTCTAGGCTGTTTTCTTTTCCTCTGTATTATTTTTTCAAATCCTTGTATTAAAAAAAGCTTAAGGGTAAATAAATAACTATGAAGAGCAGCCCTACCATTTTCTTCATAAACCCCACAGGATGGTTTTGCATCCCATCCCTGAGGTCCATGTGGCACACTTTGGTAACCTCTGGGCCAGAGGACTGACCACACCAAAGTCTGCAAGTTCTACCGATTAGTTTTCTGTTTCATTCAGGGCTCCAGAGTTACATGCGTATTGCCTTCCAGGTTCTGTGCCCTGGCACCAAACAGGCTGTCCCGTATTTATTTCTGTTTACTGACTGTTCCCATGTCAGACTTTGTGTCAGAAGATATTTCCCTCCATTAACTAAATGAAGCATGACAGCACTGAAGTTCAGAGCAATTTGCTAACATGCTGAAAGTTACTTAGTGAATAACCAGCTGAGTCAAAACTGCTGTCCCTTTATGTTTTGGCTTCCAAAACATTTTTACGCCAGGTTCAAGCAGACTCAAAATAAATCCTGCTGCACATAATACCAAACTTCCAGCGTTCTACAAGGTTCCTGTCTGCTCAGCCACTTAAGCTCAAGGAAGGAACTCTTCAAGCAGCAACCAGAAATAGCACTGAGTTATAATGTGTAAAACCATCTCCTTCCCCTCCCCCGAGACCTCCAGACTCAAGTCCAATTGGTAGGAGAAACCTAAGCACTGGCAACGATGCCAGCAAAGACAGGTATTAGCAGAGAGGAAGGGGAGGAAGTCCGAAGCACACCAGGGGTGGCCCATCAGCAGGGATTCCACATGCCTTCCTTGCACTCGGTTCTTACCAAGTTCAACTCAGAGTCACGCACCAACGGTCAGTTTTCTTCTACTCCAAATGTTCCATCTCAGAGGTAAAGGCCTTGGTTTTCTCCCTGGAGCTTATATCGCATATGTGGCATCAACTCAAACAGCATTATCTGCACCTACAGGTGATTTTTTTTTTTTCTTCCCTAACACATTCTCGATTGCCTACATATACATGCGAATCAACGTTAAAACATGCCATGCCTGGTATGATGGATGGGATGAAGGGGCAAATGCAAATCTTACCTAAACCCAACTGCAAATCAGCACACGGTTATACCAGAGCCACTGAGACGTTTGTGTCCAACACCCACAGAAGCTCTAGGTGTGATGGCCAAAGAAATAAGACAGAAGTATGAGAGTCACAGCTACCCCCCTATTCAGGTGTTAAGATATGCCAACTACCCTGTCCAGTGTCACCAAAGGGCAGTAGAAATGTCTGGTGAAGTGCTGATCTGGTTACTCTTTTTTTTTTTTTTTTTTTTTTTTTGGTCTTTTTGCCATTTTCTTGGCCTGCTCCCTCGGCATATGGAGGTTCCCAGGCTAGGGGTCTAATCAGAGCTGTAGCCACCGGCCTACACCACAGCTCACAGCAACGCCGGATCCTTAACCCTCTGAGCAAGTGCGGGGACCGAACCCGCAACCTCATGGTTCCTAGTCAGATTCGTTAACCACTGCGCCACGACGGGAACTCCCCGATCTGGTTCCTCTTCATGTTGGAGGCTGCTGCTCCTCTCAGGACTCGCCTCTGTGTGCGCACAGTTCACTGGGGAAGCCCTCCTCTGTACTTTCATGATGCCCTATTCCTCATTCCACTGTACCACCAGCCCACTGCTTGCCTGCTTTTTTTTTTTTTTTTTTTTTTTTTGTCTTTTTAGGGCCACACTCATGGCCCAGGCTAGGGGTTGAATCAGAGCTGCAGCTGCCAGACTACGCCACAGCCACAGCCACACCAGATCAAAGCCGGTCTGCGACCTATACCACCGCTCACAGCAACACCGGATCCTTTAACCCACTGAGCAAGGCCAGGGAATGAATCTGCATTGGCATGGATACTAGTAGGGTTCTTAACCCACTGAGCCACAATGGGAACTCCAGCCCACTGCTTTCCCTCACATCTGCACCTCTCACTAACCCCCATAACATAGCACCTCCTTTTGTATCTGTCTGCAGCATTCGTTGAGAGCTTCCGAGCATGGACCAGGCCTTATTTAGCTTGTATCCCCAGCGTAGCCTAACCCAGGGCCCCTCGTGGAAGAGAAGCCTCCCCCAGAGTTTGTTGAATGGACGCAAAGATGAACCATGAACTTAGGTAATACTTGTTCCAGGGCCCACAAAGAAGGCCTCCCCTCTCACATGCAGCCTCGGCCACTATGGACAACACTGACCTCTATTTTCAGTCAATGCCTCACCCCTACTGGGCCCTTCAGTTCCTGAAGTCACATCTGTCCTGGCTGCTGCTTTCTTCCATTGGAGCTGAAGCTCTAGTTTGTGCTTGTGATATTTCTTCTGCCTCTACGGGAAGGACCCTCCCCCTTCCCCCCCCATACCCCCACCCCGGCAACCAGCCCTCATAGAGCAGCTGTCCGACCAACCTGCTGGCATGCCTGCCAAGTTCACAGGGGCTATGCCCAGCCCAGCCGAGCTGAGTGAGAGCTCACATCAAGGCGGGTACCCTGGCCGTGAGCCAGGCCCTTGCTGTTAGGAAGCCTGTATTGTCATATAATGTTAAATGGGCCCTATAAGTGCCTGGTGAAATGGCTCCCAGAGCCAGATATGCCTTCTAACAAGCAGGCATTGTTGCTTAGCTGTTTTACCTGTGCCATCGTACCTCCTCCTCCAAACTGAAAACTCCTGAAGGGGCTGTGGCTGTTACACCTCCTTGTAACTCCCCCAAACACCTGCCTGCCATAGAGCTCTGTGCCCAGTCAGCTTTCAATGACTATTTCCCCTCTTAAGAACAACTACCTACATCTATCACAAGTCCCCGGCGCCAGCTTCACACCAACAGGGACCCTCACCCACAGTATCTCCACAAAGCCCACGGTGCAAATCTTTGGGAAGAAATCCTCGTCTCCAGTTTTGCAGATAAACCTCCCCTGACTTCTACAGTGGCCGAGCTGGAACCCAGGTTGCCAATGACCCAACGTGGAGTTCTTTTCATTCCATGAGTGCCTTGACTAGGGGGAAAAAAAAAATTGTGGCATGAATGAAAAAGCAGAGCCAAGGCTCCCAGGACACAGCCACTCGGCTCCCCAGATCTCAATGTCAATGGCTTCACTCCACCAGACCCCTGAGGAGATGATGATTAGGTTTTTGACTTTTACCCATGATGTATGAGGTCTGCTGCCAGGGGGGCAGTATTCAGTGGCGGCTTTCCCAGGGCACTGGCAAAATTAGGTGATGTAAATCATTTAGAGATTTTTTTTTTTTTAATTTTGTCCATTCCTAAAAAGGAACCATCCCATCCAAAAAAACATGAGCAGGCAAGTCTCCATGAGAAAAACCTTTCTGAGATCTTTAAGATAGACCGCTTTTCAAATTGTCTTCTCTCTCAGCAAGCACAAAAAACGATGCCATGGGAAAAGTACGGTGCTGAAAGAAGGCTTGGGTTTTGTTTTTGTAAAATTACTCCTTGCGACCTCCTGTGAGCGGTATGGGCTGCCATTCGAGAGGCGGCGACAGGCCTCCTTTGGGAGCTGCTTTTGCAATTTCTCAAAATTAAAAGCGGTCTTTGGAGAATTTCGGCAGCAGCAACTTAAAAGTCTGGGAATAGGCTTTTAATGTCTAAATGGACCTGGGCAAAGTTTTTTGTCAAAGAGGATGCTGTCCTGAAAGGTCTGCCCTGTGCTGGAAACGCCAAGGTCAAGTGAAAGGAGTCAATCCTTTAATCGAGGGAGGCCATTCTTTTCCTGCAAAGAGACCTCATCTCTTTCCAACCCCCTCGTATCTAGGATGGACGTCTGACCCTGCTCACCTTAATGCCCACAGGAGTCTACCTACCTCTGAGCAACAGACTAGCACCACAGCTATAAAATCCAGCATGTCACAAGGGGGGGACTGCATAATCTGCACTTTAGGCAACTAAACCCACATAATTTCAGGCCCATTGAGCAACTCCCAGAGGTTTATAGAGGAAAATGTAAGGCTCGCAACCTTTGTTCTGGGGGCCAGAAATCTAACCTGCCTTAGATGTTATTTTATAAGTGTTCCTTCCCCTGAAAAGCTGGCAGTCTAACAAAATTAAAAAACTCTCCCCAGTTTTCCCAGATGGAGGCAAGTGGCAGATCAATGTACGGCTCGAGAAGAGGAATTTAAATACAGTAAGTGCTGCTCCTTTCAAAAAAGGAGAGAAGCCACTTCACATTTTGCCAGACAAAACCCTGTCCCCGGGAGGCCAGTTACCACAATGAGGTTGCAAAGGTGTTAGAAAGAGGCCAGTTGGAAGGAGATAAAGGGCCATTTGGGCACAAACCCCCCACTGCTCAGCGCTTTTTTTCTAAAGTGTCTCCTTTTCAACAGGGAAGCCTTTTAAAACTACATTTGCTTTGGATCCCTACCTGAATGACAATGTGTTGGGATCCGATTTCACCTTTTGTCAAGGATCGGGTGAGAAACAGTAAAACTACTGTCGGCATCTTAGAAAAAGCTGGTCCTAAGCTTATAGGAAGATGGGGTGGGGGGGCACCCTCAAGTCTCTTGTCCAGACTGATAATGGGATGAAGGTAATATCTACTAATCTTACAAGCACAGTCCAAAACTGCAAATGTATTAAATTCCCTTTATTAAAAGACGGTCTCTATGCAAATACACAATTGTTTGTGCCCTTAACTAAACAGTCATCAGTGGGGGGGGGGGGAAAGAATCCTAGTTTTTTCTTAACATTTTAGTGCCATTTCCTCTAAAAGTCACTTCACTCCCAAGAACTCTGTCAGCAATCACCAGAAATCAGAAACGGCATATGGAAAAAATTATAACTTAATCTGGATCTAAAAGATCTGCAAAGAAAAGTTAAATGACCTATCTGAAAAGCTTGTCCACTGTTATGCAAATGAAGAAGAATCAGACTCTATGGCACTTCAGGGCCGGTGTCTACAAATAAACACAGAATTCTCTTTCAGGCTAACCATCCACTCTTGAACCTCGCTTCGCTCAACAAAAACAGAAAACCAATCATCTTTTACTACAGTGGTAAAAGTCCTTGGAACGGCGCTATCATGCTGGGAAGGGACTCGGGTGGTGGGTGGGGGATGAGGGAGGGAGGTTTAAAAAAAAAAAATCAGAAACCTGAATCCCAAGTGACTTAAAACACCTCTCGCGGTGGGAGGTAGAAGGATGGTCAGCATAGACTCGAAATCAGAAACCTATTCCAAGAACACATTCCTGGAAACGTCGCTCTTTCGAAGACCACATTTATCACCATTATTGCGGTTAGAATAGGCAAAAGGATGAGACAGAGCAAAGGTTTCGGACTCGGGATGTCTTCGCAGCCTCTCCTCCTAATGGAGCAGGCCTTTCCGGCCAAGGAGGTTAAAAAAAGGGCGCGATGGAATCTCCAGGTGGTTGCTATTTAGCCTTTTTTTTTTTTTTTTTTTTTTTTACTACTGTTCCTTAAGAGTAACATCTTCAGGATGCCTTACTAGCCTCGGGCACTCTTTCCTTAGCCCCCCCCCCCTTCCTCTCCTGGGGAGGACGGACCTGGTAAACAATTTAGAGAAAGGCGACTCTTAGCCACGATGCTCCCTTCTTCCTCCCCGCCAAAAGGCATACACACAACAAAAAAAGAGAGCGGACAGCCCGCAACCGACAGCAGCAACAGCGGAAAGCACCAAAGAAGTCCCCCACGCGGGACGAGTCTGCAAATCTACCCGGAGTCTGCCAAGCCAGCCCCTCCCCCAGGGCACCCGGGCCGGGAAAGGGAGCCCAGAGTCCACGCCCCCGGCCGCTCCGCCGGGACCCAGGTGGCCCTGGAGCAGCTGCGCACGCGGCGGTGCCTTCCCTCTCGGAGCCCATCGGTGGGCCTCGGTCGGGGGACCCGAGGAGGTAGTCAAGGGGAAAGAAGGTCGTCTGAGCCAGGCGGGGCCGTCTGCCCAGGGATGGGAACACAAAGAGGGAAGGGGAGTTTGCAGGGGTGGCGGGGTAACACAAGACGGCGGGGTAATTCGTGCAAATTAGCAAGGGAGGTGTGAGGGAACCCGAGAATCCTGTCGAGATCATGGAGCTGTGCCGGGGGGGGGGGAGTGGGTGCGGTGCAAAGGGCAGGGGCTTCTGGAGAGGAGAAAAAGAAGGGGGCCCAAGTGCCTGTAAGAGAAGTTGATGTGTAGTCAGGGGTCCGTGGAGAGGGCAGAGGTGTACGGGAAAAGGGGGCTCTGGGCATGCCAGCGACGTTGGTGAGCACACAAGGGGACCAGGACTGGGGGTGGGACCGGGTTCTGCGCGGGGACAGACAGGATACCTGGCAAGTTCGTGGGCGCGAAGGGGGGCCCTTACCTGCATGGTGACAACCCCCAGCTCCTCCGCCGCCAGCCTCCGCATCTGGCTCGCCAGCACTTGCGCCTCGTCCAGGATGGAGAAGTCGGCGTCGGCCCCGGCGCCCAGCAGCCAGCCTGCCGCCAAGCAGAGCAGCCAGAGGGGCGGCCGCCGCGCCCCAATCCGGCGGAGCGAGCCCCGACCCCCGCGGGCCAGGGCAGCGGCCCCCGCCGCCTCCTCTTCCTCCGGCTCACGGGCCATGCCGCCTCCCCCCACTCCCCGCCGACGGGCTCCAGGCACCGGGAAGCGGGGAGGGAGCCCCGGGAGGTGCGCCCAGGGCCCGCTCGGCGCACCCCGTAAAACTTTCTCGCCCTTCTGCAGTCGCCTCCCCGCGCCGCGGCGGCTCCCAAACTTAGGGGGCGCCCGGCTACGGCGCGGGAGCGCGGGCGGCCACCATCGCCGGGCTCCCGCGGCCGCGGCCGGAGAGGAAGCGGCCGCCCCAGTCGTCCCCGGGACCCCGGCGCCGGCGCGGCCCCCGCGGGGTGGCGGGAGACGGGCAGAGCCGCGGCGTCTGCACCCGGTGCGCGGCCGCGGGGCTGACAAGGCGAAGCCGCCGAGCTTTCGCTTCCCGCGGGTTCCGGCCGAGCGAGGCGGCGGCGAGGGCGGGCGGCTGCACCCGCGGAGGAGGAGCGGCGATCGCGCTGCGAGGCAGGGGCAGCCACCCGAGCGAGGAGGGAGAGGGGGAGGTTTAAAAAAAAAAAAAGAAAGAAAGAAAAAAAAAAAAAAAAAAAAAACACTGAAGAAAGCCAGCGGCTGGGGAAAGGGAGGTGTCTGGTGCCACCACGCTGCGCTCCGGCTCCGTGCACTTCCCGGCGCGGCCGCCGCCGCGGCTGCGGTGATTTATGGAAGCAGGGAGAGAGGCGGGGACATTCCCCGGTCGCCCCTCCTCTCTCTCCCCCGCTCCCGCCTTAGAACCGGCCCCTCGAGACACCGCGGGCCCTAGGGCAGGCTCTCGGCTTGGGTACCAGCCCAGCCCGGGTCGGGGGTCACTGGGGCCTTCTGGTCGCCCGGGACTGCCACCCACCCCGGCTCTCACCGCCTCCCTCCGCCTCCGCCCTCACGCGAGGGACTCTGGGGTCCCACCCGCTCAAGATCCCACCCATCGAAAGTCCCTTTAAGTTCTAGGACGCTGGCTTTCTGCCTGGCAGAGATTGGGAAAGGAGGAGACTGGCGTTTTTGTGCGTTCCCTGCTTTTCTTCGATGTTATTAATAACAATAGCTAGCAATCGTTGGATCAGCAGATTTTTTTTTTCTTTTTTTCTTTTTTTTAACCAACTACTGTGTGCCCCGCTCAGTGCTCTGGGGTTTGTATACATTATCCCTTAATCCCCACCACATCCCTGTGAGGTACGTATCTTTATCCCAAAATTTTAGGTAACAAAGACCGAGGCTTAGAGAGGTGGAATAAATTGCCGAAGGTCACCCAGGGGATAAGAAGCAAATCCAGAATTTAAGCAGATCCGAGGCTCTTGCTCTTAAATAGGACAGAGTTCTTTCAGGTTCTCTTTGGAAATGAACCACTGGATCCCATCAACAGCAAAAAACAAACAAACAAACCCCCACAAAACTATTGAGGTGGAATTTGCCCCACAATCTCTCCTCTGAAACACGGGAAGGCAGAATACTTGGCACCTTCTCACTCCTGGCCCAGGCTCTCAGAGAAATCACCTGTTGGAAGCACCTAGAACAAGGGGATGGGGTGGGAGATGGGGGTGGTAAAACCGATATCCTTCCAAGCTTCATTAGGTTCCTGCTGGTGGGTTCCTAGAGGACACAGCCACCTCCAGGAAGATGAAGGCTACCTCCAGAGCCATAGCAGGATTCAAACCTGGATTTGGTGTTCTCTTCACTTTACAGCAAAACCTTCTGCTGTACTGTTCTGACTACATTGTATTAAAAACTCACCTTCTGTAAGCTTTCCCTGGTCCCTTTTGTCTAGTGATTGTTTCTTAGTTCTGAATTCCCTAGTCTGTGTGGTCTCTGCTGTACGATGCGTTTTCATTTTGTTACACTCTCCATTCCAGGCCCCTTTGAGAGATGCACAGGGGACTCTTGGAACACCATCATTTATTATCTGCAGTGCTCATGTTACATAACACATCCTGGAACAAAGGCAAGCTTATTGAGGGCAAGGACCAGTCCACCTTTCCATCACCCACCCTTCACTCGGTACCAAGCACAAAGTAGATTCTGTAAAAAATGATTCTTGAATTCATGATGGGATCAAAAGAAATCTATCTGTTGTCTTCTATCCCAGAGTTGAACCGACATTTGGTAGCAAGATGATCCTATAACTTCTATTTTTTATTGTTAGACCGTTGCCCATGATAATTAATTAGTGATAGGAAACATGCTAGTCTATGTGGTAAGCGGAAGAGAAAAACAAAAAACAAAAGTGATAAATGGCAGCTAACATTATTGATCTTTGGCTCTTCAAGTTTACTATAACGAAAATTGTCACACATCTCAAATCCATCCTTCTGAAATGATTTCAAAATGGTTTCTCCATCTTCACCCATACGCTTTGTACAGTTACTTCCTGGAGTCCTACTTCTTGGGATTCTAATTCTATGTCTTCTTTTTTTACTTTTTTTTTTTTTTTTTTTTTGAGAATGCTCATGCCTTCAATTATCACCACAACATCAGAATGTTGCAAACTTCTAAACAAAATTTTATCTACCGTTTCAGAGGGATTTCCCAAATTCCAGCTGCTTGCTGACTTCTCTACTAGATACACTTGAATTCAAACTCATTTTAGATTTCTCCTGCTTTCCACCTAAATCGATACCCCACCGCAAATCCGGGTGGATGTCACCCCCTCTCCAAGCTAGATACCTCCCTTCCTACATCCACTCCCTGTATATCTCACTTATCCATCCCCTGCTCTCCATCTGTATCCCATTGGCTGACTGCAGCTCCTTATCACGGCCAACCTGTGTTATGGCTACAGGCTCTGGTCTCCACGCAGTCCACCACACCCCCATCCTTCTGTGCTCCATGCTGAAACCAAAATCACCTTTCTAGGTGTTCCCTGGTGGCTCAGTAGGTTACAGATCAGACGTCACTGCAGTAACTTGGGTCACTGCTATGGCAGGGGTCAATCCCTGGGCCAGGAACTTCTGCATACCATGGACACAGCCAAAGTAATAACAAACAAAAACAAAGTCACATTTCTTTCTTTTTTTTTTTTTCTTCTTCTAATTTTTATTTTATTTTTTTAACTGTGCCTGTGGCATGTGGAAGTTCCTGGGCCAGGAATGGAACCTGAGCCAGAGCAGTGACATTGCCAAATCCTTAATTACTAGGCCCCTGAAGAACTCCATAATCACATTTCTAAAAGTTAAATCTGAATGGGTCTCTCACTAACCTAAACATTTCCAATGTTTCTTCTCCACCAGAGAGAAACACAGTGAACAAGTCTCTGTGCTCTGGCTTATCTGCCTTTCTGGCCTTATTGAAGCCACTATGCCCCCAAATCCTCAACACCCTCAGAAAACACCTTTGCTGGTGGTGCTGAAAGCCCTTCCCTTCTCCCCACCTGACAAGCCCCTACTGGGCTGAACCTCACCTCTGTGAAGCGGTCTCTGACACCAGACTCCACAGAATTGATTGCTCTTTTGGTTCTCCCAGCTCTGCAGTCTTCTCTTAGCGCTCACTGATTATCCATTGAAAAGTCCTGTTTTCTCCACCCTATTGCTTCTCATTAGGTCACCATTACCTGGAGCCTTAGGATGCTCTTTTTTTTTTTTTTTTTTTTTCTTTTATGGCTGCAGGTGCAGTATATGGAAGTTCCCAGGCTAGGGGTTGAATCTGGCAACAGCCACAGCAGTGCCACATCTGAGCCACCTCTGTGACATATACCACAGCTCACTGCAATGCCAGATCCTTAACCCACTGAGCGGGGCCAGGGATAGAACCCGAGTCCTCATGGATACTAGTTGGATTCGTTTCCACTGCGCCACAGTGGGAACTCCCAGGATGCTCTCAATACAGTGCAAATCCTGTGCTCTACCTCAAGTCCACTGAAAGAGAATCTCAGGAGGTGGCTGGGTCTTGAAGTATGCATTTTACAGACCCTCCCCACCATAAGTTTTGTGAACTGCAAATAAGCTCCCCAAGGTGGTAACTCACTCATCTGGGTTCTCTAGTGTTTAGCCCCCTTCCTACACTCAATAGAGTCTCACTAATCAGGAAGGACCCTGTGCTTTTCCTCGGTCACCAACAGGAAAAGTCCTAGAAAAATAAAATCATTTGTCCAAGGTAATACAACTTTTGTTTTTATTATTATCATTATTATTATTATTGCTTTTTAGGGCTGCACTTGCAGCATATGGAGATTACCAGGCTAGGTGTCAGATCAAAGCTGCAGCTGCTGGCCTATACCACAGCCACAGCAATGCAGGGTCCAAGCCATACCGGTGACTTACACCACAGCTCACAGCAACACCAGATCCGTAACCCACTGAGCAAGGCCAGGGATTGAACCCACAACCTCATGGTTCCTAGTCAGATTTGTTTCTGATGCATCACAGTGGGAACTCTTGGTAATACAACTTTTAAATGGCAGTGCCAGTGTGCAAACCTGGGTTTTCAAATGGCAAGCTCTGAGCTACTGTCTGGTGTTGGATACAAATGATTACACACATATATATTGGTAGATAAACCAATAAAAGTTTGTTGCCTGATAAACTACTCCTTAATGTCTCCAGTGCATGTAAGTTTAATTGCCCTACCATCAACTCCTCTCAGCATCAATTGATTGCTTTCAGGGGCAGCTGATTAGACCTAAGTGAGCTTATAAAATCAGATAGCCAATCTATAGCACTCAAGGCATAGCAAAAAGGTGAGCTGGGTCAAGCAATTTTCGTTCTTGAAAAGTTGTACATATAGCTCTGTGTGTATGTGTGCGCATGTGCACACGTGTGCGCACACGCATGCATGCAGGCACAAGCACCCATATAGCAAGGTAGCTAAGGACATGGATTTTAGAATCAGAAAACCTGGGTTTGGATCTCAAGGACAGTACTTATTAGCCGCATCATCTCTGTAAACCTTAACTTCTCTTAGCTTCAGTTTCTTCATCTGTACTATATATACAGTAATACCCAAAGTTTTTGAGAAAAGGCACATAAAGCTCTTAGCATAGTACCTGTACATAGAAGCACCCAATAAATCATGAATATGATTCTGCAAGCTGAAGCAAGGAGGGAGCTAAACATTAAAAGGAGCTAAGAAAGTCAAACGGAGAAGAGAGAGTGGAGTACAGAGAAATGTGGCTTGTGAGAGACCGTCCCCACACTGAGAATTGATTTTAGACCTTTCGCATTGCAGTTCAAGTCTACATGTTCTATTAATAACAGACTTTTTTCTCCCCTTTGTCTCGATGGAACTCTAAGGATCAAGTTCAATCATCCATTCTTACAGAGAGGACACTATTGACTCTGCAGCTATTTGAACTACAAAATGAGGAAAAGACTGGTAAGTAAGTCCACCACACCTGTCCCTAGAAGACCAGAGACCACCCTGAAAAATATGAGAGCTTAAGCTTCTCCCCTGGAGACCCCTGGATTCCTTGCTTGTGACCAGGTTAGGCACTTGTTCATTATCTGTTTCTGCTTCATAAGCTCCAGCACTTAACATGCAGCCTTGTTTTTTGTTTTTTTCCTGCCTCTTTGAGGGCTGCTCCCACGGCATATGGAGATTCCACCCCCATGGCATATGGAGATTCCCAGGCTAGGGGTCGAATCAGAGCTGTAGCCACCAGCGTACACCAGAGCCACAGAAACACAGGATCCGAGCCACATCTGCAATCTACACCACAGCTCACAGCAACGCCGGATCCTCAACCCACTGAGCAAGGCCAGGGATCGAACCTGCAACCTCGTGGTTCCTAGTCGGATTCATTAGCCATTGCGCCACGACGGGAGCTCCAACATGTAGCCTTGTAATCGTGCATTTATAGGTTTGTTTTCTCCAACTGAATGTTTCTCAAAGCGTGGCCCATAGCTTCCTACAGCAGAATCACCCATCGGGAACCACGATGGTCTTTTTCATTGCCACATTGTCAAGCACATCTCTAGGCCCAAAGTAGAAACCCAAGAAATGTTGCATGAAAGAACTGAAAAAATTAGGAAATATCCACGAATCACTCACTCCGTGCAAAGAGTAGCACTAACAATACTGTACCTTGACTGCTAAAGAAGAATGGACCGAGATTCCTCAGCTGGCTGCTCTTCCACATTTTGGAAGGTACAAAGCCCCTTCAATGAGAGACCGCCTCATGGTACTTGCAGGCCAAGATTCTCACCACAGAAAACCTCCATGTCAGACTGTTTTGAGGAATTCTTAGTCAGATTTCCAAAAATGTGCTATGGAGTTTCCAAGCCACCACGATTCCCCTTCGCATGCTCTGAGGTGGAAAGAGGGTCAAGGTCACAACAAATTCTCAGCCTAATGGTGTTGGCAGGCTTCCCATTCAAAACATTAACTGGCTGCAAAGTATATTGAATCTGCGAACTCAGAGAGCTCAGGAGAATAGACTCAGTAACTTCCAGGGCAGAAATGAGCGTTTGCTCATTACCTTCTACAAGAATTGAGATCTCTGCAAGTGTGCTTTCTTGTTAAATAAATGGAAAGAGCTGATGGTCTTGAGCATGGGTCCTAGCACACAGAGCCGCCCAGGTTTTTCTATATTCTTCCTGCCGATTTTAAAAATCCTCAGGTTTCCTTCCCTTTCCCCTTCAAATTGGAAGCTAGTCATGAGAGAATAAGAGCAACAGATGTAAGTAACCGAGACCCAGCCAAGAGTAGACCATACATGGCACCCAGTATATCTTTTCTTGAACTCTTAGTGTGTTTCCTATGTTCTATCATTTAAGCATCGGAATAGAAAAGACAAGATGACTATTATGATTTCACACACAGGGAACCTGAGGCTCAGAAAAGTTAAATAACTTGCCTGAGGTTATAGGCTAGTAAGCAGCAAAGCTGGGGTGCAATCCAGGTTTGTTTAACTCTAAACTCAGTTCTTTTGCTGCTCTATCCTGTGCCGCTCTGAATGAAAAAAAGAAAGGAAATAGAAAGAAGAAAGGAAGTAATAATAATTGGCACCCATAGAGCTCTGTCAAGAAATAGCCTTATTTCTAAGGCAACAATTTTTTTTCTCCTGTTAATTTCTTTTTTTTTTTTCTTTGTCTTTTGTCTTTTTTGTTGTTGTTGTTGTTATTGTTGCTATTTCTTGGGCCACTCCCGTGGCATATGGAGGTTCCCAGGCTAGGGGTCGAATCGGAGCTGTAGCCACCGGCCTATGCCAGAGCCACAGCAACTCGGGATCCGAGCCGCGTCTCCAACCTACACCACAGCTCACGGCAACGCCGGATCGTTAACCCACTGAGCAAGGGCAGGGACCGAACCCGCAACCTCATGGTTCCTAGTCGGATTCGTTAACCACTGCGCCACGACGGGAACTCCTCTCCTGTTAATTTCAACAAGCATCTATTGAGCATTTGCTCTGTCCCAATTTATTGGTGCTAGGGACCCATGGATGAAGAAGACTGGTTGCCCGTATGAACTTTACTGCTAGTAAAGTGAGTCTAGTCTGGACTCACTTATGAGGGAGGCCTTCCCTTGAGTTCCATATAAGACGGTAACTCGGAGTTCCCGTCGTGGCGCAGTGGTTAACGAATCCGACTAGGAACCATGAGGTTTCGGGTTCAATCCCTGGCCTTGCTCAATGGGTTAAGGATCCGGCGTTGCCATGAGCTGTGGTGTAGGTTGCAGATGCGGCTCGGATCCCGCGTTGCTGTGGCTCTGGCATAGGCCACAGTTCCCATATGTGGGAACTTTCATATGCCGTGGGAAGCAGCCCTAGAAAAGGCAAAAAAAAGGCAAAAAAAGAAAAAAAAAAAAAGACTGTAACTCCTCCTTGGTGGCCCAGCAGGTGAAGAATCCAGCATTGTCACTGCTATGGCTCAGATCACTGCTCCAGTTTGATCCCTGGCCCAGGAACTTTTGGAGGCCATGAGCACAGCCAGGAAAAAAAAAGAAAGAAAGAAAAAAGAGAAAGAGATCGTAACTCCTGTAACACCCTCTCTGGAAACTCCCTATATCCTGTATCCTGTTATCTCTATTGTACCTATACTATCTAACATTGGGTATGTTTGCTTTTTTGTTTATTGTAAGCTCCACAGAAGCAAAGATTTTTGTGTTTTACCAACATAGCTTGGGTATCTGAAGTAGTACCTGGCACATAGTAAATAGTCAAGAAATAGTTGTTGAATGAATGAATATAATATGGAATGCTCTAGGGAAGGAGCTTAGGCATCAGGTACTATGGGGGGGGGCAGTTAATTTAACAAAGGAGGGAGGTCAGAGCAAGTTCCCTAGAGGAGATGTCACTTGAGGAGTGTCACCAAATACAGGCAGGGGTCACTCAGGCATTAAAAAAAAAAAGGGGAGTTCCCGTCATGGCGCATTGGTTAACGAATCCGACTAGGAACCATGAGGTTGCGGGTTCGATCCCTGCCCTTGCTCAGGGGGTTAACGATCCAGCGGCGTTGCTGTGAGCTGTGGTGTAGGTTGCAGACGCGGCTCGGATCCCTCGTTGCTGTGGCTCTGGCGTAGGCTGGTGGCTACAGCTCCAATTCAACCCCTAGCCTGGGAACCTCCATATGCCGCTGGAGCGGCCCAAGAAATAGCAACAATAACAACAACAACAACAACAAAAAAGACAAAAGACAAAAAAAAAAAAAAAAAAAAAAAAGGCATAAAAATGTACAAAGACTAAAATAAAACAATGTGAAGAAAGGAAGTTTGGGATTTCTACAGCAGTAAGTGGGAAGGGGCAGTGGATGAGGCTGCTGGCCCTTGGCCAGGGAACTTGTAGTTTCTCCCATTCAGGAAGGGGAGCCGCAAAGGGTTTTAAGCAGAGGAGTGACATTTTAGAAAGATCACACTATAATTGTATGGAAGATGGATTTAACTCAGGGATTCTTTACTCAGACTCATTGAGTGAACTAAACAGCAACTCAAAAGTATCTAAATATTTCTTTTTATTTCATTTTACTATTATTTTTAGTGTAGATGAATTATAATATTCTGTCAATTTCTGTTGTACAGCAAAGTGACCTAGTTATATACATATACATACATATATATTCTTTTTCTCATATATCTATCATGTGCTATCAGAAGTGATTGGATATAGTTCTCTGTGCTATATAGTAGGACCCCATTGTTTATGCATTCTAAACGTAATAGTTTGCATCTACTAACCCCAAACTCCCAGTCCACTCACTCCCTCCCGCACAACCTTTGGCAACCACAAGTTTGTTCTCTATGTCCACGAGTCTTTTGTTTTGTACATTGGTTCATTTGTGCCATATTTTAGATTCCACATGTAAGTGATATCATATGGTATCTGTCTTTCTCTTTCTGACTTACTTCACTTAGTATGAGACGCTCTAGTTCCATCCATGTTGCTGCAAATGGCATCACTTTGTTCTTTTTATGGCTGAGTAGTATTCCATTTTGTATATGTGCCACATCTTCTTAATCCGTTCATCCGTGGATGGACATTTAGGTTGTTTCCATGTCCTGGCTATTTTGAATAGTGCTGCAATGAACATAGGGGTGCATGTATCTTTTTGAATGAAAGTTTTGTGCAGATGCATGCCCAGGAGTAGGATTACTGGATCATGTGATAGTTCTATATTCAGTTTTTGGAAGAACCTCCATACCGTTTTCCATAGTGGTTGTACCAATTTACATTCCCATAACTGTGTAGTAGGGTTCACTTTTCTCCACACCCTCTCTAGCGTTTTTATTTGTAGACTTATTAATGATGGTCATTCTGACCAGTGTGAGGTGATACCTCATTGTAGCTTTGATTTGCATTTTCTCTAATAATTAGCAATGTTGAGTATTTTTTCACGAGGCTGTTGGCCGTCCATATTTCTTTGGGGAAGTATCTAGTATCTAAGTATTTCCAAATCAGATGTTGAAATTTCTAAGGGAAAAGCATGACATAGGATTTTTTTTTTTTTTCCTTTTTAGAGCCACACCAATGGCATATGAAAGTTCCCAGGCTAGGGGTCAAGTCAGAGCTACAGCTGCTGGCCTATATCACAGCCACAGCTATGTGGGATCCCAGCTGTGTCTGCAACTACACCACAGCTCACACAATGCCAGATCCTTAACCCACTGAGTGAGGCCAGGGATCAAACCTGCATCCTCATGGATACTAGTCAGGTTCATTTCCATTGTGCCAAAATGGGAACTCCAAGATTCCAGTTTAAAAAACCAAAATAAGACAAAAATTAAAAATACTCAGGAGTTCCCATCGTGGCTCAGTAGAAATGAATCTGACTAGCATCCATGAGGACACAGGTTCAATCCCTGGCCTCGCTCAGTGGGTTAAGGATCCGGTGTTGCCGTGAGCTGTGGTGTAGGTCACAGATGTGGCTCAGATCTCATGTTGCTGTGGCTGTGGCATAGACCAGTGGCTACAGCTCTGATTCAGCCCCTATCCTGGGAACCTCCATATGCCATGGGTGCGGCCCTAAAAAGACGAAACAAAGCAAAACAAAACAAAACCCTCAGAGCTTTAGCAAGACCTCCCATGATTTTTCACAAACATAATGGTAATAACTTAAACATAGCTCAGTCCAAGAAAGCAAAGAGCCAGAATTGACTCTCAGCTAGTTACACTGAAATCAGATGACACTTTCTTTCCATGGACTTAGCAATCCCTTGATTGGACATGGTAAGCAGTATAGTTCTTTCCATCTTACCAAAAGTTTAAACATTTTCTAAAAACTAAGAGTAATAGAATAATCGATAAACCAAATCAAAATAACTCTAGGGTAAGCATCTACCATATGCAAGAAACTGTGCTGCTAGCTCTGAGTTTACACTCTGGCTAGGGAGGCAAGATGAGAAATATACAAAGTGAAACAGCAATGAGAGATTTAAACCACAGATCAAGGCTGCCATAGAAGAGATGGAACAAAACAAATGAATTACTCTAACATTGGTTTGCACAGTGAAATCATGACTGTATTTGGAAATAATATCAATAGCCAACACTTTCTGAGTGCTTACTAGGTCCCAGGCAGGATGCTATGTGTTTTCAATAGAATTATCTCTTTAATCCCTAAAACTCTATGCGTCACAATATCAATAGCTAACATTTATTGAGCTCTCACTAGGTTCCCGGCATTACGGTAAGGGTTTTTAATGGATTATTTTATTTTATCCTTGCAAAGACCCTACTTAGTAGGTATGATCATCCCCATTTATGGATTAGGAAACTGAGGCTTAGTAAGATTGAGTTCTTTGCCCAAAGATTTCACAAGTAACATGTGATGGTGTCATTATTTAAATCCAGGCTATCTCTCTTAATTACAGGGCTTTCCTGCTCCGTAACAGTCTGGTATTATCAAATCTATTCTGAGATGGAGAAAACTAATGCTCGGAAAAGTGGAATCATAAACACGTGTCTATATGAAAGCCAAAACATAAGAACCTGACCACAAAACATCTTGAAATATCAAAAACATGAACGACATGGCTTTCCATTTTATCGGTGTCATCTAGCTGACTTGAACTTGAGAGTTAAAGTTGCATATGAATGACTTAGTGACAAATGGGGCAAACAGGATTCTGATTTTAAAATCTTTATCACTTACTTCCATCAGGGACTTTGCCATACGCTAGGGAGCAGGGATGTGGCAAGTGTATTGCACACACTTAGGAGCAAGGGCAGATACTGATTTAATAACTTCAAAAACAAGTAATTCTAAGTGAGGAATTTTACAAAAGGCAGATAGTTGGCCTATCAGTGCTTTTCGTACGGATGTCTCCATGGTGCTGGAAAATTCTAGAATTCCAACTGTAGCAGAGGTGTAGGTTGAACATTGTAACCTCACCCTATAGCCCCAGGGGTCAAGAATAGGAAAAAAAAAAAAAAAGTAACATGCTTATTTGTATATCGTATGTGCATTCCACCCCACCCCACCCCACCCCAACTCTTAAATGCCCAAGCAAACCTTACTAGCGTGGTACTAAAAATCTGCAATTAAGCCTGTAAAACAAGTTAGAAGACCTCTGATTTCACCTGCTATTCATCACTCTAGATTTCCCTGGTCAATTAAGTTCACTCTGGATCCCAGATTTTCACCTTCAGTGTCCCTGCATTTGATGAGCCACCCCGGACCCACTACTTCAGCATGTCACCTTGGACATGTTTGGTTTATTCACTTGGAGGCACCAGGCATCTTAATATTGGGTGTCCTTACCTTTAACTCACAGCAGTGACCAGGCAGACTTGCTTCCTGCCTGACTTCAGGGGAGGGCATCAGGGTTGAAATTTAAAAGCTGTCCTTGGAGTATCCATTGTGGCGCAGCTGAAACGAATCCAGACTAGGAACCATGAGGTTGCGGGTTTGATCCCTGGCCTCGCTCAGTGGGTTAAGGATCTGGCGTTGCGGTGAGCTGCGGTGTAGTTCACAGACATGGCTTGGATCCAGCGTTGCTGTGGCTGTGGCAGAGGCCAGCAGCTGTAGCTCCAATTGGACCCCTAGCCTGGGAACCTCCATATGCTGTGGGTGTGGCCCTAAAAAGACAGAAGACGAAAAAAAAAAAATTCGTCCTTGAAGTCCCTTTTTTTTAAAAACCTGGTTAAATCATGTCATTTCAGTTATTTATCAGGGATCCCACATAAGCTTCAGGATGAAATAGAAATCTTAGCACACAAGGACTTGACTGATCGGAACCTAAACATGTCTCTCCGCTCCCCCAACTCCCCTCTTCCCAGCACACACCTACACCACCAGCCCAAACCAGCTGCTAGAATCTCAGACTACAACCCCTCGTTGCTCTACCTCTTTCTCTTCCTGTCTTTGCTCTTGTGATTTCATCTGCTTGCAATCCCAGGCTAGGGGTCGAATCGGAGCCGTAGCCACCGGCCTATGCCAGAGCCACAGCAACGTGGGATCCGAGCCACGTCTGCAACCTACACCACAGCTCACGGCAACGCCAGATCGTTAACCCACTGAGCAAGGGCAGGGACCGAACCCGCAACCTCATGGTTCCCAGTCGGATTCGTTAACCACTGTGCCACGACGGGAACTCCGCAAAGGCATTCTTATTTTCGGAGCTTGAGGTCGAATCACCTCCCCCTAGAAAATCTTTCCTGACCGCTCTGGCCTCTACCTCATGTAGACATACCTAAATGCCTCTTCTCCAGGCTCCCTTAGCCCGTCCCAGACAAAACCTTTATCACTCTGCATTGCAATGGTTACGTTTTGACTGTCTTTCTCAGACGGCAGTCAGTTCCTCACTTTCTTTAGGAGAAAAGCAACTTGTTTTTTGTTTTTTTTGGGGGGCTGCACCTGCAGCATATGGAAGTTTCCAGGCTAGCAGTTGAATCAAGCTACAGCTGCTGACCTACACCACAGCCACAGCTATGCGAGATTCGAGCTGCGTCTGCGACCTACACCACAGCTCACGGCAATGACAGATACCTAACCCACTGTGGGAGGCCAGGCATCGAAACTGCATCCTCATGGATACTAGTTGGGTACTTAACCCGCTGAGCCACCATGGGAGCTTGTTCTCAGCCTTTTAATATCTTCCTTCTCAGCAGTAAATGACACATGGTGGAGACTTAATAATGAACATTTATTCAATTAATGAACATTTGAATTGGCCACTTCCTATTTAGCCTTCTTACTGATCTGGAAACTATTTGGTGTTTGTAGAACACCATTCAAACACTTATGGGGACCAGGCAGTGATGTAAAGGCATTAGCTGCCCATGTGGGACATCTGTTCTGCCTAGAGTGGCCTCTGGTTTAGGCACATGATATTCCTTAGAGATGAAGAAGGAACCTGGGAAAGTCACTTACTTTTTCCTTCTGCCAGTAGGTGAAGGCTCCCCCCCCCCTATATTTCCAAGTTAAGAATTTGTACAACATTCCCTAAAAGTACTACCCCAATAAGATTAATATCGAAACATCAAATTCACCTTCATCCTTCCCACTGAGTTTTCTGCCAAGTTTCTCTGCTCATCACCTTGAGAGCAGAAACACTATTGCTCACATGTTCTGTTTCCCACTTAGCACAATAGAGGGTGTTTAATTGGTGTTAAAAGAGTAACCATAATATGCAGAAGGTGAAAGCAAAAGTTAGATATTTTAAATGAAAGAGTGAGACAATTATTTTCCGTTTGAAAAGACATTCAACCTAAATGTGATTTTATATGTACATGACCTGTCTTTTCCGGGCTACATCAGCAATAGGAAAAAAGTCAGGTTTATGTCATAGTCCAAAAGCTAGTTAGCTCACATATCTTCTCTCTTGGTTACTCACTCATTCATTCCTCCAACAAAGAATCTAGACCAGGTACTGTGGTTATTACTCCCATTCTGCTTGAACCCTGGGAGTTGCTTTTAGTTCACCCCTTAATTTCCTTCTGAGATAATGGAATGCCAACTGTCTGCCAGAACATGACTCTGAATGTGGAGGATAAGCCTGGACAGCTGAGAAACACAAGGTTTGATGAAGGCCTTCCCTAATCAGGTCTTGAAGCCTTTCCTAGAGGAGCCCAAGGATCAAAAATGGAACCCCTTTTTGTGGGTAACAATCTGCTGCTGTCGGTGAAAAGCCCAAGGTCAAGTTCCAAGATAGTATCAGAGAGTTTGATGGCCTCCACGGTTCCTCATTGCTGACTGATAACCCATTCCTGGCCCTTGTCCAGTCTGCTGCTATGAATCAATCTTACCATGAATTTAATACCTGCTTCTACCTTGGAATGGACTGAGGGAGGCTGGAAAAACTGTACCACCAGACTGTGCCCTCCCATGTGCCAACCTCTGGGCTCCAGAGCTGACGTAAACACCCAAGATCTGAGCTCCCTGAGCTCTTGGGAGGCACATGTGCTCTGCTAAGCAGGGAACTTTCATCATCATTCAGGCTTCCAAAAACTTGATGAGAGAGACACTATTAATGTTTCTCATTTTGTAGATGAAAAAAATTAAATGACAAAGCAGGATCCACACCCAGACTGTGTGGGTTCTGGCACCAAATTTGTCGTCACTGTTAAACTACCAAGAATCACTCTCCGAGTGAAACGGTTCTTTTAGTTAATAACATTCAATGGTAAAAACACTAACAATGATTCTGAATGTGGTAGGGCCTCCTAGTTGCCCTTGACGCTCAAAGCTCCCTTTGTTTTATAATAATAAAATCCTCAGTGTAGCCAGGCAAAGGCTGCCTATAAAAAAAGAGTACCTTTGCCAGCTCTTATAATTCTCTACAGCCACATGACTAAGTCCTGGCCAATGGAATGAAACAGAAGTGGGACAGTCCCAGGAGTTTTCTTTATAATGATTGCTTTGAACTTTTTGGACAGCATCCTATATAAAAAATGCTTTTTTTTTTTTTTTTTTGTCTTTTTTGCTATTTCTTTGGGCCGCTCCCGCGGCATATGGAGATTCCCAGGTTAGGGGTCCAATCGGAGCTGTAGCCACTGGCCTAAGCCAGAGCCACAGCAACACGGGATCCAAGCCACGTCTGCAACCTACACCACAGCTCACGGCAATGCCAGATCGTTAACCCACTGAGCAAGGGCAGGGATCGAACCCGTGACCTCATGGTTCCTAGTCGGATTCGTTAACCACTGTGCCATGACGGGAACTCCAGAAATGCATTTTCCATCATGTCACATATATTGTAGTCACATACACATTTCTGAAGCAAAAGTTTTATGTAGAAATATCTACTATGTGGTAATCACCCTGATATCATCTCTTCTTCTATTTCACTTTTTAATCTGTATTTTTAAACTGTATTTGGCCATGCCCACGGCATGTGGACGTTCCCCAGCTAGGGATCAAACCCACGCCACAGCAGTGACCCTAACCGCCATTGTCACAATGCTAGATCTTTAACTGGCTATGCCACCAGGGAAGTCCTCTATTTCATTTTTAAAGTCATCCATTATATTGATTTTATGACCCACTAGTGAGTCATGACCCACAGTTCAAAAAAATATTGCTCTACCGGAAATACACACACACACACACACACACACACACACACACACACTCCTCTTTTTTTCTTTGTCCACGCTACAATCTTTTTCCCACTTTTTTTTAGGGCCACACCCATGGCATATGGAGGTTCCCAGACTAGGGGCTGAATCGGAGCTACAGCTGCCAGCCTACACCACAGCTCACAGCAATACCAGGTCCTTAACCCACTGAGTGAGGCCAGGGGTCGAATCCTCAACCTCATGGTTCCTAGTTGGACTCGTTTCTGCTGTGCCATGACGGGAACTCCATGTCCATGCTACCATCTTGATGCCTGAAACATGGACACGTCCCCTTTGGACCATGAAGTCATGGCCACACACAAGGGAGCATGGATACAGAAGCTACCTGGGTCTCTGATGCTATGAAATGTCATAATCACCCTGAAGTTCTCACCTGGGCTTTCATGTGAGAAAGACACAGGCTTCTACCTTATTTAAAACATTGTTAGTTTGAATTTTCTGCCCCTCACAGCCCAAACTAAGCCCAACTGATGGTGCAAATGAATGGTGTGTTTGCTTTCAGATCCGTTTCTCCCAATTTTCCTACTTGGCTTTTTATTTCAAAGGGGCTGAGCCCTGTGTTCAGACATGGGGGTGCTGGTGGAAGGCAGGGGGGCAGAGGAAAAGGAAGCCAAGATAATTGCGTTCATCTCTCTGATGTGCTTGGCGGTTTCACCAAGAGCAGCTGTGTCTCCCCCGTGGCTCCAGTTCCCGTTGGACGTGGTTTCATCTTCTGTTGCGTGACCTCAGCTCTGAGCCCCTTGTAACACCAGCCTCTCCCTTGATCTCCACAACGTAGGGACGGTCACAGCTTCCTGCTGTGGCTGATCCCTGGATCTCCTCACCTTCTCTCTGTGGCTTTCAGATCTTTGATTCCCCCATATAATGAAGTCCCTACATGACATATCCTCTGGTCTAAAGACTTAACATAGTTGCAGTTTTCCTGACCAGCCCCTGACTCACACTTAAAATATCATGGAAAGCGCTTGAAGGAAAATTTTGCCTTTCCTCCTCATCCTATAAGACAGGCACTATTCTTTGCGTGTCCTCTCCCCTTACAAATGATGAGGCCCTGGGAATGTTCTATGACCTGCAGTGGTCATGTTGTAGGTGGAGGGGTGTCCAAAGCCACGGCCAACACACCTGACTCAGAGAGGTTGACTTTCTTGCGGATGTTTCTGACTTTCCAAAAGTAATCACTTATTATCATGTTCCTTTTCGAAGGTCTAGACACAAAAACTACTTGCAGGGCATCCCAACATGTTAACCCAAGTAGGTGGTCTCCAACCTCCAAGTTCCTTCCCCAAACAGGCCAACATCCTTTCAGCCGTGCTTAGAAAAAGTCTCCAGTCCCTTCCCGCCCTGGGTGGGGGTGGAGGGTGCTTTCTGGCCCTTTACATCAAAGTCTTAATTATTCTTCCCAGGCTGCCTTTACTCATTCATAAAATGTTTATTGAGTGCTTAGTATGTGCCCAAGGGCTAGGGTCTGGGGCTGAGCAAACATGAATGAGACTCAGCTCCAGCTCTTAAAGAGCTCATTGTCCAGAAGGAGAGATGGCTGTATAAAAGGATGAAAACACACAGAGAAGACATTCTTTGGGGAAATCCAGCACAACGGCACCATACTGGAGGTGTGGACCCTGAGCTGTTTCTGGAAGAATCAGCAGAAGTTTGGAAAGCGACAAGGATTGGAGGAAACTTTCAGACTGAAGGAAGCAACGTTTGCAAAGGTTCAGAGGCATAAAACATTTTACTTGCCTCAAACGTGGGTATGTAGTTTACATACCAATATAAACCTAAGTACTTCTATATTTACCCAGTATGTATATATATGGATATGTATATGTGTATTTATATGTATGTATATGTCATGTAAATATATTTCATACTTATACCTACACACACTTTTAACTACATACCTATATTTTATGTTATATATACTATGAATTTGCATATAAAGATACACAGATATGTATACATATATATATATATATATACACTATATATATATGCATACATACATACATATTTTCTTTGGTTTTTAATTTTCCTTTTTGATATTCTATTGACCTAACTTACTGAATAAAAAAATAATGAACAGAAGAAGAATTAATATATTATTAAAGTATGAACATCTAGGAGTTCCCAATGCGACTCAGCAGGTTAAGAACCTGATTGACCAGGTTAACTCAGTGGGTTAAGGATCCAGCTTTGCCATGAGCTGTGGCATAGGTCACAGATGCGACTCACATCTGGCATTAGTGTGGCTGTGGCATGGGCCAGCAGCTGCTGCTCCAATACAACCCCTAGCCTTGGAACGTCTATATGCCGTGGTGTGGGCCTAAAACAAAAAAGAAAAATCTCATTACCAGGAGTATAGCTGTGACTGCATTCAACACAGTAACAAATACCCAGAGAAGAACGATTGAAACATAAGCCATAGACATATAGCTTTGCACAAGGACATTCCTTCATAGGGAAAAGCCTAAATGGACCTTGCAAGCTCAAGTTCCTTTCTGGAAAACTCTTGAAGAATGTGCCCCATCCTTATTATGTCTCAGCTGAAAATAAGATGTGAATAATAAAGAATATTTTCTACTAGGCTGGAGTTAGTTCATATTTATCAGTTTGTTAAATGGCAGTCTGTCTAAAATTCCTTTTGCTTAGGGCAGTATGACTCTGGGAGAAAAAATCAATGAATAGTTACTGCCCAGAATTCTCTGAGAACTTTTGCTAACCTGCTGAATTCCGCCCCCCCACCCCCCCTCCGCCGCCCCTCTCCCCCAGTGTTCTCCAGGTGGTCCATTATAGCAGCATTTAGGGAGGGGGCTTCCATGGTTGCCTTCCAGTCAGCTCTACCAGCTAAGCCCACCTCTGGATGGACTCTAACATCTGTAGCTTTTGTATTGCTTCTACTTTTTTTTTTTTTTTTTTTTTTTTTGTCTTTTTGCTATTTCTTTGGGCCACTCCTGCAGCATATGGAGGTTCCCAGGCTAGGGGTCGAATCGGAGCCGCAGCCACTGGCCTATGCCAGAGCCACAGCAATGCGGGATCCAAGCCACGTCTGCAACCCACACCACAGCCCACGGCAACGCCGGATCGTTAACCCACTGAGCAAGGGCAGGGACCAAACCCGCAACCTCATGGTTCCCAGTCGGATTCGTTAACCACTGCACCACGACGGGAACTCCTGTATTGCTTCTTTTTTAATGTATTCTCTTCCCTCTCCAGTTAGCTTATAGAATTCCTCAGGACAAGCAACTCTCATATACTCAGTTCTTTAGAACAATTATGCTATTTTCTAAAAAAAATAAAAAGAAAAGAAAAAAACATTTCCCTGCGTTTCCCCTTCTTGGTTTTCCAGTTTTCATCTGCCATTCTGGCCTCAGAAAAGGGGCCAAATAAATCACCTGGGGGAGGAGGAGGAAAGGATGCAGAGGACAGAAAAGAAAAAAAACAGCTCCCCTCGTGGCGCAGTGGTTAACGAATCCGACTAGGAACCATGAGGTTGTGGGTTCCATCCCTGGCCTCGCTCAGTGGGTTAAGGATCTGGCGTTGCCGTGAGCTGCAGGTCCCAGACACAGCTTGGATCTGACATTGCTGTGGCTCTGGTGTGGGCCAGCGGCAACAACTCTGATTAGACCCCTAGCCTGGGAACCTCCATATGCCTTGGGTGAGGCCCTAAAAGGACAAAAAACAAACCAAACCAAACCCCCAAACCAGTCTTTTTGATGCCAAGAAATAGGGCCTAAAAGAAAAGGAGAGTAAGGTGGAGGGGGAAGATAGGTGCCAGGTTGCACCTCTGGTCTGAAACCCCAGTACATGAGGGTGGAGGAGTAACTTGAAAACAAGCACATGTATTTTTTTTTTGTCTTTTTGCTATTTCTTTGGGCCACTCCCATGGCATATGGAGATTCCCAGGCTAGGGGTCTAAATGGAGCTGTAGCCACTGGCGTACGCCAGAGCCACAGGAACGAGGGATGCGAGAGGCATCTGCAACCTACACGACAGCTCATGGCAACGACGGATCGTTAACCCACTGAGCAGCCTCATGGTTCCTAGTCAGATTCGTTAAGCACTGCGCCACGACGGGAACTCCACCCCACCTTTCTAAACACAGTCAATAGCAGCCCTTCTCCAAGCATATGTATTTGATTGAAGTAGCCTGGCAATCATCCCAGTGCCATCAAGGTGTGACTCAGAGATGGCAGAGAGGCACAGCAATGCAGGAGACAAATCTCCCCTAGTGTCTCACGGAGTCCAGGATGGCAAAGAGAGAACTCCTAGGTTTGCTGCCTACCTGGAGAAGGCTGAGGAAGACAGCAGGGGCATGAGCCACATCAGAAGGCCCCAAATTCTGCCTCTATAGAATTCCTAATGCCTAGAGGTTGGTGGTGGTGCCAGGGGGCGGGGGGATGGGGAGTGTCCCAAGAGAGCACTAGAAAATGTGCCACTTGATAGAGAGGGTAGCAAGATGCCACTGGTACCAGAAGCATGAACATATGGGGATAAAAGCAGCTGGATCCATTACTGAGGAGCCCAGATGTTTCTTTGACTGAAAACGGGAGCAGTGGGTACCAGCCAAATGTAGGGACAAAGCAGAGCAGCCGCACTGCCTCTGACAAAGACCCAGAGGACAGGATGGGCGTCAGGAGCCCTTCTATCATCAGAAGAACAGGCAAGTTATCCTCCAACTAAGACTGACCTTGAGAGAAGGGCAAAAGAGGGCACCCCGAAATGTGAGTAGTTACTTTAAAGACAGTAAGTTTAAATTAAAGAAACAAATTCAACCGATAGTGATGTTGCTGATGGATACATTTAAATGTATTTTTCCTTTTACCCAATGGGATGGAGCCTATTGAGGAACTTAAATTCATCAGAACAGTATTTTAAAGTTACAAGTTTCTCACAAATGTTGGATTTCATGCTATGAAATATTGGACTGGTCTATATTTTCACTAGTAGGGATTGGCTCAGAGGACCTTATATGTAGCAGGCATGAGATAATATTTTAATAGTAAATAGAAAATAATTTGAAGGGCTAAGTAGGAATCCATAATTCGCTTTGCCTAAGAAAGTGCCAGATGGATTATCAAATTTACTATCCACAGTTACAGGAAGATTCCATGGCTTGCTTTTTTTTTTTTAACTCAATGAATTTTATTACATTGATAGTTGTGCAATGATCATCACGACCTAATTTTAGAGCATTTCCATCCCAAACCCCCAGCCGATCCCCCCACCCCCAACCTGTTTCCTTTGGAAACCATACATTTTTCAAAGTCTGTGAGTCAGTATCTGTTCTGCAAAGAAGTTCATTGTGTCCATTTTTTAGATTCCACATGTAAGTGATAGCATATGCCATTGGTGTCTCATTGTCTAACTTCACTTAGCATGATAATATCTAGGTCCATCCATGTTGCTGCAAATGCCATTATTTCTTTTCTTTTAATGTCCATGGCTTTCTAATTAACCAAATTTTAATGTCTGAAGATAGTGGTTATTATTATTATTATTATTAGTCTTTTGTCTTTTCAGGGCCGCACTCACGGCATATGGAGGTTCCTAGGCTAGGGGTCCAATTGGAGCCTATGGCCTATGCCAGAGCCACAGCAACGCCAGATCCGAGCCTCGTCTGTGACCTGCACAACAGCTCATGGCAACACCAGATCCTTACCCCACTGAGCAAGGCCAGGGATCAAACCCACAACCTCATGATTCCTAGTTGGACTCGTTTCTGCTGCGCCACGACGGGAACTCCTGAAGACAGTGATTATTGCTTAAGTTTATATTTGAACCTGCAAAGGTACAAATTCTGCATTTACTGATGCACCGATTCAGCTCAGAGATCTGCCTTGGTTTTACTGCACTTGTCAACCACTCTCAGCTGCTTCCTCATAGGGCACAGTCTTGGGCCAGAGGGAGCAAGACAAACTGTTTTTGCAGCTTTAATGTGTTCTTAAGATGTGCCTCTGTCACTATCTGCCTGTCATCACCTGACTATCTTTATCCACTACCCATTCACTTATCTGTACCAACAAGCCTTAAGATTTCAGGTTAAGTATTTTTGCCTCCATGATTTGTGGTAACAAAATTCTTGTATGCATGCCACTTTGTCATTCATGAACTTCTTTTAACATTTCATCTCTTCTCATTTTAACAACCCCAAATCTCTCTACAGCTCATTCTAATCAAGGCTTTGTAGTTACGACTCTACTGATAATGGCTTTTGTCAAGGTGGTCAGTGACCTCCATCTTGCAAAATCCAGTGGGGAACGTAGAGTCCTTATCTACTGACTGCTTGACCCCACTCAAAGCACTTTCTGAATTCACCTCCTTCACTTTGTTCTGGGTCATCGATTGCTCATATTTTCCTAACTTAATGTCTTCTCCTATTCGGTATCTTTTTTTTTTTTCTTTTTGGGGGCTGTACCCACAGCATGTGAAAATTGCTGGGCCAGGGGTCGAACCTGCACCACTGCAGTGACTCGAGCCACAGCAGTGACAATGCCAGATCCTTCACTTGCTGAGCCCCCAGGGAACTCTAGGGCTGTGCCTTATGATACTATGCTGAGAAGTCCTAAATTCATTTCTCCAGTTCCAGCCTCTTCAGTCTTGACTATTCAAGTCTCTTGGCATTTCTACTTGGGTGTTCAAGAGGCATTGCAAACTTAATATTCCACCTTAGCAACACCTCCCAAATTCATGTTTTGCTGGTCCACACCTGTCTTTCTAGCTTTTGGTCTAATGATTGTCTTGGCTATACTTCTTTTATATGACCTTGTTGTGACTTAACTTCACGTTTTCTGCCTCTAACCTTAAATGGACCTCCACTTACCGTCTTGTCTTCATTTCATGCCGCTCTAGATCTCTAGTCTTGGTTTGCTATTGGTTTTCAGTTTCTCCCCCATTTGCTCCTTTTTCATGGCAAGTAGCTCCAGCTTTCCTCAACAACACCAGCCCTCTGTCCTACATCCCAGACTCTGGTTGCCAGTGATTCGGATGTTACGTCCACCTGATAGCTTACTTTTAACAAACACCTAGTGTCTTTTACTAGCCAGTATATCCTGGTTCCTCAATACTTCCTTCTTTAACGAAGGCTGTCAATCTCACGGCCTATAGAGTTTACCTCATCAGAGCATCTTCAGACAAGTTTTATCAAGCATTCAATCACATAAGGTCTTGTTCTTGCCTTCTAGGTAAATATCAGCATTGGCTGAGAGGTTCATTGCCATTATCACTTCCAGTTGATTGGTATTACCTGCCTGGAGTGCACTTGGGAAGGATTCTGAAGTTGATGAACTCAGAATAAGAATGTTATGACCAAATGGGAATGCTTACCATTGACCCTGCACAAGGGGAACAGTCTATGCATTTGCCATCCAGGTATAATCTAAGATACTATTCTCTTGCCCAAAGTCTTTTCCTGCCATGCACCAATAGAACAATTCCTTAATATAATTAGTACTTCATTAATGATTAGAAATAAAACTAGTACTATTATTTAATAATAGTTCCTTAATCACAGATTACTGTGGTACTAGCAATAGGACTGTTAACAATAGATACCATTTCTAGCAGATTTCATACTTTGCCCAACCATATACCAAGAATTTTGCTCAATTAACTCATTTAATCCTTATAACACTCTGTAAACACTACTATCATCCCTTCTTGCACATAAGGAAACCAAGACTTAGAGATATAAAGTAATGGCTACAGGTTTTCTTCACTACTAAATGAAGAAAATAGAATTATTTGAGGCGAAATTTGTCTGGCTCCAAAGTCATGTTCTTAAATACTTAGTTGGATTGTCAATATTACCTTTGTTTTAAAAATTTTAAGAATTTGATGAGTGCCATTAGTAATGTGCCCAAGTCTTTTTTTCCAGGTTTATTGAGATATAATTGATATATAGCACTCTATAGGTTTTTTTTTTAATCTATAGGTTTAACGTGTACAGCTTAATGATTTGACTTACATGTATTGTGAAATAATTACAATAAGTTTAGTTAAGATTCATCATCCACCATCTCATTTGGATACAAAAATTTTTTTCTTTTGATGAGAACCCTTAGGATTTACTACCTAAACAACTTTCATATAAATCACACAGCTGTGTTATCTATAATCATTATGTAGTACATTAAATCTCTAGTAATTATCTATCTTAGAACTGGAAGTTTGCAGCTTTTGACCACTTTCATCCAATTTGCTTCTAATAAGCATAACCTGACCTCTTGCTCTATGAAGTTTTGTTTTGGATTCCACATGTAAGTGCGATCATACAGTATTTGCCTTTCCCTCTCTTGACTTATTTCCTTTAGCATAATGCCCCCAAGGTTCACCATGTTGTCACAAATGGCAGAATTTCCTCCTTCATTAGAGCTGAATAATATGCCACTGTGTGTGTGTGTGCAATATATATGCATGTATATATATGTGTGTGTATATATGTATGTATATATAAAACAAATTTCTTTTCCATTCATCTATTGATAAACACAGGTTGTTTCAATGTCTTTGCTATTATAAATAATGCTGTTATGAACATAGGGGTACAGATATCTCTTTGACTTAATCTTTGTGTGATATATTCCTATATTCCTGGAAGTGGAATTGTTGGATTATATGACAATTCTAGGGTTAATTTTTTGAGGAAGCTGCATGAAAAGTGCCCAAATCTTAAGTGTATAACTCGATGAATTTCTACCAACACTAACACTCATGCAGGCACCATTCAAGTCAAGATCTAGCACATTCCCAACACCTCAGAAGGCTCCCTCTAGCTCTTTCCCAGTTTCTACTCATCCCTAGTAATAGCACTTCTGACTTCTATCACATGAATTAGTTTTGCCTGCCTTTGAACTTCACTGAAAGGGAATCATATTATCTGTAGTTCTGGGCTGTGTTTGATTGCTAATCATTGTCTGTAAGCATCATCTGTGGTGAACCGACCCTAAAGAAACTCCCGAGATGCCCATCTACATCCTGTGCCAAAGGGATTTCTAGAGAGCCGAGAAGTGACCCTGGAGTCCAGCCTTGAATGCCAAGAAAGGTTTGTAGGTGCAGATCAGAGCAGGACAATTGATTTGGGCAAGTCAGACCAGCCAGCCAAGGCACTAAACAGCCATAGTTCTGGCTGAGATGCGGAAAGCAGCAGGGAGATCTGAGATGCTTTCCCTCGGCCCTAGAGATGTGGCTAATGACACACAGTGGGAGGCAGGCCTACTTAGCATTCCATAAAGAGCCTCTTCTCCTCCAGCTACTTCCAGTGATTCCAGTGTCTCGTTTTCAGAATCTAGGCTTTCTTTTTCATTATTTTTTATTTAGAGGATTTTAGAGTTTTTGTGTGTGTGTGTGTGTGTGTGTGTGTGTGTTTTATTTGCATTTATTCCTCCTTGTTTTTATACTCCAGAACACAATGTTTTCTAAGACACTGTTGTTATCCTAGCCATTAAAGAAATATTGCAGAGACACATGCTGCCAAAAGGAAGCAAGTGTTCTCACAAGCTAACCTCTGCCTGTGTTGTTTTCTGGACTCAGCCTCCTGTCTTCACAAACTTCCTCCCAGATTCATTTATTTCTGAGGGATATGCCCAGTTGTCAACAAAGGTTGTATTAAAAATAGATTTCTGTATTTCCTAGGAGTGCCTAGGGACTAGAGAGATGGCATCAAAGGTGTGTTTTCTCCACCATCTGCTACTGAGAGAGTTATGATAAACACCGAGCTTTTCAGAAATGTGAAAAGAAAATTGTTTCCAAAGGCCAAACTGACTTATAAGAACAGAAATGATATAAAATGCTCTAAGTAGTAGTCTTGCACTCACCAACAGTTTAACTAAGTATGTGCTGATGTATGCTAACCCTAAGGTTATGAGAACTCTCAGGTCAGGTTCAGTGGAGAACTGGATTGAGGGGGCAAATTCGAATTTTCGGGAGAAAGAAAATTTTAGAAAAAGAGCAGAGACATTAGAAAGGACTAGAACTAAGTTTTCTGCCCTTTATCTGATGGACCAGACCCTGTTCTAAGCCCCCTTGCACATGTTCTGGAGCCTGGCCTTTCTGTTAGTTGTAGAGATCCGACTTGCGTACCTGCAGTCATGTGCTAGCAAGCAGGACACATTTAAGGCTTCTCCAGGCTTATGTTTCCTTCCTGTTCTCCTGTCTTCACCACTCCTTTTAGCCCACCTTCTCTACCCCTGACGGTATGTCCTTTTTTGTCTTTCTAGGGCTGTACCCACAGCATATGGAGGTTCCCAGGCTAGGGGTCAAATTGGAGCTGTAGCTGCCGGCCTATGCCCCAGCCACAGCATCATCAGATCTGAGCCGCATCTGTGACCTACACCACAGCTCACGGCAACACCGGATCCATAACCCACCATGCAGGGCCAGGGATCGAACCTGCAACCTCATGGATGCCAGTCAGATTCATTTCCGCTGAGCCACAACGGGAACGCCTGTCCTTGGATCTTAATTTCCTCCTCCATCCTGCCTCACGCTGACTGTGTTCACGCATCCTGCCTCCCTTCCCTACTTCCCTCCTGCTTCACTTACCCAGGCCAGGCTCCCAGGAGGAATGGACGTATCCGATGGCTTCCCTGTGCATTGCCCACTCTGGCTCAGGCCAGGTCTTCCCTGGGTGGCGTCTGAGTTTCAGAGCTGCACAGCTTAAGAGGGCAAGTCTACTTTTCCTCTTGAAATGTTGACAGGCAGACTGACTTAAAGACCCATTTCCAATAGATGCATTCGATGATCAGTTTGAGAAAGTTGAAAAAGAAAAATAATTGGGAAGACAATAAACCTTGAAAGACAGCCAAAGCAGGTAGATAGGTGGCCTTCGCCTCCAGGGATTACAGTCCTATTTTGATTGTCAGGAATCCACTGTCTTTACGTCTATCTCCATCCCAGCTTCCCAGCCATCCTAGGATTGGTATCCCATGGGCAGACTCTCCAGCTCTTTACCTCGCTTTTTATAATGGAACAAACAATATTTCTATCTTGCCATCCAGTCTGCAGCTGCAATCAGACTCTTAGAGTCTAACTCTCTCCTGAATAGTCATGCACGTTCCAACTCTGTGTTTTCACTCACATCGTCCTGGAATTCCCTTTTCCTCTTCTCCATCTCTCTAAATCCTTTCTGTTTTTAAAAACTTGTTTGAATTCAAGTCCTCTACAAATCCTACCCTGACCACCCAGTGAAAATGAGCTCTTCCTCCACTACCACTGCTTGCATAATTTGGCAATTTAAAAATTTCAATGCAATAAATATTTATTGAGTGTTTACCATGTGCAAATTACTATTTGAGATACTCCAAGATAAATAAAACACTTTTAACCTAAGTAGAGTATAAAATAAGTACTTAAAAATTTAGCCAAATGTAGAACGTGCTATGTACTAGGGGGCAGAGCTGGAGGGGCTTGGAAAAAGGTGCTACCATCTATTGAATGGATGATACAGGTTAGACTCAAAATGCTGCATGCTTTCTATTGTCATTTAACCCTAAGAATAACTCATTTCATAAGTGTAGAAGATAGGGTTCAAAAAAGTTTTTTAAAAAAGTAATCAAGATTGCATATCTGATGAAGTGGTAGGATAGAATTTAAATCGGAGTCTTCAAAGTCCCATTCGTTCTACTACTCCTCTCTAGTCATAAATTTCAGAAGGTTTCATGGAGAAGGAGGCATTTGAGATGAGGCTTGAATCATGAGTAGGGTGAAATACACCTGAGAGAGAGAATCCTAGCATACCTTGCTCTACTGAGCTTCGCAGATAACTGTGTTCTTTAGGAACTGAAGGCTTGGGACAACCCTGGGGTAAGCAAGTCTAGTGGCACCATTTTTCCAATGGCATTTGCTCAGTTCAGGTCTCTGGGTCACATTTTGCTAATTCTTGCAGTATTTTGAACTTTTCATTATGATTATATTTGGTATGACAATCTGTGATTAGTGATCTTTGATGTTAGAATTACCAATTGCTGAAGGCTTGAATGATATTTAGTGTTTTTTAGCAATAAAGTATTTTTATGATTGGTTTTTATTATTTATTCATTGATTTTATTCTTTTTAAATTTTTTTTATTGAATGAAAGACTCCTTAAATTCTATAGTGCTTTACACTTTTCAGAAGTTTCACCCACATGAATTCATGTAATCCCATAATAACCCCTTTTTCCCCCTACCTGTACATTGCTTCTCCCCCTTCTCTCTCCCCACTCACTGGTAACCACTAGTTTGTCCTCTATATCTGTGAGTCTGCTTCTTTTTTGTTTTAATAGTAAAGTATTTTTAAATTAAGCTATATACATATTTTAGACATAATGGTATTGCACACTTAATGGACTATGGTATAGTGAAAATAGAATTTTACATGCATTGGGAAACCAAAACATTCATGTGACTTGCATTATTGTGATATTTTGCTTTACTGCAGCAGTCTGGAACCAAACCCACAATAGTTGCTAAGTATGTTTGTACCTTTTCCAGTGCTTAATGTTCATAAGCAAAGTACAGAGACGAGAAATAGGATGAGTTTAGGTAACAGCTGAGCAGTCAGGTTAGCCTGGCTTATAGAATAAGTGGAATGTAATAGCTGTCTGTTGCGGTGGGTGACACCATTCTAGACATGTTCACGTGTAGCATCTCATTGAATACTCCTAGCAACCCTGTGAGATGGAATATCAATTAACTTTTCTGCTTAATACATCACCCCAAAACGTAGTGGCTTTAATTAGCTCGCAATTCTGTGGGTTGAGAGTTTGGACTGGGCTTAACTGTGGAAGGGTGGGGCCTTTGGGGGTAGGGTGGGGTTCTTTGGCCAGTCTCACCTGGACTAACTCAGGCAGCTTATAGTGAGCTTGTGGATTAGATGGAGCTTGATGGTCCAAGATGACCTCAACTGCATGTACTAGTTGGCAGTCAGATGGAGGACCAAGCTAGGAAGCTGTGGTTCTCCTCCATATGGCTGCTCCAGAAGGCTAGCTAGGGTTCATCCCAGGATAGTCTTTGGTTTTCAGGCATAAAGAATGGAGTCCTCAAGGCCTCTTGAGGCTGAAGCTCATAAATTACATAAGATCTCTTCCACATATTTATTTAAGGAATGTCAAAGCCAAAATTTGAACCCAAGCCTGTTCCAGCGCAGAGTCCATGCTGAAAAGCTATGTAGTAGCTATATAACACAATCTATTGTGACGGGCAAGGGGATGCGATGTTGTGTAATTCAGAAGGATAATAAACTGTCAATGATAGGCTTTTAGTAGGAAAATAAGAAAATTATGCTGTAGGATAACCTTTTTGGAAAAGAATAGATTGGTGATGTATGGGGCAATGCGAGCATAGGAACTCAACTAATGGTCAAAGTGAGAAGAAAATGTGTGTCAGAACTAGAGTGGCTGCTATTCAAATGGTAAAGATGAGAATAAATGTGTCTCCTCTTGGAAAAGAGTGAATGAATTGAAGAGACATTGTGGAGTCAATTGGCAATTGATTGATATAATAGAACAATAGGACTGAAGAGAAAGATGGGCCTTCAAAATTATAATCCTAAGAGTCAGGAGAAAAAGTGATACTGTTAGCAGAGTTAAGGAAGTTGGAAGACGGGGTTGGGGATTATTGAAGAGTCTGCTCTGGGACTTGTTAGGCAAAGCATCAGCAGAACAGTCACAGGAAACTGCTGAACAGGCAGTTGGGAGAGAGGATTAGAGCTAGAAAGAGAGATTATTTCTCCAAGGCAGGTTTAGAAGTCATCTTCAAAGAGGTGAAATTAGGAGCTGTAAAAATGAATTTGTCATAGGAAGAGATGGTCAAGGGAAAAGGGAAAAGGTAGCTGAAGTAAAATGATTACCATGTTAGCCACTTTTGGAGTTCCCGTTGTGGCACATTGGAAACATATCCGACTAGGAACAGTGAGGTTGCAGGTTCGATCCCTGGTCTCACTCAGTGGGTTAAGGATCCAGCATTGCTGTGAGCTGTGGTGTAGGTCTCAGACATGGCTGGGATCTGATGTTGCTGTGGCTGTGGTGTACACTGGCAGCTGTAGCTCTGATTAGACCCCTAGTCTGGGAACCTCCATATGCCACGGGTGCAGCCCTAAAAAGCAGAATAATAATAATAATGCTGCTGCTGCTGCTGCTGTTAGCTACTTTCGGAGGCTATCTAGAGAAAGCAAGACCAGATACAGAGATAGAAGAATGCTCAAAGAGGTAGATGGAGGACAAAAGGAAAGGAAAGAGAGAGTTTCAAGATGTCAAGGAAAGACAGAATATCAAATGGAAGTGGTGATCAGCATACAAATGCCACCAAAAAATCTGACTGATTGCATTTCCAGGGCAAATAGCTTGTATTATGATGATCGGAGTTGGAGGAGTGGTGGCTTAGAGACATGATGGGTTATTGGAATGATTCTTCATATTTTGGGGGGTGGAGATACCTTTGAGAATCTGATCAAAGCTGTGTCTTTCACCCAAGGAAATATGGTTCCATAAAATACTACACATTTAATTTTAGGGGTTCATAAATTCATACACAATCTCAGGCAATTTATAACATCAGTGGGCTACAATCAGCAAGAAATGGTTTCAGATTTTGAACACCTGTTTTAAGGGTCAACAGTCTTACATCAGAGGGAGGAGAATACTAATCGACTGACCTGAGGAAATCTAGACAGAACATAGTACTTATCTTTGTGCGCACACATTCCAAAGTCTACTAAGGGCACAAGTGAGGAGAGAGAGAGACAGAGACAGAGAGACAGAGTAAGGGAGAGAATTAACTATGGCCAAATTAAGAATAATAATAATAACTATAATTTGTTAAGTTTCTATATATCAGGTATTTCATATATAATGTTTTATCTATTTATCTAGTTCTTTTTTCTTTTTTCTTTTCTTTTTTTTTTTTTTTTTTTTTTTTTTTAGGGCTGCATGTGCAGCACATGCAAGTTCCCAGGCTAGGGGTCAAACTGGAGCTACAAATGCCAGCCTATGCCACAGACCCAACAACATGGGATCCAATCTGCATCTGCGACCTGCACGACAGCTCACAGCAATGCCAGATCCTTAACCCCCTGAGCAAGGCCAGGGATCGAACCCACATCCTCATGCACACTAGTCGGGTTCGTTACCACTGAGCCACAACAGGAACTCCGACGTCTCATTTAAAACTTACAGAAAGCTTCTAAGGTAGGCATTATTATCCAGATGAAAAAACTGAATTAGATCAGTTAAATGGCAAACTCACTGGGGTGGTTGAGTGAAACAGGATACAGGGTGAGATCTTTCTGGCTCCAAAATGAGGCATTTCCCAATATGCCATACTACTTCTCAGAGACAGTAATTAAAAACAAATAACAAAAACTCCCAGCTAAAATGTTAGGAATAGAGCAAAATTTATTTTAGGCATTATCTAATACAACTCTATGGTGAAAGCAAGGTTAAAATGCCAAAAGAAAGCACTGGCCAAAGGCAGAGTAACTGAAAAGACCACAAGAAACAAAGAAGAACTTTAGTGTACGCTGAAAAGTCATCCAGTAAACTTTACCCTTTATTCTTCATGAAAACTTTTTTTAAAAGTTTGGAAAGTTTATTGGAGAGGTTAGGCAATCTCTATGACAACTCCCCAAAGCAGGGGATTAACAAAGATTTATCTCTTGTTCACATCACACTTGGCCTAGTATGTGTGTGGTGTGATGGGAAGGGGGATAGGCAGGGCTCTGTTCCACTTAGACAGTCAGGGGGCCACTTCCATCCAGGGGTACAGACAGTCAGGGGGCCACTTCCATCCAGGGGTACACTTTCCTTGCGGCCTGAGATTCCTCTGCTGGATCTTTTGTATTCAGTCAGTTGGCAAGCCAAGGGAGAGAACGTGGAGGGTCACACTAGACCTGCCCACATCCTGCCTACTACTTGGGTGAGTCACAAGGGGGCTGGGGAAGGTAGTTGAGTTGTACACCAAGAAAAAGGAAACTGATTAAGAAAGTCTATGCCATTGAACATTTTAAATGTTTTAAATTTTAATTTTTTTTTTTTTTTTGGTCTTTTTAGGGCCACATCCTTGGCATAGGGAGGTTCCCAGGCTAGGTGTCAAATCAGACCTGCAGCTGCTGGCTTATGCCACAGCCACAGCAACGCCAGATCTAAGCCACATCTGTGACCTACACCACAGTTCACGGTATCATCAGATCCTTAACCCACTGAGTGAGGCCAGGGATTGAACCTGTGACCTCATGGATGCTAGTCAGATTTGTTTCCACTGATCCATGATAGGAACTCCTGAACTTTTTATTATATTTAATAAGACATATAATATATATGTCTTTAAAACTAACACAAATGCCTGTAGGTATATGTATATTTATATGATGTATATTTAAAATGAAGGTCAACATTTATGGTTGATGGAGACCCAACAGAGTTATTTTCTCAGGAATGAATATCAGAACAAATTCTATTCCTAGTTCTATCCATCTTACTATGAGACAAAATAATTACTTGAGAATTAAAAGAAATGAAAACACAGAAAAAAAGAAACATTTACATCTAGAGATGACAGATTTTAAAAATCCTTGGCTATGAAACCAAATGACAGTAAATTAGAAATAATTCACAACCAATCTTATCATGATTTAGAGCACCTACACATCTATATGGGATCAAATCTGTGTACCTCCTCAGGTGCCCTGATGGCTTCTTTCTGATGATGACACCACCTACTTCCCAGCCTGTGACACCTTTGCTAACCTCCTAAGCTTCCTGGAACCAAGTTGCAGCTCTGACTTGCCTGTGTCACACACCCACACAACATGCTACTGTTTTTATTCACCATTTCCACACTTGGATGTGACACTGCTCTGTAATGTGCATTTTAACTTTCTGGGCTCCCTGTAAGGCTGGATGACACAACACAGAAGTACAGGAGCGTTACTTTCCTATGGGGTACGTCTTGACTAATAGGAAATGAGAAACTGAAGAGATCTGTGCAAATAACTTTCTCTCTCTCTTTTTTTTTTTTTTTTTTTTTTTTTTTTTCTGTCTTTTTGCTATTTCTTGGGCCACTCCCACGGCATATGGAGGGTCCCAGGCTAGGGGTCCAATCGGAGCTGTAGCCACCGGCCTATGCCAGAGCCACAGCAATGCGGGATCCGAGCCGCGTCTGCAACCTACACCACAGCTCACGGCAACACCAGATCCTTAACCCACTGAGCAAGGGCAGGGACCGAACCCACAACCTCATGGTTCCTAGTCGAATTCGTTAACCACTGCGCCACGACGGGAACTCCTAACTTTCTCTTTTTATCACTCTGGGACCATCTGGAGGTATGGCTCCTCCTTGACCTTCAGGAACGATCCTGAGCATAAGCTACACCTCCTGTAGCCCACTGTGAAGTGTCTCATTGCATTGCATCCCTTCTTTCCTTGCTTCACTTAGCCCTTTCTGCTTTACTTTCTGGACTTGTGCCTCCCCAGATTTCAGCAATTTTTCTTTATCTCAGGCTCTGCTTCCTAGACGATGCTGTCAAAGTTTATGGTTGTTCACAAATAAATTACTATCTGCTAGTGACCTAAGTGGGAAATGGGATGAAAAATCGATTTCTGAAAATTACAATTAAATATTATTTGGGCTCAGATAGATTTATTTCAAAGAAATTATGAAAACAGTTTGGGAGAAACAATGAACAATAAATAGATATATTTGCTCTGACTCTTATTTGGGACCTTGGGGAAATATAATGTTATTAAGATAAGAATTCTTTTAAGTTAATATGTATGTAATGGAACACCACTTCATAATATCCCATGAGATACTTTATATAGTAAGATTAACTGAATATGACAAGTCCCTTGGCAAAATGAAAATTCAAGAATACAGACATTTAAATGATAATAAAAATCAACTAGATTAAAACCCGCTGTATCAGTATAATGACAGAATAATTTTTGGTGCTTTACAGTTTGTAATGTACTTTCACATACATTTTCTGATTTATTCATCATAAAAACACTATTAGATTGATCAGAGATGAATTAGTGTTACATATATTTTAAAGATTATTTATTTATTTTTGGATTTAGTTACAGATGGCCTCTTGCCAAAAAAGGCTTCAGGTGTTTCATCTCACAGTTGAGAAGTTTGAACGTTGGAGAGCTCCCAATTAAAGGGCTAGTAAAGGGATACAAATACTTCTACATTTTGCCTACAGAGCCTGTTTTTTTTCCATTATACTTTACTGTCTTCCGTTATGAAATGACAATGAATCAAAATACGTGGATTTAAGGGCAGAAAATTTTTAATTGAATGGAATAGATTCCAGAAAAAAATTAAACTCTTACAGGAATTTATCACTGTTGTTTTCATGATCTTCCGCGTTCATGTCATATGAAATTACTTCAAATTATTTTGAGGAGTGAGAAGGATATAATTAAAAAATTTAAAAATGGATGAATGACATAAATGAATTAATATATTCCAATCTTAAAACAATATAATAATTAGAGGGAGAATATGTAGATACATTTTGTTGGGATAATCAGCCATAATACAATATAGAAAAATTAACTCAGTCACGCGTATCTCACATTCAATATTGCAAAATTTTTCAGGAAAGTTAAAGTATTAGTTTGGTTCATAGTAATAAGGAAATTATTAATTTAGTTCAATTAATAAAGAAATATTTATTAATTGAATGAAATTTAAAAAGTAATTTAGAGACCCAGATTGGTTCACAGGTGAATTCTACCAAACATTTAAGGAAGAAATTAAACCAATTCTCTACAATATTTTTCAGAAGATAAAAACAGAAAAAATGCTTCCCAACTCATTTTGAAAGGCAAACATTATCTTAATACTAAAACCAGACAAAGACATTACAAGAAAGAAAACCACAAACAGGAATTCCCGTTGTGGCGCAGTGGTTAACGAATCCGACTAGGAACCATGAGGTTGCGGGTTTAATCCCTGCCCTTGCTCAGTGGGTTAACGATCCGGCATTGCCGTGAGCTGTGGTGTGGGTTGCAGATGCAGCTTGGATCCTGCGTTGCTGTGGCTCTGGCATAGGCTGGAAGCTACAGCTCCGATTCGACCCCTAGCCTGGGAACCTCCATATGCCATGGGAGCGGCCCAAAGAAATAGCAAAAAGACCAAAAAAAAAAAAAAAAAAAAGAAAACCACAAACAATAACTATCATGAATATATATGCAAAAAATCTCTACCAAATATTAGCAAATAAAATTCAACAATATGTAGGAGTTCCTGCCATGGCTCAGTGGTTAATGAACCTGACTAGCATCCATGAGGATGTGGGCTCAATCCCTGGCCTCGCTCAGTGGGTTGAGGATCTGGCATTGCCAGGAGCTGTGGTGTAGGTCGCAGATGAGGCTCAAATCCCATGTTGCTGTGGCTGTGTCATAGGCTGGTGGCTACAGCTCCGATTAGACCCCTAGCCTGGGAACCTCCATATGCTGCTGGTACAGCCCTAAAAGACAAAAAAACAAACAAACAAACAAAAAAAAAACCAATATATAAAAAGAATTATATACTATGATCAAGTGAGATTTATCCTAGATATGCAAGACCAGTTCAACATTCAAAAATCAATTAATGTAATCCATCATATCAATAGGCTAAAGAAGAAAAACATGATTATATCAACAGATACAGAAAAAGCATTTGACAAAATCCAGCACCCATTCATGACAAAAACTCTCAGTAAACTAAGGATAGAGGAGAATTTCCTCAAATTGATAAAGAATAGCTACCCAAACCCTACAGTTAACATCATACTTAACTGTGAGAAACTTGAAGCTTTCCCACTATGATGAGGAGCAAGGAAAAAATGTTTCATCTCATCATTACTTTCCAACATTGTACTGGAAGTCCTGGTTAATGCAATAAGACAAGAAAAGAAAATAAAGAGATATACTGATTGGGAAAGAAGAAACAGAAATGTCTTTATTCTCAAATAATATCATTATCTATGTAGAAAATCTGAAAGAAATGCCAAAAGCCTCCAGGAACTAATAAGCAATTATAGCAAAGTTGCAGGACACAGTGTTAACATATAAAAGTCAATTACCTACTTATCAGCAATGAACAAGTGGAATATGAAATTAAAAACAATAACATTTACATTAGCAAAAATGAAATAATTAGGCACGAATGTAACAGTATGTACAAGACAAATGTGAGGAAAACCATAAAACTCTGATGAGAGATATCAAGGCAGAACTCAATAAATGGAGAGATAGTCCGTGTTTATGGTAGGAGAAGGATTTTTAGGGCAGTAAAGTTACTCTGTACGATTCTATAATAGTGGACACATGTCATTATAAATTTATCCAAACCCACAGAATGTGCAATACCAAAAGTGAATCCTAATGTAAATTATGGACTTGCAGTGATAATGATGTACTGATGTAGGTTCATCAACTATAACAAATGTACCACTCTTGTAGGGGATATCAGTAAAAGGGGGAGGTCACGGATGTGGAGGTAATGGGTTTATGGGAAATCTGTGTAACTTCTGCTAATTTTGCTGTGAATCTAAAAGTGCTCTGAATCATTCAAATTAAAATTTAAAAATAATAGTTTTAAAAATTACAAGAAGGAAGGGAAGCTATACATCAATCCCAAATGTGGGAGATCCATGAATGCTATCAGAGACAAGATAGATTTGAAAATAATTATATATTAAAAATGTGTGCAATGAATTATTCTGTCTTTACCTACCCTCCTTGCTATGCTGTCTCCAGTAATGGAAGAGTTGCTAATCTGACTGGTTAGATTCAAGGAAAGGCACTGAGCCATGTTTCCCATTGGGCAAGGTTACTGTGTATGTGTGCAGTCACTTTCAGCACTTGCTCCCTCTTCTCATTTTCTTTTATATGTCATTTACGTAATAGGAGGCCCTGTCTTTGCTGGACACACAAGGTACTTCTCCAGCTTGCTGCACCTATATGCTAAGCTTTCAGTCTTATACTACTCCCTTGTTTTAAGCACACTGTGGCAGAGCCTGGTTCTTAGCGGCAGGCCCAGTCATTTGCTTCCATCGCTTCCTGCTTCCAAGATTGTATGGGGTGCATGGACTTTTCTTCCTTTTGTTGAGGAGCTACAGCTACATCTTTTCTTCTCCCAGGTAGCTAAGACTCTGCTGTGATTGTTATGCAGTTGAGCAGACACCCATTCACAAATGGATGTAGAAGATAGGCTCTCCTTGTACAGACTGCTTTAGCAGCCATATCTGTTCTACCCAGGCACTCTGGCAATAAACATTCTCCCTGGTCAATGAGGTGGGCACACAACTTATGCTTGAACATATACACCAAGCACTATTCTAGATGTTTTATCCAACTTAACTCATTTAATCTTCACAAAAACCCTATGAGATAACTACTCTTCTGAAGATAAGTGGACTTTAGTATAGAGAGGTTAAGTATCTTCCCCTATATGATAAAACTAGTAAGTGAATGAGTATTTTAGGGTTCAAACCTAGCAGCTTGGTTTTCAACTCTTCCTGGCTTCAGTGTTTCAAGCTGGACCATTCAGAATCCTTTCCTAGGGTTTTTTCAGCTTGTGCTTGTAATATTTTTGTTTCCCCAAGATGTTAAGGTGTGAATCTAGAGCCATAAACAACCATGTTCTTCACCATAGGAAGGAATGAAATTGACAATTGGAGACAAAGCAGAATTGCTTGATTGGTTCCTAAAAACATCAAGACACACCTTCTAGTTGCCTTCAGCCTCCCTCAGTTTCATGAACACATGAAGTACATCAATTCAATTTTTTGCTTATGCTTTTTCAAATTGTGTTTCTGTCACCTGTAATCAAAAGAGTTCTAACTATGAGAGAAATTGGAGCCCAGACTGACCAAGCTCATATGACAGAGTAAGGATGGTCTTTAACATAGGGGATAACATGGGCTCAGTAGTCCCTGTTAGAGAAACTGCTAAAGGAATATCTCAGATAAGGTTAATTAATCATAGGGTCGCAGAAATAAGTTTAACAGATGATCCGTTAAAGTCTTGATTCGTATGACACGAAACACATCAAGTCTGTTAAACAGAGGCTTAATGTGAGCCACTGCTGTAAGGTCACGTCCTCTCATTCATTTGCAGACCCAAGTTATCTTTGAGACCTAGAACTCCCGAATGAAGAGAAGACAGAACGTAAAGGTAAAGAAGGTAAGGTAAAGAAGAAAGAGGTGGGGATCATACCATAACATGCCGTGTGCCTTCTATGAATCTCCTTTCCCCAAAGAGACTTGCAGTCTATGTAACTATTCACTCAGGAAAGAAATACCCAAATTGAGGGGTGGAAGGAAGCAGTATTTGTATTTGGGCTTCAAACCCACATTTGGTTCATGTCTGCCTGCTAATACCACTGTGGGTGTTAAGGGAACAGTGGCTCCGAAGCTGAATTCTAATATGAATTCACCTCCAAAGAGTTCAATGGAACTTGAATCTATTTCTATGGTTATTTCCCTAGTCTCTGATCTCAAATGAATACCCCTGGTAATTCAATCCTACGTTGGGTCTCTGACTCACGGGACAAAGTGCCAAGTGAACGATACTGGAGGTCCTCTTCTATATCAGAGTAGTAAACTAAAGTGGTGTGCATCCCTTGGATAGTGGCAAAGGACAGGGGATATTAAAAGAAAAAAAAATAGCCCTTTGTCACTGGGCTGAACGTTGATTACATGTTTTAGTTTCTTTATACTCACTCATTTTATTTTCTTATGTAGATCCTGGGTTTTGAAACTGTACGAATTTCTCTTCACTTGTTTTTTTATGTTGTTTAGTGTGTTACTTATGTCTGGTATTTGTTTATGAGCTAATGGTTTAAGATTTATTCCTCTTTTAAACTATACTTAAAAGACTAAACACACATGATACAATCTTCTTACTCCAACATATAAATAGAAGCTGGCCAAAGAGAAAATGTTATCCTCTCTGAAAAAGGGAAAATGATTGTGTTGAGTTTATGGACACAAATCTACAGAGATAATGAGCTGGCTCATGGAACTGGAACAACGCATATTTCTTATTTCCTCAGTTGTAAACCAGTGAACCTCTGCGTGAGAGTCATTTCCATCTTGGGGGCTGTTTAGAAATGAAGTTTTGAAATAATTGCTTAATACAGAATGTGAAGAAAGAGGAACCATGTCAAATGTTTCAGGATTTGGAAAATCTTATTCATTTACTCAGATTTCTGTCCTTGATGGGTAGACTAAGTGTTTTAAAGATGTCATTTTTTTTCAAATAATTTTATGAACTTTATAAAATTTTAACCAACAGTGTACTTTTTTTTTTTTTTGTCTTTTTTTGTCTTTTTTGTTGTTGTTGTTGCTATTTCTTGGGCCGCTCCCGGGGCATATGGAGGTTCCCAGGCTAGGGGTTGAATCGGAGCTGTAGCCACCGGCCTACGCCAGAGCCACAGCAATGCGGGATCCGAGCCGCGTCTGCAACCTACACCACAGCTCACGGCAACGCCGGACCCTTAACCCACTGAGCAAGGGCAGGGACCGAACCCGCAACCTCATGGTTCCTAGTCGGATTAGTTAACCCCTGCGCCACGACGGGAATTCCCCAACAGTGTACTTTTAAAGAACTTATCCAAATAATTCTAAGAGAAAAACAACTTGTTATATGCAAGGGAAACCTTATAAAGCTATCAGCAGATTTTTCAGCAGAAACTTTATAGGCCAGAAGGGAGTAGCACAACGTATCCACAGTGCTGAAAGGATAAAAATTTCCAACCAAGAATTTTCTACCCTGGAAGGTTATCATTCGGAACTAAAGGAGGGATCAAGAGGTTCCCAGATAAGCAGAAGCTAAAGAAGTTCACTGTTAAGCTGTCCTTACAAGAAACATTAAAGGGACTTCTTTAGAGATGAAAAGAAATGGCACTAATTCATAATAAGAAAATATACAAAAATAAAAATTTCTGTGGAAAAGGTAAATATATAATAAAGGTAGTGGATCTATCACTTATAAAACAAGCATAAAGGTTAAATGACAGGAGTAGTTAAATTCACTAAAACTACAATAATTAGCTATGGGATGCATAAAATAAAAAGATGTGAAATGTATCATCGAAAGATAAAACGTGGGGTATATGAAAAAAAGATAAAACTTTGGACTGTGTTCAAAGTTAAGATGCTACTAACTTAAAACAGGCTCATATTTACACAGAATATTATATATGAAACTCACAATAGCCACAAGGAAAAAACTTACAGGAAATGCATGCACACAAAAATAAGAAATATAACATGAAAGAAAACTACCTAATCACAGGAAAGAGAAAAAGAGAAGAAGAAAGGAACAGAAAACAGGCAGCTATTAACAGAAGGGCAATAAGTACATACTGGGCAGTAATAACTCTAAATGTAAATGGACTAAATTTGCCAATCAAAATACATAGAAAGGCGGAATGAATTTTTTAAAAAAGATTTATCTATAGGATGCCTACAAGAGACTCATTACAGAAGAAAGGAAACACAGACTGAAAGCGAAGAATTGGAAAAAGATATTCTATGCAATGGAAATGAAAAGAGAACTGGAATAGCTATACTCATATCAGACAAAATACAGTATAAAACAAAAGTTGCAATAAATGATTAAAAAAAGGGCATTACATAAAGATAAACGGGTCAATCTAGAAAGAAGATAAAACATTATAAATGTGTATGCACCCAACAAAAAAGCACCAAGATACTTAAGTGTATATTAATAGACTTAAAGAAGTTGAAAGAAGTACAACATAGTAAAGGCTTTAACACCCTCACTTACATCGATGGAAAAAATTATTCAGACAGAAACTCAACAAGAAAACATTGCAGTTAAATGACACATTAGATAAAATGGATTAATAAATAAATATACAACATTCCACCCAAAAGCAACAGATTACATGTTCTCAAGTGCACATGGAACATTCTCCAAGTAAGACTACATGTAGGGTTATAAAAGAAGTCCTAATACTTTCAGGAAGACTGAAATCCTATCAAGTATCCTCTCAGACCACAGTGGTATGAAACCAGAAATCAACTGCAATAAGAAGTAAACAGGGGAGTTCCTGCCGTGGCTCAGCGGAAACAAATCTGATTAGCATCCACAAGGACGCAGGTTTGATCCCTGACCTTGCTCAGTGGGTTAAGGAACTGGCATTGCTGTGAACTATGGTGTAGGTTGCAGATGCAGCTTGGATCCTGTGTTGCTATGGCTGTGGCATAGGCCAGCAGCTACAGCTTCAATTTGACCCCTAGTCTGGGAACCTCCATAAGCTGGGGTGTGGCCCTAGAAAAAAGCAAAACAAAAAACAAACAAACAAAAAAGAAGTAAACAGGAAAAAACACAAAAACATGGAGATTAAACAACAGGCTACTGAACAATCAATGGGTCATCAAAGAAATCAAAGCAGAGGAGTTCCCATCATGGCAAAGGGAAAATGAATCCAACTAGGAACCATGAGGTTGTGGGTTTGATCCCTGGCCTCACTCAGTGGGTTAAGGATCTGGTGTTGCTCTGAGCTGTGGTGTAGGTCACAGACACAGTTCCAATCCTGTGTTGCTGTGGCTGTGGTGTAGGCTGGCAGCTCTAATTTGACCCCTAGCCTGGGAACCTCCATATGCCATGAGTGTGGCCCTAAAAAGCAAAAAAAAAAAACCAAAAAAACAAAAAAACAAAAAACCCCCAAAAACCAAAAATTAAAAAATTAAAAAAAATCAAAGGAGAAATAAAAAATACCTAGGGACAAATGAAAACAGAAATACAATATACTAAAGTCTATGGGATGCAGCAAAAGCAGTTATAAGAAGGAAGTTCAGAGCAATATAGGCCTACCATGAGAAATCAGAAAAATCTCAAATAAGCAATATCTGAAGGAATTAGAAAAAAAAAAAAGAACAAATGAAGTCCAAAATTAGTAGACGGAAGGAAATAAATGAAATAGAGACTAAAAAAGCTAGAAACTATCAATGAAACTAAGAACTGATTCTTAAAAAAACCAAAACTGACAAAACTTTAACTGGGCAGATGAGATAAACAGAGAACTCCACTTTTTGAATAGCAGAAATTATCACAACATTGTAAATCAACTATACTTCAATGAAATTTTTAAAAATGAGAAAAATAAAACAAGGAAAAAAATTTTAAAAAGAGAGGACTCAAATAAATTAAATTTGCAATGAAAGTGAAGTTACAACTGATATCACAGAAATATGAAAGATCAAAAGACATTACTAAAAACACTCGTATGCCAACAAATTGGACAATCTAGAAAATGAGGATAAATTCCTAAGAATATTCAACCTTCCAAAATTGAATTGTATATATTAAAAAAAATCTGAACGGACTGAAACAGTATTTAAAAGTCTCCTGGAATTCCCGTTTTGGCATAGCAGATTAAGAACACAATGCTGAGTCTATGAGGAAGTGGGTTTGATCCCTGGTCTCGCTCAGTGGGTTAAGGATCCAGGATTGATGCAAGCTGCGGTATAGGTGGCAGTTGTGATGTGGCTCAGATCTGGTGTTGCTGTGGCTGTGGTGTAGGCTGAAAGCTGCAGCTCTGATTCAACCCCTAGCTTGGGAACTTCATATGCCGTGGGTGTGGCCATAAAAAGCAATAAATAAATAAATAAATAAATAAATAAAATAAACACGCTCAACAAAGTGGCTATAGAGGGAAGGTAAACTCAACACAATAAAGGCCATATATAACAAATCCACAGCTAACATCATAATCAATGATGAAAGCTGAAAGCTTTTCCTCTAAGCAGGAATAAGACAAGGATGCCCACTGTGGCCACTTTTATTCAACATAGTCTTGGAAGTCCTAGTCACAGCAATTAGGCAAGAAAAACATTAAAGGCATCCAAATAAGAAAGGAAGAAGTAAAAGTGCCACTACTTGCAGATGACATGATGTTATATAGAGAGAATCCTAAAGACTTCATTAAGAAAATGCTAGAACTAATAAATAAATTTAGTAATGTTGCAGGATACAAAATTAATACATAAAAATCCATGACACTTCTGTACACTAATAACCAACTATCAGAATGAAAAATTAAGAAAACAATCTCATTTACAATTGCATCAAAAAGACCATACCTAGGTGTAAATTTAACCAAGGAACTTAATGGCTTGTACACTTAGAACTACAAGAAATGATGAAAGAAACTGAAGAAGGCATAAATAAATGAAAAGATATTCTGATATCACTAATTATTAGAGAAATGCAAATCAAAACCACAGTGAGGTATCACCTCACAACTTTTAGAATGGCTATTACTGAAAAGACAAGAAATAAAAATGTTGGAGAGAATGTGGAAAACAAGAAATCCTTGTACACTGTTGGTGGGACTGTAAATTGGTGCAGTCACTGTAGAAAATAGTATGGAGGTTCCTCAAAATATTAAGAGTAGAACTGTCATATGACCCAGGTATACAACTTCTGAGTATTCATTCAAAGAACAGGAACACACTAATTCAAAAAGTTATATGTACCCTTGTGTTCATTATAGCATTATTTACAATAGCCTAGATATGGAAGAACTGATGGACAAATGGATAAAAATGTAATATATACACAGTGGAATACTAATCAGCCATAAAATGATATGGAATCCTGTCATTGTGACAATATGGATGTATCTTGAAGGTATTATGCTAAGTGAAATAACTCAGAGAGAAAGACAAATATAGAATGATTTTACTCATATACAAAATCTTAACAAAAGAAGTGGAAAACAAACAAACAAACCTATGGATAGAGAGATCAGATTAGTGGTTATCAGAGCAAAGGGGAGGTTACAGCGGAGGTGTAGGGGGTCAACTATATGGTGAAGGGGGTCAACTATATGGTGATAGATGATAACTAGATATTTGCAGAAGATCGCTTTGTAGTTTATAGACATGCCAAACTATAATACTGTACACCTGAAATGTATAAAAACTCATAGGAATATTTTAATGTAGAGCTTTTTGATCTCTGAGGAAAAATAGAACATACTCAATAACAAGGAAGAACAAAACTTGCAAACTGAAAGAGTTGATATGGATTTATACTATAAACCAAAACAATCATAAATATAATTCATAAACTAATAACAAGCTGGGGAGCAAAATTTCAAAAACATGACAGTTAAAAGTCAACTTGGGAGTTCCTGTCATGGCTCAGGGGAAATGAATCTGACTAGCATCTATGAGGACCCAAGTTTGATACCTGGCTTTGCTCAGTGGGTTAAGGATCTGGTGTTGCCATGAGCTATGGTGTAGGTTCCAGATGTGGCTAGGACCTGGCATTGCTGTGGCTGTGGCGAAGGCCAGTGGTTATAGCTCCAATTCAACCCTGACCTGGGAACCTCCATATGCTGTGGGTGCGGCCCTAAAAGAAAAAAAAAAAAATCAACTTACACTGATATAGAGAGGTCATGGATGCTAATGAAAAAATGCATTTTTCTTAAATGTATTTCCCAATTGAAAGATGGGCCAAGAACATCAACAGTAAGTTCACATACCTATATATAAACACACAAGGAAAAGAAAAAAGAAAAGATAATACATTACAGTATATCAAAATATTTAATGTTATAAATTATGTCAGAGTTGGCTAATAGGCTTCCAAAATTTATAGTCCTTCTTTACAGCAGATTTTTATTCAGAAACTGTACTTCTCTGCCACTTTTTCTCTAGGTGAATCCAAATGATTGGTCTCTGTCATTAGAATGTGAATGAAAAGTGATGTGTGTCCCTCTTAGAGCAAGCCTTTTTTTTTTTTTTTTTTTGTCTTTTTGCCTTTTCTTGAGCAGCTCCCGTGTCATGTGGAGGTTCCCAGGCTAGGGGTCAAATCGGAGCTGTAGCCACTGGCCTACGTCAGAGCCACGGCAACGTGGGATCCAAGCTGCATCTGCGATCCACATCACAGCTCACAGCAATGCCAGTTCCTTAACCCACTGAGCAAGGCCAGGGATCGAACCCGCAACCTCATTGTTCCTAGTTGGGTTCGCTAACCAGTGCGCCACGATGGGAACTCCTTAGAGCAAGACTTTTAAGAATTGGGTTGGTTTTTCACATTCTCTATTCTTCCAATTTCTGTATGCAATTAACTATGATGTTCTAGCAAATGTTTATGACTTAGCTGCAATTATTTGGTCTTTTCAGCTCTCATAAAGTGAAATGGCCTCTTTCCTCCTATCAAGATTCATAAAGTAGGGAATTCTCTAAACATAGAAAGGTTTAGAAAGTGGCTATAAAACAATAAGCAATACTACTACAAAGTAGTGCAAGACCATACTCAGAAAAGCAAAGAAGAAGACACAGGATATCGGAAACTGTGAATCTGTATCAGATAGAAATAGGTTTGCTTCATGTAGTAGACAACATAATAAGTTATTTAAACAGGAGAGAGATGAATTACTTTCTCACATAAAAGAAATGCAGGGGCAGGCAATGTACACTGCCCCTGGGATAGCTACACATTATTGTTTTGGATCTAGGGACTTATATTTCTGTCCCACTTCCCTAGCATTTTGCTTTCATACTCAGATGAATAGTGTAATGCTAACTGTCATAGCTATAGGCTTAGAGGAGGAGAAAATGCAGAAAGCAAAAAGCTGCTGAGTCAGTTTCCTTAAAAAGCTTTGTGAGGGGGGTCCTACACCACACTTCTGGTTCCATCTCATTGGCTAGAAGTGCCACACATCATACTAAACTGAGGAAGGCTGGGAACTGTGTTTTACATCAGGTGACAATATGACAACTTAAAACTTGTTTTTGTTTGTTTGTTTGTTTTGTTTTTTGGGGGTGCACCCACCAAATATGGAGGTTCCCAGGCTAGGGGTTGAATCTGAGCTATAGCAGCTGGCCTATGCCACAGCCACAGCAATGAGGGATACTAGTTTTGTCTGCAACTTACACCACAGCTCAAGGCAAAGCCAGATCCTTAACCCACTGAGTGAGGCCAGGAATCTAACATGCATCCTCATGGATGCTAGTCGGGTTCGTTAACCACTGAGCCACATTGGGAACTCCAAAACTTGGGCTTTTTAATGAAAGAGAAAAAAATAGCATTTAAAATTCTGGGAAAAAAATCTGTACAATAAAATCATGTTGATATATGAAACAAAATAAAATAATGGTGTGCATTGAAAATAAGAGTTCATTGATATTTTTAATAAAGTATATTCTCTTTCAAGTGGCCATAAGATCAGACGGTGACCACATAAAGAAAGGTGTGGTCTAGCACACTTCTAAAACCAATGGGAGAAAGATATTTACATAGGTATAAATATGAAAATAGTATATATTAGTTTTTAATGTTTAGAGTCAGCCTTCAGAGAAGAGATGGATCAAAACAGCTAATCTGAAAGTGTAACTGACAGGAGATGGAAAGTAGAAGGCATAGGAAGAAGGGAAAGGAAAGAATCTTTCGGGGAGTTCCCATCGTGGCCATTGGTAACAAATGCTACTCTTCTCCATGAGGACGTGAGGTCAATCTCTGGCCTTGCTCAGTGGGTTGAGGATCTGGCATTGCTGTGAGCTGTGGTATAGGTGGCAAAGGTGGCTCAGATATGGCATTGCTGTGAGCTGTGTGTAGGCCAGCTCGGATCTGGAGTTGATGTGGCTCTGGTGTAGGCCTGTAGCTATAGCACTGATTGGACCCCTAGCATGGGATCTTCCATATGTGGTAGGTGTGGCCTAAAAAGAAAAAAAAAAAAGAATCTTACAGAGTTGAGTCAGGATACTGACTAATAATTGATAGAAAGAATTTTAAATATTACTGGATGGGATTAAGATGGCAGAATAGAAGGAGTGGAGATCAACTTCTCTCCTAAAAACAACAAAATTTACAACCAAACGCTGAGCAATCTTCAACCAAATGGACCAGAAACTTTCAAAAAGATATCCCTACTCCAGAAGACAAAAAGGAGGCACATCAGGGGCGATTACCTGATATAAGCAACCACATACCTCCCAGGTGGGAAGTCTCACAGACTGGAAAGTAACTGGTTCACAGAGACTCACCTATAGGAGTGAGAGCTCTGAGCCCCACATCAAACTCCCATGTGTGGGGATCTGGCACTGGGAGAAAGAGCCCCTGGAGCATCTGGTATTGAAGGCCAGTAGGGCTTGTGCACAGGAGCTCCATGGGACTGGGGGAAATGGAGACCCCGTTCTTAAAAGGTGCACACAGACTTTCATGTGCACTGGGTCCCAGGGCAAAGCAAATTCTCCATAGGAATCTGGGTCAGACCTGACTGCAGTTCTTGGAGGACCTCTGGGAAAACAGGGGTGAAGGTGGCTTGTTGTGGGGGAAGGACATTGGAAGCAAAGCTCTTGGAAATATTCATCAGTGTGCCTTTCTCTGGAGGTGGCCATTTTGGAAAAATCTGGCCCCACTCATCCGTGCTGAGAAGCCCCAGGCCAAACAACAATCCAGGTGGGATCACAGCCCTGCCCATCAGTAAACAGGCTGCCTAAAGACACCTCCAGGCACACAGCCACCTCTAATCTCATCCAGAGACAAAGCCCCACCCACCACAGGGATAGGAATTGGCTCCACCTACCAGTGGGCAGGCATCAGTCCCTCCTATCAGGAAGCCTACAGCAAGCCCCTGTACCAACTTCAGCCACAAGGGGGGCAGACACCAGAAGTAAGAGTGGCTACAATTCTATTATCTGTAAAAAGGTCACCACACCAAAAAACATGTAAAAATGAAAAGACAGAGAACTATAACTCAGATGAGGGAGAAAGAAAAAACAGCTAAGTGATCAGGAGATTCTCGGCCTCCAGGAAAAATACTTTAGACTGTTGATACTCAAGATAAGGCAATACATTGGAAATAAACTGGAGGCAAAATGGATAACTTATAGGAAACACTGAGCAAAGAGACACAAGATATAAAACTTAAATAAGAAGAGGTACAAAATAAAATAACTGAAATAAAAAATTCATTAGAAGCAGCAAACAGCAGAATACAGGAGGCAGAAGAACAAATAAGTGAGGTGGAGGACAGATTAGTGGAAATAATGGATGTGCAACAGAAAAGAGAAAAATGATTGAAAACAAATGAAGAGTGTCTCAGAGAACTCTGGGACAACAGTAAATGCACCAACATTCATATGATAGGGGTGCCAGAAGGAGAAGAGAGAGAGAAGGGGACAGAAAAAATACTCAAAGAGATAATAGCTGAAAACTTCCCTAACATGGGAATGGAACCACTCACTCAAATCCAGGAAGAGCAACAAGTACCATATAAAATAAACCCAAGGAGGAATACCCTGAGACACATATTAATCAAACTGACCAAAACTAAAGACAAAGAGAAAATACTGAAAAAGTGGCTAGGGAAAAGAAACAAATAACATACAAGGGAACCCCAATAAGGTTATCGGCAGATTTTTCAGCAGAAACTCTGCAGGACAGAGGGGAGTGGCATGATATACTTAACATGATGAAAGGAAAAAACCTCCAACCAAGATTACTTTAACAGCAAGGCTCTTATTCAGATTTGAAGGCAAAATCAAAACCTTCATAGATAAGCAAAGAGAATTCAGCACCACTATACCAGCTTTATGACAAACACTAAAGGAACTTCTCTAGACAGAAAAGAAAAGGCCACAACAGGAAACAAAAATACCACAAATGACAAGGCTCACCAGTAAAGGTATCTATACAGTAAATATATGAAATCATCCATGCACAATTATGGCACCAAAATAAAAAATCATGAGAAGAGGAGGGTGCAAATGTAGGACACTGGTGATGCACTTGCAATTAAGAGGCCAACAACTTAAAACAATCTCATATATTTATAGACTCATATCAAAACTTCAAAATAACTGCAAACCAAAAATCTACAATTGACACACAAACAAATGAGAAAAATCAACTCAAATACAACACTAATGATAGTCATCAAACCAGAAGAGGAGAGAACAGAAGAAGGGAAGAAAAAATAGCAAAAAAAAAAAAAAGCAATTAATAAAATGGCAACAAGAACATAGATATAAATAATTACCTTAAATGTTAATGGACTAAATGCCCCAACCAAAAGACATAGACTGGGTGAATGGATATGAAAACAAGATCCACATATATGCTGTCTTCAAGAGACCCACCTCACTTCTAGGGACACATACAAAATCAAAGTGAGAGGATGGAAGAAGATATTCCATGCAAATGGGAATCAAATGAAAGCTGCAGTAGCAATACTCATATCAGACAAAATAGACCTTAAAATGAATATTTTAAGGTACAAAGAAGGTCACTACCTACTGATCAAAGGATCAATCCAAGAAGGAGATTTAACAATTTTAAATATCTACACACCCAACATAGGTTCACCACAATATATGAGGCAACTGATAACAACCTTAAAAGGACAAATTGACAATAACACAATAATAGTGAGGGACTTTAACATCCAATTTACAGCAATGGACAGTTCATCCAGACAGAAAATCAATAAGGAAATGCAGGCCCTGAATGAAGCATTAGACCTGATGAACTTAATAGATATTTATAGGACATTCCATCCAAAAGCAACAGAATACACATTCTTCTCAAGTGCACATGTAACATTCTCTAAGACTGATTACATCCTGGGCTACAACACTTGGTAACTTTAAGAAAAATGAAATCATATCAAGCATCTTTTCCAAACACGATGCTATACAACGGCAAATCAACAACAACAACAAAAAAACTGAAAAAAAACACAAAGAAGTGGAGACTAAACAACATGCTACTAAACAACCAATGGATCAAAGAGGAAATTAAAAAATACCTAGAAGCAAATGACAACAAAGATACGACACTCCAAAACCTATGGGATGCAGCAAAAGCCCTTCTAGGAGGAAAGTTTATAGCAATACAAGCCCACCTCAGGAAATAAGAAAAAGCTCAAATAAACAAGCTAACTTTACATCTAAAGCAGCTAGAGAGAGAAGAACAGACAAGACCTAAATTTAGCAGAAGGAAAGAAATCATAAAGACCAGAGCAAAAATCAATGAAATAGAAACAAAGAAAACCATGGAAAAGATCAATGAAATGAAAAGCTGGTTCTTTGAAAAGATCAACAAAATTGATAAACCCTTAGCCAGACCTATCAAGAAAAAAGAGAGAGGTCTCAAATCAATAAAATTAGAAATGAAAAAGGAGAAGTAACAATAGACATCACAGAAATACAAAGGATCATAAGAGACTATTATATGCAACTATACACCAATAGGAAAACCTAGAAGAAATGGACAAATTCTTAGAAAAGTACAATTCTCCAAGACTAAACCAAGATGAAATAGAAAATATGAACAAACCAATCACAAGTACTGAAATCAAAACTGTGATTAAAAACCTTCCAACAAACAAAAGTCCAGGACCAGTTGGCCTCACAGGTGACTTCTATCAAACATTTAGAGAAGAGCTAATACCTATTCTTATGAAACTATTCCAAAAAATTGCAGAGGAAGGGATACTCCCAAACTCATTCTATGAGGCCACCATCACCCTGATACCAAAACCAGACAAAGATACCATAAAAAAAGAAAATTACAGGCCAGTTTCACTGATGAACACAGTTGAAAAACTCCTCCACAAAATACTAGCAAACCGCATCCAACAATACATTAAAAGGATTGTACATCATGATCAAGTGGGATTTATCCCAGGGATGCAAGCGTTCTTCAATATCCACATTCAATCAGAGTGATACACCATACTAACAAACTGAAGAATAAAAACCATATGATACTCTCAATTGACAGAGAAAAAGCCTTTGACAAAATCCAACACCCATTTCTGATAAAAACCCTTCAGAAAGTAGGCATAGAGGGAACCTACCTCAACATAATAAAGGCCATATACGACAAACCCAGAGCTAACATCATTCTCAATGGTGAAAAGCTGAAAGAATTCCCGCCAAGATGAGGAACAAGACAAGGATGTCTGCTTTCCCCACTACTTTTCAACATAGTTTTGGAAGTCCTAGCCTCAGCAATCAGAGAAGTAAAAGAAACAAAAGGAGTCCAAATGGGAAAGGAAGAAGTAAAACTATCACTATTTGCAGATGACATGATACTATACCTAGAGAATCCTAAAGACTCTACCAGAAAACTGTTAGAGCTCATCTATGACTTTGGCAAAGTTGCAGGATACAAAATTAATACACAGAAATCGAAGGCATTTCTTTACACTAACAATGAAAGATCAGAAGGAGAAATTAGGGAAGCAATCCTGTTTACCATTGCATCTGAAAGAATAAAATACCTAGGAGTAAACCTACCTAAAGAGACAAAAGGCCTGTACTCTGAAAACTATAAGACACGGATGAAAGAAATCAAAGATGACACAAATAGATGGAAAGACATACCATGCTCTTAGATTGGAAGAGTCAAAATTATCAAAATGATTATACTACCCAAGGCAATCTACAGATTCCATGCAATCCCTATCAAATTACGAAAGATATTTTTCACAGAACTCGAACAAAATATTTTAAAGTTTTCTTGGAAGCACAAAATAGCCAAAGACATCCTGAAAAAGAAAAAATGGAGCTGGAGGAATCAGGCTCCCAGACTTCAGACTGTACTGCAAAGCAATAATCACCAAAACCATATGGTACTGGCAGAAAGACAGACATATAGATCAGTGGAACAGGCTAGAAAGCCCAGAATTAAACCCACACACCTACAGCCAACTAATCTATGACAAAGGAGGCAAGAATATACAATGGAGAAAGGACAGCTTGTTCCATAAGTGGTGGGAAAACTGGATAGCCACATTTAAAATAATGAAATTAGAACAATCCCTAACACCATACACAAAAATAAACTCCAAATGGATTAAAGACCTAGATATAAGACCAGACACTATCAAACACTTAGAGGAAAACATTGGCCAAATGCTCTCCGACATAAACAACAGCAACATCTTCTCAGATCCACCTCTTAGAGTGATGGTAAAAACAATAATAAACAAATGGGACTTAATTAAACTTAAAAGTTTCTGCACAGCAAAGGAAACCCTAAACAAAATGAAAAGACAACCCACAGAGTGGGAGAAAATCTTTGCAAATGAATCAACTGACAAGGAAGTAATCTCCAAAATCTATAAACACCTCCTACTGCTCAATACCAAAAAAAACAAACAACCCCTTGAAAAATGGGCAGAAGATCTAAACAGACAATTCTCCAAAGAAGACATACGGATGGCCAAAAAACACATGAAAAGATGTCCATCATCACTCATTATTAGAGAAATGCAAATCAAAACCACTATGAGGTACCACCTTACACCAGCCAGAATGGCCATCATCAAAAATCCACAAACAATAAGTGCTGGAGAGGGTTGGAGGAAAAGGAACCCTGTCACACTGTTGATGGGATTGTAAATTGGTACAACCACTGTGGAAAACAGTATGGAGATGCCTCAGAAAACTAAACATAGAACTACCATTTGATCCAGCAATCCCACTCCCAGGCATCTATCCAGAGAAAACCATGACTTGAAAAGACACGTGTACCCCAATGTTCATTGCAGCGCTATTTGCAATAGCCAAGACATGGAAACAACCTAAATGTCCACCTACAGAGGAGTGCATCAAGAAGTGGTACATATACACAATGGAATATTACTCGGCCATTAAAAGGAACGAAATACCAGCATTTTTAGCAACATGGATGGACCTAGAAATTATCATGCTAAGGGAAATCAGTCAGACAATGAGACACTAACATCAAATGTTTTCACTGACATGTGAAATCTGAGAAAAGGACAGAATGAACTTCTTTGCAGAACAGACACTGACTCACAGACTTTGAAAAACTTATGGTTCGAGGGGTGGGGGATATGCTGGGAGTGTGGGATAGAAATCCTATAAAACTGGATTGTGATGATCATTACAAGTATAAATGTAATAAATTCACTGAGTAATTAAAAAAAAGACTGTCCAGGAGTTCCCGTCATGGCACAGTGGTTAACAAATCTGACTAGGAACCATGAGGTTGCGGGTTTGGTCCCTGCCCTTGCTCAGTGGGTTAAGGATCTGGCGTTGCCGTGAGCTGTGGCATAGGTTGCAGACGCGGCTCGGATCCCGCGTTGCTGTGGCTCTGGTGTAGGTCAGTGGCTACAGCTCCAATTAGACCCCTAGCCTAGGAACCACCATATGCCATGGGAGCGGCCCAAAGAAATAGCAAAAAGACAAAAAGAGAAAAAATAAAATAAAATAAAATGGTTTCCAAAAAAAATAAAAAATAAAAAACAAAAAAAAGACTGTCCAAAAAAAATATTACTTAAAGTTATAATCAGTAAAATAACTAAAAATAATATACTGGAGCCTTGGCGAAGATTATGGAGTAGGAAGACCTTGAGCTCACCTCCTTTCTTGGGTACACTAAATCTATAACTACTTACACAGCAACTATTGATGAGAAATATTGAAATCTGCCAAAATAGATTATCTACAACTTAAGATGTAATGAAGAAATCAAGAGTTCCTTGGCACCGTGGAAACGAATCCAACTAGGAACCGTGAGATTGTGGGTTCGATCCCTGGCCTAGCTCAGTGGGTTAAGGATCCAGCATTGCTGTGAGCTGTAGTGTAGGTCGCAACCGCAGCTTGGATCTGGAGTTGCTGTGGCTCTGGCATAGACTGGCAGCAACAGCTCTGAGTAGACCCCTAGGCTGGGAACCTCCATATGCCACGGGTACAGCTCTAAAATAAAAAAAAGACAAAAGACAAAAAAAAAAAAAAAAAAAAGAGGAATCACAACAAGACAGGTGGGGGGGTGGAATGGCGGTATAGTCAGGAACCATACCCGCAGGTAGGCGACCTATAATCCAGAGAATAATTGTAGTTTCTCCCCAAGGAACAAAGGGTCCAAGCTTCACCTTGGGTTCCCGAGCATAGGGTCCTGACCAGCAAAACAAGCCCCCAGAACATTTGGCTTTGAAGTCCAGCAAGGCTTAATTTTGGGAGATCCAGAGGACTTGGGAAGTAGAAGATTCACTCATAAAGAAAACAGAGAGAATGGCCATCACCGAAAAGTCTACAGATAATAAGTGATGGAGAGGGTTGGGGAAAAGGGAACCCTCTTACACCGTTGGTGGGAATGTACATTGGTGCAGCCACTGTGGAGAATAATATGGAGGTTCCTCAAAAAACTAAAAATAGCATTGCCACAAGATCCTGCAATCCCACTCCTGGGCATATACCCAGAAAAAACCATAATTCGAAAAAACATATGTACCCCTATGTTCCTAGCAGCACTATTTACAATAGCTAAGGCATGGAAGCAACCTAAATGTCCATTGACAGATGAAAGATAAAGAAGTGATCTATCTAGCTATCTATCATCTGTACACAAACACTCCCCCAACACACAGACACTGGAATCTTAGCCATTACAAAGAATGAAATAATGTCATTTACAGCAACATGGATGGACCCAGAGATTATCATACTGAGTGAGGTAAGTCAGAAAGAGCAAGACAAATACCATATAATATCACTTATATGTGGAATTTAAATTACAACACAAATGGATATATCTACAGAAAAGAAACAGACTCATAGACATAGAGAACAGACTTGTGGTTGCCAAGGGGCAGGCGGGTGGGTGACGGAAAGATTGGGAGTTTGGGATTAGCAGATACATACTATTATACATAGGATAGATAAACCACAAGTTCCTGCTGTATTGCAAGGGGAAGTGTACTCAATATTCCATGAAACCCATGCTGGAAAAGAATATAAAAAATAACATATAACTGAGTTACTTTGCTGTATAGCAGATATTAACACAACATGTAAACCAACTAAATTTCAATGAAATTTAAAAAACAACAAATAAAAATAGCATACTACCGACACAAAAACACACATAGATCAATGGAACAGGACAGCCCAGAAATGAATCCACTTTTATATAGTCAATTAATCTATGACAAAGAAAGCGAGAATATACAATGGCAAAAAGACAGCCTCTTCAACAAATGCTGTTGGGGAGTTCCGGTCGTGGCGCAGTGGTTAACGAATCCGACTAGGAACCATGAAGTTGCAGGTTCGATCCCTGGCCTTGCCTAGTGGGTTAACGATCTGGCGTTGCCGTGAGCTGTGGTGTAGGTCGCAGACGTGGCTCGGATCTGGCGTTGCTGTGGCTGTGGTGTAGGCTGGCGGCTACAGCTCCGATTAGACCCTTAGCCTGGGAACCTCCATATGCCACGGGAGCAGGCTTACAAAAGGCAAAAAGACAAAAAAAAAAAAATGCTGTTGGGAAAACTGGACAGCTACATGCAAAAATATCAGTGTGTACTGCTTTCTCGTACCATTACAAAAAAAACTCAAAATGGATAAAAGACTTAAATGTAAGACATGAAGCTATAAAAATCCTTGAGGAAAACATAGGCAGAACACTCTGACATAAAATGTAGCAATATCTTTTGGATCTGTCTCCTGGAGGCAAGGGAACACAAGTAAAAATAAACAAATGGGACCTAATTAAACACAGCAAATGAAAGCATTGGCAAAACAAAATGACAACATACCTAATGGGAGGAAATATTTGCAAATATTATGACTGATAATGGATTAAAATCCAAAATACATAAACATCTCGTAAAACTCAATATCAAAAAAAAAAAAATACAACCTGATTAAAAATGGTCAGAATACCTGGATAGACATTCCATCTGTATGATAAAAGATATACAGATGACCAACAGGCATATGAAAAGATCCTCAGCATTACTAATAATCAGAGAAATGTAACTCAAAACCACGATGAGATATGACTTCACACCTGTCAGAATGTCTATCATCAAAATGACCGCAAATAACAAATATTGGTGAGGATGTGGAGAAAAGGACACCCTTATACACTGTCGGTGGGAATGTAAATTGGTGTAGCCACTATGGAAAACAGTATGCAGGTGCCTCAAAAAACTAAAAGCAGAAGTACCTGCAATTGCACTCCTGGGTATATATTGGAAAAAAACAATGAAAATACTAATTCAAAAAGATATATGCAAAAAGAGGTACCATATGTTCCTAAGATCCCATTCCTGGGCATATATATGAAGAAAACTGGAATTCAAAAATATACATGCACGCCAGTGTTCATTGCAGCACTATTTACAATAACCAAGACATGGAAGCAACCTAAATGTCCACTGACAGATGAGTGGACAAAGAAGAGGTGGTGTATGTACGTGTGTGTGTGTGTGTGTATGTGTGTATAATAGACTATTTCTCAGTCATTAAAAAGAATGAAGTAACGCCATTTGCAGTCATGGATAGACCTAGAGATTATCATACTAAGTGAAGTAAGTCAGATTGAAAAAGACAAATAGCATATAATATCGCTGATGTGTGGAATCTAAAAAAATGATACAAGTGAACTTATGCAAAACAGAAATAGATTCACAGACATAGAAAACAAACTTAAGGTTACCAAAGGGGAAAGGAGGGGGAGGTATAAATTAGGAGTTTGTGATTAACATATACATACTACTGTACATAAAATAGATAACCGACAAGCATCTGCTATATAGCACAGGGAATTACACTCAATAACTTGTAATAACCTATAATGGAAAAGGTCTGAAAAAGAATACGCATAAAATATACAATGTTTATGTATCTGTTTATTAATGCAGCATTGTAAATAAACTATACTTCAATAAAAATTAAAAAATTAGAGAAAAAGCTATATGTACCTCAATGAGTATAGCAGCATCATTTACAACAGCCAAGAACATAAGCAACCTAACTATTCATCAGCAGATGAATGCATAAAGAATAAGTGATACACACACACACACAAATATAATGTTAATACTATTTAGCCATAAAAAAAGAATGAAATTTTTCCACTTGCAACAAAATGGACAAGCCTGGAAGATATTATGCTTAGTGAAATAAGGCAAACAGAGAAAGATATACACTCTATGATATAATTCATATGCGAAATCTAAAAAATAAGACAAATGACTATAACAAAACAGAAACAGATTTACAGATATACAGAACCATCTAGTAGTTAGAGTGAAGTAGGGGGGAAGATAAGGGGTAGGAGATTAAGATGTACAAACTATTATGTGTAAAATTAAAAAAGAAAGAAAGAAAGAAAGGGAGTTTCCATCATGTCGCAGTGGAAACAAATCCGACTAGGAACCATGAGGTTGCTGGTTCAATCCCTGGCCTTGCTCAGTGGGTTAAGGATCTGGCATTGCCGTGAGCTGTGGTGTAGGTCACAGGCGCGACTTGGATCTGGCTATGGTGTAGGTCTGCAGTTATAGCTCTGATTTGACCCCTATCCTGGGGACCTCCATATACCACGGATGTGGCCTTAAAAAGCAAAGCAAACAAACAAACAAAAAAGATAAGTAAGTTACAAGGATATATTGCACAGCACAGGGAATATAACTAACATTTGATAACAACTGTAAATGGAGTATAATCCATAAAAATTGTAAATCATTGTGTTGCACACCTGAAACTAATACAATATTGTAAATTACACTTCAATTAAAAAAAATAATATATTGGGAGGAGGAGGAGATAGCCTAAATATCATATTGTAGTAGAAATGGCATTTTTTAAAGATAATGATTGTTACAAAGTTTGCATTTTCCCATAAGACTAATGTTTAATTGGGTGTTAAGTAAAAAAAAAAAAAAATCCATGAGCAATATGTCAGACAAGCAAAGAAAGCAGTCTGATAAATTTATATATCGATTAATAAAGAGTTTACTTGTATTATAATGGACACATGTTTATTGATAGCATTTATTTTTCAGTGGTTCTAATGTAATGAACATTATTACTAGTTAAAATTTGAGGAGTTCCTGCTATGGCACAACAGGATCAGCAGTGTCTCTGCAGCACCAGGACATAGGTTTGATCCTTAGCCTGGCACAGTGGGTGAAAGGATCCAGCATTGCTATCGCTGCAATGTAGGTCATAACTGCAACTCAGATCTGGATCTGCTCCTCGCTAGGGAACTACATATGACACAAGGCAGGCAAAAAAGAAAAAAAAAATTGAACCTATACATGTTTTTTTAAAAGAATGGGAATTAGACATTTTTAGCTATTAGTTTGCTTGCTGTCTCAGAATGTGAAGATGTTTCAGTGGCTTTGGAAAGTTCACTCTTATTCAGAAGCTGTTTCCGGAAAGATTTAGGTAATAATTTTTAGATAATGATTTCTATATGAATTTGCCCATAGCAAGAGAGTATGTCAAAGTAATTTTGCCAACCTTGTGTAACTTTCTATTTGAGATGATGGTTTTCACTGAGAGGTCTTCGGTCTAAATATTTGAGGAACCTAATGTGGACTGTGTGAGATTCCCGGGCACACAGTTCCCCCGAGGCAGGCTCTATCCTTTGCCTTTTCTTCATTTGTTTCTCTTCCCAGGCCCACCTTGATCAACGTAAAAGGCAGACTTGAAGATAAAAATAAGTTATTAAAAGATAGGGTTGGGGATTGGTAGAAGAGAAAATGCATTGAGTTGGGTGGAGAGAATTGTCTTTTTTGGGTTATAGATATGGGGGGGGGGTAAGTGGAAGAGGGTGAGTTATCCTCAGTCTGATTATAAAACTGCAGGTATTTTATACACCCCCTTCGAGAGAGAGATCTTGTACTCTCTCGAAGTGAGTACCAGCACAGGTTCTACTAAGAGCTGCTAAAAAGTAGAAAGAGTGATGTAGATACTAATGAAACAAAACACGAGAATCTACCACTGTCTTGTACTCCACATTTTACTTTTCTAGAAACTATGTATCCAAGTGTTAATGGTTCCTAGGTGGTATGATATAGAGTGACTTTCTTTTCTTTTTGCTTATTTGCATTTTATAATTTTTCTACAGTAAATATGTAATACACTCATGTAAATAAAAAAGCTGGGGAAAGAGTGCTGAATGTAAAAAGTGGAATCATTTGAACGTATTTCCTTCTTTTCTTTTTTTTTAATGGCTGCACCCACAGCATGTGGAAGTTGTGAGGGATTGAGTCTGAGCTGCAGCTGTGACCTACACCTCAGCTGTGGTAACATGGGATCCTTGAATTCACTGTGCTAGGCCAAGGATAAAACTAGCGCCTTCTGCAATGGGCCAAGCCACTGTAGTCAGTCTTAACCCACTGCACCACAGCAGGAACTCCACTTTCTATCTTTTCTAGGTCTTATTTTCTTAACATTGTTGTGATTCTTTTGATATCCTTGCTACTAGGCAATCTATAAACCAGCTGAGCCGCAAGTCAAGATTCCAGGCTTTGTGCTACATCCCTGTGTGGCTACTTGCAGCTCTGAAATGAATGTAAGATGCTCAGGCTATTCTTCTCATACTGAAAAGTAATAACCAGCTCAAAGGGTCCATCAAAGAGGACTTTATGAATGAGCTATTCCATCCACTTGATGGTGTCACTAAAAACTGTGCTTTATGAAGATTCTGATGAAGATTCCATTATCGGGAAAAATGTTTAAGGTATCCATGTTACATTTTTAAAAAGCAGGATGCAATTTATATGGACATTAATCTATATTCAAAAGATAAGTCACTAGAATGTGTAAATAACTTTTATTTCTAAGATAATACTTGTAAAAAAAAAAGCACCACAGAAAAGCCAGTTAGTAGATGGTCAATGAATGTTAATTAAATTTCAATTTGTAACCTTACATCTAAGAAATCGCTTATACAGAGATAATCCCAAGTGGGGGAGGCAATTTATATAAAATGTCTTTATCAGACTCCTGAATAAATGAAAAATTAGAAATGAGCTAAACTTTGAAAAACAGGTATGTGGAAAGTAAGCAAACTTGAATACAAACATGAAACAATCTCTGTGTGTATTCTTATTAAGGCTGGTCAATAATTTATGAGATGAAAATAGAATTTTAATATTAAATGAATTCTTTATGTCCCTTGTAATCTGTGAAAGCACCTATATGTTCATATACTATTTTATTTTTATTTTATTTTCGTCTTTTTTTAGGGCATATGGAGGTTCCCAGGCTAGGGGTCGAATCAGAGCCGTAGCCACCAGCCTACACCACAGCCACAGCAACACAGGGTCTGACCTGAGTCTGCGACCTATACCACAGCTCATGGCAATGCTGGATCCTTAACCCACTGAGCGAAGCCAGAGATTGAACCTGTGTCCTCATGGATGCTGGTTGGGTTCAGTAACCACTAAGCCATGACGGGAACTCCCTATACTAATAATTTTAAAGCGTATCCTTGAAGGAACATTTATTGAAGCCATTCTGAATAAAGTGCACTGAAAGAATACTGAGTCTATTTTGCTGCTGAGAAGTTTGTAACTACCAGATAAATAAAGCTACTTGAAAGAAATTGAACAACTGCTTTTGCTCCCTAGTTGTGGAGAGATCTTTGGAATTTTCAGAAGTTCTTATATCTCCACAAAATTTTGGAATAACTACTGAAAATTTTTACTCAGTTTAGTATTTTTTACAAAGGTCTCTTATAAGGGGTTTTATTATGAAATTTGAGCTACCTCAGGGTCTTAATTATTGGTTCCGGATGTGGTGTCCTCTATCAAAGACTTAGATAATATTTTTCCTTAAACGCATCATACTTTAAATATGTTTATCCTATAAATTCAGAAAATAGGTTGTGTACAGTGATTTCCATTTGAAAACAAATAATGGACATTTCCAAGTCTTGAGAGCAAAACTGAGTCAACATTTTTTATTATGAGCCAAAGAAAAGTTATAAACACATTTTTGACAGTAACTAATTTAAAGATTATCTCAAGATGGAACTATTTTTTCTACAAACATTTATATTAACTTGTTAGCAAAAAAATGCCATAAATTTTTTAGAACCTAATCATTAACATATTTGTTTTTTGCAATCCTCATAAAAAGGCTTTTGTATATTTTGTAATGCAATCAGTGAATGCATTTGATTTTGTGTCCTGTTTACTCTTATTTCAAATACGTATTTTCATTTATGAAAATTTCTCATATTTGTTTTAAATCAACATTTTAAACCATATGAAGTGTTAATTCTTTTTGAGGACTAAATGAATCATATATTTAACTGAAAATTTGCTTGTGGAGTTCCCATCGTGGCTCAGTGGAAAGGAATCTGACTAGTATCCATGAGGATGCAGGTTTGATCCCTGACCTCTCTCAGTGGGTTAAGGATCTGGCATTGTTGTAAGCTGTGTGTAGGTCACCGACACGGCTCAGATCCTACATGGTTGTGGCTGTGGCCGACGGCTACAGCTCTGATTTGATCCCTAGCCTGGGAACCTCCATTTGCTGCAGGTACAGCCCTAAAAACACCCACAAAAAATTCACTTCTTGTATGTCAAAAAAATGCAGAGATAGGCATTTATTTCGATCTATGAGAAATACCTTTATAGAAAAAAATCTGCTAATCATGAGTACTTTCTCTCACCAGGCAATCTCCTACTAATCTTGCTGCTTCCACTATAAATTCAGTAGAGATATTCACTAATATTTCTCTGCATCTCTGATCTCTTTTTGGAATTCTAATCATGGATCCCAAACTTCCTACTGGATATGTACATTGAGCTGTCCAAATACAAATTAATGTTCTTGATTAATAAATAAAATAGACTCTGTTAACAAATATTTGTTTGCTCTTCAATGTTTGTATTTTATATGTAACAGAAAGGAATTTTTCAATTACCTTCATACCAATTCATTTTCATCCCTAGAGGGGAGAAAAGTCTTTTGAAGACAGATTCTTAGCCAAATATGCTTGAAAGTGACAAGAGGAGAGGCAATATTATTAGCAAGAGGGAAGTCTGTTGCCTTGTGGGCACTTCCACTGAAGAATGTCAAGATCATCATCTTATAGTTAAGAGTAAGAATATGGTCATTGCCATGGTTACAGGTGGCAGCAAATATAATTTGAACTTAGAATTTGAAGAGAGGATAGAAGGATAGAAAAGGAAGAAAAAGGAAAAGGACTTCTAGATCTTCCCTTTTTCTTACAAAATGTGGTCCAATTTCTTTTTCTTTTTTTCCTCTTTTTCTTTTTCAGCTGCACCCATGGCATATGGAAGTTTCTGTGTCAGGAATCAAATCTGAGCTGGAGCTGTGATCTATGCTACAGGTGCACCAATGCTTAACCTACTGCACTGGGCTAGGGATCAAACCAGTGCAGCCAGATCATTAATGCATTGCACCACAGCAGGAACTCCCCAATTTCTTGACATGGCATAAAAGACCCTGTTTCCAGTCTTCTGGGAAAAATCAAGGATACCAAAATAATATAGCATGTGCACTGGAGTCAGATAGACCTGGATTTGAAACCTGTCAATGAAACCTGCTAGCTGTGCAACCATGAGTAAATCACTCTAGTTTGCTAAGCCTCAGTTCTTTCATCTATAAAAGTAGGGGTTAAAATAACCACCAATGAGGTTTACCGGAGGGTCAAGTGAAATAATTCTCTGAGGCATAAACCTCAGTTCCTGATACACATCAAACGTTCAATAAATAAAGACCTGTTCTCTATTCTTTTCCTCTAGACTACAGCAACCCACAAGAAAAATTCCTATTGATACTGACATTTGGCAGAAAAATTGTCAAATGAAGTACTTGGGCAATAATAAGACATCATCTGGTCTAGGCAAGAGCAGAACAGAGAGGTACATGAAAGATGTCCCATCGTGAGAAAAATGCCTTGAGAGACTGATTACCTGTTATGTTTGAAAATATGGCAAGAACACTTCTTATCTCTGTCAGAGAATTTAGGGATAATTAAGAGATATTTGAGGGCCTAAGTGAAAATAAATTTTCATGGTCTTAATAATGAAAATACTCTCATCATGTAACCACAAATAGTGATATAATTATTTTAAAAGATGAAAGAAAAGGAAAAGTGTTTTCTGTGGGGATGATAAGTCTGAGAGTCTTCCACAGTAGGAAGTTGGTAGGCAGTATTTTAAATGGGAAAAAAAAATCAAGAAATAGCACTTAACATGTAACTGAGAAATATGGAGGTAAATAGTGGGAGAAATGGCTGAAAGAGTTGGAAATGGTTGCTTCTAGGGAGGGGAAATCAGGGACTAAGTGGCAGGATAGACAATTGCTCTAAAATACCTGTAGTGTTACTTGACTTGTTAAACTATGTGCTTGAATTATAAAAAGGAGAATGAAAAGAAGGAAGAAAGAAAAAAGAAAAGGAAGGAAGGAAAGAAAGAGAGGAAGAAAGGAGTGAGGGAAGGAAGGAAAGGAAGGAAGAAAAGGAAAGAAAGAAAGAAAAAGAAAGAAAGAAAGAAAAGAGAAAAGGAAGAAAGAAGGAAGGAGAGAAGGAAAGAAAGGAGGAAATAAAGGAAGGAAGGAAAGAAAGAACTGCAGTGCTCCTTTGCTCCCCTCCCTCACAGATGATGTGGTAATTCTTTATCATGCATGACTCCACCATGAGTGGCAAAGTTCTTGAATAACTGAAATTCAGAAAGAAAGGGGGTAAGTGGTCGGGAGAATTTAAGAGCCTTCCCAGAAAGTGGAGATTGAACAATTTTCGTCTGAGTTGATTACTAGAAGGCCAATCTGGGTTGGAGGGTATTCTTTAGATATCACTCAAGTGATAGGATTTTAAAGTGACACCAGCAGAGTCATACAAGGAACTGGTTTAGAACACCAGGGCTGACATCTTCTAATCTAGCTCTCAGTGGGAGCATCGCTCTCTCTTTTCAATTCATGCCCTATGTTCATTTGTGCACAAATAAACCTATCTACAAAACGGAAACAGACTCACAGACATAAAGAACAGACTTGCTGGATCAAATGGTTGTTCTATGTTTAGTTTTCTGAGGAATCTCCATACTGCTTTCCACAGTGGGTTGCACCAATTTACAATCCCACCAACAGTGTAATAGGGTTCCCTTTTCTCCACACCCTTGATCCAACAATCCCACTCCTGGATATCTATCCAGAGAAAACCACGACTCACAAAGACACATGTACTCCAATGTTCACTGCAGCACTACTTACAATAGCCAAGACATGGAAACAACCTAAATGTCCACTGACAGAGGAGTGGATCAAGAAAGATGTGGTACATACACACAAGGGAATATTACTCAGCCATTAAAAGGAACGAAATACCGGCATTTTTAGCAACATGGATGGACCTAGAAATTATCATGCTAAGTGAGGTCAGCCATACAATGAGATACCAACATCAAATGCTTTCACTGACATGTGGAATCTGAAAAAAGGACAGACGGAACTTCTTTGCAGAACAGATGCTGACTCACAGACATTGAAAAACTTATGGTCTCCGGAGGAGACAGTTTGGGGGGTGGGAGGATGTGCTTGGGCTGTGGGAAGGAAATCCTGTGAAATTAGATTGTTATGATCATTATACAACTACAGATGTGATAAATTCACTTGAGTAATAAAAAAAAAGAAAAAAGAAAAAAAAAAAGAAAACCATTTCTGAATTTCAAAAATAATAATAAAAAAAAGAACAGACTTGCGGTTGCCAAAGGGAAGAGGGGGAAGGAGTGGGATGCATTGGGCGTCTGGCGTTAGTAGAGGCAAACTATTACAGTTAGAATGGATAAACAATGAGGTCCTGCTGTAGAGTACAGGGAACTATATCCAGTCTCGAGATAGAACATGATGGCAGATAACATGAGAAAAAATTGGGTCATTGCTATGCAGCAGAAATTGACACAACACTGACACATCAACTATACTCTCATAAAAATAAAAAAATACAGTCGCACCCCATGGTGTTTGAGGACTTCCCAATTTTTCCTTCTAGAATGCCAGCTCCTTTGAACGCAGGTACCAGATTTTCCAAATCTATGAATCCCACTCAACACCTAACACAATTGTTGGCACATAGATTGTAGTAAGACAACATTCAGAAGAAGTTGTACTACATTGATTCTTTCTAAAATTTTATAAAAGCTATTGACAAATTCCATTTAACATTTACTCATTCTGTTTTCATAATATTAATGTTTTCATTAGAAAAAGTATGCCTATTGATTGCTTTATCTTCTTTTCTCAATTCTCTCTCTCCTTTTCAACATGTTGAGGCCTGTATTTTTTCCTTACATATTATTTGCTATGTCAGATAATTACTTTCAATCCTTTTATATAATGTCTTTAAAAATTACTCCTTTGCTTATTCCACAAATATTGGTTGACAGTCTACATCGTGCCAGGCCCTATGCCAGAGGCCGACAGCAGTGAACCCCCAAAAAGCTAGGTTTTCGCTATCTAGGAAAAAGAGTTTGAACAAAAACTCATGTAGCCGCTGCAGAATTATGAATTGTGCTGAGAGAGTTTTAAGTGAGAATTGAAGGAAGTTTCTCTTATATGTCTCCAGGTTCAGAATTCTGGATCTAATCTTTCTAGCTTAGAAAATTCACTTTCAAGAAAAGCAGGAACACAGATTGGCTTTTTACAATAAAAACTTCATAGTGTTCCAAGAGGTAACAGACGTCCATTATCCACATAGCTTTTTAATCTTTTCTATATTAATTCTTCTATTTATAGCCACTCAGTATGTAAAAGGCAGCAGCCTATGTATTCCTCCTAGTTGTAAATGACACAACAAAGTCTTTGCTTAATTAAAACACTATAAATGGGGGCTGGGGAGGAATCGCGGCTCCTCTCCCTTTTCTTCTGCTAGCAATAGGATTAGGATATTTCCCCATCCAACTTTACCTTCAGATGCTGATCAGAGGCATTCTCAGAACCACCAGCTAATGAGAGGTATCACCGAGTCAGGAGGAGGGAGAAAAAGGCTTATTTTCCAGTGATGAATGTACCGATTCATTAACGCTGACTTGAGCATTCGTTTGAGATTGAGGTTGTCATGGACATGCATTTAAACAATAGTGGTATGTGGATCTCTGCCATCTTTCATCAGTTTTGCAAGGGATGCCATTGAAGAAGGAACAGAAAGGAGAGCTGAAAAGGAGTGAGATATTCATGGCCAAAGTCGAACTTAGAGGAGCTCGCCGAAGAACTCGAATTCTTTTTACTCATCATTGGCAAATCTCAAAAATGGGTTATAGTACAAACTTTAGAAACTAAGACATCCAAAGTAGAGATGTCATTATCTCATTCATCCAAAACCTACTTAATGTCATGGAAAAGTTAATGGTATGATGTTAAAACATCCAGTAACAGAAGTTTAAATATTTACTTTTACATTTATTTTTCAATTTATGAATGTACCCAATATTTCTATAAGACTACACCTTCTTAGTGATATACCATCAAAAATAGTCAATTTTAATAGAAAGCATAATATTACTTTAATTTTTATTGTTCAAGTAACCATCTCAAACAATTATTTCTTTTTTTTTGTTTTGTTTTGTTTTTTTTGCTTTTTAGGGCTGCACTTGCAGCGTATGGAGGTTCCCAGGCTAGGGGTCAAATGGGAGCTACAACTGCCGGCCTACACCACAGCTCACGGCAATGCCAGATCCTTAACCCACTGAGCAAGGCCAGGGATCGAACCTGCAACCTCATGGCTCCTAGTCGGATTCATTTCCACTGCGCCACGACGGAAACTCCTCAAACAATTTTTCTTAATCCAAATTTGCTTTGGACTAAGGAGAATAGCTTATACCTTTATTTGTCATATATCAGTGGCTCAGATAACATTCTCAGAATTTTCATCCATTTCCAGGCATTAGCTTTAATTCATTTTTTCATATTGTTGTTTACATTGACTATTTTATTTAAATTAAGTAATAATATGATTAAAGGGATTAGTGCGAGAGCTGTATTTTTTTTTTTTCAAATAGCCATTAAATAAAGCCCAGGCCAGGGTCCATAATTGTTATCAGCTGGAGTATTAGTGCAAGCAAGCTATAACTCTTGTTGCTTTTAAGCTACAGAAAACTGAGGTTTTTCTTTTTTATTACAGAATAACTTAGCCTATCCTGAGTGATGAGGTATATAACTTTTATATTAATAGTTATGTATCACGCCTCAAATTTTACATCCAAATTTTTCTAAAATACTTTAGTGGCTACAAAAGGGCCAATGCACAGAGGGAGAATACAAGAAGCCTGGCAAAAAGTGGCAAAGAGTGTAGTAACTGCATGGAGCTGGGGAGAAAGAGTTTGAAGTTCAAATTCTGCCAAATTAGAAGGGTTCGATAAACATCTAAGAATTTTTACTAACACCTCAGAAAAGCCAACCCTTAGAAGTAAGCCCAGGACTAAGGGATCAAATCTAGAGTTAAACTGAAAATAAATCCACTATAACAAAACTTAAAACAAACTTCCACTTATGAGTAATGCGATTCATATGTGTGGTTCTCAGAGGCAGAGAGTGGGGGGAGAGAGAATTGGAGCAAGGTGGTCAAAAGGTACAAATTTTCAGTTACAAAAAAAATAAGTACTAGGGTTATAAAGTATAAGATGAAGACTATTTAATACTGCTGTAAGATACTGAGAAAAATTGTTAAGAAAGTAAATCCTAAGATATCTCATCACATGGAGAATTTTCTCCCCCTTTCTTCTTTATTTTATGTTATATTTATATGAGATGATAGATATTAGCTGAACATATTGTGATAATCATTTCACAATATATAAACCTTAAACTTACCCAGTGATGTATGCCAATTATTTCTCAATAAAACTGAACATTTTTTCATGTGCCTACTGGCCATTTGTATGTCTTCTTTGGATAAATATCTATTTAGGTATTCTAATCTTTTTTTTTTTTTTTTTTTTTTGTCTTTTGAGGGCTGCATCCACGGCATATGGAAGTTCCCAGACTAGGGGTCAAATTGGAGCTACAGCTGCCAGCCTACGCCACAGCCACAGTAATGCCAGATCCGAGCTGTGTCTGTGACCTATACCATGGCTCACAGCAATGCCGGATCCTTAAACCACTAAGTGAGGCCAGGGATCGAACCCACAACTCATAGATCCTAGTTAGGTTCATTTCTGCTGCGCCACAACGGGAACTCCCCTGCTCATTTTTTTGAATGGGTTGTTTTATTTGTTGTTGTTGAGTTATATGCGTTGTTCATATATTTTGGAGCTTAAGCCCTTGTTGGTTGCATGTTTGCAACTTTTGCTCCCATTCCACAGGTTGTCTTTTCAGTTTGTTTTTGTTTGTTTTTGTGTCCTTTGCTGTACAATAGCTTGTAAGTTTGACTACATCCCATTTGTTTTTTTGTTTTTATTTCTATTGCTTTGGGAGACAGACCTAAGAAAATATTTCTACTGTTTATGTCAGAGAATGTTTTGCCTATGTTCTCTTCTAGGAGTTTTATGGTGTCATGTCTTATGTTTAAATCTTTAAGCCATTTTGAGTATTTTTGTGCGTGGTGTGAGGGTGTGTTATAGTTCATTGATTTACATGCAGCTGTTCAGTTTTCCCAGCACCACTTGCTGAAGAGACTGTCTTTTTCATATTTTATATTCTTGCCCCCTTTGTTGAAGATTAATTGACTATAGGTGTCTGGATATATTTCTGGACTCTCTATTCTGTTCCATTGATTTGTATGTCTGTTTTTTTTACCAGTACCACACTGCCTTGATTACTGAAGCTTTGTAATACTATCTGAAGTCTGGGAGAGTTATGCCTTCTGCTTTATTATTTTTTTTCCCTCAGGATTGCTTTGGCAATTCTCATCTTTTATGGAAGAACCAGTCAATTTAAAGAGAGATGAACAGAAATTATTCAAACTGAAGAACAGAGAAAAATAATTGAAAAAGTTAGGCAAACTATAGTGACTTGTAGGACAACAAGCTGACTGACATATGGGTAATTGGGTACCAGCAAAGAAGAAAGGAGTATGGGGTAGAATTTTTCTTCTTAAGAAATAAAATAAAACATTTCCTTATCTTAGTGGAAACACATCAACCTACAAATCCAAGTAGGTCAGAGAACTCCTAAAAGGATAAATAAAAAAAATAGCAAATCTAAACAAACGATAGTTCAACCGCTAAGACCCAAAGATAAAAATAAAAAATTTAAAACAGAAAATAAATAAGAATGACACCTTATTTTTTGTCAGAAGACAATGAAACCAAAACAAAATACAATGACATCTTTAAAGCATCAAAATGAAAAACTATCAACTTAACATTCCATAACCAAGTAAAAATATCCTTCAACAGTGAAGAATAGAGATTTTTCAGATGAAAGACTGGTGAGATAGTTTGTTTTCTGCAGAAATTCACAAAAAGAAATGTCAAAAGAAATTCTTCAGTTTGAGTGGTAAGGATAGCAGGTTGAAATCTGCATCTATAGGAAAGACTTTGGAACAACACAAATGGTAAATATGTAGATTACTATTTTTTATTCTCTTAACTTCTCTAAGAATGATTAAATTGTTAAAGCAAAAATACTAATAGTGTATTATGAAAGTTTATAATATATATACAACAATATACTGTAATAAAATAGGTAATCAACAAGAACTTACTATATAGCACAGGGAACTATACCCAATATCTTGTAATAACCTATAATGGAAGAGTATGTAAAATAGAATATATATATAAAAAATTGAATCACTTTGCTGTATACCTGAAACTAACACAACATTGTGAAGCAACTTTATTTCAATAAAAATTTAAAAACCCAGTAATTTCACATGCAATAATTGCACAGGCTGGGAAGTGAGTGACTTCATACTGTTGTAAGGTGTATTTTATATATATAAAAGTTCATATGAAGAGTAATAGCTAAAAAAACTAACAAGGATAAAATAAAATCAAGATATTCAACCAAAAGGAAGGTAAAAAAGGAGGAAAAATCAAAACAGTGTGAATTAGAAAAAAAAAAAAAAAGGAGTTCCCATTGTGGCACAGTGGTTAACGAATCCGACTAGGAACCATGAGGTTGCGGGTTCGATCCCTGCCCTTGCTCAGTGGGTTAAGGATCTGGTGTTGCCATGAGCTGTGGTGTAGGTTGCAGATGAGGCTCAGATCCCGCGTTGCTGTGGCTCTGGCTTAGGCTGGCAGCTACAGCTCCGACTCGACCCCTAGCCTGGGAGCCTCCATATGCCGTGGGAGCGGCCCAAGAAATGGCAAAAAGACAAAAAAAAAAAAAAAAAAAACCAGTATGAATAAAAAAAATCAGAAAGACCGAAATCCAATCATATCATTAATTTCATTAAATTTAAATAGATTACCATTTGAGTTATAAGATAGCGATTGTCAGGTTAGATAAAAACACAAAACTCAATATTATTTATAAATAAAAGATGCATTTTAAATATAAATACATTCATCATTTGAAAGTAAAATGGTGAAAAAATATATACCATGAAAATGGTAAGCCCAAGAAAGTTGGTGTGGCTATGTTAAAATATGAAAAGCGGAGTTCCTGTCATGGTGCAGCAGAAACGAATTAGACTAGGAACCAAGAGGTTGCAGGTTTGATTCCTGGCCTCATTCAGTGGGTTAAGGATCTGGTGTTGCCATGAGCTGTGGTGTCGGTTGTAGACATGGCTCAGATCCCGTGTTGCTGTGGCTGTGGTGTAGGCCAGCAGCTGTAGCTCAGATTGGACCCCTAGCCTGGGAACCTTCATATGCAGCGGGTATAGGCCTAAAAAGACAAAAGACAAAAAAAATATATATATATATGAATACTTCTAGATAAGAAGTATTGGCAGAGGTAAATAGAAATATTTTACAATGTTATAAAGGCCAATTCTATTCCAAATATATATATATATATATATATATACACTTTATAATGGAAGCTAAAACTATCAAAATATGTCAGAATAAAAAAATAGACAAAAATAATAATCATAGCTGAAGATTTTTAATACCCCCTTATCAGTAATTGATAAAACAAGTAGTAAAAAGAAAATTTGATAAGGCTATGATAAGACAACCAACTTGACTTAACTGACCACGATTTATAGCATCTCTAATGCACACATTCCTTTCAAGTGCCTATGAAACATTTACCAAGACAGACCGTGTTCCCACATATTAAAAAACTCAATAGATTTTAAAAGTTAGATATCATACAGGGTATGTTTTTTGGCCACAAGAATTAGATTAGAAACAATAACGAAAAAATATTTAGAATATTCTGAATATTTAGAAGTTGGGTAAAACATTTCTAAATAAATTATGGGTCAACAAAAAAGTCAGAGAAAAGAGAAAATATTTGGAGTTAAATGACAAAGGGAGCTCAGATTTGTGAGATAGAGCTAAAGAAGTAATTAGAGAAAGTTCTATAGCTTTAAATGAATATATTAAAAAAGAAGACAGGTGTAAAAGCAATGATCTAAGAGTTTCATATAAATGTTAGAAAAAGAACAGCAAATTAAACACAAAGTACATGCAAGAAGGAAATAGAAAAGAGTGAAAATAAACAAAAAAGAGACAAGCAATAAAAAAATTATTAGTGCAAATAGTATTTTGAAAAGATTAACCAAATCAACAAACCCTAACAATTCTAGTCAAAAGAAAAAAAGCAGAAATCATTAATACCAAGAATGAAAAAGAAGGAATCATTTCAGAACCTGCAGACATTAAAAGGAAATCATAAGAGATTACAATGAATAGTTTTATGTTGATAAATTAACAACTGTTAAGAAATGGACACATTTCTTGAAAATCCACTTACTAAAACTTACACATGGAGAAATATAAAATCTGAAGTGTCCTACATCTATTTAGAAAATGAATATGTAATAAAACCTCTTATACAGAGAAAACTTTGGCTCAAATGGCTGTACTCGTGAACTCAGTCATGCATTTAAGGAATAAATAATACCAGTTTGACACAAATTATTTTTGAATGTAGAAGGTGGTAAATTTCCAACTCATTTTTGGGGCCAGAAAACACTAATAGCCAAACCTGACAAAGACAGTACTAAAATAGAAAATAAAGATCAAGGAGTTCCTGTCGTGGCGCAGTGGTTAACGAATCCGACTAGGAACCATGAGGTTGCGGGTTCGATCCCTGGCCTTGCTCAGTGGGTTAAGGATCTGGCGTTGCCGTGAGCTGTGGTGTAGGTCACAGACATGGCTTGGATTCCACGTTGCTGTGGCTCTGGTGAAGGCCAGTGGCTACAGCTCTGATTCGACCCCTAGCCTGGGAACCTCCATATGCAGTGGGAAGTGGCCCTAGAAAATAGCAAAAATACAAGAAAAAAAAAAAAGAAAAAAAAGAAAGATCAACATCCTTTATGCACAAGAGATGCAAAAATTCTTTGCAAAATATTAATAAATGAATTCCTGCAGTATATAAAAAGGGTAATCCATAACGACCAAAGGGGTTTATCCTAGGAATGCACCCATGGTTTAACACTTAAAACCTAATTATTGTGATTCACCCTATTACTTAAATAAATGGAGAAAATAATATAATCACCTTCTTGGAGGACGAAAAAAACATTCACCGTCTTTGCTGGATAGGAGTCTCACCCAAGAAGGACTATAAGGGAACTTAAAGTACACTCTGAAAGAGTTCAGAATTTCTAAGGAAGTCTTGAAAAATAATTCCATTACCAGATATCACTATCTATTAGAAGACTGTAATAAATGATGAAAGCAGTATGATATTGATGCAGGGATAGATAACTGACCAATAGAACATCCATAAACAGACCCACACATATGTGGTACCTAGTTTCTGGAACAAATGCAACACCACAGGTCAAATGTAGTTTTCTGTACAAACGGTGTTGAGTGACTTGGAGATATACATGAAAAAATTTTACCTGGATCTGTACCCAACACTATACCATTGGGCTATGTTAAAATTAATAACATCTGTTCATCAAAATATCTTAAGACAGTAAAAATACAACCCACCATGAGAGGAGATATTCATAATACATAGATTTGACAAAGGACTCATACCAAACCTATATAATGAATTCCTATACATTAATTTACAAAGACGAATAATCCACTTAGGGGAGAGAGGGTAAAAACTTGAACAACCACTTCATAAAGGAGGGGAGGAAAATGGCCAATAAACATATGAAAAAGTGCTCAACTTTATTAATCTTTAAGGAAAAGCAAATTAAAACCACCATGAGATACCACTTCTCCCATCTGAATGGCTAAAATAAAAAGGTAGGACAATTCCAAGTGTAGATGTAATTGTGGAGCAACAGAATGCATACACATTGCTGGTGAGAGTAAAAATTGGTAACAACCGGAGTTCCCATCGTGGTGCAGTGGTTAACGAATCCGACTAGGAACTATGAGGTTGCGGGTTCGATCCCTGGCCTTGCTCAGTGGGTTAAGGATCCGGCGTTGCCGTGAGCTGTGGTGTAGGTCCTAGAAGCAGCTTGGATCCCGCGTTGCTGTGGCTCTGGTGAAGGCCAGTGGCTACAGCTCCGATTAGACCCCTAGCCTGGGAATCTCCATATGCCGCAGAAGCAGCACTAGAAAAGGCAAAAAGACCAAAAAAAAAAAAAAAAAAAAAAATGGTAACAACCATCTTTGCAATATTTACTCAAGCTGAATGTATGCACAGTCTACGGACCAGCAATTCTGCTTCTGGGTGTATAACCAGAAAGAAAGCCATACTAGAAGAATTATAACAACACTATTTAAATGACCATCTGGAGAAGTGTGGGTAAATAAAGTGTGGTGTATTCACATAAAGGCATACTCTACAGCAAGGAAAAATAAAAGATACCTGACAACACAGAACAATATGGGTGAATCTCAGAAGCAGAAGACCCAGCAAAAGAAGCCACAAAAGAGTATACAGCGTGCTTACAGTGCCTGGTTCTATTTGTAATAAAGTACAAAAAAGCTAAAACTCATCTACGCTGTTAGAAGTCAAGACAGTGTGACTAAAAGGGAGCCCAGGGGTTTTTCTGGGGTGTCATCACTTGATCTGGGTGCTGGTTATATAGATGTGCTCAACTGGTGAGAATGTGTCAAGCTTATGATAGATGCACTTATGATAGATGCACTTTCTGTATTTTATATATAAATATAAATGTTTTTTCCTTTTCTTTTTAGGGCTGTACCTAGGACATATGGAAGTTCCCAGGCTAGGGGTCGAATCAGAGGTACAGCTGCTGGCCTACATCACAGCCACAGCAACATGGGATCCAAACCTCACCTGCAACCTGCACTGAAGCTCGCAGCAACACCAGATCCTTAACCCATTGAGTGAGGCCAGGCATTAAATCCACATCCTCACAGACACTAATTGGGTTCTTAACCCGTGGAACTGCAAAAGGAATTCCCAGTATTCTCTATTTTAATAACAAGTTAAAAAATAAGTTTTCCCTCCCTTCCTTCCCTTATGTCCTTAGCTAGAAGAACTATAACAGCCTTTATTGAATGAACTGTCACTAGATAGATGCAATCAAACAACAACCTTTTTCTTTCCCTCCTGTTACTTAGTTTAAACCCTCCACGGATGAAATATTGGGCAGGTCCCATGGCTTTTCCAGTCATGCTTAGATAATGAATAAACAGTCCTTTTGTTTTGGCATTAAAAAGCCCACTCTTGCCTAATAATCACATAACTCCAGCCAGGTCCAGGGTAACCATCAAACTTTTATCCAATATAAAGCTTCTCCCTTCCTGCAGCGGGGTCCTGACCTGGGCCTGGAAGCCCATGGAGGAGGCAGAATATTCCTGTTTGGCTTCTTCTTTGGTTCCCAGCCTGTCCTTCTGCTCACAGGCTGCCGGCTTGTCTAAGCCCTCAGAGTGGGGCCAAGGCAGCGGGGATTAGGGGCAATGGCACCATTTCATAAGGCAAGAGCAGCTGTGGTCATCTACTGATTCCCCCGGCTGCTAGCTGTCCTGAAGTGTCATGGGTTTTCTGGACAGCATGCCAGTGAGACCTCAGCGGGCGCTCGCCCCAGTGTACACAATGCTTGTCCTCTGGCAGCTGTTGAAGAGCTGATTTCAGGCCTGGGCTTTCAAACGCACCCTACGCAGTCCCTCTCTGTTGGGATCCTTTCCCTCTACTGGGCAATCTTCTTGAGTATGATCTGCTTTGAGAAGACTCCAGATCAGCTCCTTCTCCTGGAATCTACATCTTGCCTTCCAGGAAGACATGAACCTTTGTCCTGCTGTTTGTGGAGCTGCAGCTTGCTCTCAATACATTCTTCTCTCCAGTCTGCTGCCCTTAGCTGTTTGCCTTCAAATGATCAGATTAAGGCTCAGGTCCTCATGCTCCCCAAACTTCTGACATGACCTTAGAATGCCCCTCACTTGGCTTGAGATGAAGGACAGCAACTGCTTTGTTCCTCAACTCCTTTTCTGCCAACCAGAGGACCAGTGAGAGGGGAATGCATTGTACATTGACTCTTCTTTCCAAAAGAAATCCCCTCGTCTGGCCTCCAGCACATCCACTCCTGCCTCGAGGGCAGTCTCCCAGCACTCCCTGCCTAAATAGTCTGGCACATGCTCTAGGGCACTGGAGTCACTGTGAGCTTCTTGGCACCTCGGGTGCTCAGAGTGAGACAGCGAAGTGTCATTGTGACATCCTCTTACATAATTAACCTCCTTCCTCTTCTAATCGATCATAGCTTCCCTCTGTTGGCTTTTGTCACTTTCAACCTCCTGTTCCAGTTATTGACGTGCATATCAAATTCCCACTTCCAGACTACAGGTTTCTGGAGAAGAGGGGTCAAGTCTGGTTTACCATTGTGTCTCCTACAAAGCCTAGTAGGGTGCTGGTACAGAATTGGGGCTTAATACACATCAAGGGAATGAACAGGCCAATCATTAGAGCTGCCCTCTGCCGGATCCCTCAGGGCAGGGATCAACTTGACTTTTTGTGAAATACCCTACGACTTCTTGGTTCTGTAGCCCAGGTTTGAAACTCAGTCATTTGCTATTCACTCAAAAATATTTTTGGAGGATTTATTACATGCTCAGCACTGAGTAAGTGATTGGAAACAGACATAGTCTCTACCCTTTTGGAGTTTAGAATGAAACTGGTGTGAGTTTGACATTGAGAGATGAGTGAGCTTTGGCTAAGTGGATAAGAAGAAGAAGAGCCAATCCCTGCAGGGAAATAGCTGCCAAGTACTCTTGACTCGGAGGTGAGAATGTATGGATGTATCTAGAGAGAGAGAGGGGAGAGGAGCTAAGCTGAAACAGAGCAGCCTGGAATAAGCACCTCGTCCAGGCTGGCTTGAAGATACTTGCGGAGTGTACTTGCGGAGGGTGAAGTGATTCTAAAGAGCAGAAACAGACAGGCTTGGGCAGACAGGAACAAGTGTCTCTGAGGGCGGCCCTGGAATCTGGTTGACTTCAGCCTGGGAAATCCTATTCCTTACAAATGTGATTTCTAACATCCTCTACATCTTCTGTAAACCTGCTCATCCCAGGCAATGAAAATAAGCTCTGAGGTGTCTTTCTGAAGTTTGTGATGCTGCCTCTTTCAAATGATAAATAGCCTTGTCAATTTTCTAAGACATTTAAATGTTCTTGCTGCATGATGTCACTGAAAGAGGGTCTTGTGCTCTCCTCTCAACTTTAAACACACACACACACACACACGCACGCACACATGCTCACCCATACTTGCCCCAACAAACTAACACCATTTGGCTACTCTGAAGTCAGGTGCTTACTTTCCTTTCATTAAACTGATTGACAAAGAATTTGAAAAGTGACCTTAGGAAAAGAGTACGGGTTATCCCAAAAGAACCTTTTACAAAACCATTCTAAATGTGCCCGAGGGAAGAAAGAGTTCTGCAAAACAGGCTGAGTTGGGCTCATTTTCTTACCACGAGAATATCATGTCCAATCATCTCAGCAGCAAAACTCAAAGCCACATGAAGGACCAAGTGTGTGTGGTCTGGAATATTAACAATGCCTTTTAATTTGAAGGCACGTCTGCCCGTAGGGCATTGGGCACTTAAATAGGGAAAAATAGCTAAAAACAAAAGAAGATCAAGTAAAATGACAAGCCGATCATCATGTATGGACTAGAAGCAGAGAGCTGCCATGACTCCTAATAACATGTGAATAAGCCAGGCTTGTGGATTGTTGTGTAACAGATAAAAGGTATTAAAGATATAGAAGGAACAAGTCTTCATAGTGCCATGGTTTATTGGTATAAAATGATTCTAAGATACCCACTAATGAATGCCGTGTAACTTGCAAACCACAGGACACTCAAGAGGACCCACACATTGACCCTTAGCCCTCAAGGTGCACTCCTTTGGGGCTAGGTTGACCTTTCCTGTGGCAAGAGAAATCCTTCCAACATGTTGTGGTCCTGGCAAGCATGAGTAGTCAATGTTGCCTCATAGCTGCGGGCAATGCCACAGGTGAGGGTCACGGACAGGGCTAGAATAAGCTTCTACAGGGAAGCTGGAAAGGATGGATAGGGAAGTAGAAGCAAGAGGTCACTAGTAGCTGAGTGTAGGGGGTTTGGAATGGGAACTTATTATTAGGGGCAGGGAGTGGGGTTCTCCCAAAACAGTGCAGGATCCAAGTCTAACAGCCAGAAAGAGAATGGATTTTTAGACAAAAACAGCAGCTACCAAAGGCCTAGGCACAGAGTCCAATGGAGACAGCAAGTCATAAAGGTTGCAGATCAAAGGTGGCAAGTGAAGACCTGAGGACTAGAGTCCAGGAACGGGGCTGGGCTGGAGCTGTCCTGGGAGACTGAGCGGGGAAGCAGCCAAGGACTCTGATGGCTCACAGTGGTCCGGCAAAAACCTCTGTGGCAAGGAACATTTCTTTCAGATGCTGTGACACAGCTATCCAAGCTGACAGATGAAAAAGCAACACCAGGTGGCTCTAAAAGAGACACTTCTCTTGGATTTGCTGTGTTTTTCCTACCTCCAGAGGAAGAAAGTTTAACAATAAAGCAATGCTTATCTTCGAACAATGTTTTGAGTCTGTTTCATGGAACACATCTTATTAGACGCTCAACAAAGTGGTCAATTACATTTGAAAAAATGCTACACATTGTGTCTTCTTTACGATTTATAATGTACATTACTATATTAAAGGTTCTGAAAAGTCCTGCAGCAAAGACTCCTATTTAACACTGTTAACCTTGTTTAATGCAATGTTCTCCATATTGATTGACTACGGAACATTTTTCTAATGTAACACTGCCTAATTTCCCCAGGTACTCTTGTTCTGAGCAAAGCACTTTGAGAAATGCTTTTCTAGAACTTTTGTTACATTTGTCCTGTGGACTCAATTATAAAGACAAATCTACCTTGACTCAATGCCAAGGAGATCATAGAAAGTATTTGCTTTCACAGTATAAATGAATTAACACCAGGTGTGGACACAATATTATCCAGAGAAAGCTTCATCATTTATTTATTTTAAATATCTATTTCCAAAAAGGACCTGAAATGGTGTGTGTGCTATGTGTTGTCATTTGAGCCTGGAGAGAAATGGCCAGGAGAATTATTCAGTTGTAATGACTTCTGTTTTTTGTTTGTTTGTTTGTTCTTGGCCACTGTGGAAGTTCCCAGACCAGGGATCGAACAGTACAACTGTGGCAACACCAGATCCTTAACTCACTGCACCACAGGGAACTCCTTTTTTTTGACTTCTGTTTTTAAAGTAGGAATGACATGAGCATTCATGATAAAGCAGGCATCGAATACCAGCTTTAAGGATAAGCTGGGTTATTCTTCTAGTCTGGCCATTAGAAGTAGGGTAATGTAGCAACACAGTGGCTGCTCATACAAACATAGAATTTCTGATGGCAGATCTATCAAATTCAGCATCTGAAAATGGAAATCATACTTTTGGTTTCCAGCCAACTCTGTGTTGCAAACAACTGGTGCAGAGCTTGACTGTTGTGAGAGGGGTTAGGTATGGAACAAGCAGTTCTTAAAGCCTTTTAGAGATGACATTGACCTCAACATACAATGTTTAAGTAGATCAAGTGAGTCAGTATGGGCTCTTGGCTAGACATTGGGTGGCTTGGCATGTATTAGACTCTTCTACAGCTTTTCAATAATAGCATTCTCTGCTTGAAGCAAATAACTCAGGCCAATGCAAAAGACCACATGCTCCCTCCATCTTCTGCCTCTGCAGAGAAGCTCCAGCTGGTGAATGAAGAAAAGGACAGCATGGATTTTACCTGACCTACCCCTTCCTCAAGATCAGGGTCCTGGCCTTTGCATGGAAGACAAAGGGACTTTGTGTGGATGTGCCTTTTCCGTGGCTCTGAAGGCAAGAGAGCTAACGAGCTTGCTCAGTTGACCTGAAGATTGAGCTTCTGTGCTGGGTTAGAACAACATGTGGCTATTTTCAACTCCCTTTCTGGAGCTTTGTACTTATAACTACATTTAGCTAGAAGTGGATTTTTTCTTTTTTTCTTTTTTCTTTTTTTGTAATGCTGCTACGGTTGTAAAGGAGACACTCTGTAGCATAAAAGTGAGGGAAAAGGGGGATTAAGAGACATGGAGGGGAGAGAAGTTCTAACATATATCTAATTGGCGTTTCAGGAGGATATAATAAAGAGAATGTGGAAGAAGTTATCATTCAGGAGAGAATGGCCAAAAGTTCCTAAAACTCAACAAAAATAAAACTGATCCTCAGATTTGGAGAGTCCAAAAAATCCCAGGCAAAGTTCAATAAAGAGAAATTCTCATGTAGATGTCAATCATAGTGAAACTGCCAAGTATCCAGGCAAGGAGAAGACTCGCAAAGCACCGAGAAAGCCAAGACTTTCTACAAGGTACTGCACATATTCCAATGGAGTAATTTTTGTACAATCATAAAAATTGGAAGACAATGAATAGTATCTTTAAAATGCCGAGTGAGAATAGTGTGTCAACCAGCAATGAGATAGTGGTGAAATGATGGTTCAAAAGTGGGGGCGAAGAATAACATAACCAGGCTAGAAGAAAACAGGTTAACAGGATTTAGCACCAACAGATTCTGTTTAAGGATAATTCTCAAGGATAAGCTTCAGGTAGAAGTAATACCAAATGGAAAGTCTCTTATGCAGAAAGGAATAACCAGCAGGGATTTTTGCAAATAGGTAGGTAAGTCTGAACAAATATTGACTGTAGAAAATAATAATATCTATTTTGTCCAATTAAAAAAATACAAACCAAATACCGAACATAGCGTAAAATTTGAAAATTCTGATTAGATGTGAAGCCCTAGTGATTTTGTTTTGGGGAAGAAATAGAAAGATATTGATTAACACTGGATTTTTTTTTAAAGTATTCATGTTAAAACATCTGGCGTAATTACTAAAAGAATAGATGTGGAGTGGAGTTCCCATTCACGGTTTAGCAGTTAGCGAGCCCAAGTACCATCCATGAGGATTCGGGTTTGATCCCTGGCCTCACTCAGTAGGTTAAGGATCTGGTGTTGCTGTGGCGGTGGTGTAGGCCAGTGGCTGCAGATGCGATTCGACCCCTAGCCTGGGAACCTCCATATGCCGCAGGAGCGGCCTTAGAAAAGACAAAAAAAAAGAGAATAGATGTGGAAAATGTAACCTTAAAACTCATAGAAGACAAAAGAAGAAGGGGGGGGAATAAGCTAACAAGAGGTTCACCTCAGTATAAGAGGCAGTTACATTTTTGAAAAATATATTTCAGGAGTTCCTGTCGTGGCTCAGTGGTTAACGAATCCGACTAGGAACCATGGGGTTGTGGGTTCGATCCCTGGCCTTGCTCAGTGGGTTAAGGATCCAGCATTGCCGTGAGCTGTGGTATAGGTTGCAGATGTGGCTCAGATTCCACGGTGCTGGGGCTCTGGCGTAGGCCAGCGGCTACAGCTCCGATTAGCCTGGGAACCTCCATATGCTGCAGGAGCAGCCCTAGAAAAGGCAAAAAGACAAAAAAAAAAAAAAAAAAAAAAAGAAAGAAAAATATATTTCAAATGAAGCCCAAAGCATGAGAAATTCTCTGCTGTTATTTCTTCCAGAACTCCTCAGATTCCTACCTTTATCTTCCTATATGTGTCAGTGGCCTCTGAAAGAGGAGATGACTCAGAGGCAGGATGCTGGAGGAAACAGGATTCTGGTGCAAAGGAGCAGGAATGAAAAGGACCAAGGACCAAGTCGGAGGGAGGGAGGCTGACTGAGAGGTCAGCCACATGCTGTGATCTAAGAACACATAGGTGTGATCTGCAGTTCAAAGACATGGGACAAAGAGGTTTCTTAATAATGAAACTGCCTGAGGAAGTGTTTCAAGGGGAACTGGGATCGCTGGCAGTGAACGAATCAAGTCAATGCCAAAAATAGCTGCCTTGGCCAATGAACAAAATAAGCCCTACGGGAATCCGAGTGTGCAGGGAGGTGACATGGGACAGACAGGTTTCCCTTTTATGTTTCCACTTAACACTTCTTTGTGACAAAGGGCCCATTCTGTGCACAACCCCACACCGAGCACCGCACCCCATGGCCATCTGACACAGCCGCTGCTCTACTGGAGCGAGAAGATGCATGTACAGAAAAGGCAGAAGACGGGATAGTGAAGAAAGGGGTGTTTATAGAACAGGAAGTGGAGCTGGAAGGTGGCTGGGATAGACACGAGTTTTAAGTGTGAGTTGAGGGTGACATGGATCAGCTGCAAGTGTGTAAAGCTGACTATTGATGTTAGCATGTTAATGGACTTTTTTTTTTTTTTTTTTTTTTTTTTGTCTTTTCTAGGGCCGCTCCTGTGGCATATGGAGGTTCCTAAGCTAGGGGTCCAATTGGAGCTGTAGCCGCCCGGCCTATGGCAGAGCCACAGCAACGTGGGATCCCAGCCGTGTCTGCGACCTACACAGCTCACGGCAACGTTGGATCCTTAACCCACTGAGCAAGGCCAGGGATCGAACCCGCAACCTGGACTTTTTTTTTAGTTGTGTTTTAGCAAGTATGATGTAAAAGATTGTAAAGATGCTTGAAATACACACACACACTAAAAAGACAGAGTTCTTTGTAGAACTTCTTACTCCTGCAACAACACGAGAATGGATATTCATCAATCTTTTTGGCCTCCTTGTTTCTGAACCTCCTTCCCCTGCTTGGGAATTTCTCACATTATAAGGCGTGGCCCCTGTGGCCCAGAGACATGAAGAGAGCAGTCATTTTTTTCCAGCTTTCATTGAGGCTGGGGCCTTAGTCACACGGCACAGGCTCTGCCAAGCAGATTATTCAACTGAAAGCTGGTGATGGGAAGTGATGTCTGCCCAGAATTCATTCAGGTGGCAGCACTGGTCATGGTGCAGTGGGAGTGGCCATGGCAGTGAGGACAGGGCTCAGGGGTGGTAACTGGGCAGTGAGGCTCTGGAGGGAGTCATGATGACTGGTGGAAGTGGTCATGCAACAGGGGCAGCTTTCTAGAGGTAGCAGGGCAGGGGTTCTAGAGGCTCTAGCGCTTAGGGTCTAGCGATGCTGGCAGTCTCAGCTATGGCATTGGGTGTCCAGAGGTAGCGGCAGGTTGCATTGTGAGTTTGGGCATTGTGGCTGGCATTGTAACCTCTGGTTTTCTGGAAGACACTATAAGCTGCTATTCAATAGCCCTTTCTGCATAAATTAGCCTAAGTAAGTTTTTGTCGCTTACAAGTAACAATCCCATAATAGAGCAAGGTTTGTGTTTAAAAAAATGGAAAAGAATAAAAGCAGAATGTATGTATGCATGTGTGTATACATTTTGCTGTACAACAGAAATTGGCATAACATGGCTAGTCAACTGTACTGCAATTTAAAAAATTAGGGAGTTCCCGTCATGGCTCAGTGGTAATGAACCTGACTAGGATTCATAAGGACACAGGTTTGATCCCTGGTCTCACTAAGTGGGTTAAGGACCCAGCATTGCTGTGAGCTGTGGTGTAGGTCACAGTTGTGGCTCGGAACTGGCGTTCTGTGGCTGTGGTGTAGGCAGCTGTAGCTCCGATTCTAGCCCTAGTCTGGGAACTTCCATATGCCATGGGTGGGGCCCAAAAAGACCAAAAAAAAAAAAAAAGGTAATAAATAATATTTTAAAAATAATAAAATTTTTTTAAATGTGGGTGTAATTCCACAAGATACCACTCCTGTGTACCAAGCCAATAATACCTCAAAGTTAGATTTTTACTCATTCAATGAATATTTTTTGGCCGCTACTTTATACTGGCTATTGTGACAGATACTTTGGATACAGTGACCAACAGCTGCCAGGCTTCGCCACAGCCAGAGCCATGCCAGATCCGAGCCACATCTGCGACCTATGCTGCGGCTTGCAGCAATGCCAGATCCTTAACCCACTGAGGGAGGCCAGGGATTGAACTCACATCTTCATGGAAACTAGTTGGATACTTAACCTACTGAGCCACAACAGGAACTCCAGATCTGGAATAAATCCAGAGGCAAATGGTGTAAGATTTAGTACATAAATTTAATACCATAAATAAAGAAGTTAGATTCTTAAAGATAATAATAATTATTTCTAAGATAAAGTAGATGTATAGGAGGGAGTATAGAATAAACAGGAGATAGACATTGGAAACTGTCTCAGAGAAGGGAGCCTATGCTCCTATCCTGCTCTGGGCCAGTGGAAACACTACAGGTATTTGAGACTAATTCAAAACACAGGGGTGGTTTGAAAGAGTCGGGCCTTGAGCTAAGCACTAGAGCAGGAGTGGCTGAGTGAAGCAACTCTCCAGATGGGTCTAAAGGCAGTTTCACAGGCACACAGTGTGAAACAGGGGGTCAGTTCTGTGCTGGTGAAAGGGGTATGGATCTAAAAGAGGCCAGTAGACGCAAAGGAGCCTTGAGACTGGGATGAGAAGTATTAGGATCTGTCAGCTGGAGGCCATCGTTAAGACAAAGGTAATCTTAACAGATACAGGTGGACCTAAAGGCCAAGGACCAAAAAATGATGGGGGAGAGATGTACCTTATCAGGTACCAGCACAAGACAGAGGATGGCTATGGACCAGATGCCTCCCCGCATCAGAGTATCCAAACAAATGTAATGCCTCCCCAATGGGCAGAAAAATAAAAGAGATAAAACAGAAGAACAGCACTGAATTTGACTGAGAAAAAAAATTTGGATTCAGAATCATATATTACACTGAGATATATAAAATAAAGGACACCTTGATATTAATAGTTATTATTCTTACGGATACATATAGCTCTAGGACAATAGTATGAGGAGGCATTGGTTATGAGAAAGAGAAGGTTAAGTTTATTTCAGAATCTAGCACAGACTCGAAAAACTATAACCACTTATTCTAAGGACGTGTCTTGATGAAGGTGATTTCAACTCTATATAGTTCTTCTTTCATGGAAACAATTAAATGACTCAGCAATAGGTTTTTTTGATGGAACAAGAATATGCTATATGTTGAGTAGTCCTTTGAGAAACTGATTTGGTTGGATTAAACCATTATATGTTAGAATATATAACATGGCCTGTCTGGAAGGACCCATACTGAAAATATAGATGCAATATCCTTGAAAGGCCTTGGTAGCCCTGAAGTCACATTTCAAGTTTTTTTCCACATGGATATCTGGGTACAAAACAATGTAGGAAATTTTCCTGTGAGTTTCTCCTTTATTGATTCCTAGAACACAACAGCCCAGAAACACAGAACTATCCTGGGGAGTCTAGAAATAAAAATCTCCTCAAAGCATTGGAAAATTCCAGTGTGACAGAAACTAAGAACTAAAAGGGGAGGGGAGAATGTATACATTGTGATGAGTTGTTAAGTTTGGAGTCAAGTTATGCAAAACACATTCAGCAAGTTGTTGATTTGTAACCAATACTAGAAATAAACTCCATATTAATGCACTAAGGTGCAGGGCTCAGATTTCTCTACTGGATTCCCTGGCTTGGCTAATCATCTGTACAACTTTCTATGGTAACTCTGTTTGGGGGAAATTGTGTGTGTGTGTGTGTGTGTGTGTGTGTGTGTGTGTGTGTGTGTGGTTTGGTAAGCTAATGAGATGAAGACCTCAGACATTGATTCCTAATGGTGTGAATTGCTTTCCTCCTAGGAAGCTTCTAAGAGACAGGCCCCAAACACAACACCCCCTGCAATTCCTGGTATTCATGTGCTTATAGAGTCCCTTCTTGCACTGAATGGGCTGACTTTGTAGCTAACAGGCTAGCACAGGAATAAGAGACTTCAAAAGCAAGGCCATAGCAGACACTGCACTTGTTTCCTGCTCTCCTGGAGCCCTTGCACACTCTGAGGGAAGTGAGTAGTCATGTCATGAGGCCTCTCAAGAAGCCCTACAAAGGGCTCCTACCAACAGCCACGTGGGGGACTCATCTGAAAGCAGATCCTCTAGCCCCAGTTAAGCCTTCAGAATATTTCAATCCTGACCAACAGCTTGATATAACCTCATGAACGTTCCTCATGAACCACCAGTGAAGCCATTTCCCAAAGGCCTGACCCACAGAAATGATGTGATTGCTATATGTTTGTTGTTTGCTTCAAATTGCCAAGTTTTGGAGTAATTTATGGCACAGTAATAGATAAAGAGTACAGTGTTTGTACTGTCTTATTTTTTACCGTTAGTAAAAGTGTGAGACATACATAAGCTTTGTTCTTTTGGCACTTTGGGGCAACAGAGGAATTACAGTCATTTACAGTGTGGGGCGAAGTGGGCTTGTGAGAGAATGACAAAAGCAGTAATGGGAATATCAGGAGTAGTTAATAGCAGGAAAGAAGGCTGTAGTACTTAGTGACAGGGGAATCATGAACCCCTTGCAAATGTTTTCTGTCAGTCTCCCAAGGCAATAGAAATAAAACCAAAAATAAACAAATGGGACCGAAGTAAACTTACAAACTTTTGCACAGCAAAGGAAACAGCTAAAAAAATGAAAAGACAATCTACAGAATGGGAGAAAATAGTTTCAAGCGTCACAACCAACAAGGGCTAAATCTCAAAATATACAAACAACTCAACAGAAACAACAACAACAACAAATGAACAACCCAGTTGAAAAATAGGCAGAAGACCTAAATAGACATTTTTCCCAAGAAGACACGTGGATGGCCAACAGGCACGTGGAAAAATGCTCAACATCACTAATTATTAGAGAAATACAAATCAAAACTCCAAGGAGGTACCACCTCACCCTGGTCAGAATAGCTATCACTAATAAATCTATGAGTAACAAATGCTGGAGAAGGTGTAGAGAAAAGAGAACCCTCCTACACTGTTGGTGGGAATGTGAACTGGTAAAACCACTATGGAAAACAGTATGGACATTCCTCAGAAAACTAAATATAGAACTTCCATGTGATCCAGCAACCCCACTCCTGGGCATATATCCAGACAAAACTACAATTCAAAAAGATACATACACCGCAGTGTTCATAGTAGCACTATTCATAATATCCAAGACATGGAAACAACCTAAACGTCCATTGACAGATGAATGGAATAAAAAGATGTGCACATACCCAATTGAATACTACTCAGACATAAAAAAGAACAAAAAACTGGGAGTTCCCATCACAGCTCAGTGGAAATGAATCTGACTAGGAACCATGAGGTTGTGGGTTTGATCCCTGGCCTCACTCAGTGGGTTAAGGATCTGGCATTGCCATGAGCTGCTGTGTAGGTCGCAGACGTGGCTTGGATCTGGCGTGGCTGGGGCTGTGGCTGGTGGCTGCAGCTCCGATTCGACCCCTACCTGGGAACCTCCATATGCCCCAGGTACAGCCTTAAAAAGACAAAAAAAAAAAAAAAAGAAAAAAAAAAAAAAAGAAAAGAAAAAGAAAAAGAAAACCCAAAAGAACAAAAATGCCATTTGCAGCAACATGATGGAACTAGAGATTATCATGCTAAGCAAAGTAAAAGCCAGAAAAATGTGGTACATATATACAATGGAATACTACTCAGCCATAAAAAAGAACAAAATAATGCTGTTTGCAGTAACATGGATGGATCTAGACAGTATTATACTAAGTAACTCAAAAAGACAAAGATAAGTAGCATATGATATCACTTAGATGTGGAATCTAAAATATGGCACAGACGAACATATTTACAGAACACAAACAGACTCACAGACATGGAGAACAGACCTGTGGTTGCCAAGTGGGGAGGGAAGGGACTGTAATGGCCTGGGAGTTTGGGGTTAGTAGACACAAACTGTTACATTTAGAACGGATAAGCAATGAGGTCTTATTGTACAGTATGGGGACCTATATCTAATCACTTGTGGTAGAATATGATAGAAGAGAATAGGAGAAAAAGAATGTATACATATGTATATGTGTGTGTGTGTGTGTGTGTGTGTGTGTGTGTGTGTGTGTATATTTATGACTGGGCCACTTTGCTGTATAGCAGTAATTGACAGAGCATTGTAAATCAAGTATAATAAAAAACTTAAAAATTGACTGCGGGAGTTCCTATCGTGGCGCAGCAGAAATGAATCTGGCTAGGAACCATGAGGTTTCGGGTTTGATCCCTGGCCTTGCTCAGTGGCTTAAGGATCCAGCATTGCCGTGAGCTGTAGTGTAGGTTGCAGACGTGGCTTGGATCCCACCTTGCTGTGGCTGTGGTATAGGCCTGAGGCTACAGCTCAGATTGGACCCCTAGCCTGGGAACCTCAGTATGCCACCAGTGTGGTCCTAAAAAGACAAATAATAAATAATAAAAATCGACTGTATTTTTACTTTATCCCAAGTAAAAAAGGTGTTCTATTGATTTTCCTGATATTCAATAGAAAGTGATAAGGACTTTTGTTGACAAGTTACTTTTCTTTCTTTCTTTTTTTTTTGTCTTTTGTCCTTGTCTTTTGACCCCAAGCTAGGGGTCAAATAGGAGCTGTTGCTGCCGGCCTACAGCAGAGCCACAGCAATGCCAGATTCAAGCCACGTCTGCGACCTACACCACAGCTCATGGCAATGCCGGATCTTTAACCCACTGAGTGAGACCAGGGATCGAACCCACAACCTCAGGGTTCCTAGTCGGATTCATTTCCGTTGCGCCATGACGGGAACTCCAAGTTACTTTTCTATTGATCTTCCCATTACTCATCTGACATGTAACCCTTGAGTCTCAATATCTGAATAGACTTCAACATTTTGAGAAATGTTTTATATAACTGCTGAAGTCATAAAATAAGGCTGATAAAATGGTAATGAGGGTTCACAAAACATACCTGTTATAACCATTTCAGATGTAAATAAGCCTGAAATAAATTCGCTGTACTTTAGTCCCCTTTCTCTTTTTTCCATAGCTCTCTGAGTCTCTGTTTTCGAATGCCGATAATCACAGACTATTTTTTTGTGTCGAGACATAATACACTTAGCTGTTCCTCTTGGTGTAGTGGCTTATAACAAGCTTGTTAAAAGTGTTTTTGACAGCTTCCAACATGAAGCCAACATGAAGCTGAGATGGATCAAAACAGATACAGTGTTTGAAGAGAGGAAAGAATGCCACATAAAAGATAATTTTGATTCTTCTACAATTAAGTGGTGATACAGGTTGGGTTAAACACATATTATCCATTAGCCAGTTAAAAATGAGTCTGAAACTGATCTGATCTCTTGTTCTGCAAAATCATTCAGAACTATTAGTTGAAAACATAAGAAATGTAAAGGTGGTATTGGTCAAGGAATAATTAATTTTGGGTCAGTACATAAGCTCACCTATGCTTGAGTTAGTTGAGCTGTGTGAAATTTGTTCTTCTCTCATAAAATCTGTTGGTATTCTCATAGAAATGGACTTTTAATCAGGTTACATTTTTGTCTGAACAGGCACAGTCCAGTGTGAATTCCCCACCCTCACCTTTTTTCTTCTGATGATAAAGATTTGGTGGCGGTCTGGGTTTATGTTCCTGCAAAAGAATTATGAGCAGCATGATCTTGGACAAGCTACTTATCTTTTTAGAGTGTTGGTGTCCTCTCTTGTTAGATGGGATGTAGTGAGAAATCGAAGTGAAATATATGTAATAAAAATGCTAGACACAGTTTGTGATGTATGATTACTAATGCTACTGCGTTTATTTCTACCGTATTTAGAAGATATAGGGCACAATTAGCATTTGACAAAGCTGGGCTCTACACACACACACACACATATACATATATATTTTTTAAATTTTTATTTATCTATTTTTTTATTACCCAATGAGCCTCTACATATATAAATAAGACAGGGACCTGGCTTCAGTGAGTACCATCTAAAAGGTGAGAGAACAGAGATGACTGACAGGTGAGAGAACAGGTGACTGTCAACTAAAAATGCAAACTTGTCTATTTGAATCAATGGCCTTCTATCTTTGACTAAAAAGTTTGCCTAAAGTAATAAGGATTCTCTTTTTGATGAATAATTTTTTGTGTGTGTCTTTTTTTGTCTTTTCTAGGGCCTCACCTGTGGCATATGGTTCCCAGGCTAGGGGTCTAATTGGAGCTGTAGCCACTGGCCTACGCCAGAGCCACAGCAATGCCAGACCCGAGCTTGTCTGCAACCTACACCATAGATCACAGCAACGTGGATCCTTAACCCACTGAGCAAGGCCAGGGATCGAACCCAAAACTTCATGGTTCCTAGTCGGATTCGTTAACCACTGAGCCATGTCAGGAACTCTGATGAATAATTTACATAAGATAAAAGATTACTCGAGGTGACAGAATGGTAATAGAAGATCAACACAAAGAACCATTACGGCAGGCCTAGTGTGTGGTAGAAAAAGCCAAATTATTGACATCAACTGAGTGAATCTTGGTTTCAATCTTTGCTGAGTACATTTGTGAGACTTTGGGCAATTGATATTCTCTTCGGATCTCAGTTTTCTAAAAATAAAAAGCCCTCAAGTTTTTATTGATGTTTACCATGTATCAAGCATAGTGATAAGTGTTTTTCATACACTTAAAAAAATCCTCGCAGTTGCTCTATTTGGAAAGTACTATTATTTTCTTTATTTTACAGTTGAGAAAACTGAGGCTCAGAAAGGTTATGAAACCTGCCGAAGACCACACAGCCAGTAAATGCTTCCACTGCTATTTTCATGGAAGCAGTATGACTCTAGAATCGGTGCTCCTAGTTCAAATAATAGTAGCTTAAAAATGTCTTCCCCTCTAAATTCTATGTTTCTGAATAAGATTAAAATGCAATCGGCTCAAGGATATTAAAAGCAAAACAATTTGGAAAAATTTGTTGACTAAATTGGGCCAATAACAGCTGGATTTAAACAGCAGAATGTTCAAATCAGAGATCTGCCACCTGGTTTCTGTCCTTTCTAAACTCTAAACCACATTACTGTGGGGGGGGGGGGGAATCTCAGCACGGGGAACTTTGCCTTCAGGTACTCGAAACAATGACATGTGGTAATTAGGCTCATCTGAATTCTCCTAGGTACTAAATTACTCCCATAGGAAAAATTTACTTTGTTTTTAACATTATAGAATTCCTAATTCCCTGGCACAAAAATTTACCGACTGAGACCCAGGTGGCTTTCCAGTCACATCTTGTTATTTTGCTTACTGTCGATAGGATGTCTTTCTAGGCAGTATTTCAATAACAAAGAAGTATTATTGATATGGTCCTTATTTTCAAAAGAGGAAACTAAAGCTCAGGGAAGCTGAGTAGCAAAGATGACTAAAGACAGCCCCTCCCCAAGGAAATTTACATTTCATGAGAATAATTGAGTTGTCACTAGACGTCCAGTCAAGATAACTGCCTTATCTCACCCCTTCTACCATGACCCCTCACCACTGCTGGCTGCATCCAGTGGTTGTATCTGTGACATCCCATCAGACAGCTGTTCCATAAACATGAAAGGAGTGTGTAGGTGATGCCAACTCCCACTGTGTGTCTACACACAAAACAACAACAGCAGCAAAAAGGACACTTAGGTGAGTAAGTGGGGAAAGAGAGTTAAGAATTTAAGGAGGAAAAAAAATAATTCAAACTATTCAGCTGCCCGTAGACCAAAGAGAAGAGGCAGTGGGTTAAACTATTTTCAACTGGTTCTTCTGGAATTTTTATAGAAAACTAAAGCCTCATGAAAACAAAATGAGTTTATTGCACTTTTTTTTTTTTTTTTTTTTTTTTTTTTGCGTCTATCAGACTTCCTTTAGGCTCTAGGCACATGCTAATGATTGGGATAAAACTGATTTTGAACGGAGTTCCTGCTAAACAAATGAATGGTGGAGACTGGAAATTTACAGGAAAGACAGCCAACTCTTCAGCAAAACCACACAGCCATACACAAAGCCACAATGGTAAAAATTGCATGCATCTGGGAGAAAGGTATAAACTAACATGTTATAGCGAAATCAAGGGGGCTGGAGAAAGGGAGGGGGCGGTCAGAGATGAAAAGAACTCAAAGGACGGAGGCAGAACCCTAAAAGAAACCAGAGAAAAAATAAAAGCAAATTCTAAACAGCTCCCCTTACAAATGACTTTCATATGCATGGTAAGAAGTGAACTGAAAGAAAACAAATACCAAGAGATATAATAGACACATTATGTAACGAGGATTACTAAGGAGAGGCTAAAACCAGAAACAGATTCGGAATAATTTGGAGATGGAAAGTTTATACAAGCGATAGACACAACAGGCTCGGGGGAATTATGCCAACACGGGTCAAGGAGGATATTGTGTCTGAAGGGAGAAAGAATGTCACATAATAAATAAGTTGGCAGTGGGACAAAATATATTTGGCTGGAAATAAAAGATAAAAGGAATATAGAACTAATCGGAGGAAATGATTAGAGACCATCTGGGTCAGATAAAAAGGCAGCTCAGAATGTTTATGCAGATAAGGCTGCCCAAGAAAAATAGAGTAGGGTCTGGGATGGCTCTACTAGGATTGCATTACAGCAGAGTGATGTACTGGTTATATTCCTGAAGACGACAATGGATTCGATTAGAGCTCAGTTTTGCATACCATTTGGAAGCCAGAAATGTGGGAAATGGCTAATAGACAAAGATCACGAACAATTTGGGGCAGGCTGTCACCTGACAGATACCTATGCCTTCCTTTGGAATGTTGAGTGCTGTCTGTACAGACTTGGTGATCTCACCCTTTCCGGTCACCCTACTGTCCTGATGACCTGCTATAACTTGGCACTGTCCTTCTGAACCCCCTGCCCCAGTAGTCTGCTCACAGACTTCCTGCTGCGGTTACACCTGCTCCGAACTAAATTCCTGCAGCTGGGTGACCTCATAAAACCATCACTGGCCTATCGCAGGAGCCTCTGGCCATTTGCCTGTTCAGAGGGCTTTGGCCTGGGGGTGGTCGCCAGGCATCCTTGGAGAAGGGAAACAACAACAAAAAAAGAAGGAACATCTGGGACTCTGGCCCACTTGCCCTTGACTCCTCTGACTGCAGCAACAACACCATCAAGGAAATTGTGTTGTTTCTGTGTGCAGTGACAACCCCGTCGACTTCCTGACAACATGGCCAGAGGTTTGAGGCCTTTTAACAGCAGGACTGAGAGATTTTTCACCTCTTCACGTAAGTTTCTCCTCGGGGCTCCAAAGCTGCTTCTCCGACAGCACATATCATGTTGTGTTACAGAGCTGCTTCCACAATAGACTTGAATCCTCCAAGGTCAGAGGCTGAAACTCTCATCTCTCATTTGCCAGAGATTAGCACCCTGTCTAGGAGTTCTGGATGCTCAGTCATCATTTAGAATGAACAGAATGATAAGGAGTGACTCAAAGGCATTAATGTCTAATTGTAAGATTTCAGGCAGTTATGCTGGCAGTAGGGGAGGTGATCTGCCAAAGGGCTGGGTGGGTGGGAGAGGATAAGAAGCGATGGCACGTACCTGGCATCCTTGAGTTTGTTCCTCAGTCTGGAATCCCCTCCTCTTCTCACATGGAGATCAGCCTTAGGGATCCCTTTCTGACCTAAGAATTACAAGTTCAGTTTATAAAGACTGAAAAGCTCAGCGACACCAACATAGATGCTCCTTATGTATTTTTCTCATCACTTCTCCACGAAGGTCAAGTTACTTATAAATCAACTCCCCGGGACCCCTGCAACACCTAATGGTCTTGCCTAGAATTCCGTAGAGTATTTATGTCTTGGAGAAAATGCACGTATTTTTGTAATATCTCAGCCTTGTTAACAGCACGTTTTAGCCAAGTAGCTTCCAAAAGGTTGTATCAGAATTACCAAAGGAGGAGTTCCTGTGGTGGCGCAGTGGTTAACGAATCCGCCTAGGAACCATGAGGTTTGTGGGTTCGGTCCCTGCCCTTGCTCAGTGGGTTAAGGGTCCGGCGTTGCCGTGAGCTGTGGTGTAGGTTGCAGACGCGGCTCGGATCCTGCACTGCTGTGGCTCTGGCGTAGGCCAGCAGCTATAGCTGTGATTTGACTCCTAGCCTGGGAACCTCCATATGCCAGGGGAGCGGCCCAAGAAATGGCAAAAAGGCAAAAAGGCAAAAAAAAAAAAAAAAAAAAAAAAGAATTACCAAAGGAATTTTAAAGATTGAAAAAAAAAAAAGAAAGGAAAAAACCCAGATTCCTGGCTCTAGTCCTGGCCTTACAAAGTCAAACTTCCTGTAAGAGGGTATAAAAGAATCTGCATTTTCAATCCCCTAGTGTTTCCAAAGCATAGCTTGATTCAGGAATTACTGCTTTGACCAAATACATTTCTTAAACAAATAAAAGACCACTTACTTGGTTTAAAAATACCCCTAGTTAATTTCTATACCATTTTTAGAGACACCAAAAAATCACTGATGATGGGTAGAATCAGTTTTAGTTTCCAGCAAGATGTAATAACTTCTGCTCACTGGAACCTTCACCCTTGAAGGAGTAATGAGCCTAATTAGTAACTACAGTTCTTTTAAATGATAATTTTGTCTTTTATGTGGGCAATTACCGAATAAAATTCATTAATATTTAGCTATATCTTCATTCATCCTGTATAATGATAATGACCTATTAGTTCATTTTTCAGTAGTGCCTGTGGGTAGGGAGGACGTGCATAGGGCAGGACGCAGAACAAATTACTCTCAATAGTAATTGTCGATTCTTTATGTTGTCTGCTTAAGGGATCACTGGATGTGACTGGATTGGGACTGAGGAAAGACAGAAATAGAGGAGACGGAGTAGTTGCATCAAGTTTCAGGACATTCAGAAAGGAGAAGAATATGGCCGTCTTTGAGACGGTTCTGACCAAGACTAATTGCCTGCCGTTGAGAGAACATCACTATATTTCATGAGTAAATTATTATGGTATGGAAAGGGGGGCATGAAAAAAAAGATCTAAAAATTTTCAGCTTTAAGGAGCTTTCTGTTTCTTTAGGGAGTTAGTTACGTAGCCATAATTTAAGGTAAAATATGGTTGGTGCTATAGCAAAGGTTAAAACCAAAAGTATTCTAAAAAGGTGAAATTAACTTAGAACCATACAGAAAAAGACTAATGACAATAGACTTGCTCCACCAGATATTAAAACATAGTATGAAATTATAGCCAATCAATATGCATGGTACAGGTGCAAAGATGAGACTGATGGACTGGTAAGACTAAAGCCCAGAAAAAAGACTGCCATATATAAAAATTTAACAGTGGAGGAGAGAAAGTAAATCTGTGGTGAAGGGAAAGGCTATTCACAAATAGTTCTTAAAACATCGCAAAGCAGATCTGGACTAAAATAAATTAGATCATTCTCTCATATCACCACTAACACCAAATTTTTGGTTTTTTTTGTCTTTTTGCTACTTCTTGGGCCGCTCCCGCGGCATATGGAGGTTCCCAGGCTAGGGGTTCAATCGGAGCTGTAGTCTCCGACCTGCCAGAGCCACAGCAATGTGGGATCCGAGCCGCGTCTACAACCTACACCACAGCTCACGGCAACGCCGGATCGTTAACCCACTGAGCAAGTGCAGGGACCGAACCCGCAACCTCATGGTTCCTAGTTGGATTCGTTAACCACTGCGTCACGACAGGAACTCCATACCAAATTTTTAAAAATGCTGTGCTGAGATGGATACTGGTTGTCTTATATAGCTAGACCACCCTTTCTGGAAAGCACTATGTAATATGAAGTAACAGATATTTAAATGTTCATAACATTCTGATTCAGTAATTCCGTGTTTAGACTTACATGCACATATAGTAGACATATATATATAACAACTTTAAGAAAAAAATTTTAGTTAAAATTTAACAAATGTTCACTACATTATTATTTATAATAATAATGAAACTGGAAAAAGAATAGCTAATGAGATTATTAAGTAAATTGTGTTACAAATTATGTTACTTTAATGTAATGGAACAGAACGCATTTGTTTTTTGCTTTTTCTTTTTTGGCTGCACCTGCAGCCTTTGGAAGTTCCCAGGCCAGAGACTGAATCCCAGCTGAAGCTGTGACCTCTGCCACAGCTGTAGCAACACCAGATCCTTAACCCTTTAGGTCAGGCAGGGGATCAAACCAGCACCACCACAGAGACAACTCGGGTTCATTAACCCACTGGACCACAGCAGAAACTCCTAGAATGCATTTGTTAAAATGTACTGGGTAGTTTCTTTATTGGTGTGGGAACTTGCCTTTGATATGTTAGAGAAAAAAAGTAGAATGCTATTCATTTCAATTATATTTAAAACACAGAAAAAGGACAGAAATATATAATCCAAAATGTTATTTTGTTCTTTGGGGATAGTGAAAGTGTGGCTATATGCTCCTGCCCTTTAGTGTATTTTCTATCCAAATTTTCTATAATTGGTACATTTTAGAGCGGATTCTTCGCATGCACAGGGGACATATCCTAAAACAAATGCTAATCCTTAAAATGCTTTCTTAGACTTCAGTTTCTCTTTAGTGCTATCATCAGCACTATTGGTTGGCTTTCTTCTCACAAAGAACCAGAGTTACTATATACTTGATAATGAGAAGATAACAAAAAAGCCACACTGAGCTCTGAATTCTGGGTGATCTGCTAGCAGCCACAGCAGCAAGGAGTAAGCTCTCCCTGCTGCTTTCTAAAAATCCTGCTTCTAAAACACCCAATTAATAATAGTAATAATAATAGCGTTCTTTGATATGGATAATTGATATTCTCTTATTCTCATGTGAAGAGTGAATAAATGCATGCTTGGAAAGTGTTGTTTTGTTTTGATCAATGTTAAGGTTATGTGAGCCAAGTAAGCCCTCCAAATAGATTACAGCTCTAAGTTCCTCCTAAAGCCAAATTTGGGGGCTACCACTTTGCTAGGCTTATTCACTGCGCCATTTGTGTCTCACACCATCTTCACTCAAGATGAAAATGCATCTTGGAGCAAAATTACCAACTCCCAGGTCACAGAACTTGGGTATTTTTCTTGAGTGACTAAGCCGGGAACAATGAACTAGCAAATGCTAAGACTATGTTAAAAAATGGAGGGTAGGGGAAGCCATAGAAGCAAAGAGAAATAAGAGATTAATCTGCTGTGGCATGGAGGAAGTATGGTTTTCATTAAGTATCCACAGGTACCAAAGAGAGTGCTATTTCTCTATAACAGAGAGTAACTATGTCCTCATTCTCCCTTACCTCCTGCTGTACAAATTCCTTGATTTGATGGTAAAACTCTCAGTATTACCAACTCATGGTGTATGTTTTCTATTGCTGTATAAAAAGACATAAATTTAGTAGCTTCAAGCACCATACCTTTATTAATCTCACAGTATCTGTGGGTCAGGAGTCTGGGCATGGCTTAGCTGAGTCCTAAGCCAGCCTGCCTTCAGGTGTTAGCCAGGGCTTGGTTCTCATCGGGAGGTTCAAGTGGTGAAGTATCTACCTCCTTCTTTACTCCGGTTGTTGGAAGAAGTTACTTTTCTTAGGGTTGTAATACTGAGAACCTCAGCTTCCTGCGGGTTATCCCTCTCGGCTTGTAGACGTCACCCCCAGTTTCTCGCCATGTGGCCCTCTCCATAAAGTTTCTTACACCACAGCAGCTTACTTCTTCAATGCCAGCAAGAAAGAAAGAGTGAGTTTACTAGCAAGATGGAGTCTTATAAAAACAACATACTCACAGGTGTGGCATCCCATTGCCTTTGTTATCTTCTGTTGGTTACAAGAAAGTCACAGGTCCTTTCCACACTCAAGGGGCAGATAAAGGCATGGAATACTAGGAGGTAGGGACCGTGCGCGCCACGGTGAAGCTTGTTTTACCTACACGGTAACCTGGTATGCTAGTGTTAACTGTCTCTTGGTTAACTTTTCGGTCAGATTCAGATTCCTTCTATACTCCCAAGGGTTTTACATACGTGGTATTACGGCTTTATATACATGGCGTCCTCTTTCTGCAAATCATATGTTGAAGTCCTACCATCCAATACCTCAAAACGTGCCCTTATTTGGAGTTGGGTTCTTTACAGAGGTAATTGAGTTAAAATGGTCATCAGGGTGGGTCCTAATCCAATGTAAATGGTGTCCTTATAAAAAGTAGATATTTGGAGACAGACAGGCATGCAGGGAGAACACCACGTGAATCTGAATGCAGAGATCAGGGTGATGCTTCTAAAAGCCAAAGGAATGCCAAAGACTGCCAATAAAGCACCAGAGGCTAGGAGAGAGACTTGGAACAGGCTCTCTTTCACAGCTCTTGGAAGAAACCAACCCCGTCAACATCATGATGTCAAATGTATAGCTTCCCAAACTATGACACAATGAATCTCTCTTGTTTAGGCCATTCAGTTTGAGATACTTAGTCATGGCAACCCTAGCAAACTCATACATAAAGCATTGGGGGAGGGGCACCTGGGGACACATGACATTGCTGGATGCCTCTGAGATCTAAGTTTCTTGTTTTATTTTTGTATGTGTTTTCTAAGGCCACACTGGTGGCATATGGAGGTTCCCAGGCTAGGGGGTCCAATTGGAGCTGTAGCCACCAGCCTACATGGGACCCGAGCCATGTCTTCGACCTACACCATAGCTCATGGCAACACCAGATACTTAACCCACTGTGCAAGGGCAGGGATTGAACCTGCAACCTCATGGTTCCTAGTCGGATTCATTAACCACTGAGCCACGACAGGAACTCCTCTTGTCTGGTCTTTGAATGCTGTCCTCATTGTGGCATGCCCTTGGGTGCTGGTCTGTGAGGCCCTGCTATGTTCCATCAATTTGCATGACCCACATAAATCTATTGACTGGGTCTCCATATGGTGGTGTCTAGGAAGCCTCTTTCCCCCTCTAGTCCTCTCTGTCTCTTGGAACATGGAAGCATTTGGCTGTAATCCTGTACCACTCAGGAGTACCCTGGGAACTCTGAGGTAGTCATTGCATGCTGGCTCGGGAACTTGTCCAAGAGGCTCGAGGCCTCTTTAAGGAGGTGAAATACAAGCCCCCTGCTCTGATATTTCCCCAGACTTACCTATGGTTGGTGACACAAACACTGAAAAATTGGCCCCCAAAAGGATAAGGGGCTAGAGCTCTCTCTCCCTATTAAGCTTACTTCTCCCCTCTCTACTTCTTTTTTTTTTTTTAATATTTTTTTAAATTTTCCCATTGTACAGCAAGGGGGTCAGGTTATCCTTACATGTATACATTACAATTACATTTTTCCCCCACCCTTTCTTCTGCTGCAACATGAGTATCTAGACATAGTTCTTCCCCTCTCTACTTCTGTCTCCCAACCTACCCTTCACCCCATCCCATCCCTAGCCAAGAAAACATTCTCTTTTTTGGGCCACATCTGAGACATATGGAAAGTTTCCGGGCCAGGAATTGAACCTGTGCCACAGCAGGGACCAGAGCCACAACAGTGACAACACTGGATTCTTAACCTGCTGAGCCACCAGGTAACTCCAAGAAGGCAGTCTTACATCCTCTCTATGATCTTATGTCACTACACATTCTTATCATCTCTCGGTTTATGGTATAAACTACATCATATGAATTCTTTAGGTTTACATTTGCTATTTTGGAACTCACAAGCTACGATTTTGACTCTTTGTCCTTGCTTGGATAAAATGTTTAGTCTAAAGGTAGTGTTTTATAGTGGAAGTTCTGGATAATTAAAAGGAATTACTAAGAGGAAAAAAAACCGTGAGTCAATATATCAAAATACCATCTCAATATATGTAGCAGTTGACAATGACTTACTGAAAAGGTATTAATTTAGTTGTGTCAAAAAGATGGGTATGATTTCAACACACTATCTAACATCTATCACCATCACAATTCTCTGCTCACTCTAACTTACTTTTGTCATAGGATTTAGTACTGCCTGAAATTATATTATTTCTTGATTGTCTTTCTCCTAATAAGGTGTAAACTCCATGAAGGCAAGACTTCATCTCTCTTTTTCAATGTTCTATCCCCCAGTGTTTATAATAGCATCTACCATACAGTAAGGGCTCAATAAATGGATATTTCATGAATGAATATGCATATAAAAGATAAAAATATACTCAAAGGTCAGAAACATAAAGATGTATTACAAATAAAACCATAGACAAGTGGTTTAATAAGAAATGAAGTCAGTGTCATTTCTCTCTCTGTGCTGAACAAAACATGAACTATGTATGCTTCCCAGCCCCTATGTTAGACAAAGTAAGATCAAGCAAAATAACTTAGGTACCTCCTCTGGAAAATATTTGTTTCTGGAAGTTAATACTGTGAACTAACCAACAGAGTCACTTTAAGATATCTCTCTGAGGATTGGTATTCAAAGTTTTTATATTAGAAATTCTGCCCAGTCCCAACTAGTTTCCTATCTTAGAAGATTTTTTTCTTCTTCGTCTTTGTCTTTTTAGGGCTGTACCTGTGGTATATGGAAGTTCCCAGGCTAGGGGTCAAATTAGAGCTGCAGCTGCCAGCCTATGCCACAGCCACAGCAACATGGGATCTGAGCCATGTATGTGACCTACACCACAGCTCATGGCCACGCCAGATCCTTAACCCACTGAGCGAGGCCAGGGATGGAACCCGCATCCTCACGGATACTAGTCAGGTTTGTTACGGCTGAACCACAATAGGAACTCCCTTAAAATACTTCTTAAAATCACCTAGTCCAGCCCTAAAAACTTGTGTTGCCCTTTCTCTGACTTTCCTTCTAGGAGGTTACTAGGACTTTAGTGGTGTTCTCTCTTCTTGTAATAAGTCTAATAGTAAGTCCAATAAACTTAGTTCTTCTTGGTCAAAGTTGATCTTTTTCGAGAGGCTGCATATGTCTTAGATGGGGAAGGAGCACATAGTGTGTGACTGGAGCATATGATATGTAAGTTAGGGTGGGAGGTAGTGTCTGATTCTAGTGGAGAGCAAGAAATAATACTGGAAAGGTGTGTTGGGGTCTGTAGTAATCAGAGTCCAAGTCAAGAAAATAGAAACCTCTGTAGCTTTTCAAATAGAAGCAATTTAACACAGAGAATTGGTTACATGGGTAATGGAATGGCGGAGAAAGACAGAATGGATGCAAAGGGGGTGACTGGTAACCCACATTTTAAGTAACAACATGAAGCAGGTCCAATCACTATGGCTGGTGACAAAAGGATGAAGATATTACCAGAGCCTAGGTGTGTAGAGTAGAAGGGCTCAGGGCTAGGCTGGAACCATGGAGAAGAGGCCTCCTGGCTGATGCTGTCGCTATGGAGAAGGTAGGGACTGCCAGAGGGAAGCTGTCACTTCCAGAGAAGGTGCTAGAAGCAGAGAGGAAGGAGAATAACCCCATGTTCTTACTTTCTATGTCCCATCAGTGACGCCTACGGGAAGAAAATAACAGAAAGCCAGTTGGCAAGGAATCTTGGGTAAAGTAATAAGCCAACCCTCAGGTTCAGAATTATAGAGTTGAATAGAGAAAAGCAGGTGTGAACTGAAAGATGACAGAACCAAGCTGAGAAATGTTGGTAAGGAATTTGAATTTTCAAAGAGGTTATCCATAAGGATCTGTAACAAGCAGGATGATATGAACAAAGCCCTAGGAAGGAAGCGGGCTAGCTTTCTAATTCCATGTCAAACTACTCAGTACCTTCCCACCCAAGCCATCAGGCTATGAGCTTTCCTCCTTCTCCATACACCTGTGCTTGAGAGAACTTAGTTTTCTCTCACCTATACCTTTAACTCTCTTCATGGTTAGAAAAAAAATCAAGGGACTAGGCATAAAAAAATTGTATCATGGCACTATTCACTGGTAGTGAGTGTTTTGAAGATTTGTAGTGGAATCTAGGACAGGGCTAGGAGTGGGGGTGGGGCGTGCATCATTTTTAGCGTAATAATGGCCAGGATTATTATCTCCCAAGAAATAAGATCAATATGCTTAATATTAGTAATATGAATTTCTCATGTTGGTTAGATGGTGTCATCTTCAAACAAGAAAGGAATATTTGTGGTTATGTTGGTTTCAGCTATTTTTGGAGAAAAATCAGTTCCAGCCTAGTGAAAGTCCCATGATTTTGTCATTCTTATTAGGGTCACATTTGGGATGTACTTCTTAACTCTCTGCCTTGAATGTTATTACCAAAGTTCTGGGGTTAGTTGTGTTTCTTTCTTTTCACCTCTGGAAGGGCAAGAAGTTATAAAAAAAATGCATCACCTTGTTGACCCCTCTGGTCTTCACCTATGCTATGCTCTTTTTTCAGAAAAATTATTTATTGTTATTATTTAATGTTATGCATTCCAGGTGTTTAACATTATAATTTGACATCTGTATATGCTTCAAAGCGATTGCCACCACAAGGCTAGTTACCACTCATTACCACTGAGTGGACCCACTTTACCCATCCCAGGCCAGAGATGAGATCTGAGCCACAGTCTTGACCTAAGCTGAAGCTGAGGTGAGGCAGGAACCTTAACTCACTGTGCCAGGCTGGGGATCGAACCTGAGCCCCAGAGTTCCCAATATGCCACCAATCCCATTGTGTCACAGCGGGAGCTCCTGCCTTTTAATTTTGATGATGGTTTCCTTCACTTTGTAGAAGCTTTCTATTTTGGTGTACACACACACAAAATATACATACAAAACTTCAAAAAGAGGAGTTCCCGTTGTGGAGCAGTGGTTAACGAATCCGACTAGGAACCATGAGGTTTGCGGGTTCGATCCCTGCCCTTGCTCAGTGGGTTAACGATCCGGTGTTGCCGTGAGCTGTGGTGTGGGTCCCAGACGCGGCTCAGATCCTGCGTTGCTGTGGCTCCTGTGTAGGCTGGTGGCTACAGCTCTGATTAGACCCCTAGCCTGGGAACCTCCATATGCCAGGGGCGTGGCCCAAGAAATGGCAAAAAGACAAAAAAAAAAAAAAAAACCTCCAAAAAGACAACATAGGGGAAAAGCTTAACATATTAGACTCGGCAATGATTTCTTGGATAATAAACTAAAAGCACAGGTAATAAAAGTAAAAATAAACAAATGAGACTTCCTTAAACTTAAAAACTTTTGTGCATCAAACGACACAATCAACGGAGTGAAAAGATAATATATAGAATAGAGAAAATATTTACAAATCATATACCTGATAAAGGATTAATATCCAGAGTATATAAAGAGCTCCTACAACTCAACAACAATAAAAATCAATAACCTCCCATTAAAAATAGGTAATTGACGTGATTGGACATTTCTCTAAAGATCATATACAAATGGCCAATAACCATATGAAAAAATGCTCAATATAAGTAACCAGGGAAATAACATAATGAGATATCACCTTATGCCCATTAGGATGGCTGATATAAAAACTAAACAAGCAAACAAATAAAAACCAGAAAATAGCAAGTGTTGCTGAGGATGTAGAGAAATTGGAACCCTTATACACTGCCGATGGGATTGCAAAAAGGTGCAACTACTGTGAAAAACAGTAGGGAAGTTTCTCAGTAAATAAAAAATAGAACTATCATATGATCCAGCAATCCCACTCCTGTATATACCCAAAATAATTGAAAGCAGGGTTTTGAAGAGATATTTTCACATCCATCCTCATAGGAGCACTATTTTACAATAGCCAAGAAGTGGAAGCAACTTAAATGTCCATTGATGGATGAATGGGTAAGAAAATAAGGTATATACATACAGTAGAATATTATTCAGCCTTAAAAAAGAAAGAGTCCTCTCACATACTACAATGTAAAGGAATCTCAGTACCTTATACTAAGTGAAATAAACCTGTCACAAAAAGACACTGTATGATTCCAAATATATGAGGAAAGTAGACACGTTGGTGGAAACAGAAAGTAGAATGGTGGTTACCAGGTAGGGGGAGAGGAAAGCAAGTATTAATGTTTAATGAGTATGAAGGTTCACATTTGCAAGATGAAAAAAATTCTAGAGATCTGTTTCACAATAATATGAATATACTTAACACTATTGAACCGTACACTCCAAAATGGTTAAGTTGGTAAGTTTTATGTATTTTTTTACCAAAATAGTAATTTAAAAACCAGTGTTTTTCTTCCTCCCACACAATCAGAATAGACTTTTTCAAATCATATAAGAAATGTTCTCACTAGGCTCTTCATAGTGAAAGCTTCTTTCTCTATGTTAGCGGTCCCCAGAAAAACCCCTTTTTATTACCATGGGTTCAATTATGATTGACACGTATACAAAGGTTACTCCTCTAGGGCTGGCATCTGTGGCTCCCATTTAAAAGCTCAAACTTCCAGAATTCCCCCTATGGCACAGTGGCATTGGTGGCCTCTTGGGAGCTCTGGGATGCAGGTTCGATCCCTGGCCCAGCACAGTGGGTTAAGGATGCAGTGTTGCCACAGCAATGGCTTAGGTCAAAACTATGGCTCGGATCTAATCCCTGGCTTGGGAATGCCATATGCCACGGGGCAGCCAAAAAAGAAAAGAAAAAAAAAAACATTTATAGTAAATTTACTTAAGGAGGTAGATAGGATTTTATAGAGATTCAACGTGGAAAGTGTGCTAGATCTTATCTGGCCAATTTCCACGTCTTACAGACAATAAGATTTAAAAGGATGAATGATAGCATCAAGGCCACACAAACAGAGACAAAGCTCACCTGGTATTTAAGCATCCTGAGATAATACACTGGACCATGAAGGAAGAGAACTGAACTCTAGTCCTGGGTGTGGTTGGGTAGGTCACATCTTTCTCAGCCTTGGTTTGCTCATCTATTAACTGGGCAGTGGGATGTTTGAGTGGGTAGCTTAAACGATTGCTGTCCTTTCCAGGGCTAAAAGTGGCTGGCACATAGTAGACATTTGAGTATTTGTTGAATGAAAGAGACATTGACTCTACGGTTCCATGGCATCCATCAATTTATTATTCATTTAGCATCAACGTTCTCTTCATCAAGTGCTCATTCTACCTCGTTGTGAGATTTCTCCTGTCTGAACACTCATTTATCTGTTAATGGTTAAACTTGAATGTAGTTAATTTTGAAATTACTTATTTGACATACTAACAGCAAATGTGCCTTTTAGCAATCTTATGCTTTAGGAAAGAATGCAAACAAATTCAACTTAATCTCAATAACCATAGAGGGTCATGGAACCTGACACACATCTGTCCTCAAAGATGTATCTTCCTTCATCATCTCCCCATTAAGGAGTTGTTTTGATTACCCAGAGATTTAAGGGAGATTTCCTTCTAAGTCCAATGAACCAATCTGTCGGCAAGTATTTACCAAACATCTACCCCATGTCTCTCTAGGTGGTCTAGGAGTGACAGAACAGTTTAAGACAAGGTCCCTCCTCTCTTTCTGGTCAGTTAGGACTACTAGGCATATGAAACTGTGGACTGCTCCACGTGGTGCTTCTTCTTCATAGAAGCTAGATTTAGTTTCTTTCCATGGTGGTGGTAGAATTTTAAGAGGGCAAGTCTCAGTGTTTTCTTAATCCTCTGCTTAATGCTCCGTTGGTCAAAGCAATTCTCATGGTCAAGCTCAGAGTCTATATAAGAGCTTGGATACTGGAGGCTTGATTCATAGAAGGAGGGGAGGATATGGATGGTAAGCATCTAAGCTATTTGGAAAGAGAGATGAGTCTGAAAACCTTCATTAAGCTCTTGAATTTAGTTATGCCTGAGGCCAAATCTACCTGTGGGCTTTGTAGTTAGGTACATCAATAAATTCTCCCTTGCTCAGTTTATTTTAAAAATAGGGTTGTTACAGTCTTACCTCACACAAGAGTCTTCTCTACTATAAAAAGTTGGAGAGGGAGTTCCCATTGTGGCTCAGTGGTAACGACCCTGGCTTGTATCCATGAGGAACCCAGTTCGATCCCTGGCCTCGCTCAGTGGGTTAAGGATCGAGCATTGCTGTGAGTTGTGGTGTAAGTCATAGACATGGCGTGGCTAGGCTGGCAGCTGAAGCTCTGATTTGACCCCTAGCCTGGGAAATTCAATATGCCTCGGGTTAGGCCAAAAAAGAGAGAGAGAGAGAAACCTAAATCTCCATGGGTCCTAATATGTATATGAAATATTGGGTTGACTCCAAACTTTCACGCCTCTCTCTACTTTGAAACTAATTTAACGCTTGACAAAAAGAATCACTGCTGATCAGTGTATATTCTCTGCCTGCAGCCACCTAAGGAGAGATTGACTGCTACACGCCAGTTATAAAGAGAATGAGTGCCTAAGCTGAATCACATACCCCTAAATTTTCATGCACATAAAACTGTTTCATTGCAGTGGAAAAGTAGAAAACTTTCACATGTTTAGATATCCATGAAGAATGTGACAAACATAAAATGCTGTCATGGAGGTCAGCAGAGGGTGGCTGGCTTTTTTGGGTTCTAAACAGATTGAGAGAAGATTTGTGCGCAAGTCATTTGTTGGAGAGATACTCTGAGAAAGTGCCATTAGAATCACCAGAAAGTCAGACAGGGAAAGAAAGGAAGGAAGAAAAGACAGGAAGCTAGTACAGGGTACAGTGTGAAGCCATTAACCGCTACGGCAATTACCTTTGGAGAACTCTGAGATACAATGTAGAATACACTTGAGAGTTATTGCAGATAACTAGTCTATTCTTTTTTGTTTTGTTTTGTTTTCATATAACGATTTTTATTTTTTTCCATTATAGCTGGTTGACAGTGTTCTGTCACTTTGCTACTGTATAGCAAGGTGACCCTGTTACACATACATGTATACATTATTTTTCTCTCATTATCATGCTCCATCACAAGTGACCAGACATAGTTCCCAGTGCTACACAGCATGATCTCATTGCTAATTCATTCCAGCCTAGTCTATTCTGACTGACACAGATACGAAGAAGAGTATTTGCTGCAGTAATTAATTAATTGATCTTTTTTAGGTCCACACCAGCAGTATAGGGAGGTTCCCAGGCTAGGGGGCGAATCTTGACCTACACCACAGGCACAGCAATGCCGGATCCAAGCCTCATTTGCGAACTACACCATAACTCATGGCAACGCTGGATCCTTAACATATTGAGTAAGGCCAGGGATTGAACCTGCATCCTTATGGATGCTAGTCAGATTCATTTCTGCTGAGCCAGGATGGGAACTCCAGTATTTGCAGCTTTTAAAATGCAAGTTAACATAGCAAGAGTTTCACATGGGCTATGAACTACTTTGGAGAGTCAAATTTTAGATGGCAACAGGCCTCAATAGGCCTGCTTTAGATCAGCTGTTCCAAATCCATTCTGCTTTCAGAGTTAAGTTGGGAACCTTGGGGGGCCAGCCATCTTTTACAAGCTCAAGGTCATCCCCTGTAATGTGGTTCCCAGTGGTTTTGTACTGGAAAATTATTTGAGGGATAATTTTGCCCTGTAGGTGGTTTCTGGGCCCATCTAAACCTATATGCCTTGGTAATAGGTTCTCGGCCCCAAATCACAAAACATTTCCTGAAGACTTCTCCTTCTTCCACCCAAGGGTATTTCCATTGCTCTAACTTTTATTCTTTTGTTACTAACCAGGGAACTACACTAAACCAAAAAAAAAAAAAAAAAATTACCCTATGGTTGCCCATCTGGGCTTGCTGCCAACATTTAGTTGGTTATCAGTATTTGACCCATGGCTCCTCCCTCCCCAAATTCGTTGTCAACATTTGAAAAGCATTTTTTACCACCCAAAAAAGAAGGAAATTCAAAGTCTGGATTTCATCCCTTCATTAAAACATTGGATCTACTAGAGCAAAGACTGATCAGAAGCAAACACACTACCTCCTTTGCTAATTCACACACTCTCCCAGTTGGTAACCCGCCCCACCCTGACCATTCCACTTATTTCTGTGACCAGAAAAGTCTCTGAAAAAAATAAGATCCCATTTCTGGGAGGCTGTGTAGAGCATCAACACTGCGGAGTGTACCAACGGGAAGTTGGTTCAGATTCTAGCCACAGTGGATTCAAAGCCAGAGTTCTGGGACAGACATAGATAGAGAGGTATTTTTCCATGTCAGGATTTGAAATGATAAGCAATATACCATCAATTCACTGGGAACTGGACTATGAAGATCAAGACTATCTGTATCTTGGGGGAAGAATTATGCCAGTCAGTCTCCGGAATTTGTCAATCTTTGTTAAAAACAAATGAAGGCACAAAAAATTACAGCCTGAAAAGTCAGCAGGGACAAGGAAATAGCTTCAGCCAACTCAAAAATTTTTTCTAGGTGAAGGATAATACCATAGAATGTTGGTTGAGCCGTTACTCTATGCTAGGCGCTGCCCTAAGTGATTCATGTGCATTTTCATATTTAACACACACAGACCTTAATCAGGTATTATTGTTCCCACTTTACACAAGAAGGAACTCAAGTTCTCAGAGGCAAAGTAATTTGCCCACCAAGGTCACCCAGATACTAAGATGTGAAGTCAAGGTTTGAATCTACACCCGTTGGCCTTCCCAGGCCACTCCCACCCTGTAACCACTCTCCACGGTCTTTTTTTTTTTTTTTCTTAATTTATTTTTTTATTATTTCCCCCCCACCCCATGGTACAGCATGAGGACCGAGTTACACATACATGTATACATAATTTTTTTCTCCCATTGTCGTGCTGCGTTGTAAGTATCTAGACAGAGTTCTCAGTGTCCACGGTCTTATATGTTGCAGCTCTACCCAGCTTGGTATAATTTCTGAACTTACCTGGAGCTCTCAAATTCCCCAATGCACTGATGAGATTAGTTCTCAGAATGAAAACAAGGAGAAGGTGGAAAATATGTGACTGATGTCCAATTTAGGAACATTAAGAGTTAGAGGATCAGAGCCAACCCCTGGAACAAAACATATTACATGGCAGCCATGTGGGCGGGAGCATAGCTCTGCCCTTAGTAGCCACATGTCCTCAGGCAAGTCAGGATCAGTTCTCTCCCCTGCAAAACAAGCCTAATAATACTTGTCTCCTGAGGTCATTTTGAGGCATAAATGTGTTGACATAGATGGGGACCTGGTAGGCAATGGACGGTTCAAAAATACTAACCCCTTACACTCCCCCATCTGTTAAACATTGTAAGCTTGTTACTAAAAAATGTCTTTGGTGGGATGCATGTATTGTTCTCTTGGACAAACTGCCTAATGGGCTTCTGGAAGCCGTTGTCACCAAGTCTCAACCTGTTTGACATGAATGTTTAAGTATGCCTTCTTTGGCTCTTACTAACTTCCTTTGGTACATTTCCAGTGGGTGGCATCAGATGGCAAATAATACTCCTTAATCCCTTTATTTGAGGGGCAATGCCTTGTCATGGCACATTGGACTTGACATGTGAGTACAGGAGAGAGATTAGAATGACTGAACTGTCTTTAAAACTGGAACATCACTCCCTAAGGAACAAAATCTTGTGTGGTTTGGGATTGAATTCTGCTTTGTTCATCTATACAACCCTCAGTCTTCTCGGGCCCCAGGCTGCCTAAAACTTAAATATGGGGTTTTTCTCAAGGATACCAGTTTGTCTGTGATTTTTTATTTTTATTTTTTAAATTTTTCTGAAGACCCAACTCTGCAATTTACTGTCTTTTTCTTTCTTGCAAACAATGATTGAGCTTAAAATGAACGATAACCTAACTGTTCATTTGTGTTAAAGCCATCTTCCGCTAAGCGTTTCAAGGAATTGTAATTTTAGTTTTAGAGGACTAAGTCTGAGACCCAGGGGTTAACTGCCTTTTTTTTTTTTTTTTCCTGGATTTTTAGGGCTGCACCCATGGCATATGGAGGTTCCCAGGCTAGGGGTCAAATTGGAGCTACAGCTGCTGGCTTATACCACAGTAATGCCAGATCCAAGCCATGTCTGTGACCTACACCACAGCTCACAGCAACGCCAGATCCATAACCCACTAAGCGAGGCCAGGGATTGAATCTGTATCCTCATGGATCCTAGTCGGGTTCATTAACCACTGAGGTCAACTGCTTTGCCTGTTATCTCTCCACTAGCCTGGTCACCTGGTGTCTAGTGAGTGCTCTTTCCACTTTATCCACTACAAACAAAACGTAGTCCTTGATGAAGCTCTGGTGATGGAGAGACCGATGCACCAGCATTCTGCTTCTGAAAGTCAATGTAAGAGGTTGACCTCTCATTGCTGCCATTGACAACCGCCACCCCCCTCAACCGTAGCATCTCTTAACTGGCCTTCCTGCATCCAATTGTGCCTTTTCCTACTAATCTTTTCTTCACAGATAAGTCAGTTAGATCATGGCACCACTGAGTTCAAAACTCGGCAATGACTTCCACCTCATTCAGAGTAAAAGCCAAAATTCCTGAAATGACTAATGGACCCTACATGCTGTCCTCCCCATCCTCTGCATATCTGTTGTTCCAAATATGACAGTTTCCTTGCTGTCCCTTGAACAGCATGCTCCCAGTGCACTGAAACTCTCTCCCACTTTTGTTGCTTCACTCCGGTACTTCCTATTGAAGTAAGAGTTTCAACTAAAGAAACAACCCCCATCCCCACCCTGCTGGGGAGGCAGCTAGGTGCCCGTTAGCAGTTTTGCTCCTGGCATACCACCGTTTTAATCTTGTAGCAACTATGTGTCTTATGTCTTTGCTAGCAGCCCGGCAAGCCAAGCTCCAAGCATTGCTTATCAGTTTTGCTTTTGTAATCTTGCGTGCTCAGCTTCTTAGGCAACAGCTCTGTCTGCTCCGGGAAGAAGGAGGGCTGGGCTGCTTGCACTGGAAAAACAGGACCCAGAAGTCTGTATTATATACAAGCTACCCAGAACAAAGACCTACTTGCTCAGACTCTGGAGGTGGCTCCTCTGAGCCCACACTGGAGCTGAATAAACCTGGCTATTCCACTTCTCCGAGTGCCGCTTGTCTCTTTCCGCTGCCCTGGTTTCTGCAATGCTATAAGCTTTACTCAGCTGTCACCTCTGTCAGGTCTACACCAACCATCAAATTTAAAGTTGTAAACCCTTTCCCAGCACTGCGCTGCTTTATTTCTCTCCATGGCACTTAGCATCATCTGTATTATTCTTCTCGTCTTGCTATAACAAAACAGCACAGGCTGGGTGGCTTAAACAACAGAAACATACTTTTTAGCAGTTCTGGAGGCTAGAAGACATGATCACGGTGCCAACAAATTCTGTTCCAAGTAAGGTCTCTCTTCCTGGCTTGTAGACGGCTACCTTCTCTTTCTGTCCTCACATGGCCTCCGTGCTTGTACCAGGAGTGGGAGGGAGGACAGAGAGGGAAAGTTCTCTGCTGTTTTCTTCTGATAGGGCACTAATCCTATTGGATCAGGGCTCCACCCTTTTATCATTTAAACTTATTACTTCTTAGAGGTCACACTGGTGACTAGAGCTTCAACATAAGAATTGTGGGGTGACACAAGCATCTAGGCCATAACACTTACCTGACATTCCGTATTAACTCCTTCCGTTGGTTTGTTTGTCTCCTACCAGAAAGAGGACAAAGATTTTTGTCTGTCTACTGCCTAAAATAGTTCTTGGCATAGAGTAGGTGCTCAGTGAATTCTTGTTAAGTGAATGTGTGGAATACCTTGCCCATATGTGGTAGGCAGCCTCTAAAATGATTCCTAGTTTCTGGTATCCATACCCTTGTGTGATCCCCTCCCCCCTGAGTTATACCTAGCAACTCTCCTCTAATTCATAACAGTGCAAAAACTTTTTTAAAAAAGGTGATGGAATGTCACTTCCAAGATCAGGTTGTAAAAGGACTCTGGTTTCTGGCTCTGTCTTCTCTTGCTCTCACTTGCTGACTCTGATGGAAGCCAGCTACCTTGTTGTGAACTGCCCCATGGAGATGCCCACATGTCCAGGAATTGAGGGAAGCCTGTAAAAAACTCAATCCTGGAGTTCCCGTCATGGCGCAGTGGTTAGCGAATCTGACTAGGAACCATGAGGTTGTGGGTTCGATCCCTGGCCTTGCTCAGTGGGTTGGGGATCTGGCATTGCCGTGGGCTGTGGTGTAGGTTGCAGATTTGGCTTGGATCTCGTGCTGCTGTGGCTCTGGTATAGGCTAGCAGCTGCAGCTCCGATTTGACCCCTAGCCTGGGAACCTCCATATGCCACTGGAGCGGCCCAAGAAATGGCAAAAAAAAAAAAGACAACCTCCCCCTCCCCAAAATAAAACTCAATCCTGACAACCACACAGTGAGCTTGGAAGATTTTCCCTTAGTAAAGCTTTCAGATGAGACCACAGCCCCAGGTAATACTTTGACTGTATCCTTATGATAGACCTTGAAGCAGAGGCAATCAAATCCAGGCCCAGATTCCTAATCTACAGAAACTATGAAATAATGTGTGCAATTTTAAGCTGCAAGTTATGGGGTAATTTTTTTTTTCTTTTTACAGCCACACCTGTGGCATGGAGGTTCAAATCAGAGCTGCCGGCTGAAACCACAGCCATAGCAACACCAGATCTGGGCCATGTCTGTAACCTACACTGCAGCTTGCAGCAATGTTGGATTCTTAACCTACTGACGGAGGCCAGGGATTGAACCTGGATCCTCAGAGACACTATGTCAAGTTCTTTACCTGCTGAACCACAATGGGAACTCCTAAGGTAAATTTATGCAGCAATGCATAACTAATGTATCTAATAACAGCAATGATGACCATGTCTTCAGAAACAGAAATCCATAACACTTGATTTGGGAATCATTATTTGAAAATGGGGCTATCCAGAAGTTCCCATTGTGGCTCAGTGGTAACAAATCTGACTAGTATCCATGAGGATGCAGGTTTGATTCCTGGCCTCGCTCAGTGGGTCAAGTATCCAGCATTGCCGTGAGCTGCAGCATAGATCGCAGATGAGGCCTGGATCCTGCATTGCTGTGGCTGTGGTGTAGGCCAGAGCTGCTGCTTTGATTGGACCCCTAGTCTTCCATATGTCACATGTGTAGCCATAGCAAAAAAGAAAATTAACAAAAAGAAATTGGGGCTGACCTTATAATTTGGGGCCATTCAATTGCTGGTAGGCCTAGACCATGGTAATTCAGGTACTTTCTTTATTCAGGGCTCTAAAGCAGGAGTCAGCAAACTATGGCCCATGGACCAGCTCTCTGCTTTTGTAAATAAAAATTTATGGAACACTGACACATTATTCATTTAATATATTGTCTATGGCTACTTTTGCAGAATCAAGTAATGGCAGTAGGGGACCATCTGGCCACCAAGCCTCAAGATTTTACTATCTAGCCTTTTAAGAAAAAATTTGTTGACTCAAGAGGCCAAAAATAATAGAGTTCTTGATATCTCTACCTTTTGTGCTTTCTAAGAAGTCCACCCTTTGCTGTCTCTCTCCACAAATCTTTAAAAGCCCAGTAAAAGCGCTGAATAACTCCCATGGAAGCAGGATTCCTGGGTAATTAACAGCTGTGGTTTAAACTTTTTTGATGATAATTCACAGTAAGAAGTCAATTTTATATATGACCAAGGATATCATATACAGAAATAAATAAATATATATATATAATTCAAACAAATGTATCACAAACCAATACTTACCCTTTATATAAGATGTCCTCTGTTGTTTTCTATTTTATTTCATGTTATTACAAAGTGCTGGTTTCACCCCCTACCTTGTAGTCTTTCTAATGGGACCGCTGAATGGATGTGATGTGTTGGGTCACTGAGCTGGGTGCTCTGTCAGGCCGACCTGCCTTCTAATCTCACCTCTGACTCTCACCAGTGGTGGGATCTTGGGCTGGGGATCTGATTCCCTGAGCCGCACTCTTTTCACTGGCAAATGGGAAGATGACCTGTGCTGGGGGTTGCTGGGAGGGTGAACAGGAGCGGGTCCGTGTAAAGCACTTTGCACTTGGCACATGGTAACACCTTCATAAAAATAACGACAGATCAACCAATGCCCAGGTGACTTCTAAATCAGTGTCTGGTCCTTTCAACCTTGGTGCACGAAAGACACAATCCCCAAAAGAACTCCTCACGGAGGACTTAGAGTCTATGAAATCACAGTTCCTCTTCTGAGATTCAGAAGGAGTTAATGTTGGCAAATCCCATGCCAGTGTTTCAATGGGCATGCAATGCCCACAGGCCTGTAAACAGCCACCCTTTGCCAAACGGACTTTAGGAAACTCCCTTCCTTTTATTCAGTCCCAGGGCCATGATCCTTTCCAGGCATTGAATTCCCAGGGAAGGTGAGTGTCTGCTTAAAATGCAAACCATACGTAGACAATCCCAGCTGAAAAGAATTTCTCCTTACCCACCCTCTTTTAGGAAGGAACATTGGGTCTTACCATTCAAAGTATTCCCATCTTTCTCCCCAGTCGCTTCTAATTCTCTCTCTGTGCCTCAGTCTGCTGCTTGTGTTTACAACTCAAAGCCTATTTCTGCCAAGATAGCGTTCCTGGCACTTTTCAGGAGGCAGGTAAGCCTGAATAAAAAGAAATTACGTTCAAAGTTGGCCTTTTCTCCATTGCTGCCCTTCCCCCTAGTCCTTTTAAAGCACCCAAGGCCTTGGCTTCAAGTCCCCAGGGGCTCTCTGAGAGAGCTTTGTTGCACTGATTTTCATTCTGAATTATAGGGGCCATAAACCCCACGCAGAACGCAAAGGGAAACTCAATCAGCTGTAACTCATTTGCTGCCAAACTCACTTCACACCCTCTCTTCACAATCAAACCTCCCACTTGAGGATCCCTGAAGCTGGTGCAAAGCAGCCTGAGGTCTCTGCTTTCTCAGAAAGCACTTTACCGCCAGCCAAACCTCTCATCCTGGTGACTTCTTATCCAATTCCCTAAGTCCTATCCAAGTCCCATCCCAGCAAACCATTTCCTTACCACTTACTCTAGTCTAGAGAGTGAAAAGGGTTTTAGAAAGGGAATCCTTTCTGGAGTTCCCACTGTGGCACAGTAGGTTAAGGATCCAGTGTGTTCAATCCCTGGCTGGGGAAATTCCATAGGCTACTGGTATGGTCAAAAAAGAAAAAAAAAAAAAAAAAGAAAGATAAAGAAAATGAATCTTTTCTGGGGTTCCCATTGTGGCTTAGCTGTAACACACCTGACTAGTATCCATGAGGACGTGGGTTTGATCCCTGGCCTTGCACAGTGAGTTAGGATCCAGCATTGCTGTGAGCTGCGGTGTAGGTCCCAGACGTGGCTTGGATCTGGTGTGACTGTGGCTGTGGCTACCAGCTGCAGCTCCCATCTGACCGCTAGCCTGGGAATTTTCATATCCCAAGAGTGCGGCCCTAAAAAAAAAGAAAAATAAAAAAAAAGAAAATGAATCTTTTCTGAGGAACTTCCAAACCCTGGCTGTGGGTACCTGAATAAGCAGGGAGCAAGACGTGTGCGCCTCCAAGGACTTCTGCTTGTATTTGGAAGCCTTCCTTCTTTCTCTGTGACCTGGTGGACAGGTTAAAGAATCACACAGTTTTAAGGCTCATGGACAATCTTAGATGACCTCTATTTATTCCCTGCCTTCTCCCTGTAATGGAAGGAGGAACAGTAATATTCTGTCATCTGTCCTTCCCTGTTCCTTTGGGTTTCTGTTTTCCCAGGTAGAAATGATCATCCTACAGTGATTCTTCTGTGTCCTTGCCTGCAGGGTTCTGGGAAATTGTTAAATTGATTCAAAGCTTAGATGATACAGAATAGGGCTCCTCTATCAGCCACTGAGGGACCTTGGGCTGGTCACCTTACTTTCGTGGGCCTCCGTGGTCTCATAACATTAAGAAGATTGGAATAGCTTAGGCAGGGACTTATTGGCAACTCCAGGTATTTGGTAATGGCTGCTGGGGAACTTGTGTAGAAAATATCTGTTGGGCCACATTTAGGCTCAGCAATTGATTAGTGATGTCTGCCACAGATGGGTGATGAGAGGGAGCTGCAGCACTTATCAAATATGCCATCTGTAAGCTAAATGCTCTATTCATTATTCCCAATTTCAGAGGTCTAGGAATCTTATATAATTGCTAATGAGATCTATCTCAATTTAATCTCCATGGTTTAAATATTTGCCTTGATGCCAATGGGAATGGAGAGAAGGAACAGAAAAATATTGGTCCTCCAAGTTGACTCTGACCTTTGAGTAATGAAGACCCAGAAATCTAGTCTACTGCCTCTTTCCAAACCAAAACATTTTAATTAGCTGCAGAAGCTGGAGAAGATGGGATTCCTTAGTTAGACAGAACTTTTGTTTTCTTTGTCCTAAAATGGAGAAAATAATACTTGGTTTCTTCTCATGCAATAGGCCATTATGGACAAAATTCTGACTCAAAGAATGACCTTCACATATTAATTTAATACAAATTAAATTTAAAAACTATTTAAAGTTTCTCCTTTGGAATGAATACCATGAAAAACTAAAATTAAAGCAAGTAATGAAATATATTTCTGAACCTTTTTGAAAGAATGAAAAATAATAGTAAAATAGAACATGGAAACTTTTCAGCCTCAATGACTTGTGCGACTGAGGAGAGTGGTTGGAAGGGCTAAACACCTAAATAGAAATAAACACCCACCTACTAAAAATGGTAGAAGAAAAATGGGTAGTCAGTTTAACTGATATTTAATATACATGGCATGCATGAATTAGTAATTTTCAAAAATCTGGAATATGAGATTATAAATGCCACAAAAACTATTCAGAATACAATTTCATCTTGCTTTGGTAGTTTGAGGACCCTCCAAAATTTTATGGTGCTGCTGGGCCATCAGTTCAAACACCAGTAATCCCTGCCCTCTAACAGAAGGTGTAGGTTGTTGAGTGGAATCTTTCCTGACACCATATCATCTCTCTCTCTTTTTAAACCACACCTATGGCATATGGAAGTTCCCAGGCCAGGGGTGGAATCAGAGCTGCAGGTGCTGGCCACAGCCACAGCAACACTGGATCCCAGCTGCATCTGCAAACTACACCTCAGCTTCTGGCAACGCTGGATCCTTAACCCACTGGGCGAGGCCAGGGATTGAACCTGCATCCTCATAGAGAAAATGTCAGGTCCTTAACCCGTTGAGCCACCACAGGACCTCCCTGACTCCATATCTTGATATATATCAGAGAAATAAGGGGCACTTTGTCTGCTACTTTTCAAAAAAGTAGCATGCAGGAAATAGAGGCAAAATCATTACTGATTTGAAGTTCTTTAGATTCCTTATAGCAAGTTTACCATTCCTCCTATGAATAGAAAGCCATTTTCAATTCAATTTTCTCAGGAACTGTCCTTCATAAAACTCCGTCATTGAGACTTCGAAGTGTATCACATCCAAACAAGGCATGCACATTACATTGTCATCATGTGAACAAGAGGTTTGTCCCATTTCCCTCACTGCAAAATGACCCACAAAGGTGTAAATGTTCTCCCAGTGTGTCACACAGGCTCAGAGACTGGAGCACAATTAGCTGCACAGGGCCTAGAAGATGGGAATTTCCCCTGATGGGACCCGCCTCACGGAATTAATTCATTGCCTGCTGTATGGACATCTGTAGCCTGGCCTCTTCTTCAAGCGCTAAACCTCTCATCACTATGTGATGATTTAACATAATTTTATATTCTTCATATTTATGAGCCTGGCACATGCCAGAAATTAGAGGTGACAAGGTAAATAAGATAATGGCTGAGATGGACATATAATTAGACAATGAAACGAGTTGGTAAAAGGGAGGTAAACACACAGTATGGCAGGTAACCAATCCGTGTAGACTCCCATGACTGCCAATACGTCTCAACTTGAACTGATGTAATCTCTCCCCACCCAAACTCATACCTCAAAAAGCCAAGAGCCATTGACATGCAGCCCATGGGGACTTGACAAGATCCGTGATAACCTAAGTTCCTTCAAGGTAACCCTTTTGTAAAGTCCCTGCAGACCCCTCAGAAGGCCAGGTGAAGTGGGAATGCTATAAACTGAAACGAAACAAAACAAAACAAAACCTTGTAATTTTTCATTCTGATTCTGCCTCTAATCCTTCTGCCTCTAAGCCACGTCATGTCACCTCTTTTTCTGTAAAATGAAAACTTGGAAGGAAAAAAATGGAGTGTCACCCAGGAAAGAGTCTATACAAGAATAGTCTATAGGGCAGACATTGGCGGTACTCAAGCACCCCTCAGAGAGGATATCTTTCCCAAAGGACACCTCCCCAACCTTGCGATACATTAGCTCACACCACCCCAGGAGTGGGCAGCCTAGCTGGTACTTTAAAATCACCTGGGCAATTTTGGAAGCTACACCTATGTGACGTTGGTGAGACTGGAACAATTCAGTGCTCTGGGGATTGGGAACCGTGGCTGGAAGCCTGACAGCTGTGACCACTGAATGCTTGACTTCTGATTGCATGTTCCCCAAGCAATCTTCTCTGAGTTATATTTGGCTTGCTACAAATACTGAACAGGGAGGAAAATGTGCCTGCCGGTCAAAATGACTTTGGATAGTTTTGGTCCCGTGGCGTTTCTAAACCTCCCTGTGACTTCTTCTCGTTTCCCTCCATCTCTCCTGTGAATGCGGTTAATGTTGAGTCAGCTCCCGAGAGCTGACCTGCTGTCCCGTGTGTGGGGACTCATCCTGTGTCTAAGCTGGCAAGGCTGGGGCCAGAGGCTGGCTCTTGGAGGTCACACAGGGCTGACAAACATCAGCAGGAGGTGGGCTGCTACCTGTTCTCAGGAGAAAAGAGTGTGTGTCCACCAATGGCTCCATGTGTGGGCCAAGCTAAGGACCCTCCCACAACTCCGGGCAGGATTTCTCTTTTTCTTCCTCTTCTTTTTTTTCTTTTTAGGGCCGCACCCTGGCCTATGGAGGGTCCCAGGCTAGGGGTCCAGTTGGAGCTACAGCCGCCAGCCTACACCACAGCTATAGCAACGCAGGATCCGAGCTGTGTCTGTGACCTACACCATAGCTCACCACCACGCTGGATCCTTAACCCACTGAGTGAGGCCAGGGATCAAACCTGCAACCTATTCATTTCTGATGCGCCACAATGCGAACTCCATCTTCTTTCTTATGTAATCTTTTCTTTTAAAATAGAGGGACTTGGACCATTTAATCTATGATTCTCCTCTAGCAATCCTCATCTATGATTGGTTTCAGCATTTCTAAAGAGTATTCTCACCCTCTCCAATCAAGTCTGATTTTCTGCAGACCTCCTTGTCATTTTATGATTTTTTTTTTTAAATGGTTGCACCCATGGCATATGGAAGTTTCCCAAGGCAGGGACTGAATCTGAGCCGCAGCTGCATGAGATCTGTGACAACACCAGATCTTTGAACTCACTGCACTGGGCAGGGATTGAACCTGTGCTTCCACAGCAACCCTAGCTGCTGCAGTCAGATTCTTTTTTTTTTTTTTTTTTTTTTTGTCTTTTGTCTTTTTGTCTTTTGTTGTTGTTGTTGTTGTTGTTGTTGTTGTTGTTGCTATTTTTTGGGCCGCTCCCTCGGCATATGGAGGTTCCCAGGCTAGGGGTCAAATCGGAGCTGTAGCCACCAGCCTACGCCAGAGCCACAGCAACGCTGGATCCGAGCCGCGTCTGCGACCTACACCACAGCTCACGGCAACGCCGGATCATTAACCCACTGAGCAAGGGCAGGGATCGAACCCGCAACCTCATGGTTCCTAGTCGGATTCGTTAACCACTGCGCCACGACGGGAACTCCTGCAGTCAGATTCTTAACTACTGTGCCACAGTGGGAACTCCACAATGTTCTTTAGTAAACACTATCTTTAAAAAGAAAGAAAGAAAGAAAGAAAGAAAGAAAGAAAGAAAGAAAGAAAGAAAGAAAGGAAGGAAGGAAGGAAGGAAGGAAGAAAGAAAGATGCTACCTTGTTCTTAATCTAGGCACCCACCTTCCTACCTTGTCACAATAGAACTCAGTAAATGCAACTATATTTTGTAAAGGCATAATTCACAGAATTCTCGGGGACAGATATACCTGGGGAAATTGTGGCCCAAGATTAAATTCAAATTTCTCATTATTATCAGCATTTGTCATTGTCCAAGATTGGTGCTACCCTAAGCAGGTTTTCCTTTGCAGATGATAAAGTTATCTTTCTAAAAGAAACTATGGTGGAGTTCCCACTGTGGCTCAGCAGGTTAAGAACATGACTAGTATCCATAAGGATGTGAGTTTGATCTCTGGCATCACTCGATGGGTTAAGGATCTGTCATTACCGCAAGCTGTAGTGTAGCTCACAGATGCAGCTTGGATCGGGTGTTGCTGTGGCCACGGTGTAGGCTGGCAGCTGCAGCTTCGTTTTGACCCCTAGCCTGGGAACTTCCACATGCTGCAGGTGAGCCCTAAAAAGAAAAGAAAAGAAAGGAAAGAAAGAAACAAACTATGGTAAAATAGACATACTATAAAGTTTACCACTTCAATCATTTTAAGTGTTCTATTCAGTGGCATTAAGCATATTCACTTTGCTGTGCAAACGTCACCACCATCAATCTCCAAAAATTTTCATTTTCCTAAACTGAAACTTTGAACCCAATAAATGATAACATTCCACCCTCATCTTCTCCCAGCCCCTGGCAACCACAATTCTACTTTCTGTCTTTATGAATTTTACTACTCTAGGTATCTCATATAAGTGGAAACACACACCGTTTGTCCTTTTGTGACTGGCTTATTTCACTTCACATAATGTTCTCCAGGTTCATCCATGTCATAGTATTTATCAGGATATCCTTCCTTTTTGGAGTCAAATAATACACCATTGTGTGTGTGTATGTGTGTGCACGTATGTACACATTTTGTTTATCCATTCATCCATTCATGGACATTGGGGCTATTTCCACCCAGTTTGGTTACTATAAACAATGCTCTCTGAACATGGGTGTATAAATATCTGGTCAACTTCCTGCTTTCAGTTCTTTTGGATACACACCCAAAAGTGGAATTGCTGGATCATATGTTTAATTTTTTTTTTAGGAACTCTCATACTGTTTTCCACAGTGGCTGTATCATTTTATATTCCCACCAGCGACGCTCAGAGTTTCAGCTTCTCCATATTCTCGCCAACAACTGCTATTTTCTGTTTATTGCTAATAGCTATACTAATGAATGTGAAGTGCTATCTATTGCAGTTTTGATTTGCATTTTCCCTATTAGTTGATGCTGAGCATCTTTTCACATGCTTATTGGCCATTTGTATATCTTCTTTGAAGAAATGTCTGTTCAAGCCCTTTGCCCATATTTATATCAAATTATTTGGGTTTTTGCTGTTGAATTACGCAAGTTCTTTGTATATTCTTTTTATTGATTTCTTATCAGGTACATGATTTGCAATGTGTTTTCCCATTCTTGTGCGTAGCCTTTCACTGCTGGTAATGTTCTTTGATGCAAAGGTTTTTAATTTTGATGAAGTCCAATTTATCTGTTTTTTCTTTTGTCACCTGTACTTTGTGTCATACTTAAGAAATCACTGCCAAATCTGATGTCATGAAGATTTTCCCCTACATTTTCTTCATAGACTTTTATAGTTTTAATTGTTATATTTCGGTCTTTAATCCATTTTGAGCTAAATTTTTGTGTATGGCATAGGTATGAGTCCAACTTCATTTTTTTGCATGTGACTATTCAGTTTTCCTGATACAATTTATTGAAAAGAATGCCTTTTTCCAACTGAATGATCTTGGCACCATTGTTAAAAATCATTGGATCATATAGGCAAGGTTGTATTTCTGGGCTCTCTATTCTATTCCATTGGTCTATATGTCAGTCTTAATGCCAACACAGACGATTTTGATTACTATATCTTGGCAGTTAGTTTTGAAATCAGTGTGAGAAAACCAGTGTTCTTTTTCAAGATTGTTTTGGCTATTTGAAGTCACTTGAGAATCCACGTGAATTTTAGGATAGATTTTTCTATTTCTGCAAAAAGCATCATTGATCATTGTACAACTATAAATGTAATAAATTCATTGAGTAATAAAAAAATAAATAAAATTTTAAAAAAGCATTGAAATTTTGATAGGGAATCTTTACATCACTTTGGGTCGTATGGACGTCTTAAGAATATTAAGTCCTCCAACCCATGAACGTGAATATCTTCATTTATTGGTATTTTCTTCCATTTCTTTTTGCAACATCTTTTTCCTTCTCCATTAAGTTTATTCCTAAGTATTTTATTCTTTTTTTTAAACTAGATAGCTCTTTTATTTTATTTTATTTATTTATTTTTTGTCTTTTTGCCATTTCTTGGGCCACTCCCACAGCATATGGAGGTACCCAGACTAGGGATCAAATTGGAGCTGTAGCTGCCAGCCTACACCAGAGCCACAGCAATGCAGGATCCGAGCCGCGTCTGCAACCTACACCACAGCTCACGGCAACACCGGATCGTTAACCCACTGAGCAAGGGCAGGGATCGAACCCGCAACCTCATGGTTCCTAGTCGGATTCATAAACCACGGCGCCATGATGGGAACTCCGTATTTTATTCTTAAAATATCTGCCTGTGTGAGGCCAAGGGGCAGTCTCAAGGTTGGAATAGAAGAGAGCAGCTACCATGATGCAAACTAGAGAAACCAGGAGGAGGAACAGTGTAAGCAGTAAAGAGGTGGAAGGTCTTATATCAAACCACTTGATCCCAGAAAAGTCTCTGGCTTCAGACTAGAAGGCTCTTGATACAAAATATGACAGCAGCTGTGTAAACGTGTTACTATTTGGTGCCCCTAGTGATGAAGAATGAGATGGATAACTGATCTCGGACAGGTTTCTAGATGATTCTCTAACTGCGAGCTTCTATTTGATATTCATAACAATCGGTGTTCACTATTAGGTGGGGGCCCATCTGCAAGCCAGACTTGACTCCTACTAGGTAGGAGATTGCCCAAGTTTTCATGTCTGGATACCTTAGTGTTTTGTTTTGTTTTGTCTTTCTACTATTATGATGCCAAGCCTTTCCAGGATGCATGATTAGTTTTGCAGAGGGAAGAATCCACTGCAATTACCTTTTCACGTCTTGTATTTAACGTGCTCCCTATAGCACAAGATTACTTGCCATGTAACACAGATCATGATGTGAGTTATGAGTCCCCAGTTGAAAATTGGAGTGTGTAACTACATCATGGTCCATTTCTAGCCCTAGACCCAGTCTCCAAGGAGGCAACTGAAAAATGTCCTTATGGACTTCAATATAATACAGGCTTGATATTTTTCCCTCTAACAGCTGACAGCAACTAAAGATTACATTGAAACCTCAAAGGAACAGAGCAGTAAGAAACAGGCGGACAGGTCCCCAGCAAGCTTCTGACAGGACTTGGAACTTCTGATTTATTTTTATAGTGATGATGATGTAATGGGTGGAGGGAAGAGAGAAATCATTAAGTACAGATTCAAAGATGACCCTGGGAATGACACTGCATGTGGGTAGATTTTAAACCTGACTTATGTCCATCACTGCATTCCCAGGCAGCTGTGTTACCCATATTATAAATAATATCGATGAAATGTTAATAAATCCTGGAATGCCATCTCACCTGGCAAAAAGGTGTCAGTTTAGTTTGGGCTCATCTACGTAATGAAAACTGCAAAATGATTAACTCCCAGGACGTCTTGTCTGTCTCTGCTGATTGAAAAAAAAATGGTTTTATTAGAGCATTGACTGTATTTTAAGGAATAAGTAATAATGAATGGAATGATTAGTGCTGAATACTGGATTCTGTGACATATTATCTGCTATTACAAAATGACAGCTGCTTGTATATGTGTCCCAGAAAACTGCACGTTTCTTGAGTTTTGAACTCTTTTTTTCACTCCTTTTTATATGGCAGGGTCTTGCATATAATAGGCACAAATAGATTTATTTATTCAACAGGCTTTTTTTTTGTTTTTTTTTTTGAGGCACACTCTGTACCAGCTGCTCATATGGAGATCTTTATCCTGGAGAAGCTTTGAATAAGTTGAGCAGACAAAGATCTCTTATAAACCAACAATGAAAAATACAGTTTCCCTCATAAATGTTAAAATGGAGCACTGGCCTTGATGAATATAAGTAGAAAACAGTGGCTAATGCAGCTTAATTTGCAACTCTTTGTGTTCCAGAGGTTGGGGTGCCAGGTACAGGTCAGATCTGTTTCTTCCCACTGGGAAACCAAGTTAGAAGCCTCAGTGTGGTGTTCTCAGTTCCCCCCAAATAATTCCAGGAGGAAAGGCACATGGAAGAGTTGGGCCTTGCAGTCTAGGCAAAAGCTCTGCTGGCCATGGGAAACCATCGGGGAAGTCTCTGTCTGACCTTTCCCATCTCCCCACACTTGGCTGGAAGACTGTTGGATTTCCCACTGTGGAAACGGAAAACAAATCACCTAGTATCCATGAGGATGTGGTTAATCCCTGGCCTCACTCAGTGGGTCGGGTATCCGGTGTTGCCATGAGCTGTGGTGTTGCTTGCAGACGCAGCTAGGATCCCATGGGTTTGTGGCTGTGGTGTAGGCTGGCAGCTGTAGCTCTGATTCAGTCCCTAGCCTGGGAATCTGGCCACAGGAGTGGCCCTAAAAAGCAACACTGTTTGTTACCAGATCCCTGCCTCTAGGTGTTGGCTTGGAAAAGTTTTGCTCTCAGCTCTTCTGCCAGCTTGCAAGATAAAGATGTCTCCTGCTAAAAATAGAAGGAGGGTATTCTGCCTTTGTTTGCCTGTAAGAGTCTTATAGTATCTGGCCTTACATTTAGGTCTTTGATCAATTTTGAGTTTAATTTTGTGTATGGGGTTAGAGAGTGTTGTAATGTCATTCTTTTACATGCTGCTGTCCAGTTTTCCCAGCACCACTTATTGAAGACACTGTCTTTCATGCACTGTATGTTCTGGCCTTCTTTGTCATAGATGAGTTGATCATAGCTGTTTGGGTTTATGTCTGGGCTTTCTATCCTGTTCCATCGATCCATGTTTCTGTTTTTGTGCTGGTACCATACTGTTTTGATGACTGTAGCTTTGTAGTTCAGTCTGAACTCAGGAAGTGGGCATGAATGATGTATCTACCAAACAGAAACAGATCATGGACATGGAGGGCAGACTTGTGTTTGCCAGGGTGAAGCCGGGGAGACAGGAGAGAGGGGGACTGACTAAGAGTTTGGGTTTGGTAGATGCAGACTGTTACCTTCAGAACTGATGGGTGATGGCATCCAGCACAGGGAACTGTGTCCATTCTCTTGGGTTAGAAAAAAACAAGAATAGGTGTGTATGGGTGGCTGGGTCACTTTGCTGTACAGCAGATATTGAAGGAACACTGTACATCAACTATACTTTAATGAAAAATAAAAACTAAATTAAATTAGAAGCAAGAGAAAGACGTCCCAAAGCAGGAGGCAGAAGGGGATGTTACCCCTAACAGAGCAAAGAGAGAAAGGAAGGGAAGGAGGGTTTACTGTCCTTTCTCTGCTAAGCATGGCCATGTGCTCTTACTTCTTTAATCACCTGGAGAGCATGAGGAGGCATCTATCATTATTTTCTGTTTTACACAACCAACCATTCATTCATTCAGTAAACATGTATCCTCTTCTCTGTGAGGCCCTCTGGGAGGCTCCAAGGCCCTGTCGAGGTTCCAAGGGGAATCAGAGGCCCCAGAGGCAGGAATTGTGCTCAGGACTGCTGTTTCCCAGTGGGTTTGCCAAATCCAGCTGCCTGGCGCAGGCACCCTGGAGGTGTTGGTCCCCATCCTCCCCCAGTTCAGGCTAAAGGGGCCACTGGGATGGGGCAAGTGTCAGTGTAATGACCAGAAGGCATTCTCTCCATCTCCCGGAGGGGTGGGGGGGAGGCAGGCTCCCTGGAGGGAAGCATTTCTCTCCTGCTTGTTAAATCGCTCAGATTGCCGCCAAGGAGGAGATTTACAACCCCGTGAGGTCTGGTACTTGAATATCCATGGAGAGGCATATGAAAAGCAACGGAAGTCGAACGGATTCCGTGAGATTTTATGATTTCATTTTCATTTCAAAGCGTCCTGAAGAGGGGGCGGGGATGGGGGTGGGAAGGAGGGGGGAGCTGTCCCGGGAAGCCCTCCCCCACCCCTCTTCTACCTCCTTTTAACCTAAAGGTTTCTTCTGTGTACTCCCTGATCCCTCAGTCTGCAGCCACCTCCCCCTAGTTTCTTGCTAGCTCCTGACAGCCAGGCGCGGGGGGTGGGGGGTGGGGTGTCTCTTGCAGCAAACCCTGTATGAGAAGTGGGGAGAATACGGGTCCCTAATGGTGCAGGAGCAGCGCCTGGTGCACGGTGAGTAGAGGAGGGCAGTGCCCAGCCACTGGCGCCCCTACCATACCGTCTTCCCTGCTTCCCGCTCCAAAGTCAAGAAAGGTGTGTTCAGCTACTACTACGGGTGCAGCGCTGTAACATGTTTAGGTAATCCTTACGCCTGTCCTCTGAGGAAGGTGCTAGATCCTGTCATCTTCATTTTACAGACGGGAACACCAAGGCTCAAAGAGCTTGTTTCAGACCCCTTGGCAGCTCTTGTGTCATCAGTGGGACTCATAAAGCTCTGAGTGTCAAAGATCTGTTTAAGGGAGGTGGGGGCTCAAGGTTGTGCCCTCCCCAAGGGCCACGCAGATGGTCAGGAAGGAAGGACCTGAGGTCTCCTGCCCGTGCCCTCTGACGGTCCTCCCTCGTGTCCTCCGCCCCTCAGGCCTCGTGGGGAAGGACCCGAGCATCTACGACACGCTGGAGTCGGGGCGCTCCTGCCTGTACAGCGCCAGCCTGCTCCTCCCCCAGCCCCCTGGGAGGGGGCTGGACCCAGAAAGAACTCGGGGGTTACTCAGGGGGTTCTTTTGGAAACCGAGTTGAAAAGGACAAAAGCAAAAAGAAACCCAATGGACCTTTCCACTGTATTACGTATGCAAAAGAAGTAGGTGCAGGTAGAGAGAGGGTGATGAAAAGGCATTTATAAGAATTTAGAGCTGTTGGTCAATATGCCAGTGGCTCCGTATGAGACAGATCTGGCCCAGAGTTCCAGTTCTGACAGTTCTAGAAAAGTTTGGGACTGGTTTCCCACGGCAACCTATCACAGAGGCTAATATATATTTTCAAAGGTTTCTCTTTTGCTTGCCATTATCTCAAACTTAATTTCAATCATTACACCCATGCTTAAAACTCTCTGACATTCCCCCATTATACGTGGGCTAAAAAAAAAAAAAAGTTAAACATTTTAACAAGCCCCCAACCCATCCGACACCAATACAGACCGCACCTGGTTCTTACTTTTCATAAAATTATCTTTCCTAGTCTGCCCACCACACCTTTGCTCTTTCTCTTCCTAGGATTATCATTACCTGTGATTGTACAGGTGTGTTCTCTTGACTATTGTTTGCCTCATCTATAAAAGTGCAATCTTGGAGAGCAGGGATTGTTTCTAATTTTGTTTTTTAATCCACTGGATACGCACCCCCGGCCTGGAGCTATTGGAATTAATGAATAAGCTATGGGTGAATGAAATGTGCCTGGTACACAGTAAGCTGTCAATAAATGGCAGCTCTTATTTCTATCATTAGCAGTAATGATACGTGTTTATAACTTTGTGGGAGGTAGAACCCCCTATACCAGTGCTGAGCAGCTTTACTGTTTAAAAAGTGCTTTTGCAAATGGCATCTAATTGTTACCCTCACATCAGTCTTTTTTTTTTTTTTTTTTTAATCCACACCTGCAGCATTTGGAAATTCCCCGGATCGAATCCAAGCCATAGCTGTGACTCGTTTCCCGGCTGCAGCAATGCTGGATCCTTAACCCACTGGGCCAGGCCAGGGATCAAACCCACACTGTCGCAGAGGCAATGCTGGATCCTTAACCCACTGGGCCACAATGAACTCCAGTCCTCACAGCAGCCCTAAGAGGGAGGCAGGCAGGGGGTCCTAACGTATGACAGGAAAACTGAATGAGAATAAAGGAAAACGCTCAGCTTCCACGGCCCACAGCCAGCTAAGCAAGATCCCAGTGCCAATGCTCAAGTGCTCCTGCTTATGGAGAAGGAAGGAGAGAGAGCTTGGAGTCAGAGCAGATGGGCAGGCGGAACAATCACCCCGGGGGCCCTGCTTCTGATTTGGGGGCACAGGGAGGGTGTGGCACTCAAGGCGACAAGGACTACTCAGGATTTAAGGGCCGGCCTGTCCCTCTCACCACCTTCATCCACAGCTCTGTGAAAATGTAAAAAAAAAAAACAACCCAAAACACTAAAGCAGGACCTGTCAGATGCTGCCCCACATTGTTCAAACTCCACAGCCTCTGCCTAGAGAAGGCCCTGGACACACAGACACTTCTGCAGGTCAGCGGGAGTGGGTGGAGACATCCTGAGGTGCGACTGGACTTGTGAAGCAAAGCCCCCTGCTCTGCACCCCTAAATCCTCTCTGAGCCCCTGCAGTGACAACACCAGATGCTTAACCTATTGAGCCACATGGGAACTCAGTCTTCAATATTTTGTAATAACCTATAATGGAAAGTAATCTGAAAATATACACATATACATAAATAACTCACTCTGTTGCACACCTGAAACAATATTGTAAATCAGCCATATTTCAATTAAAAAATCAATTTAAAAAAGAAGGTAGGCTTGGAGTTCCCGTCGTGTCTCAGCAGTTAATGAATCTAACTAGCATCCATGAGGATGCAGATTCAATTCCTGGCCTTGCTCAGTGGGTTAAGGATCCAGCATTGCTGTGAGCTGTGGTATAGGTCACAGATGCAGCTCAGATCCCATGTGGCTGTGGCTGTAAGCCGGCAGCTACAGCTTAGATTCAACCACTAGCCTGGGGACCTCCATATGCCAAGGTTGTGGCCCTAAAAAAAAAAGAAGGTAAGCTTTTCACCACATCACAAAATTGTGATTCTAGGAAAATCATTTTAAAGGGAGGGCTGAGAGTAACTTGATATATAGTTCACATTGTCTGTTCATTTTAGAATTCTGTTTTATTTCTGAGGCGAGATGGGGTAATCAACTACTTCCAAGGGATATTCTCTGGAAATTTCCAAAGACAGGAAGATGTGTTAACCTATTTTTTTTTCCCCATAGTGGGTAATTAGTCTGGGCTCTTGACATCCTATATGGTGGCCTACTTTAGAGCCGATAAAAGCAGCTCTACCTCAAAACTGTTCCCTGACATCCACAGACACACACACACACACACACTCTACCAGCATGGCTCAGATTCTGTATTGCTGTGGGTGTGTGTAGGCCAGTAGCTACAGTTCTGATTGGACCCCCAGCCTGGGAACCTCTATATGCCACAGATGCGGCCCTAAAAAGACAAAACAAAAAAACAAAAAGAGTTTTTTTCTGGCAAGTAGATGGAGCACCATACCCTTCAAAATTCTCACCATCTCCAGGGCCTGTTTTCTTGCTTCCAGAAATGACTGAGTCACATAGAAAGCCCCTGCTGTGTGTGCAGACACAGCCCCCCAGACGGGAAACAGCCAGAACAGAGGGAAAGGAGACCACCTGCACACACACACACACCCCCTCCCAATGTAACCACAACCACACATGTATGCACACCCTACAAGTCGTATCATCCACAGAGTCCATACACGCCGGCTTGGCGAGGATTCCGAGTTCTAGATTTCAGTGTCTCTAGCACTGTCCATGTCCAGGCCCTTGCCCCCAAGAGTTGAGGCGGTGGAGGAGCAGCCCCTGTGTGAGCATCTTGTCCAGGACAAACTTCTGCTTTAGGTACCCAACCTGTCATCCTCATTCTTGTGATTTGGTATTTGTATCATGTTACCCGATTTTGGTCCTTCCTTGGCTTAAGTCTTAGCTTGAGTTTCTCCCGAAGCGGAGCCTTGGCCAGTAGTTTAATTGGGAGATGCAGCTGACCTTGGGAGGAAGGGAAGACAGAACAAAGTGTGTCTTCATGACACCTCCCCAGAGGGCGACTGAATCATTCCTTTGCAGGGAAGCTCTGGGAAACAGGGCAAACCACAGGCCTCAGAATCATCCTTCCCAAGAAACAAGGGAGCTGGAGTATTTATATACCCATTCCAGGTAGTCTTTGGTTAAGGGCTATTTGTGGGGGCTGAGAATTCCCCAGGGCTTCTGGTTTGCCACTCACTGGCACAGAGCATCTTTCCATGGTTCCGAGAAACAAAGCTCTGGGCACAGGGATGCAGGTGCTGGCAGCCAGAAGATGAAGGGTTTGAGAGATCTGGATGGGCATTGAGGGCGTCCGTCACAGGTCACCAAGTCTGGTTCCTTCTTCAACTTTCTACACCTGACTCAAGGTGGGCCAGTCACAAACTTTCCTTGATAATTTGGAACTTGGAAGAAGAATGAGGAGGCAGAATGTCTTTTCCTCTCTCCTTGTGAAGGGCACTGCTTCCCACTGTTTGAATATCTAGGCTGCTATGAGAGAAAATGAGGCTGACACACCCAGAGACGAGAGTATTCCATTGGAATTCCAGTTGCCTTGAGATCCAGCTAAGCTCCCACGCTGAGCCTTTAAGAAATTCTCCCTTTCCACTTAAGCTATTTGAGTTGGGTTTTGTTTACTTGAACTTGAACAAGTCCTGACTAATGTTCTCCTATATGGTCTTGGGTGGCCTCTCCCTTGCCTCTATCCATAAATAATAATACAGTGATAATAATAAATATTTCACTGCTACCATGTGTCAGATGTTTTCTAGACACTTGAGTGTAAAGGGGAAAGTGATGAACCTATGAATAGAATCTGCCTCCATGGTCCTCGATACTCCTTCTTGCCTTTCTCTGCCTTCTCAAATGGCCCTCATTCGGGCCCCAGTGCTCCTCATTGGACTATGTGTTTCACATGCCCTGTTCCTACCCAGCCCTTGAGTCTTGCTCAGCGCTACCTCTGAGATAAATTTCTTCTCTCAGCCAGTGTGATATCACCAGTGCCTTCCCAGCATATATCTCCATTTTAAAAATAACTTCCATAGTCCTCCTGAAATTTAAATTTCTGTTGGCAAAGAGAATAGACCTCCATTTTTTAAAAAAGTTGAAAAAAAATGTTCATGTGTGGTGGTCAGGAGCTTTTCGGTTGCAAAAGGGGGGATTTACTGGCTCATATGGTGAAAATTTCAAGACTCATCTGCTTCAGGTATAGCTGGATCTAGGAGCTCAAGCAATGTCATTATTGATTAGTGTTGTTGTAGCTCTCAGATTTGTTTTCCCTGGAGCTGTCTTTATTCTTCAAGTGAACCGTAGCCATAGGATTGTCTCTCTCTTCATTCCCAGCAGCTTTAGGATGATATCCTATCAATAGAAGTCCTAACTTCTAATGTTCACTAGCTTTCATGGGCCAGTTTGTGCCAACCTCTTGACTTTTCAGTGTGGCCACAGGCATGTCATACTCTTCTTGGTCATATCTGGGTAATCTGTCACATCTGAATTCAGGGGGAAGAGTTAGATTTCCCTGATCCTCCTCGGGTTGAGGAGAGGGTCTCTCCAAGAAAATAAAGATACTCTTCCCAGAGAAGAAATGGATGCAGGGCTCACAAAAACACTAAACCCCGTAACACGTAAACACTTGAGAGAACCCTTAGTGTATATGCATGTCAGGCAGGTTTTCTGCCACTCAATTATTTATTGTAATTTTTAATCACCAACTTTTTGCTGTTCTTCTGGAGAAAGAGGATGCAGAAAGTAACAGAAAGACCTGACAGGTGGTGAGGGTTTCCTAGTGTCATGGAGAAAGATGGATAAAAGGAGGAGGCAAAGGTTGCCGAGATGTGCTTCAAAGAGAGAAGGATTCTGTCTAAGTTGGTTATATTGTCCGTCGCCTGGGTGGGTGATATGAGAGGTACTCAGAGGTGTCTTGATCATAGCTCTCCAGGCCCTATCTTATGCACCATAATTTTCTCAATATATATTGTGTTTGTGTATGTGCACGTGTGCAGCCCAGCCAGGATCTAACTTCATGGAAAGGGAGCCTTCGGCAGGGGATCAGATGGCACAGCTGAGAGGACAGAGTCAACTGATCCCCTCCTCTAGGGTCTTCTGGACCAACTGGATGTCTCCAGCAGTTTCCTTCCATTTCTTCCAAAGCCTTTTTATCAGAATGCTGGCACTTTGGGTGGAAAAGCTCCCCACCTAGACCTGCTTCTGGGCTCCGTGATGCATGGAAGAAAGCAATGAACACACAAGCCGAAGCAAGCATGGGGGTTGGTGAGGGGGTGTCTGTGCCTGGGGCTCTGGGGAGCGCTGCCAGGAGCTAACCTTTGAAGATAGTTATCACTACCTTTCTATAACACAATACTGTGTTCTCCAAACAGAAACCCAGGGGGGAATCTTCCCCTGTGCCTTTGAGCAGAGTTAGTCACTTAGCATTCTGCACACACCCTGCTCTCTGACTCACTTAAGCACATTGTATTATAATTGTGTTTACATTCCGTTCTCCTTCACTAGATAGAGCCGGTTCCCAGGACTCCTGCCTCTGACCTTAGGCATCTCTCCCTGGACCAGCACCTGGGGGGTACTTGGCCAGGCACTTATCACAAGCTACCCTGCCCTACATTTCACTTATTTGTTTTGTCCATTGTCTTGCCTGAAGTGCAGTCCCCTTGAGTGCAGGCACTTTGTCTGTTTTGTACAGAAGGTATCCTCAGGACCTAGGACAGTGCCCAGCAGTGTGTGGGCGTTTGGTAACTGTGGGTTAGATAAATAATCCTTCCCCCAGACTGGAGGAGGAATGGGAGGAGAACCAGACTGGCGCTTGGTGCACACAGGGGCCAGTAGTAGAAGAGGGTAATCAGATGCTGGCTAGGGACTAGCAAGGGTCCTCTATCGTGGTGCCCTAGAATGGGAGTCATCCTCCTTGTTCTTGTCCTCTTCAAGATATCTGTGGAACAGTGACCTTTCTTTTAAGCAATAATCCACTATTTTGACAAAGCAATGAATTAGAAAATATACCATAAATGCATTGCTGAAAAAATTTAAATACCACTTATTTAAAACAACAACACTTCATGCTTATGTTAGTAGGATGTTAGAGACTGTTCTTGCTTTCTCTGGAGTTGGGTTAGCATTAGGTGGTAACTGCACAAAATGAAGCACAAAGTTGCAAGACAAAAATAGCTGGAGAAACTGTTAAATTGTAAGGAGACAACTGGTATCTTCCCAGTTTCTTACTCCATCATGAACCTGTGCTAAAAATAGAATGTGCTAAAAATAGACACTACCCCTTTCCCTGTTTAACTAGCTGCTCCCTAAGCTGCTGGGAGCCTGCGTTCTCTCTGCTCATTGCTCCCTGCCACTCTGTTGGTGGAGCTCAGTGCTCGCCTCTTGGCCTCCTTCTTCCATCTCCGTTTCTAACCGCATGGCCAAGGACAACTGTACATCCTAAAGCAGTGCCAGAAAGCTGTGGCTGGCTTGCTAAGAGGTCCTCCTGGCACTAGCTCTTAACCCAGGTTGTAGCAAGGACTGTTCTGGAGCGAATGGGAGGGATGCTAATTTTCTTCTTTCCAGTCTGTTCCCACGATCTTTCCCTTTCCCTTGAACCATGTGAAAAGAGGGTTTTGTGAGAATCATTCAGCGAGATTGACATGTGTTCTCTGGAAATTCAAGGGCCCAGCAACTTTCAAGGGGAAAATCTAAAGGCTGCTGCATGGGGCAGAGCAAAGCGCAGGCTTACTGCTGTACCTGTGAGCCAGGTGAGGTGCTTCTTGTGGACTAGATAAAGACCTCATGGAGGGGCCAGCCTGGGGCCATCTTAAAAGGGATCCTTCCCAAGAGAACTACCTGAAGTGGTGACGTGATTGACAGGGGATGGATCCCCCTATGGCTGGTTGGCAGATAATGCCTGTCCCAGGAGAACTTTAGAAAGGAGGTCAAGAAAGGAATCTCCAAGGGACCCATGAAAGTGCCCATGTGTCCCGATTCTTGTACAGAGAGATGGGACCCCGAGGCTTTTTGCCAGGAAGCAGCGTTTATTCGAGCCAGCACTGGCTCTGCGGATTCATATCCAAAGGCTGAGCCCCAAACGCTGTCTTATATACCTCCCACTATTTTTTTTTTCTTTTATGCTTTGCTCCCTTTGTCCCCCTTAGAAGGTAGCAAACATTCTGTAAATTCTGGCTGGCTGGTCTATGCTACAAAGTTGCACATGGATACGGATTATGTCATAGGGCCACAAAGTTGCGCATGGGCATGCAGCTGCTGATTGTGCACTTGTCTTCCCTTTCTTCTGGGAGAGCTCCTATCACGCCTGCAGGGGAGGGAGCAAGCAATTGTGCCTCTGCCACATAAACAGAGCCCAAAGCCAGAATGCAACACTCTTAGTAAAGTAAGGCTCTTATCCCTCACTTCTCTTTTCTTCCTGTCGTCTGATCCTTGAGGGGCCCGCAGTAGCACTGAATAGTGGGGAGGAGGTAGAGCGAGGAGAGGCAGAAGCCGCCTGTGTCTCCCAGGCAGCCTCCAGGTCTGGGGCAGGGGAGATGTTCACAATGGGTGTGTCTGGCGTTTTCATTACATCCTGGACCAGACTGGGCTGGAGGTTGTGTTATCGCAGAGAGAGCTGACAAGCCATGAGATGTGACAGTGCTTTCATCCATTCCCCTAGAATCCCTGCCCTGCTGGACTTGCTGACCTTTCTTTCTTTCTTTCTTTTTTTTTTTTTAAGGGCCACATCTGCAGCATATGGAAGTTTCCAGGCTAGGGGTCGAATCAGTGCTACAGCTGCCGGCCTACCCCACAGCCACAGCAACTCAGGATCCGAGCCTCCTCTGGGACCTACCTCACAGCACATGGCAACGCTGGATCCTTAACCCACTGAATGAGGCCAGGAGTGAACCTGCATTGGCGTGGACGCTGGTCAGGTTTAGGTTTGTTAACACTGAGCCACAACAGGAACTTCTGGATGTCCTTTGCACACACTGTTCCTGCAGCCTGGCGCACTCTGCCACCCCAGCGGGATGACTGTGTTCTCGTCATCCTTCAAGACACAGCTGCAGAGACACTTCTTCAGAGACCACTGCCCTGGCAACCTTTCGTCTGTGTTCTAGTTGCATCCTCACTTATCTGGTGGAGAAGTTTAGTTGCCCACAGCGTCTCTTTTGTCCTTCTGCCATGACAATCAAGGGGTATCTGCACATGTTCCTGACACGCAGTCACCAGACACAGCATCACCAAGCTTGTGCTGCAGTTAGGTATGTTTCTGTGACTACGTACATGTTAAGGGTGTGTGATTGATGTGTCCACTTCATTCCCAGGCCTTAAAATGTGTCGCTCATGTTCCTTCCTAATCTTTTCCTTCCTGCTAGTAAGAGTGTAGACATGTTGCCATGTGGTTTCAGGCATTCAGGTGAGGACAATATCTCAGGTGGCCCATAGGATAATAGACTGGGTGGAACCTGGGTCCCTGAATGAGTGGGGGGCAGCCCACACCTTCCCTTTGGGGGGTATTACATAAGAAACACACTTCTGTGGCCCCTAAGGTAATACTGTTTTGTCAGCTTTTTGTCTGCAATATTTAAACTGTGGCTGAGATATTTAGACTTTTGCTATAACTAATTCAACTTATGGTTCTAAGCTGTACTATCACTGCCTGTTTACTGTCCATCTTTCCCAGAAGTCTCAGAGTTCCCTTGGGGGCTGGAACCACGACCTGTTGAATTTTGTTTCCCTAGAAACTTAGACAGTGTCTGTGCCTGGAATGTGCTCAGTACATACATACAAAGGGAAAGAGAGCAGGTGAAGTAAAAAAAAAAAAAAAAAATAGGGAGTTCCCATTGTGGCTTAGTGGGTTAGGAACCCAGCTAAGATCCATGAGGATATGGATTTGATCCCTGTCCTTGCTCAGTGAGTTGAGGATCAGGCATTGCTTGGAACTGGGGTTGCACACGTGGCTTAGCTCTGGCATTGCTGTGGCTGTGGCTATGGCTGTGGCTGGCAGCTGCAGCTCTGATTTGACCCCTAGCCTGGGGACTTCCATATGCCTCAGCTGAGGCTCTAGAAAGCCAAATATATATATATATATATATATATATATATATATATATATATTCCCTTCATGGATTGATTAAGTATCCCATGGCAGCTCAGATTGCTGCAGAGGTACAGGTTTGAGTCCCACCCCGCACTCAGTGGGTTAAGAGAATTTGCTATTGCTGCGCCTGTGGTGTAGGCTGCAGTTGTGGCTTGGATTCAGTCTCTGGCCCTAGGAAGGTCCATAGGCTGTGGTTGTGGCCATAAAATAAGGAAATAAAATAAAATATTAAAAATTTTTAGGAGTTCCCATCGTGGCACAGTGGTTAACGAATCTGACTAGGAACCATGAGGTTGCGGGTTCGGTCCCTGCCCTTGCTCAGTGGGTTAACGATCCGGCGTTGCCGTGAGCTGTGGTGTAGGTTGCAGACGTGGCTCGGATCCTGTGTTGCTGTGGCTCTGGCGTAGGCCGGTGGCTACAGCTCCGATTCGACCCCTAGCCTGGGAACGTCCATATGCCGTGGGAGCGGCCCAAGAAATAGCAAAAAGACAAAAAAAAAAAAAAAAATTTTAACTTAAAAAAAAACTTCAGTGCCCTTTGAAAGCCAAAGGCTTGAAATAGCTCTCAAAAGGATTTCTTTTGACCCCTGAAGCAAAATATCCCCTACTCTCTCCACTTCACCTTGATAGAAGCCTGATGGATGGGCATGCGTCAGCCACTGAGTGGTTTTATTTATGTATTTATTTTTTATTTTTATTTTTTTGTCTTTTTGCCTTTTCTAGGGCTGCTCCCGTGGGATAGGGAGGTTCTCAGGCTAGGGGTCCAATCGGAGCTGTAGCCACCAGCCTACGCCAGAGCCACAGCAACACGGGATCTGAGCCGCATCTGCAACCTACACCACAGCTCATGGCAACGCTGGATCCCCAACCCGCTGAGCAAGGCCAGGGATCGAACCTGCAACCTCATGGTTCCTAGTCGAATTCGTTAACCACTGAGCCACGACGGGAACTCCCTGAGTGGTTTTAAAGTCATGTGTAGGTCAGGCTGCTGAGGCTTTCCTTTCTTTCCTTTCAATAGTACAGACATAGAGTGTTGAGTGGTCTTTGGACTGGTGAGAAATATTTTCCAAGTGCCAAACTTACCCTCTATTCTTCTCTTCCAAGAGCAAGTGCTTTGGATCTCGGGTGGCAAAGATGAGGAGGGGACCAATTTCCCCACAACAAAAGTCACAGTTAATTCCACCTGCCTGATAGAAACTCCACATTTAGGAACATTATTTTTTTTTCTCTTTCTTTTCTTTCTTTTCTCTCTTTTCTCTCTTTCTCTCTTTCTCTCTCTCTCTCTCTCTCTCTCTCTCTGTCTCTCTTTCTCTCTTTCTCTCTTTCTCTCTTTCTCTCTTTCTCTCTTTCTCTCTTTCTTTCTTAGGCTGCACCCGCAGAACATGGAATTTCCCAGGGTAGGGGTCAAATCGGAGCGGCAGTTGCTCTCCTATACCACAGCCCCAGCAAGTGGGATCCGAGCCACATCTGTGACCTACACTGAAGCTCATGGCAATGCCAGATCCCTGACTCGCTGAGTGAGGCCAGGGATCAAACCCGCATCCTTATGGATATTAGTCAGATTCATTTCTGCTGTGCCACAACCAGAACATGAAAGTTGCTATTTCCCACGAAAATTACCCATTTATTTTCACCCAAAGTTGGAAAGCATAAGGAGTACTTGCTGGATGCTTATATAATTCTAAATTGTTATAGTCAAATAATTAACAACATTTAAGTCTTCTGCACAGGTCTGAGTTCATTTGCAGGCTCTAGAAACTTCCAATCAAATACAATGTCTCTCTCTTCCATTCATTCAGTTACTGGCAAATGTTTATTGAGCAATTACTATGTTTCTCTTACTCTGTTGAGCATTAGGGATACGGTAATGATAATTTTTTCCTTTTTATTTGTTTTTATGGCTGGACCTGCAGCATATGGAAATTCCCAGGCTATGGGGTTGCACTGAAGATGTAGCTGAGGTCTACACCACAGCCACAGCAATACCGGATCGGAGCTGTATCTGCGACCTATGCCGTAGCTTGCTGCAATGCCAGATCCTTAACCCACTGAGTGAAGCTAGGGATCAAACTTACATCCTCACAGACACTATATCAGGTTCTTAACCCGCTGAGCCACAACGGGAACTCCAAGGAATGTTATTCCCTATTTTCTTCTATTGCTTAACAGGGAGGATCAGCAGCAATAGTAGTTTGAGTGTGAGGAGAGTGTTATAGATGACATGTTTGCATCCTCCCCAAATTCACACATTGAAGCCCTAATTCCTAATAATAATAATACCAATGTAATGGTTTTGGAGGGGGGCCTTTGGGAGGTGATTTGGTTGAGATGAGGCCATGAGGGTGCGGCCCCCATGATGGGATTATGGTCCTTGTAGGAAGCCAGAGAGAGACCAGAGCTTGTTTTTGTCCTCCCCACCCCCTCTCTTTCCTTCTCTCTCTCTGCCCTCCCCCTTCCCGCCATGTGAGGGCACAACAAGAAGGTGGCTGTCTGCAAGGCAGGAAGAGAACTTTGACCAAGAACTAAATGAGCCAGAACCTTGATCTTGGATTTCTTAGCCTCCAAATCTATGGGAAATAAATCTCTGGTCCTTAAGCTGCCAGTGTATGGTGCTTGTGTTATGGCAGCTCCAGCAGACGAACAGTCTACTATGAAAGGGATGTGTCAGGTGCTCTGGGGACATATAAAGGGGAGGCTGAATCTAGTCTTAGTCAGGATCTGAGAAAAGACACTTCAGTTGACACAAGTGGAATGTAGAGAACTCGGACAGGCTTAACACGCTGCCTTTGGTTAGAAAAAGAGCGTCCCTTTAAGCATTACAGGAATCAGGGGTTTAATGTAGGAATTTGAATTCTGTGAATGGGGGAGAAGCTGAGGGAGAGAAAGTCTGGAAGAGGAATCCGAAGATTGGAGGAACAGATACTAAATACTTTGGCCTGAAGCATTGGTATGGGTGGAAAAACTGTAGTTTCAGGGAACTCAGAATTGGGTCCCTCTGGCTGCTAAAGTTCGACCACGAGCAGATGTAATGAGGTCTGAGAAGCCTGTCCCACCACTGCCCCTGACCAAGCTCTCTGTCTGACCATCATTAAACTGCCATCATGTGGCTTCCCTGACTCGGGGTCAAAAAAGACCACTTCATGTCCACTTTCCAAATCGTACATGAACTCCCCTCATAGCCCGGGCATGGAGTTCCCAATCTGAGACAGATGTGGCTGTGCTATGTTGACCACATATGACCTTGTTCAACCCATGATGAGGGAGAAAGTTCTAGGCTAACAAGACAGCATGAGCAGAGACGTGGAGGTAAGAGTGACTATGGGGCAACCAAGGGAGTGAAAGGTAGCTAAGAAAGTCTCAGGGTGAGGTGGGAGTTTAGGTTACTGAAAGCCTTCAGAACTTTTTATGGATATTTGACATTTTTCTAAGAGCCATGGGAAGCCATGAAAGGATTTCAAGCAGGAGATGACCTGAATTGATTTCCATTTTGGAGAGGTCATGTCTCTCTTCTCACACTGAGTGAATAGGAGGACAAAAGTGAGGTCAAGGGATGATTTAGGAGTGTATAGAATTGTCCAGGTAGGAGATCACACTGATATAGGCTAGGATGATGGTAATGAGGATGAAGAAAAGTAGAATGGCAGGAAACATATTTTGGAGGTAGAGCAAAGCTCCTTAGCTCTTGCTTTTTAAGAAGCAGCTGAGAGACAACCTACAGGAATGGGAGGAAGCAGCTGCAAATGGCTTAATCTCCAAAATATACAAACAATGTACACAACTCAACAACAACAAAAACAACCTAATCAAAAAGTGGGCAGAAGCCCTAAAAAGACATTTCTCCGAAGAAGACAAACAGATGGCCAGTAGGCACATGAAAAGATGCTCAACATCACTAATTGTTAGAGAAATGCAAATCAAAACTATAATGAGGTACCCCCTCACACAGGTCAGACTGGCCATCATTAACAAGTCTACAGATAAAAATGCTAGGGAGGGTGTGGAGAAAAGGGAACCCTCCTATACTGATGGTAGGACTGTAAATTGGTACAGTCACTATGGAAAACAGTATGGAGGTTCCTTAGCAAACTGAAAATAGAACTGTCATGGGATCCAGCAATCCCTCTTCTGGGCATCTCAGACAAAACTACAATTTAAAAAGATACATGCACCTGTATGTTCATAGTAGTACTATTCACAATAGCCAAGACATAGACACAACCTAAATGTCCAAAGACAGAGGACTAAGAAGATGTGGTGCATGTATACAATGGAATACTACTCAGTCATAAAAAAGAACACAAAACAATGCCATTTTTAGCAACATACATGCAGTTAGAGATTCTCATACTAAGTGGAGTAAGCTAGAAAGAGAAAGACACATACCATATGATATCACTTACATGTGGAATCTAAAATAGGGCACAAATGAACCTATCTGCAAAGCAGAAACAGATGCACAGACATAGAAAATAGACTTGTAGTTGCCAAGGGGGAGAGAGAAGGGAGTCAGGTGGACCGGGAGCCTGGGGTTAGTAGATGCAAACTATCACATTTAGAATGGATAAGCAATGAGGTCCTACTGTTTAGTACAGGGAACTATATCTAGTCTCTTGGGATAGACCATGATGGAAGATAATATAAGTGGAATGCATATATACATATGTATGACTGGGTCACTTTGCAGTACCGCAGAAAATGGCACAACATTGTAAATCAGCTATACTTCAATAAAACTTTTTAAAAAATGGAAAAAAAAAACAAACATGAAAAACAGCTGCTTCTTGCTAATTGCTTGAATCACATGAAGTTGCCACTTCATAGGTCAAGAATGAGCAAATATTGCCAATTTTGTATGATGCAAGCTAGTAATTTCTCTAAAGTTCATGCCAAGTATGCTGCTGTGACTTTCCTTAATGGCCAGAATTGGGAGCCAGAAGGAGCCTTCCACCTACACAGATGTTTGTCAAGCAATGCTCAACCTAGGAGGCCTTCAGTTGCAAGTAAGAAGAAATCTAATTCAAACCAATTTAACATTAAATGGTACTTGTAGGCACACACAATTGAAAACCTTGTGGAGGACTTTAGGTTTGGTTTGTTCAGGGATTTGGTTTCATTTCACTCTATTATTCCTCAACTCTGAACTACTCTTCATCCTCAAGCTTTCCTCAAGGTGTGAAGTTGGCTGCCAGCCTCTCCTGGAGCAAAATGTTTCCTTGTCCAAGTTGGAAGAGAGAGAGATATTCTTACAAATATTCCAAGAAAAACTTGAACTTCTCTGTCTGGGCCAAGATAGGTCACATGTCTACTCCCGAATCACAGTAGCAAGGGTCATGAGATGACCCTGGTGGCTTGGACCCCTAGATCTGAATGGAGTCAAGTCCATCCAAATGGCATGGCTGCAACACCACAGGTGTGTGTGTGTGTATGTGTGTGTGGGTGTGCGTAATGGATGCTGTGGAAGCAACCACATCTTCAGTACAATGGGGGACTGAATCTAACTCTTCCCAGAGGCAGGGACCTTCTGATCTAGTATTGTCAAGGGGAAATCCCCAGGGCCAAGTTTGAAATCCCTTGTCACGGCGCCTATGGCAAAAGAGCAGGTATATTTCCTGGAGGTGTGCCCTTAAGGACATGCAACTTCATGGGTTCATAAGAAAAACCATTTCCTCCCAGATTATGCCAGGAATCAGGCATTTTTTGCCCTAAAACTTGCAAGGTTAAAAAAGAGGAACCTCATTGAAGCCTCAAAGATTTAATAAGGTCATCCCATCATGGACAGGATTTCTTATGGCTAAAGCTAGCCTGGTCCTGCTGACCACAGACCGTGCACTCTTGGGTCCTGGGATTCTGTCACTGGCAGGAGGGAAGATTCCAGCTTAAACTCATTTCCCAGAATTCCCCTTGGCATCCCATAAAGAAAAAGAGTCATCTTTTCAACTTGGGGCAATAATCATCTCATATAATTGCAGTAAGGTAGTTCCTCAAAGGCTGTGTTCCCACCATCTCTTTGAAATGCTTTAAGATAGGAAGTGAGAGGAAAGTGGAGTGCTGTCTGCTAAGAGCTTGTAAAAAGTTTCCTTTATAAATGCAGAAAGGAAATATGCTAGACATTAGCTTTATGTCACCATCCTGCTCTTCTAAGAAGGATCTCCTTATAAAGAACTCTCTTTCATCATGGACCACACTTTTATACTTTCTGATTCTCTGAGATGTTGCCATTGAACTCAATAAGCATATCTTAGGTTGATGACTTTCCCTGGAAAATGTTGCTGTCCAGGATCCACTTATGATATTACTAAAATCATCATGCCTCCAGGTTTCCCCAGGACAGATTAACCCTATTCTAGGTTAGCATTCATTTGAGGCAAAACATTCTGACTTTGATAACAAATTGTATGGTCCACCTAGTTGTTATTCACTTGGCTTATGCTGCAAAGCACCCTGGGAGATGGAGAAAAGATGGAGTCACTTGGGGCCAGCCTTAATATAGCCCTGCAATTTTTAGTGTTTACTTATGTGCCAAGCACTGCATTAAGTGCTTCATGTGCTGTATCTCACTTAATCCTCATAACAATCCTTCAGGGGCAGCAGTACGACTATGCTTCTTTTACAGATGAGAAAACAGAAATAAAATTAACCAAATTGCCCAGGCAACTTGACTTAGCTATTAAGTGGAAGAGATGGAATCCAAATTCAGACTTCAGAACTAGAGATTTTAATTATTATATGATATTGACACTGAGGTTACCAACCAGATAGCAGCCCTTCTGCTAGACATGGTCTAGAGGCCAAATGACGATGCCCAACGATGTTGGTAGCAGGGTCTGTATCACTGAAGATCTTTGGGCTACAGAAAATCCAACGCAAAAATGGCTTAAGTAGTACTAGCTGACAAAGGAGGAGCCCTGAAACAGGGAGGTAAGAGATTCAGTGGATCTTTCTTTCTTGCCTGTCCCCTTCCTTCCTTCCTTCCTTCCTGGCTGGACCTAAGGCCTATGGAAGTTCCCAGGCTAGGCGTTGAATTGGAGCTGCAGCTGCTGGTCTAGACCACAGCCACAGCAACACCAGATCCCAGTCGGATCTGCGACCTGCATTGTGCTCATGGCAACACCACATCCTTAACCCCCTGAGTGAGACTAGGGATCCAACCCGCATCCTCATGGATCCTAGTTGGGTTCTTAACCTGCTGAGCCACAACCAAAGGGAACTCCTCAGTGTTTTTAATGAGGACCCAGTGCACGATATTAGGTCCACAGTGCTGGCTTCATTCTTCCTTGGAGGGTTGTTATTATCAATCAAGGGTACGTGAATCCTTGTTTTCATCCCGTAGGAAAGAGAGAGGCTGGGTTCCTGTGATTTTCTCTTAAGACTGAAATAATATTTCCCCCCCAAACTCCCAGTAAATTTCTCTGTCTTATATGCTCAAAATGACTTAGTCCTGTCCCTCCACGGACCAGGCACTGGCATGGGGGGTTGCTCTTACACCCTTGGAATGGAGTGGAGTGGCCTCTGGGGACTCAACCACAGTGTCCACTCACACAACCAAGGCAGAGCTGGGAATCCAGTGATGAGAGATTCTGGGTACTATTGACATTTGGTGTCCTGGTTCTGGAGTTAGAGACACATGGGCCGAAAGTTCCATTTTTGTCACTTACTCAGCAAGGGCCTTGAGCAAGTTTCTTAATCTGTCTAAACCTTGACTTTTCCTCACTATTAAAAGAGGGACTAATAATAGTATCGGCTACACTGGATTGCTCTGAAGATTAATTTACAATATTTAAAATATCTGAGAGCAGATAGCTCAATGCCTGATCCATAGGAGGCTCTGAAGAAACCTAAATTCCATCCCTCTTGATGTCAGGCTTGAGTAAAAGACCATCTCAACCCCCACCACGAGCCAAACTCAATAATAAACATGCATAATACAGCTATTGTAAAACGCTGATATTCCTGCACTTTGTTTATTGTCTTTTTAGGGGCACGCCCATGGCATATGGAGGTTTCCAGGCTAAGGGTTGCATCGGAGCTGTAGCTGCTGGCCTACACCGCAGCCACAGCAATGCGGTATCTGAGCCACATCTGCGACCTACACCACAGCTCACAGCAGCGTGGGATCCTTAATCCACTGAGCAAGGCCAGGGATCAAACCTGTGTTCTCATGGATGCTAGTCAGATTCGTTTCCTCTGAGCCACGACGGTAACTCCCTGCATTTTATTTAGACGTGGTTATTCTGTTGAGGGCATAGGGAACACTACCCCCTGTAGGTGTATGAGGAGGCATATCCTATACTATTTTGGGGGCAGAGACAGAGCATGACACAGGAAATCAGAACCGAGAAGAAGGGTTTTAGGCAGTCAGGAAGCTTTGAAATGGGAATAGTTGATTCTCTTTGGTTCTTATTCTCCAGGATCTGGATGTCAAAGAGTTTAGAAGTGATGACAGAGGAGTGGTTTCTTTTCCAAGGAACAGGCTGAGAGACAGGCAGAGGTGTGCTATAGGGTTTCTCAACTGTGATGAATGAACCATGTGTTCTAAGCCAGACTATAATGCTACATGCCAGTCTGTTTAGATTTCTCTTTTTTTCTTGCAAATCATAAAGAATAACGTGCTTGAACGTGCCAGTCTTTGCTAGTGAGACTTATGGGACAACTCCTGCCCGGGTCCATGTTTGAGTGGCAGTATCAGGGGGGCAGTGGTACCCAGTGTGTTCAATGTGGTGTAGCAGTGGTATTTAATAGGAAATCTCAAAGGGGAAGAAGATCAGTCTGTAGCAGTTAGTATCCTTTACCTCTGTGGGAAGTCTTCTTTCATTACCAGGTTTGGAGACCCCAAGGTTTTACTAAGGAATCAGAGGGGGGCCGCCTTATTCATAATTAGCAGTCTCTTAGTTGGAGCAGGCCATAGCTCATGGCTGGAGAATTCATTATCCAACAGGATATGGGCTAGAGAGCAGGGCTTGAGCAAATGGTCTCAAGGTTGGCAGAGGACTCTAGTTCTAGAAGCCAGCAGGTACCCAAACCATAAATCAGAGGCGAGAGGCACAGATCATTGTAAATGGCAGATAAGATGGGGGCAAGGTTTTAACTCAACAGCTTCATTCAGAACATTCTAGAAAAATCATTTAGCCGTTCCAGACTCTGCCTTCTAATGGGAATAAGGCTGACAGCTCCACTCCGGAGTCAGTGGAGGTTGCTAAGAGTTTCCTCTCTATTATTAAAGCAGGTTACATGATTCTCTCCCCTAATAATCTTTCATTAAATAGTCTGGACAGTTAACTGCCTGTAGTGATTAAAGGTGAAGCAGGCCTGGAGGTACAAGTGGGGATGGCTCATCTCTTGCCCTGCTAACATTGGTAAGTTTGTGGAATGCACTGGATCCACACCCATGAGAATCTTGGAAGAGTGGAAGACAGGCAAGATTCCAGTGCCATGTTTTACAGACAGAGTAGGAAAAACACTTCTAAAGCACTTTTTTGTGTATGGATCCACAAAAAACCCTGAATAGCTAGAGAAATCCTGAGAAAGAAGAACGAAGCAGGAGGCATCACACTTTGTAATTTCAAGCTATACTTTAAAGGTATAGTCATCAACACAGTACGGTACTAGCATAAAAACAAATAGATCATTGGAACAGAATAGAGTCCAGAAATAAACTCAAGTGTCTACAGTCAATTCCTATTTGACAGGGGAGCCAAAAATACTCAACGAAGAAAAGACAGTCTCTTCAATAAATAGTGCTGGGATAACTGGATATTCACATTTAAATATATAAAACTGGACCCCTATCTTACACCGCTCACAAAAAATTAAGTTGAAATTGACTAGAGACTTAAAAAAAAAAAAGAAAAAAAAAGAGACGTTCTCATTGTGGCTCAGTGGGTTTAGGATCTGATACAGTCTCTATGAGGATGCAGCTTTGATCCCTGGCCTAGCTCATCGAGTTAAGGATCTGGTGTTGCCACAAGCTGCACCATAGGTCACAGATGCAGCTCAGATCTGGTGTGGCTGTGGCTGTGGCCTCAGCTGCAGCCAGTTCCACCCCTAGCCTGCAGCTCTGGTTTGACCCCTAGCCTGGGACCTTCCATATGCCACGGGTGCAGCACTATAAAGCCAAAAAAAAAAAAAAAAAAAAAAGGGAAGAAAGAAATCAGACTTATGGTTACCAGAGGTGGAAGGTGGGAGGAGAAGGTCAAAAGGTACAAACTTCCAGTTATAAGATAAAAAAGTACTAGGGATGTAATGTACAACGATGACTGTGTTAATACTGCTACATGGTATAGGATAGGACCATTGTTTTGTTTTGTTTTGTTTGCTTTTTAGGGCTGCACGTGCAGAATATGGAGGTTCCCAGGCTAGGGATCAAAAGAGAGCTACAGTTGCTAGCCTACACCACAGCCACAGCAACATAGGATCTGAGCTGCGTCTTCGACTTAACACCACAGCTCACAGCAATGCCGGATCCTTAACCCACTGAGTGAGGCCAGGGATTGAACCTGCAACCTCATGGTTCCTAGTCGGATTTGTTTCCGCTGCACCATGACAGGAACTCCAGGACAATTAATTGTTTAGAGAGTAAATCCTAAGAATTCTCACCACCAGGAGAAGTATTTTCTTTTCTTTTCTTTTTGTTATATCTGCATAAGATGATGGAAATTAGCTGAAGCTATTGTGATAATCATTTCAAGACATATATCAATCAAACCACCATGCTGTACACCTTAAGGCTTTGTTTTTTTTGTTTTTTTTGTTTTTTTTTTTTGGCCTCACCTATGGCATATGGAATTTCGTGGGCTAGGGATCAAACCTGTGCCCTAGCAGCAACCCAAGCCGCTGCAGAGACAATGCCAGCGCCTTAACTTGCTGCACCACAGTAGGAACTCCCACACCTTAAACTTATACAGAGAAGTATGCCAACTATTTCTCAATAAAACTGGAATAAAAAATTACCCAGTAAGAGGAAACAGGATATTCTTACTTTGTTAAAAAGAGTTTTCAATGAGAATTCCAGAGCAGCCATTGATGTTAAACAGATGTATTATTTTCCAGGCTTAGTGTAAGAAGGCACAGTCATTGTACATATACACAGAAAACTTTGTCTTAATTTTGTTTTTCCAATAAAAATATCATTTTTTTTTTTTTTCCAGAGCAGGAAGGCAGGGAAACACAGGGAACCGAAAGGCGAGAGCAAAGAGAATGGGGCACTGCCTCTCTTCCTTTGTCAGGCTGGAGCAGCCTGCAGGGGAAATGCTGGTTTTAAGGGGTTAGGGGTGGATCTTCTGCCTTCAGGGAATCTTGGTTTCCCACTGTTGGGTCCGCTCGGGCGGGTAGAGTGGAGAAGACTGAGTTAAAATCCTAGCTCCCTTCCACCATGGGCTGTCTGTAAGTAAATTACTTCATCTGTCCAAATATCAGTTTTATCTTCTTTAAAATGGAAGCAATTCCTTTTATAGTTAATGGTCGTTGTAAGGTTTACATAATACAATAAAGGGACATACCTGGCATAACATAGGTATTCTGTGAGTAGTTTCCTTTCTCCTTTCTTCCACTCTTTGTCCCCTGGAGCAGGGGCCCCACCACCATCCCCACCTGAAATACTGCTTCTCGCCCCGTGATTTCAGGGTTTTCATTTGCAGAAAGCTGTCTGAGAGGCACCTGCCTCCTTGCTCTCAGGAGTGTTCAGCTCTCTACATAGGAAGCAGGGATGGACATTGGAGCCAGCAAAAGTGGCCGCAAACACCACTCAGAACACCTTTAGACTGAAAAAGGGATTATGTTGGGGGGTGGGGCTGGGAAGGTCCGTCATGGGTGATTGGTGGAAGAACTGAACGAACGACAGTGGGAACAGAGGTTCATCTGGATCGCAATCAAATGTAGTCAGGACTCTCGCCCTCCATATTTTCTTTCCATTTTTCTGCATTTTGAGTCATTTCCTTTCTCTACAGAGATGCTTCCTTTGCATGGCGGAGATTCTGGCTACAGTTTCCAAATTTCATAGCTCGTGGCCTCTTTTGACGTCCAGGAAAAGACGGATCCGCCCTCTTTCACGGGTGTCAAGAATAAAAATAGGGGACTCGAGTTAAGTGATTGGCTTACCCTTGGTCTATTCAATTGTAAATTGAAAGGGGGTTTGCAAGAACATGGTGACACCCACTCAAAATAAGTGGATGGAGTTTGGATAGGAGGATTTCCCAGGGGAAAAAAAAAAAAAAAAAAAGTTCTGTTTCTAGAATAAAACAGAGGGGTGCCAGACAGGTAAAGCCATAAATGTCTTCCACAGAAAGTATAAATTTCACCAATAGTATGGTAGGCAGATCACACTCAAGCTAGAATTTCTCAAACCAGGAAATAGCTACATTCCGTAGGTGAGATGGCCTTTCTGAAACTTCGTAGGGTATTTGATAGGTAAATCTAAATTCCTGGGGAACAAAGTTTCCAAGGATGGATGGAGAATGCTAGTCTAAGAGATGACTAAAACAGATTTATCTGAGGCAGCCTGCCCCATGAGTCACATGAGCTTTTCTCGCCAAAGCTGAATGCACCAGGGGTGGTGAGCTGACCTAAGGCAGGGCAATATGTTATCTCATCAGTGGTCTGTGAATCCATTCATTCATTTGTCCATCACATCAATTCAACAAATACTTGTCAAGGGACAGGTGCTGTTCTAAACACCAGGCAGGTAGTGTCCCCGGCTTCATGGATCTTACATTCAAATGGGAAGAGAGATAATAAATAAATAGATGTTGTGTCATAAAGAGTATAAAGCAAGGGGAGTTCCAGCCATGGTGCAGCAGAAACAAATTCGACTAGGAACCATGAGGTTGTGGGTTTGATCCCTGGCCTTGCTCGGTGGGTTAAGGATCCGGTGTTGCCGTGAGCTGTGGTGTAGGTCGCAGACATGGCTTGGATCTGGCATTGCTGTGGCTCTGGCTGTGGCCAGCAGCTGCAGCTCTGATTAGACCCCTAGCCTGACAACTTCTATATGCCATGGGTGTGGCGCTAAAAATGGACAAAAAAAAAAAAAAAAAAAGAGTATAAAGCAGGGTATAGCAGTCTGACTAGAGACAGACTCTGGAAGAAAAGACGTGTGATCAGATTTCTGGACTTGTGAACTGGGATGCTGAGTCACTACACTGTGAAAGCTTTGGTGGCCTTAAGATCTATAGCCCCCAGCCCTGGCCAAGTGTGGCAGAAGTAGACAGAAGAACGCTCCAGTGAGGGAATGTAGAGAAAAGCAGAGGTACCAGCACCTCCCATGGTGGAAAGTGAAGCCTCAGTTCATGATTTCTCTTCCTCCAGTTCAGTTCCCAGGATGCCTCCCTGGATGCCCACCAGCCGCAGTGCTGTGCTGGCCTGGCTGGTCCTGGCTCATGAGAGCCCTTGTGTGCATCTCTTCCCAGCTCCATATGCAGGGCTGTGACCTTGTGGCTTGGAATATGCCCCGGTGGGAGTATTTACAGCATGGAAAGTGGCAAAGACTCCAGAAGTGACAGTCATAGCTGCACTCCCATCACCTCGCAGAGTCGGGCACACGGTCGCCTTGGCAGGTAATCACATTTTGAATGTTGACACTGAATTATTGAACGATTCAATTGTTACCTGTAGATTCCTCATGACTCACACCGCAGGCTGCTTGCTTATGGGCCAGGCATTGTGCTACACGCAATGAATGAGCCTGTGAGGTACAACTACCAGCCTCATTATATAGATAAGGAAACAGAGGCACAGAAAGGTCAGATGGGATCCTGAGGTCCCGAGGGGCATGAGTTATTCCGTGGCAGGACAGCGATAAATGAATACCTTGTGGGCAATGAAGAGGCAGGGAGCCGGGAAGCCAACCACCCCATTATGAGGCTTCCTTCTTCGGGCAGACAAACACAGCAGCTCATAAGGCTGGATTCCACTCCACACCCTGGCCCAGGGGTGATGCTGAAGAAGGGGGTCCTGGGACCGTGTGTGGCTCCGGGTCTGTGTGTGTGTGTGTGTGTGTGTGTGTGTGTGTGTGTGCGCGCGCGCGCCTGTGATTCCAGCTGGGCCTGGGTTTTCCTACACTGACAGCCCCAGGGTGAGCCCGGCTGCCAGGACTTCTGGAGGGACTTTGGATTGCTGGCTTTCTGAGGGTCTGGGTCTCCTCCCCTCCCTGGAGCCCCGTCGTGGGGATGCAGCTCATCAAAGAGTTGTTTTTATTTGGATACAGCTGCAACTGCCAGAGGCGTTTGCTGGGGTTGGCCCGAGGCCTAGAGAGGGCTTGTATGTGGCCAGGCTTGAAAGCTGAGCAAACCTCAAAAACCCAGTAGTTGGTAACCCCCTGAAACTGGCAGCTGCCAAAGACCTGGCAGCCAGGAATCCATCAGGCTGGGTCTGGCCTGGGGCTCTAGCCTGGGGGTCAGGAACGGATGCTCTCACCTCCTTAACATGGTGAGTTCTCGCTCAGCAACCTGAGTGCCACAGTCCTGACAAGCGACCACACACCCACTGTGTTTTCCTAGCTCAGCAGGAAGGCAGGCTGAGCCCAACAGGACTGGCAGTGCCCCCATGGGCCCAGACTGCTGGGTGTGGACCCCAGCCATATGGGGCTATGGTGTGGGGAGGGCAGGATGGAATTGTTCTGAGCCAGGGCAGGGGCTACGGCATCAGTCGGAGTTCAAAGCTTGCTAACTGTGGGGTTACAGGACCAGAACATAAGCCTCCATGTCTCAGTCCCCTCCCCCTCCCTGCAAAACTGGGGAGACTCATACTCATTTCCCAGAGGGACTGTGAGAATCCGTGAGAGAATGCTGGCCTCAGAACCACATGGGGGTTATTGCTGTAATAGATCAGTTTCCATCACAGAATAAAAGGTGTGGGCTCTAATTCAGGACAGCACAGCCTCCTAGAAAGTTAGTATATGGGGGCATCTTAGAAACAGCTCAGCTCAGCCTTCTCATTTAACAGAGAAGGAAATTGAGGCCCAGAAATATTATGTAGCGTATTAGGCCAGAGCCACAGCCAGAATTTAGCATTCCTGGGCTTTCTCCCTAATCCAAGCATCATTCTCAATGGGCTCTAAGGCCTTAGCCGGGACTGAGCATTTGCAGGCTTTGGAGAGGGTGCTGGTTCCGTGGTGGGGGCTCTAGTGACCAGAACATCCCCAATGATGGAGCTCCTTATCTCTCCACATTCCTGGTGACAGCAGGGGCTCAATATATGTTGGTTTATTTGAATCAAAAGCTTTGCAGGCCCCTTAGAAGATGCCTGGGTTTCAGCACTAAATATAGCAATGCTCCCAACTCAGCCTTCCCTCTTTCTTGTTTTTAGGCAAAAAGAAAGGTAGGAGCTTAAGGGCACCAAAGCACTTCCACTAAAGGCAGCAGGGAGAAGTGGAAATGGCAGTGGACTGGGCCTGGATGATCTAGGTTCAAATAGTAGCTCTGCTACTGTCTAGCAGGTGGAAATTAATCAAGTCACTTTCTCTGAGCACCAGTTTTCTAATCTTCAAATTGAACAATCAAAAAAAAAAAAAAAGGGGGGGGGGTGGGGGAGGAGTTCCCATTGTGGCACAGCGGAAACGAATCAGATTAGGAACCATGAGGTTGCTGGTTCAATCCCTGGACTTGATCAGTGGGTTAAGGAACCGGCTGTGCTTTGAGCTGAGGTGTAGGTCGCAGATGCAGCTCGGATCTGGCATTGCTGTGGCTATGGCATAGGCCAGTGGCTACAGCTCCAATTGGACCCCTAGCCTGGGAACCTCCATATGCCACGGATGTGGCCCCAAAAAAACAAAGACAGAAAAGACAAAAAAAAAAAAGAGAGAGTTCTTCTGTGGTGTAGTGGGGTTAAGGATCCAGTATTGTCACTGCAGCAGTGTGGGTTCCCCTGGCTGAGGAACTTTCATATTTTGCAGGTGCAGCCCCCCAAAAAATAAAAGAGAGAGAGAGAAAATGATAATCCCTGCCTCACCTACTTTATAAGGAAGGTCCCAAGATTCCATGAGATTCCCTCCTTCCCTGCAACAGACCCAGCATGACTGGCAACCAGCATGTGCCAGACACAAGCCTGGGCTAGAGCCAGATTCCCTGGGTTCAAATCTAATTCAAATGCTTAACTAACTAGCTGCATGACCTGGGATGTCACTTAATCTCTCTTGCCTCACTTTCCTCATCTGTAAAATGGGGATGATAATATTACCTTATAAAATGATGACTTAAGACTTCAAGACTTAATCCATGCGATATGTTTAGAACAGTGCCTAAGACCAAGCGCCCCATCAAATGCCAGCATTTTACAACTAGCTTAGAGGGTAAGTTTATCTCAACTTAAATTCTCACATGCCCTTCTTTGCAGGAGGCTGCTGTTGCCCTCATGCGTCCTCCCCAGCCCATCCTCTCCCACCTGACTCTCAGTCCCTTGCCTACCGAGCTCAGAATGTCCTCAGACCAGTCTGCTTCCAAATGCCCAGCAGCGACAATAAGCAAGAGAATCTGATCACGCTTTAGTGCTTTTGCTTCTCACATTCACCTGCTGTTGCCTGGCCTGGCACTGTCAGATGCTCATCCGCTCCAGTGATACCCTATCCACTGGGAACCTTGCCAGCACACCAGAAATGCCCCTTCTTTTGGCTCCAAACCTACACACACTCTCTCTTTTTTTTTTCAGGGCTGCACCTGGGGCATACAGAAGTTCCTAGACTAGGGGGTCCAACTGGATCTGGAGCCGCAGCCTATGCCACAGCCACAGCAATGACAGATCTGAACTGCATCTGCAACCTACACCACAGCTCATGGCAATGCCAGATCCTTAACCCACGGAGTGGGGCCCAGGATCAAACCTGCGTCCTCATGGTTGCTAGTCAGATTGGTTTCCACTGAGCCCCAGTGGGGACTCCAAACTGCTCTTTTCATTCACACTCACAACACTTTCCAAATTACAACACCCTGCTGGGAGGCTGGGTCCCAAGTCCTCCAGCCTCAGATTCAGATGTTGCAAGGTTGAGCCCTCCTTCTGAGAAGGACCCTCACAGTGCTTTCCTGCTGTGCTAACCTTGGCGGGGTCAGGCTCTAACTTCCCTCCTCCACCCCCTAATTGTGACTCTTGGGGATACAGGTTTGGGTTCCCAGCAGCTTCCTTCCTTCCAGCTGGAATCTGACAGGGAGGGAAGGCCTTGCTGTGCACTTCCTGTGGCAAGAGGCACCTGTTCCCCTTACTTCGGCAAGTCCAAGAATACCCGTGGCTCCTACCAGAGCAGAGGTGGCCTGCTCTGAGGTCATGCCTGGCATAGTGGGAAGAATGGTGGCCCATCCAACATATATGGCCACCCAACGTATATGTCTACCTGGGATCTGTAAATGCGTCCTTATGTTTGGAAATAGGATTTTTATAGCTGTCATTAATTTAAGGATCTTGAGATGCAATCACCCTGGATTACCGAAGCAGACCGTAAAACCAATGACAGCATTTTATAGGAGATAGACAAGAGGGAGACACAGACACACAGAGTCAGAGGTTAGAGTGGTGCCGCCATTGGCCAAGCAACACCTGGAGCCACCAGAAGGTGGAAGAGGCGAGGAGGGTTGTCCTCTAGAGTCTCCGGAGAGGTGACTGGCTGTGGGGACACCTCGATTGCAGACGTCTGGCTTCCAGAACCATGAGAGAATAATTTCTGTTGTTTTAAGCCACCCAGTTGGCAGTAATTTGTTACAGCCACTCTAATACCTGGTGTCCACCCACACGGAGAAAAGGCCAGCAGCTTCCTGCATCCTGTTGTGCAGACATTTATTAAAAGTCTGCTCCCCACATGCTGGTGCTGGGCCAGGGATGCTGGAAAAGGACAAAGCCTACCTTGTGAAGCACAGGCTGCTCTACTTACCACTGTATAGCCTTAGCTGCCCTGATGATTGATTTTTATAGAATCCGACTCTTAAAGTTGGGCTGGGATTTCAAAAGTTGTTGGAGCTTAACCTTGAAGTGCCCAAGTTCAGAGAGTGAACTTCAAATTAAGCCTTTTGGGCCAGGTCTCTTTGCTTTACACATGTTACTTCACATAACCCTCATTATATGCAAAGATGCCTACCACCAAGCTCCCTGTGTCGGGATGAGGAATTCAAGTGCAGAGACATCAGATAACTTGCCCCCACTTTGACAGTGAGGAAGCGCAGGAACCAGACATCCAACCTGGGCCCTCTTGCCTAACCATTTGCCCATCTGACCGCAATGCCTCACAGTCATTTAGCCAAAGTTTAGGTAATAAGAGTGGATCTAGGTGCTGGAGCTACAGGGATGGGTGTGATGAAGTCCCTGCCCAGAAAATAGGGTGAGGGAGAAAAATGTAAGCAAAATATAACAATAGGATTGTCCAAGCTCTACATGGATTAAAGGTAAGAAATGGGTCTAGAAATTGGTTGGAGACTGATGTAGGCAAGCATTCATGGAGTTTATTCCATAGGCAGGGCTCTGCAAGGTGCCAGGGGTGCCAAGGTGTCTAAGAGAGCTAGAAGGAGGGAGTGCAGATAGAATCTTCTTCTCCCCCCCCTTTTTTTTTTGCTTTTTAGGGCCGCACCCGTGGCATATGGAAATTCCCAAGCTAGGGGTCTAATTGGAACTACAGCTGCCAGCCCACACCACAACCACCGCAACCCCAGATCTGAGCGGCATTGTGACTTACACCACCGCACATGGCAGCACTGGATCCTTGACCCACTGAGCGAGGCCAGGGATCAAACTCACAACCTCCTCGTTCCTAGCTGGATTTGTTTCCACTGCACCATGGCAGGGACTCCCAGATAGAATCTTCTTTGACTCCACCTGACTTGGTTCATGAGGATGGTCAGGGGTTAACTCTTAGTTCCTGGCTCTTCCTCCCTAACCTGGTAGCTCATACTTCCTTCACGCAGGGCTTAGGGAACCCATGGGCTTTCTCTCTAGGCTCCTCCCAGTCTCCCAGCAAGTCTGTAACTGATCAGCTTTTCTTTTAGTCCTCCCTAGAAGTCAAGTCTTTTTTTTCTCATTGACCTGCTCTCTCCAATGGCCTTCTCTTTTATAACTCCCTTTACAGTTCTTTCAACCTGGACTGCATTAGCTTTCTTGCCAGTCTCCAATTTCCTATTCTCTTCTTATTCCTGGTAACCAACTCTCAGCTGCTGTGCAGCTGCGCAGAAGAAGTCATGAAATAATTCATCAATTTTTATTGCCCATCCTTGATGTGCAGGCTCTGAGCTAAATGCCATGGAGGATGAACAGATGTGTGTCTTCTCCATCTGACAAAAACCTTATCCTCTTCTTGTGTGAGTGCAGTGCTCGAAGTTTGGAAGATGCTCAATATTTGTCGAGTGAGTGAGCAAATGAATGAAGAAATAGTGTCCACCTTTAACGAGCTTGTCATCTCAGCAGGCAGAGAGGTACAGCAATGTCTGTCTCATCTGACATCACTGGGGAATAAAAAAATCCTAGCTAAATGAATTTTCCAGCTAAAAGAAGCATATTCCTTTGACTACCAAATCATATTTATCTAGAACTTTTTAGATGAGAAAATTTAACTGCTTCCTTTCTTTTCTTCTTGAAGCAGGTAGGACTCTTTATGTTGCCAGTATTGTAACTAAAATCGGTTTTAAGGATAAAGAGTATTTTCTTCTTTGAAAACCAGGGGAAAATACGTAGGGAAAAAAAAACTACATCCTGATCAGACTGACCCAGGGTGCCAACAATCTGATCATGAGGTAATTTTTTTCTCTCTCTCTCCACTTCTGACCTCTTTCTCCTAAATGTATATTTCATTCTCAGACAGATTTTCCCTTTGAAGTTCAAGAGGGTGACAGCAGCTCCCAGGGCTACACTCTTCCGTATTCGTTCATCCATTATTCCTATTCATATTGATCAGGAAGGAAAAAGTATCTCGAGTACCTTTGGTAGTCGAAGGAAGTTTGCCTTTCCCTGAAGACTCAGAAAATGTTTCTGACTGGGCTATATACCATTTCTGAACTAATCCGGATCCAGGGAGTTGAAATTCTGTGATTTCTTTGGGTCAGTAAGGCCCACCCTTTGGGATGGGGTCAATCCCACCCAGATGCTAGAACTAAGCACAGGAAGGGTGATTCCTACACAGAAAGTCAGAGAAGTGGGAAATGGGTGCTGACAAGCCGGCCATTAGTGTTTACTACTTCCTTCCTTTTCCTTCTTCTCTCTCTTCCTCACCTTCTTTCCTTCTTTCCTCTATGGCAAATTCTGTGCCAAAAGCCACCACATGAGAACATTTTCCCTGCCCTTGAGGCCCTTCAGGGCAGGGCAGGGCGTGACAAATGAGAGCAGTAATTATAGCAATGGATGAGTGCTCAGAAGAGAGATTCGGGGACAGAGAGGAGGAGGTGTGGTTGGCCTGGGGAGGACACAGAAGGCTCTCCAGAGCAGTTACAACTTGAGCCGATTTCGTAGATTGGGTAAGAGGTCACCAAAGAGTCAAGAAGAGACAGGGTCATCGCGTCAGAGGGAACAGAACATGGTAACACAAAGAGATGTGAAGGACTGAGGTGAACTCCCAGTGGATCTGTGTGGCTGGAAGAGAGGCGAGGTGGGGCATGCAGAGAAAGGAGGGAACTAAGATAGACTGGCTGTTCATTTGTCATCACTGAACTGGCCATTGTCACCCATCACCTTATTGAATCCATAACCCAATGCCACATGATCTGGCAGTCCCACTCCTGGGCATCTATCTGGAGAAAATCAATTTGAAAAGATACATGCACTCCAATGTTCAGTGCAGCACTATTTATAATAGCTAAGATATGGAAGTCACCTAAACATCCATCAACGGAGGAAGGGATAAAGAAGATGTGGAACATATATACAGTGGAATACTACTCAGCCATAAAAAGAATGAAATAATGCATTTTCAGCAACACGGATGTTGATAGATTATAGATTATATGGTTATAAAGTGTTGGAGGGGTTGTGGAGAAAAGGGAACCCTCCTGCACTGTTGGTGGGAATGTAAACTGGTACAGTCACTATGGAGAACAGTTTGGAGATACCTTAGAAATCTATACATAGAACTTCCATACGACCCCGCAATCCCACTCTTGGGCATATACCCAGACAAAACTCTACTTAAAAGAGACACATGCACCCGTATGTTCATTGCAGCACTATTCACAATAGCCAGGACATGGAAACAACCTAAATGTCCATCAACAGATGATTGGATTTGGAAGATGTGGTATATATATATATGTGGTATATATATATACAATGGAATACTACTCAGCCATAAAAAAGAATGCCATAATGCCATTTGCAGCAACATGGATGGAACTAGATCTCTCATACTGAGTGAAATGAGCCAGAAAGACAAATACCATATGATATCACTTATAACTGGAATCTAATATCCAGCACAAAGGAACATCTCCACAGAAAAGAAAATCATGGACTTGGAAAATAGACTTGTGGCTGCCTGATGGGAGAGGGAGGGAGTGGGAGGGATCGGGAGCTTGGGGTGATCAGACACAACTTAGAATAGATTTACAAGGAGATCCTGCTGAGTAGCATTGAGAACTATGTCTAGATACTCATGTTGCAACAGAACAAAGGGTGGGGAAAAAATGTATACATGTAAGGATAACCTGACCCCCTTGCTGTACAGTGGGAAAATAAAATAAAATAAATAGATTATATGGTTATAAATGATAGATTATCACACTAAGTGAAATCAGACAGGGAAAGACAAACATCATACGGTACCACTTGTATATGGAACCTAATAAATATGATACAAATGAACTTATTTACAAAACAGAAGTAATCTCACAGATTACAAAATCAAACTTATGGTTACCAAAGGAGAAACTATGGTGGGAAGGAGAGGTATGAATTAGGAGGATGGGATTAATATATATATACTACTGTATATACAAATGACATTAATAATAAGAACCTACTTATAGCACAGGGAAATCTACTCAATATTCTATAATAACCTGTATGGGCAAAAATAATGGGTATATGTATATGTACAACTGGTTCACTTTGCTGTAAACCTGAAGCTAATACAACATTGTAAGTCAACCACCCTCCAATAAAATTTTAAAAATAATAATAATCCAGTGCATTATGGGATGGGATAAATTTATTTACAGCTGTCCCATCTCTTTTGCCCACTTAGCATCTTTCTTCACTCCTCCTTCTCCTCATGTCTGAGGATAGAGAAGATAAACATGGCAGAGACAGATTTTTCAGGAGCAAAGCAATGAGAACCAAAGGATAAATAGGACACATGAGGGGCGTTCTTTGTAGGAGACAGGCCATGTCAGGAACATGTCATGTGGGGGCAGCTGTGGTGAGGAGAAAAGGGATGTAGGTGTAACTTGATGGAACAGGGAAGTCGGTGTGAAATTTCTGATAGAATAGAGGGTAAGAGACCCCCAGGAGTTTGCAGTGCTGGAGCAGAGGGGAGGGCAAGAGATTTAACGCATGCTGTGAAAGAATTCTGGGGCCCTGTGTTAGCTATCGACTGCTGGGTAGCTTTACAAACTAACTCAAAACTTAGTGCCCTAAAACAGCAATAAACCTTTATTGGGAGATCAGGAACTTGGGCGTGGCTTAGCCAGGTGGCTCTGGCTTAGGGTTTGTCATCATGAGATTGTTACCAAGCAGGACCCTGTGAAGGCTTTCCAGGGTGGACCCCCGCTCATGTTGTCTACCCAGCTTTTTTATCTATAGAGAAACTTTTGTCGAAGAACCAATTTAATCAGAGAAGTGAGAAAATACAGAGAAAACGGAAAACAGTAATAATTCTTTAGCCATTCAACTAAGTCAAGGACCTTCAGATCATCTTTAAAGACTATAGGTAATATTCTGAGCCATGTCTTTGAAGCAATTTTCCAGGTGCTGAAGCCCCTACCAGTGGAAGAAGTCAATCGTGTGCTGCCCACAAGCACATGGACCCCAGACTGATTGGAACCAGAAGGTTGATGATACTGACTCCCCAAAATTACCTCACCATCCACCAATCAGGAAATTGTCCATGAGCTGATCACACATGCTCCTTGAATACTATAAGACTCCTCACTACCCTCTCTGGGGTGGGGGTTGGGGGGCACAGTCCTTGAGACACTAGATTGCTGGGTTCCCCTCTTTGCCCGGCAATTAAAGCTACTTTTTCTGTTTCCTCCAACTCTATTTCCGCATTTACATTTGCATCAGTGTTTAGAGGCTGCCGAGATTTCGGCTACAAGGTGGCAATCAAGGTGTTGGCAGGACTGCAGTCATCTGAAGGCATGACTAGACCCTAGGAGAGTCACTTTCATAGTGACGTATCCACATGGCTATGGGTAGGAGGCTAAGTTCCTTCCCTTGTGGACCTCTCCACTGAGTATCCACATGTCATGGTAGCTGGCTTCTCCCAGAGTGAGTGACCCAAGAGGGAGAACGTGGACACTGCACTATCAGGAGTCAGAGGCATTCAGCAGAATCCAATCAGTTACACAGGTCAGCCCTGGAGTGGGGAGAGCCTATACAAAGACAGGAACACCAGGAAATGAGAATCCCTGGGGCCATCTTGGAGGCCAGAGGCATTCTTAACTATTTGAGGAAGACATGAAGAAAGATAAAGATAAAAAAGTCCACAATGTGCCACATTCACTAAATGCTTTGCTTCTCAGAAAGGGGTGGAACACTTTTGAGTCCTGGCTTTAAGGGCTAGTCTGAGTACTTTAAAAACCCATTTTACAGATGGAAAATATTACCCTAGGTCACTAGCCATCAAGGATTGGCTGCTCTTGGTCTACTCAAATCCCAAACCCATGTTTCTTCCACAGGGTGAAACTAAATTTTGGAAAATGTGTTAAGAGGCTCTGCAATGTCCACAGTTAAATAGTTTAAGTAGTTTGGAACCCATGTATCTTGTCCTCAAGTCCAAACTCATTCTATTATTCTATCTATACTGTTGTGTCTGAATTTCTTTTTTCTATTGTTTGTATTCATCTGTTGAATGAATATTTACAGAATAGCATAAACTATTCAAGAGAAGGGATCATTTCTTACTTATACTGCTGTCCTAACATCAAACAGCAATGTCTTAAACATAATTAAGTAATCAAAATGTATTTGTTTATCAATTGCTCTAATTTTATTAGTTAATAGTTCATTACCTATTCATGGTTATGACAGGTAATGGTTCGTGGAAGGTGTATCATCGGGTTCTGTCAGAAAACAAAAGAAGCCTTAGGTACTTCAGGTTGGGAAGGAATTTAATCTAGGGAGATAGAGGCCGACACAGTCCTTGGAAGGGCTGAGGGCAAGGATTGGGAGGGCAGGTGATCACTGACAAGGAATCTGAAAGTATAGGAATCCCAGTGAAGTTGCCACCAGGATGGCAGCTGCCAGGAGCCCCCAGTGGCTGACTCTCAGGAGAGTACCCAGAAGCCCAGAGCTGCCTCCCCAAAAACAGTCTCCTTCTCACCCATCTCCCAAATCTTATGTATTTCTCTTTCCTTGGCAGCGTCCAGCCAGTGCCCTACTGGCAAGGGTTCTGGGATATGTAATTTCTAGGTTTTTGGTATCTGAGGACAAAGGAGGGTTTAGAGGGTGAGAAGTATACTGGACATCAGAAGACATTGTCTGGTTCAGGCAGGCAAACACTTTTATGATCACTCGCATTTGCTTCTTATCATCCAAGATTCTTCAGAGTGCTTACAACTCAAGGGATAGAAAGCTCAAGTCTGAAAAAGAATAGCTAGCTTACCTTCAATCACATAACTATTAGCCATCACTGTTATTCATAATGACAATAGCAGCAGAGTCATTCTGATGAGGAGTTCCAGATTTCTAAAAACCTAGGTGTTAATACCTGGCTGTGACGTTGATGAAGCTAATTCACTTCTCTACTTTTCAATTTCTTTCTTTTTTTTCATAATTCACGTCTAACATAACTTTGCTTTCCTTCAGTCTATTTATTTACTTATTTATATAATGATTTTTTTTCTGTTATAGCTGGTTTATAGTGTTCTGTCAATTTTCTACTGTACAGCAAGGTGACCCAGTTACACATACATGTATAGATTCTTTTTTCTCACATTCTCATGCTCCATCATATGTGACCAGACATAGTTCCTGGTGCTCCACAGCAGGATCTCATTGCTAATCCATTCCATCTGTAGGATGGAGATCATAGAATCTCCCACATGTGATGATAAAATGAAGTGAAACACATAAAATACTCATCACACGGCTGGGAACTCAATAAATACTTAAGAAGTGGAAAGTATTTGTAGCCAATATTGTGTGTGTGTGTGTGTGTGTGTGAAGCTGGGTATTTTATCCATCACCCAGGCAATCTCAAATTGTCATGTCCCTTGGTACCCCCACCATAGATTTCAAGGTGACATAAACGCTGGTGATACGTATAAACTGTTTTCCCCCTTAATTGCCACATTATAGACCATGGTTGCCAAATAGAAAATACCGAATCATCTATTGAAGAAAATGGAGGTCCACAATTTATAGCCTTTTGGGCCACCTCTTCGCCAGGTAGTGGACTCATTGCCATCATCCCGGCAGGGGAGCCATCTGGGCAGGTGATTAAGTCATCTCATTTAAGACCCTTTTCTCAAAAAGCTCTCAGTCCGTAGGCTCTGCATTTTGATTGGTGCCCCTTTAAGTCCTCAGGCCATTACCAGCTGTCAGATATGTTGAGTATCGACCTCCAATTCCTTCAAACCAAGGCAGTACCAACCCAGTGCCCATAACAACACAATCCCCTCTGGTCATGGCTCATGGTATCATTTCCTGAAAAACTGCTCTTCCAGAGATAATTGCCTTAAACAATAGGGTCCTCAAATGTATAGCACTCCTGCAGAGCAAGGCTGTAATCCTTCCCATTCTTAGCCGTGCCGACCACGATCCTCAACCAACCTCACTTGCCCCATGGTTCACACCATGAATTCCAGACAATCCAGTACTCAGTCTCATTTGCTGACACCCCACCCACCCATCCATGGAAATAACACGGCTTATCTGGGCCTCATCAGAATATTGCCATTTGCCAAATGCACATATGACCTCATGTGAGACATCTGTTAGGAAGGGACATGGGATGAGGAAGAGAATGGGGGAAGAGTGGGAGATATGAGTTTGGATCCAGAAGGCAATAGGAAAGCCCCAGAGGCAGGAACCAGAAGCAAGGGCTGGAGCAGGAGGTGGCTGGCTGGCTCCCGGGGGACACCAGACTGGAGCTGGCACATATACCATCTTTGTCAACAGTCTTTGTCAACAGCCTGTTGGTGGCTGGGTAAACCAGAGCATAGGAAACACAAACAGGTGCTGAGCTGAGCATCTATGAAGGCTCTGAATGCAGATATCACAAAGATGACTGTGGATTTAGATCCTTTTTTTGTTTTGTTTTGTTTTGTTTTGCCAAACAGTAAAGCAGAAAATGTAGACACTGAAATTGTTCTTTGGCCCTAGCTGCAGAGGGTTCTGTGACTCCCTTAATAACTAAGAGATAAGGGGCAGGGACTTCAGGCTTTACCAGACCCATTAACTTAGCCTAATTATTTTGGGAATTTTTAACTACTCCCAGATACTAATTGCAGATTAACTATTTCAGCTGATTTTATGTTTTCCTTGCTTAGTCCATGGGAAGCAAGCTCAGACCTTCACTGTTCCTGCCCTGTTCTTGGGGGACAGCAGCTCCATCAGGTAGTTATCTAGTAGGCTTAGAGAAGGACTGTGTCAGAATTCACTCCTGAAAGGCTACATCTAAGTCATCAGCATCCAAAAGCCACCACATTGGTGTCCTTATTTTTTGATCATGGCCACTTGATCTTTTCTAAATCTTCTATAAAAATGACTTAGCATTTGTAGGTTTTTGTTGTTGTTGTTTTTGCTATTTATATTAATATTTAAAACATCTAACTTACTTTATTTTTTGAGGGCTGCATATGAAGTTCCCAGACTAGGGGTCGAATCAGAGATCAGCTGCCAGCCTACACCACAACCACAGCAATGCCAGATCTGAGCTGGGCCTGCAATGCCATAGCACACAGCAGCACCAGATCCTTAACCCACTGAGCAGGGCTATGGATCAAACTTTCAACCTCATGGATTCTAGTCAGGCTCATTTCTGCTGAGCCACAGTGGAAACTCCCAAGCAAACCTAAATTTAAATCAAGTTTACAATCACCCTTTCATAATCAGGCTGCAATCCCTAATCATAGCTCTTCCTCTTGTTAACTATGTACTTGAGTTCTCATAGACACCTCCCATCAAGCTCAGTTTCTTCTTCTGTAAACATAAAATTACCACCCCTATTTCTTGGAGTTGTTGTAAATATAAAATAGATCATACGCAAAGCACAGAACGTGATATTGGGTACATCATGAACACTCAGTAAGTAATTATCATTAACGAGTATTAGTCTCAAGGTCATACACTTAGTGAAAGGCAGAGTCAAGGTTTGAACCCAGATAAAATTAAAAAGCCCTCTGCCCTTCCCCCTCTAGGGCTCTGCCTCCCAGCTGCGTAAAAGACTCAAGACATGGTTATTCTCCGACAGGAGAAGCAGGGAGATGTATGAACCACCAAGGAGCCACGGAAGGAAGTAGTGCTAAGGGGACAAATAAGAACAGGAGAAAGGGAGTTTTTGAGGTGCGCAGAGAAGTGGGGAGGCGTCAGCTGGGCTTAAATTGAGATGTGACCAGCAAAGAGGAGGGAAGGGGGCCTTTTGGTTTGCATTGATCTTCTTAGTTGACTGACAGCCTGGAGTCAGATCTTCCTCTCAAATGAGGAGTTCAGGCTCCGGTTGAAGTCCTGGCTCCATCCCTACCAGCCGAGATGCTGGCCCATCACCAAGACTGGGTTTCCAGTTCTTTGAAGCGAGGGCATTAAGTGTAAAGCTCCTCTCAATGCACTTTGTCCTGGGAGAATATTCTCAGGTGCCCAGGGCATTAGGTGCCGTGACCTTGCTTTTCTTTGGCTTGTTGGTTTTAAGTCAGAGAAACCCAATTAAAATCAATTGAGAGGGGAGAAGGGAAGGGGGGCGGGTATAATAAAGAATATTGCATTTTACCCAAGAGGACCTCACTTTCACCCAAGAGTAGAGATGCATTCAAGACTCATATCTGGAGAGACCCAAAGGGAATGATCTCAATCTTTCACCAGCTCTTTTGGCCCCTTTGCTGCTACACATCTACTCTCATCTCTTACTTCTCTTTGCAGATAAGTTCTCTGCTTGCTCTTCAGCATACAAAGCCCCCAGTATGCAGCCCCCATCAAAATGCCTACCTGGGCTCCCAGGTTGACAGACTTCACAGGCGCGGCTCCTACAACCCAGGAACTCAATTTGTGCCCAATTTTAAAAATCTTGGGAAGGAAATCTGATTGGCCCAGCTATGGTCACGTGGCCTCCTTGGGCTTACCAGCTGTGAGTAATGATCCTACAGTGGAGACCAGTCCCTTTCCTGGGCAGGGGCATGGGAAGGGCAGGATGGGAAAGCCGCTCTGGTCCTCATTCTTTCTGGCATTTTGTCAAATTAGTTACATCTCTTCCACACCAAACTGGGAGTTCCTTGTCCATCTTTGTGTCTCCTGCGCAGAACAAAGCGTCTTAAGGAGGGAGTCACGGTATTTGTGGAACTGAGATCATAAAAACATCTCATGTCCATATAGGTCTTTATAGCTTACATTGTAGTTTTCACACACATGATCTTGTTTGACCCTCAGGACAACCACGAGCAGTAAGTATTTATGGTTGAGGGAAATGAGGCTAGCCCAAGCTCACATTGCTATTAAGTGGTGGAGTCAGGATTCAGATTTAAATATGCGGACTTGAAATTCCAGCATCCAACTGAATGAGTGCTAAGGATCCTTCTGGTCCTAATATTAACCAGTCCAGCGAGATGAATATCTCTATGTTTTCAGAAACTCCCATACCCCTGTGCTTCTCAATAATTGCTTCCATCTCCTTTCCAGTTTCAATTTTGTATCACGATATGGCATAGAAGATGCTGCACTTGTAAAAAACACCACAGCACATAGGGTCTCATTTTATTGGTTGCAAATACATTTCATTTGAAAGCAGGAAGAGTGGAGAGGCACTAGGAATTTCACAATAAAAAGAGGGAGCCTCATAAAGTGCCGTCTGGCTGTGTCTTTAATGAGAAGCTTGAGACTGCTCTTGAGGCCATCTGGGAGGGGGTTTGAGACTGGCTGAGGCTTCCAGTATAGCGCTAGTCACAGGCCGCCTCGGGCACCTGCAAGAGCAGCCCTCTGTTGTTGAAATGTCAGGAATGCCTTTTATTTCTTTTACTGGCATAGGACATGCTTTTGGTGGACTTGCTAGCGTTTGTACACATCCTGACTTAGGCTTTCAGCTTTCATCCCTGGGGAACTGATATCTTGAGATATGCCTTCATGAAAGAACAATAATAAATACGCTATCACTTACTGATTACCCTCCAATGCATCAGGCAGGTAGTCAACAATTTACATAATAAGATTCATTTACTTCTCCCTGCAATCCTATGATATAGGTAATATAGTCTCCATGTTATAGACAGGGACACTGAGGCTCAGAAAAATAGAGCAAGATCCCACAGCTAATAAACAGCAGAACTGGCGTTTACCCCAGAGCTGGCTGGGCAAAGTGCCTGCTCTTAACCATTGGATTCAGGGTCTCCTAAGCCTAGGTGGGATGCTGAGGGGCAGATGTTAGATAGGAACCCAATGTTGCCTTTTACCAAAGCCTGGGCTTAAAAGAGAACGTGCTGCTTCTATATGCTTTGTATATTTGGGTTCTAAGTAATATACTATTATTAAAAAATCCCCCATGCTAAACATATAATAACAATCATGATAACTCTGATACTCTCTCAACTCCATTGTCATTCAGAACTTCCTCCATGCGACTGAGTTTTGGCCAACATATATATTTTCCATTATTCACACTTGGCATTACCTTACATTTTTCGGAAGTCTCAGCAAAGCATCTTTTTTTTTTTTTTTTTGCTATTTCTTGGGCCGCTCCCGCGGCATATGGAGGTTCCCAGGCTAGGGGTCTGATCAGAGCTGCAGCCACCGGCCTACTCCAGGGCCACAGCAATGCGGGATCCGAGCCGCGTCTGCAATCTACACCGCAGCTCATGGCAACGCCGGATCCTTAACCCACTGAGCAAGGGCAGGGACCGAACCCACAACCTCATGGTTCCTAGTCGGATTCATTAACCACTGCGCCACGACGGGAACTCCCTTAGCAAAGCATCTTATAGTCACATCCTCGATTTGTTCTTCACTCCGAGCCATTTCTTACTTTGAAACTCTCTGGCCCTCTGGAGAGACTGCAAATGTGAAATGGTTTTATTTTCCAATGTCACAAATCCTTGTTTCTTTATGTTGCCTCTCAATTCTGCTTGCAAAGAGAACAGTTCTTCCTTTAACTCATCTCTCTGTTACAGCTGAAAGCACCCAACTTACACTTTCAACATCTGCTCGGAGATCTCTTTAGCCAGATCCACAAGTTGATGCATTATTTTCTGTCTTTCAGGTTACTGAAGGCAACCTTTTGTCAATGATTTTGCTACTACCTCATGTGGGTCATCATTTTTCCGGCCTGCGATACTTGTTCCTGCAATGGTTTTCCAGTCTCTAATGATGTCCTCATCATTTCCCCAGTTTTTGCTAATGATGTCCTCACATTTCTCACTAGCCGTCCCATTGCTGATGCCTAACTTTGTTTCAGCTTTCAGTTATAGCTACACCCTACTTCCGGAACTAATTAGGCATCAGTTATCTGTTATTGTGTAACGAACCCAGAGAACTTATTGGCTTTAAAAAAAGTCATGCTTTTTAACATTTTTTTCTTAAGAGTCTCTGTCTTGGCTGAGTGATTGTTCTAACCTGGGCTGGCTGGACTAGGACTGGAGGATCACGGATGGCCCAGTTACATATCGGGTGAGGAGCTGGAACAGCAGACCAGCTGCAGCATCCAGCATGCTAGCCCTGGCTTCTTCACATGGAGCCTGGGTTCCAAAAGCTGCAACAGAGGGCAAGCACTTTTCCATTATCTGTTTGCCATTCATTTGTTAATTCCCAAGTGGACAAAGTGAGTCATGTGACCAAACCCTCGTTGGGGCAGTAGAGAAATGGACTTGATGGTAAGGTCTGCAAAATATGTGGCCATTATTATTTTTTTAATTAAAAAAATATTTTTCTTAAAAATTTTTAAATGTTTTGTTAGAGTTGATATACAATGTTCTGTCAATTTCTGCTGTAAAGTGACCCAATTATACACACACATACATATATATATACACACACACATTTTTTTTCTCACGTTATTCTCCATCACAAGTGATTGGATATAGTTCCCTGTGCTGTACAGCAGAACCTGTGTATTATAAGCATTGCTTTGTGGTACTTTTATTTCTTGCATGTTTGGGGGAATGATGGTTGTCTAGTATGATAGATAATTTTATGTGACTGAGTCACAGAATGGCTGGATATTTGATCAAACATTATTCTGGGCACCAGTATCTGGATGAGATTAACATCTGAATGGAAAACTGACCAAAGCAGATTGCCTCCCCCAAAGTGGATGGGCCTCTTCCAATCAACTGAAGATTTGAATGAAAAAAAAAAAAAAAAAGGCTAAGAGGCCTTCTGCCTGAGGGCCCTCCGACTGGAACTTGCACCTTTGGCTCTCCCATTCTCAGGCCCTTGGATTCGGACTGGAGCTGCACTACCAGGTTTTCTCGGTGTCAAGCACACCAGCTGTAGATGTGGGGACTCCTTAGCCTTCATACTTGCATGAGCCAGTTCCTTAAAATTAATAAATCTCAATAACTATGTGTATATATATATATATATATATGTATGTATATAATATATGTGTGTGTATCCTGTTGGTTCTGTATCTCTGAAGAATCCTAACCAATGCATCCAGCATTCTTAGAACAGTGGAGTGGGTATGAGAATCATCATAACACAGACCAAGTGATTGTTATACACCACATGCTGTTCTAAGTGCTTTACCCGTTTTTTTTTTTTTTTTGAAGGCTGCATCCCCGGCATATAGAAGTTCCCAGGCCAGGGACTGAATCCAAGCCCCAGCTGTGACCCATACAGCAGATGGGCCAGCACCGGATCCTTTAACCCACTTCGCTGGGGATCAAACCTGCACCTCGGCAGTGACTGGATTTGCCCCTGGGGAGTCTGGCTGTGGAACCTGTGATCCTACATCTACACTCTACTGACGTTCCAAGAAGAAAAGAAAGTGGTGGAGGAAGGAGCGAGAGATGGAGACGTGGCAAGAGGAAAGGAGCTAAGGGCTGATGTCAGAAGGGGCTGCAAGGCCCGGGTCCTAAGGACTCTTTGGTGCTGAAGTGGGTATTTTGGGGTTGTCTGTACAGGTCACATCACCACTGTAGGTGCTTCTTCCAACCAGATGCCCCAGGAGCCCTGAAAGTACACATCTTACCCCTTTGCCTTGTTCCCCTGGACTGAACTAGATCCAGTGTGAGCCACTAATCATCTTTCAGGAGTTTGCAATTGGGACTGAGAGATTCCCGATTGGTCTGGACTGGAAGAAGGAAACTCAGCAGTTATGAGGGGCCAAGTCCTGCCTGCTGTGTGGCCTTAAGAGACTGAGGAAACGGATGTATACCTGCCAAGGACAGCAGAGAAGATGGATGGTGGTCTCCAATGTGCCCTCAGGTCTCCGTGCCAGCCGCTCCCTGGCCTCCTCTTTGGGTCAATGAAATTCTCCTGTTTCTGCCATTTCCCACTTGCATTAGAGCCCATCCACTTGCGGTAAAAGTCCGAGGCATTTTGTACACCCAGGAAAAAAAGTTCAAACTTGGTTTGATGGTAGATAAAAGCCCTCAGAACAATTGGAAAACAAGGACGTGGGAAGGGGGGAGTGAACTTGCTTCGTGTGGACCCATGGGTGGAGGTTAGAGGGAGGCCGATTTGCGCTCGGAAGAATGAAGAACTTCCCAACGTTAACGTCTGGAAACAGAAGCACTGAAACCTTGGCACATGGGTTGGCATAAGCCCAGAATAATCAACCCTTCAAGCTGCAGGAGGGGCAGCAGTTAGACGAGGCGATGACTTCCGGGGTGGCTTCCACCCTGAGATCCTGTGAGTCTATGATTCCGCCTGGGGATTCTGGGCATTTTTCAGTCAGGACTTTGTTTCTGGTGATTCCTGGTTGGGACGCCCCGTTGTACCATCTGCCTCAGGGAGCGCTGGTTTCAGCGGCAGAACCTCTGTGAGGAGACGGCCGGCTTCCCAGGCCCCTGCACGGTGCAGGCTGAGGCAGGAGCCAGGCCTGTCTTGTCTCAATACACAACACGTCTTCCCCTCACCTGCCACAGATGGGCCAGCTTCTTGGGCAGGTAAATGAGCTTCTCTCAGGTGAAGGCCCCGGGCATGAGCCCCTCGACGGCAACTAAGACTCAGGCTGTGTCTGAAAGCCTGGTGAGGGGCTTTGGTGGCTCCACCCACCTCCGTCTGCCCCTCTTTCCTTTCCCCACCCCCTCCAGGAACAGAACCATGTTTCAAGTCCTCAGAACAGCAATTACTTATTAATAAAGACATCCAGAAAGCCTAAAGAACATAGATATTATTCAACAAGCTACCACTCAGAAAGGACCCCCCCACACACACTCTTCTGGTGAACATCTCTCAAATCCCTCTCCCTCCCACCCTCCCTCCCTGCCTCCCTCCCTCTCTCGCGCTCTCTTGCACACACTAGAATTTAATGATCTCACCCTTGGAGCTGTTCCGTCAGCAGCGTTTTCACTTAATCACGGCCCCTCGTCTCCTGGACATATTTTTGCATCGATCAACACGGACAGACCTGATGAGGCCCCCTCTTTCTCTTCCCGGTGGTTTTCCTGCTTCATGTGGACTGGGTCAGCCATCCCAGCCCAGCCAGCCTGCCAGCTTCCTTCCCCCCCGACATCAATAATTGAACAAAAGCCTCTGCAGACTAGGGGCTGGGCACCACAGCGGCCTGAGGCCCAGAGGCTGCTCTATCCTCCTTGGCCACAGCTTCCCCGCTGAGGCTTTCGAAGGAACACAGCTGCTGGGAAATCACAGCGAAGGAAAGGGACAACAGAAATTTCTTTTGGCTCCTTGGCTGGCTTGTCTCTTTCCTTCTTTCTGGAATTCTTGGTTTATCCCTAATTATCTAGCACCTAGAGCTTCAGAGCAAGGCCGTGGCAGCGAAGACGCCACGTTTCACACAACTTGTCAAGGGAGTTTAGGATCTTTGGCACAAAAGACACTATAGAAAAGGAGATGAATGCAGCATTGGATGCAGACTCAGAAAGTTGTGGCTTCTTAGGCAACAGGAATAATGCCTGATGGGTGGGCCTGCCATCAGCATCCCTTCCAGAATATTCTTCCTAATGGGGGCCTGACCTCCTCCTCAGTGGCTTATTCTCAAACAATCAGGGCTTCCAAACCTATGCTTCATTTCTGGATTTTTGTTTTTCCTCTACTTGGAGACAATAAATACAGAATATGGATTCTTAACCTCTGTACTATTGACATTTGGGCTGGATTCAGCTTTGCTGTGAGGGGTGGCTGTGTGCATTGCAAGATGTTTAGAAGCATCCTGGTCTCCACCCACCAGATGTGGGTAGCATTCCCCCTCAGTTGTGACAACCGAATATATTTCCAGATATTACCAGATGATTCTGGAGGCAAAATTGGCCTAGATTGAGAACCATTAGTACAGAAGTCAGAAGCGTGAGCGTCGCAGCCTGACCAACCTGGATTCAAATCTTAACTGTGTCACCTTATGAAAGTTATTTTTAATATGTTTGGTCCTTGGTTTTCTCATCTTTAGAATGGGGACAATAACTCTACCTACCACTAGGGGTGAGTGAGATGATTAAATAACATGAAGGAAATAAATTGGTTAGCAAAGGGCTCGGATATTAAGACTGAAGGATGTTGGGCAACTTCCTTGATTGTCCTATTCTGTTAATTTCTAGATCAAAGGAACGTCTCAGCCATGCCTGGAATAGGTTATGGGCAGGCTGAGATTCCAGTTCCCCAAAACCAGGGGCATTAGATTCTGGGTGCCCAGTCTCATGGACAAGTTGCCTTGGTTTAGCCCAATGTGCTTCATCATTTCCCCCTATGTGTGCCAGGTTGTTCTGTAATTCCCAGCCATTACACACATGAAAGCTATTATTATACAGAACTTATCCCTGTGAGGGCGTAAGTGCCCAGAGGAGAACTTTACTTACTCTGTAGGGGGTGGATATTATTGACCTTTAAACTCCCTTTCACATCTGAAGATTTTATGAAGCTCACGTCTTATGAATGGGAAGGCTGAGAACTAGCATTGATGGTGAGAAAAATAAGGCAGAAAGTCTGAGGGTAGCTAGAGCTGAGGAGCTGGGGAAGGGCTAAGACCACAGACAGTAATTGGGCAGGTTGCATGGCTTAGTCAGACTGAAGGTTGCTTCCTCTCTGAGGGCGGTCCTCTATTCTGCTCCATCATGAACTTCCAGGATCAAGAGTCAATCGTAGGTGAATAGAAGGATGACTAGATAACTACTGAGCAAGTATAGCAAACTGTTAATGATAGAATCTAGGTGGTGGGTGTGTCAGGAGACCATTAACTGAAACTACCCACTGTGGCCAGGCACATAATAGCCTCCTACGTGAGCTGTCTTACCACAGGAGGCTCTTAGAAGGATGATGATGCTCTAAAGACTAATCTGGAGGACTTGGGAGGGGCCAAGAGGAGGGAGGCGATAACCAACATCCCAGAATCCTTGGTGCTGGAACCCATCTTGACTGAGAGGTATGCGCGCCACCAAGAAGGACCCTCAGCCAGACCAAGTACAGACCGAGCAAGGTGACTAGCTAGAGACACAAAAAGGAGACTAAGCCCCTTCCCATAAAACCAGAGACTGTGAGCCATGCGGCAGAGTGGTTCTCCTGGGTTCCCTCACCCTGCTGCTCTCTGCCTGGGCACCCCTTCCCAATAATGTCTTTTGCTTTGGCAGACAGTTCATTTCCAAGTGTCAGACAAGAGCCCATTCTCAGGCCCTGGAAGGGGTCCTCCCTCCTGCAACAGGTATATGGGTGTTCATTGTAAAATGATATCGCGTTGCTGCCCAGTTGAAATTTCTTCAGGATAAAAAGTATTTCATCTCTGAAAGAACGAATGATGGAGTAAAGAAGAGACATACCCTAAGGCCAGAGACGCCGGCTGCAGGTAGGGACAGGCCCAAAGCTTCTTCTTCTCATTCTGACCCACTGGGAGTCTCAGTCAAACAGATGCTACAGGATGGTGGCCACCCCCACTTCAGCATAGCGCCTGGGTCCTGGGACTGGCGTGGATAGGGGTATGGGGAGGACCAAGGCAAGTCTCACTGGGTCTCATTTCCAAAGGCTGCAGTAGGACTTCTATGCTGTCTCATTTGTCTTTTCCCTATCTGTCCCATATGTGCAGAAGTCTTCTAGAAGCAGCATCTGCCCTTGATGTGGTTCCCTGACCTTGGGCCTCTTTCTTCAGCTCCCCATCCTGGCCTCTGAGGTCGACAGTGAGTTACCAGAAGAGCCAGACAGCCATCATCTGTTACAGTTCCTGCTGGGGTACCAATTACTTCCCAATGTATTTACAGTTTGATCAGGAACCCAATAGAATCTAGTTCTTTCCTTTCTTTCCATTTTTTTTTCCTTTTCCTTTTTTGGCTGTCCTGCAGCATATGGAGTTTCCATGCCAGGGATCAGATCTGAGCCACAGTTGCAACCTAAACCACAGCTGTGGCAGTGCAGGATCCTTAACCTCCTGTGCTGGGCTGGAGATTGAACCGTCGTCCCAGCGCTCCCAAGATGCCACACATCCTATTGCACCACAGCAGGAACTCCTCCTTTTGAATTTTTATTTTTATTTAAAAAAATTTTTTTTAGGGCCGCTTCTTGCAACATATGGAAATTCCCAGGCTAGGAGTTGAATCAGAGCTGCAGCCTCCAGCATACACCACAGCAATGCCAGATTTGAGCTGCATCTGCAACCTACACCACAGCTTAACCCACTGAGGGGATTAAGGCCATGGATTGAACCTGAGTCCTCATGAATACTAGTCGGGCTTATTACTACTGAACCACAACGGTAACTCCCTCCTCTCAAATTTTAAACTTAACAGTATCTGAAAAATTGTTTTAAAGTTTTTCCAAAAAGCAAAATATTTCCCATAACTCCTTCATTCTCTCCTGTTATCCTCCTGTCAGCAGTAGTTCCTGGTTGAGATTGCAGTCTTAGGACAGGCATGGGTTTGAATCCTAGCATTGCCACTTGCTAGCTACAGGACCACGGCCAGTTCCATAGCCTTTCTAAGCCCCATTTCCCTCACCTAAAAGGTAACAGTTCTGTTTAATGTTGTTTTGAAAAATCAGAATATGTGCAAAGATCTGTATGACACCTGGTGCAGAGTCCATTCTCAATTAATAGTAGTGACTGATATCCTTGTTCTTATTCTATTTCCCTATTCTCTTTTAGCTCTTATTTGCAGACATCCAAATTTTTATATGGTGGAAGGTATAGTTTACTTACATACAAAACTTTTGACCAATTTTTTTTGGGGGGGGTCTTTTTAGGGCTGCACCCACAGCGTATGGAAGTTCCCAGGCTAGGGGTCGAATGGAGTTGTAGCTGTCAGCCTACACCACAGCCACAGCAATGCCAGATCTGACCCGTGTCTAGGACCTACACCAAAATTCATGGCAATGCTGGATCCTTAACCCTCTGAGCAAGGCTAGGTATTGAACCCACATCCTCATGGATACTAGGCAGGTTCATTACCTCTGAGCCATAAGGGGAACATCTGACCAAATTTTTGACACCTGGAGGCCTGGCTCTCTGCCTGCCAGTACCAAGTTGGCATTGTCAGTCTCTCAGGAATTTGTTTATATCAGTCAAATTCATAGAAGGCAGAAATATAAATCCAAATGTCAATCTGTCAATTTGCTGAGAGAAATGTGACTGCCTTAATTTTAATTTTTTTTAAAAAAGGAGAAAATGTAAACCAAGCATCCAAGGCTTTTGTTAATAAATGGAAGAGTTTACCTGATTTATCATATAGTGATGGATTGGATTAACACAAGACTGGATGGTGGATTTGCAATTTAGGAAAACAAAATCTCTCTCCTACAACACATATGCTAGCAGTTCAATGAACAATAAAAGTTATACGTTTTTGTGGTCAATTCAAATTTACAGTCAGAGGTTACGTGACTGTGAGATTAAACAAAAAGTCTTAATTGAATAGTCCCAGAAGAATTTTTAAAACCTTTGAATATCACAAGAAGCTTCTTGATACTTCTCAATAACATAAGATTTTTAAACATCTGCCTTCCTTTAAATGTATTATTTTTAAACTCTTTTATTTAGTATGTAGGTGGCATAGGCACATGATTAAAAACTCAAAAAGCAATAAATAAATAAATAAATAAAACAAAAACCTCAAAAAGCATAATGGTACAATAGTGAAGAATCATTCCATTCACATCCCACCATCTCCCACTTCTCCTCCTTCAGGAAAACCACCATTGTTAGTTTCTTTCCCCCATTCTTTCAGAGGTATTTTATGCATATGTGAGCACATAGGATATGTTACAGTTAAATTGCCCTTTTCCCCACTTGTCTAGACTCTTTGGTCCTTGTGCTTTGAGGGCGCAGAAATGTAAATGTTTCCAGCTTCCTTTCCTTATCTCATGAGGGGGGTAACGACTAGCCCGGTGCTTTGAAATGTCAGAGTCAAAGTACTTATGTCAACAGGGTTATTTCCTCTCAAGACTTCTGATTAAACACCATTGTGCTCTATGATTTACACTTCAATTTTAACAAATGTGAAACCAAGGTTTTTAAGTTTATAATTTGTTTCCACACACTGAACAATAACAACAAGAGCATATCGGCACAGTGCTAACCATTGGAAGTAAAACACTGGAGGGTAAGGATCAGAATGCTTCCAATGGGCATGATGAGGTACTTTCTCTCTGTAGACAGACCACTTAGTGACTCAAACACACTCTAAAGCTTCCCCATAAGAAAGCACAAAGAAATAATTGATTATAAACAATAATAAGTGTTGGGCTTCAAGGCCCCTTCCAGGAGGTAGAACTCAAAGTCTGTGGCCAAAACAAGAATTGCCAGACCTTTATCATCACCCCACCTGTCTCATTGCAATGGCTCCTGCTGCACCTTGAGAAACCTGTCTTACCCCTTCCTACCCCCTACCAGGAAATGTATGTAGCCCATTCCTCACCCTGCCCCTATAGGGGCAACATACACCCCCAACCAACCAGCAAGTTTATTGGGAGAGCCCACCTTTCTCCAACCAATCAGCAGGTCAGCAGGTATATTATAAGACCCTCTTTTCTCCCTGGGTTATAAAAACAGACACAACCATGCCCTTGTACTCAGGGTCAACTCTCCAAGATTGTCAGGAAGTTGTGCCCCTGTGCTAGCAGCATCTCTTATCTCAATAAACTCTTCTTTCTTTTCACCTTGCTATGCTGGAAAATTCTTTTTTCCGACCCACATGCACAGATCACAACAATAAATACAGAAGATGTAAATTTCTCTGTGTAAAAAAAGCTAAAACCCAAGACAAAAAATGAGTAAGATCAAAAGACAAACTTAGGAAAAGTCTTTGAAAAATATATGGCAAAAACATCATCAATTACTAACTCTATACAATAAACATTTGCATTCGTCATCATGGGTGCCCACCACGTTTTGAATAACAGGAATTGAGGAATTCCTGTGTGATGAGTCCGGTCTCCTCAGTGTTGAAGTCAAAGCTCAAATTCCTGGGTTCCCTTTACAGCTAGACACCAGCTACAACAACAGGAGACTCTGATTTTGAAAAGAACAAAGAAAAAAACCAGGCTTTCACTGAGCTTCCATTTTACTGGTGCCAGGTCAAATTCCTGACAGAGAAGGGGCAGTGATAAAAATGTGCTGACTTGGCAGTCTAATTCTTAGAGGATATCATTCTTTCTTTTTAAGAGTATGGCTTAGTTCAATCCAAGTACTTCCTCCTATATTATTTTTATTATTAACACATATTGTAAATATTTTACTTAAATATGTTTGTAATGATAGAATGTCATAAACTCTGGTGAGTTGTCCGAGAAACCATTTGAGACAAGATAGGGGCAGCATATTTCTGAGGATGGCCACAGCAGTATCTCCCATTCCACATGGTGTTTGACAAATTGACCATTCCATGCCCCTCATCAAGAGGCTGAGGCTTATTTCTCTCACTTTGAAGCTGAGCTGGCCTTCTGAGTCACTGATAACCAACAGAATGCTGCAGAAGTAATTCTTTTTTTGCTTGCTTGCTTGCTTTCCTTCTTCCTTTCCTTCTTTCTGGACCAGACCTGTGGCATTTGGAATTTTCCAGGCTATGGGTAAAATCAGAGCTATAGCTGCCAGCCTACACCAAGGCCACAACAACACAGGATCCAAGCCGCATCTGTGACCTACACCACAGCTCACGGCAGCACTACATCCTTAACCCACTGAGCAAACCCAGGGATCAAACCTGCATCCTCAGGATTGGTTTCTGCTGTGCCACAACAGGAACTCCCTACAGAAGTAATTCTGAGGTTAAGTCAAGAACTGTCCTGCATCTACCACCTGTCTGTCTTGGGACTTTCCTTCCAGGGGACGTCAGCTACCTTGACAAGAACATAAGATCTCTATGGTGGAGACACCACATGTGAACACTTTGGTCGATAGCCATAGATGAGCCTGCTCATCCAGCTGTCCCCACTAAGACCCACACATGGTAATGAAACAGTCTCAGACTTCAGTCTAGCTCATGTGCCAGCTGAGTAGCTAGTTAAGGAACAGAAGAATCACCCGATCAAGCCCTATTGAAATTTTTTGTCCACAGAATCCAAACATATATAAAAGGGTTAATGTTTTAATCTTCTTAGCTTTGAAATAATTTGGTCCACAGCAATAGTAACTTGGACAAGGAGCTTTGGGGAACATTACAATTTAACAAAACATTTAACTAATATAGTGTCTTCCATGTGTGAGGCACTGTATAAGATTCTGGGGATTATAGCAAAGAGTCAACAAGATTCCTATTTTCAAGAAGTTTATAGATCACTTAATGGAGGCCAACTTGCAAATAAATATAAATACAATCAAGTGTTTTAGGTACTGTGATAGAGGTAGATATGGAATAATACTGGGTGGCATACAATAAGATTGGAAAATGGTTATGTCACTCATGATTCTAGAGGTATTGCTACCTACTACTTCTATCCCTGTTTTTGACCTGGTAATGTTGACTAGAAATAGGAATAGCGGAGATCCACGGTTTTTTGCCTTTTTTTTCTCTTTTTAGGGCCACACTTGTGGCATATGGAAGTTCCCAGGCTAGGGGTCAAATTGGAGCTACACCTACTGGCCTATGCCACAGCCACAGCAATGCCAGATCTGAGCGGCAGCTGTGAAATACACCACAGCTCAAGGCAATGCCAGATTCTTAATCCACTGAGTGAAGCCAGGGATCAAACCCACATCCTCATGGATACTAGCTGGGTTTGTTTCCACTGAGCCATAATGGGAACTCCTTTGTTTTTTCTATGTTTCATTCTTAATTTCGGAGTAAAAGACTTAAATGTTGTACGGGGTAGTTTTGTTTTATTTTGTATTGTTTTTTGGCAAATACTATACCAGATTAAGGCAATTCCCTTCTGTTCTTTAATACATATATTTAATCTTGAATGGATGCAAAGTCTTGTCAAATGCTTCTTTTCTTATTTATGGATGTGATATGATTTCCCTTCTTTATTCTGTTACTATAGTTAATTACATTGAATTTTTTTTTTTTTTTGTCTTTTTAGCTATTTCTTGGGCCGCTCCCCACGGCATATGAATGTTCCCAGGCTAGGGGTCTAATAGGAGCTGTAGCCACCGGCCTATGCCAGAGCCACGGCAACTCAGAATCCGAGCCATGTCTGCAACCTACACCACAGCTCACGGCAACGCTGGATTGTTAACCCACTGAGCAAGGGCAGGGACCGAACCCGCAACCTCATGGTTCCTAGTCGGATTCGTTAACCACTGTGCCACAACGGGAACTCCTGATTTTTAATAATAAACTAGCTTTGCAATCCTGGCATCAGTTTGGTAATGATATGTTATCTTTTAAATATATCACTATATTTGAGTTGATAATACTTTAAGTTTTTTTGTATCTATGTCATGGAAGAGACTGGCCTGAATTTTCAAATTTTATAGTGTAATGTTCTAGTCAGTTTTTCAATCTCAAGGCTATGATAGCATTTTATATATATGAGAGTTTGTGAAAGATTGATGTCATTTCTTCCTTAAATGATTAGAGAATTTACCAGTGAAACCATGTGGACCTGGACATTTCCTTGTGGGAAGGTTTCTAATTACAAAATTAACTCCTTTATTAGGAAAAAGACTATTTAGATTTTTTATTTCCTCTTGTATCAGTTTGCTAAGTTGTGTGTTTCAAAAACTTTGATCATTTAAAATTTCAAATTTATTGGCATCACATTACTGATCAAATCCTATTATTATCTTTTTGATGTCTATTCTTCAAGTCCTAGCATCTGAGTTGGGACTATTTTTCTTTTTCAGTAAAACTTTACCCTGCGTCATATGTCTTATGAGGTCTTTTCTGCATTTTTGACACTTTTTGCTCTCCATGCTTTAGTCTGAATGTTTTCTACTGACCTATATCCCAAGTCACTTAGTTGTTTTTTTTTTTTTTTTTTTTTTTAGCTCTGTCTAATCTGCTGTTAAACCTATCCATTGAGTTTTTAGTATCACTTATTTTATTTACACAAACTAGAAAAGCCATCTTATCTTTTAAATAGTTTTTTTTTTTTTTTTTTGCTTTTTAGGGCTGCCCCCGTGACATATGGAGTTTCCCAGGCCAGGGGTTGAATCAGAGCTACCCCTGCTGTTCCACACCACAGTCACAGTAACATCAGATCCAAGCTGTGTCTGCCACCTACACCACAGCTCACAGAAACACTGGATCCTTAACCCACTGAGCAAGGCTGGGGATTGAACCTGGAACCTTATGATTCCTAGTTGGATTCATTTCTGCTGTGCCACGATGGAAACTCCTAGAACATGTTTTTTTTTTTTTTTTTTTTTTTTACTTTATAGTTTTTTTTTTTTTTTTTTTTTTTATTTTTATTTTCCCACTGTACAGCAAGGGGGTCAGGTTATCCTTAGATGTATACATTGCAGTTACAGTTTTTTCCCCCACCCTTTCTTCTGTTGCGACATGAGTATCTAGACATAGTTCTCAATGCTATTCAGCAGGATCTCCTTGTAAATCTATTCTAGGTTGTGTCTGATAAGCCCAAGCTCCCGATCCCTCCCACTCCCTCCCCCTCCCATCAGGCAACCACAAGTCTCTTCTCCAAGTCCATGATTTTCTTTTCTGAGGAGATGTTCATTTGTGCTGGATATTAGATTCCAGTTATAAGTGATATCATATGGTATTTGTCTTTGTCTTTCTGGCTCATTTCACTCAGTATGAGATTCTCTAGTTCCATCCATGTTGCTGCAAATGGCATTATGTCATCCTTTTTTATGGCTGAGTAGTATTCCATTGTGTATATATACCACCTCTTCCGAATCCAATCATCTGTCAATGGACATTTGGGTTGTTTCCACGTCCTGGCTATTGTGAATAGTGCTGCAACGAACATGCGGGTGCATGTGTCTCTTTTAAGTAGAGCTTTGTCCGGATAGATGCCCAAGAGTGGGATTGCAGGGTCATATGGAAGTTCTATGTATAGATTTCTAAGGTATCTCCAAACTGCTAGAACATGTTTTTAAAATGAAATTTTCTATCTCATCATCAACTTCTTGAATCAAAATAATTAGCAAATTAAAAGTCTATGCCTGATAACTCTAATGTCTGTATTGCCTGTGGGTCTGCTTTTATTCTCTGCTTTTCCTCTTTGTTTTATTTCTTGGTATGGCTGTTAATTTTGAATGATAGAAACTGTTGAAGAAAAGATGTGAGGTTCTGGATGCTGTTCTCTTCCTCTAGAGAAAATGTACCCTGCCTGCTGGCAGGCAGATAGGATTGATGCAGACTGTCTTAATGTACTCAGGGATTGAGGTGATTTGAGGTTGGGGTATATCCTCAAGCCTCAGTTGCAGAATTTGTATAACATGGTCTACTTCTGATTTGCCCCCACCCCTGAAGTAGGGTTTCAACTGAAAGACTGGAGTTTTACCAAGGTACTTCCTCTTGGCAAATCCTAAAATCCAATTTTATCTCAGCATCATAAAACTGTCAAAAGCTGTTGTTTAATTTCCAGCCATATCCTCATTGTCTTAGCCTTTCACTTAATACAGTTTAAGAAACAATAAATCCCTGGTGACAAAACTAGAGTAGAACATTGGTCTCAGTTCTTTGCACCTCTTTTCTCTTTGGAGTTTGGCCCCTCAAGTCATAGGATACCTAAACCCACCTTTTGTCTCCCTAGTCTCATGGGATTGCTAAAAGCTCTGCTGTTTTTTACTTTCTTATCAGCTGTCATCCACCCATCTTCTCAGCCTCTCATCTCACCCTTTAATAGCTGATGACTGCTCCAGAGGAGAAAGTCATGATCCAATTGCCAGGCTCAAATCAGTAATAATTCCTGCTCTTTAGGATCTTGATCCCTCATATCCTGGCTGTCTCTGTATCCCAATAGCTTCATGCAATTTACTTTTTGTTGCCTGTTTTTGCTTTCATTTTTAATCTAGGTTTCCTACCCGAGTGTTCTTTTTTTAAATGTAGCTTTCCTACTTATCTATTTGTTCTGCTGCAAGTTACTCCATCACAGCCACAGTTAATTTAATTTTAAATGTAGAAAGAATCCACATGCAGGAATCATACATTTTCTCATAAAGTCATATATTAGTTCTCTTTTACAATGAAACCTTAGTTATATGTATATAAAATCTTACACTCTTAGGTTATTATAATGAATTTGGACATAACCACAGAGACTCAAAGAACTAAGCTCCATAGATAGAAAGTAAGATGGGAAGTCTATTGATGCTATAGTTCCAAAAATGGCTCTGTTTTAGTGCAAATCATTTAAAAATTTATAAGGTGTAAAATTTTACCCATGTAAATTACATTTCTCATTTTACAGGGCAATAAGTGAAGGGAAGAGAATTAGCTTAGTGCCTGACACATGTGCACCTGAAAATATTCATAAAATAAAGAAAAATGGGTTAAAATTGACAAGGTCTCAAAGGGGATTCTAGTACTGAAAAAACATAATGCTTGAGTTTTGCCAAAATAAAAAAGTAAATTGATAAAAACTGTGAAGATGATGATTCTTTTGATTGAAGGAACTCTTATTTTCATGAAATTAATGATTAATAATTTTGTAGAAACATGGTCATATTACTCTATTTAGGAGGTCACGCAACTGAAATTTTTTCTCTCTACTATCATGAGAAAAAAGAAAAATTGCTAGATAGCAACCAGATGGTAAGGAAAACATGTTTAACATGTTTCAGGTTAGTACTTAAATAACTTAGAATATAGGTTCAGTTCTGACAGACCTATAATAGCATGCCTTCAATTATATAGGTCAGGAGTTAAAATCATGGTCTTGGGGCCAAATCTGGCCCACCACTTGTTTTTTAAAATAAGGTTTTATTGGAGCATGCCTGCACCCATTTATTTATGAAACATCTATGGCTGCTTTTGTGCTATGATAGCAGAGTTAGTAGTCACAACGCCAATCATATGGCTTGAAGAGCTTAAAATATTTATTTCATGATCCTTTATAGAAAAAAATTTGCCTGCTCCTGGTATAGCTATTTTTCTTTTGTGTAAACATCTAAGCAGTTATAATGGCTCTGTTCTGTGAAGTCTTCTGAGGTTCAGGATTTTCTATCTTGTCATTCGACCATGTATCCATATAGTACAAAATAGCCCATTATGGGGTCTGCGTTACAGCTATGGGGAAAGGATCATGCAAGTTCCAGTCAACCAACACCTACAGTATAAAAAAAATCAATTATTATATAATGGTCCCCTATTTCCAAAAGAGGATTAATCTACATTCAGAATATCCTGGATTTTGTTAGTAAAGCAACATATTCTAGAAATATTTCCATTTAAAATTTTCTGTGCCTAAAGAGAAAACTTTAATTATCTTGTATAACTCTCCTCCCAAGCATGAGAGCTAAATGAGGTCTTTCAGCATGAAAGCTACATGGTGAAGTAGAGAAAGGAACCTTCTTTGAAGTCAAACAGAGATCAAACAGAACTCAACTCTGTCCCTAACTCATCTGGACAAGTTCCTTCCCCCTCTGAGCTTCAGTTTCTTCATCTCAAAAATAAGCTGCTGAGCAAGTAGTTGTGAAGACTAAGTTAGAGGTATACACTGTATGGACAGCTAGTAGGTGTTCCATAGCTGTTGGCTTATATTTCTTTCCAAGGGTTTTCCAGTTGTGTCAATAGGAATTTGATTCTTCAAAGTGTTAGGCAGAATGGAAACTCATTCGTTCCCTTCCATACAAATGTACCAGGCCCTACATACATTATTCATCTCCTATAACAACTTTGTGTAGTTAAGTCCCATTTATGTATACATAATTTATGAAGCACCTAATAGGAATCACATCTTTCCACAGATACCGACATTGAGGAGGACTAGGACCATTCTTGTGGAGTGGGGGCACTTGGACTGAAGAGCATCTTGTATACTCTGCTTCTGAAGCCTGTAACTGGTGCCTTAGACTACAGTATATGATTTAGCACAACAGACTTCTTTCGTATTAAGAAGTCACTCCATAATTCATTTCCTAGCTCTTTCACTGTAAATCACGATAAACTAATGTGGTTTTAATGAGCTGTAATACGCTTTTCCAAAGGAATTCTGCAGTGCTGTAGCAGTTAATGTACCATGATGTTAATGCACAATTGCCTCAAGAATGAGTGCAGCTTAATACAAAGGAGATGCTGCTTTCAAGGGCCAATGACAGGAAGTTCACCAAAACATTTTCTACGCCATTGTGGTTGAAAATGGAAAAATAAATTGATTAATGCTTAGAACAAAACAAATCTGAGGTGCTGGCATGCGAGATGAAACAATGGGTTCCTTCTCCTCCCTGAAAACTACCTTCCACTATGGAAAAAAATTTAAAAAGGAAAGAGAAACATTGATGCTTTCAGCACTAATTGCCTTAAATGCAGTAACTAACTCATTCCAGGTGCTTGATAACATTCCTATGCTCTTTGATTTCCTCTGTTCCTTTTAATGGGATTAATTTTGTTTTGATGTTCATTGTCCTTTAGCATTGTTTAATTGTGCAAGATGCCTCGTATGTTTTTGAAAGGAGGAAGATAATTGATTCTAAATAGAAAGCCAAATAAATAAGTGCCTAAGACTTGTTTTCCTTGGAAACATCTGAGAATTGTCATATATATACTACTTAGACTTATCCTTCTATGTGCTAGGTATTACATCATAAAATTTAGCAACAAGGATGGTACGTGACCACCAACATTGATTTAATTCAATGAACATGATTTAAACACCTACACAGTCAATACAAAACAAGATACAACACATCAAGAAGGCATAAAGATGAGTAAATGCTTCTAAGATCTCATAGTATAATGGAGAAGACAAATACGTACCAAATAGCATGGATAGATGAGATCATATGAAAACTGTTATTATAAAGTACTGTGTATTAAGGACGTTTAATAGCTTTTATATGAAGTGTAGTGTTATAGCTTACACAAGGCCTTTATGTGCATTTTTATTTGTTTGGATCTCACAAAAATTCCATGAAGTATATGAAAAGTATGATCCCAGTTTTACAGATGAAGAAATAGTGGTTCAGAGTTGTTGACTAGCCCACGTTAATACGGCAAAGAGAAAAAGGAGTCAAGTTTCAAGTCCTTCACTTGATCTGCAGTATTATTCTGCTTCTCTTAGGTAATCTGAAAGGGCAGAGCATCAGTGAGTTCTCTTTAAATAATGCTGAGTCCAATAACACGTGCATTTGTCCTGTTAGGGAAGGCTGACCTGCCCGTGTCACATGTAAATCCCTCACTGGCTTCCCAAGCCCAGAAGGAAGTCCAAGCCCCATCACTGGGGGTTCTTACTGGAGTCTTCAGCCTCATTGCTTGCCATTCTTGGCCTTGAGCTCCAGCAAAAACCGTCACCCACATAGTTCCCTATGCAGTCTGTATGGTTTCTCACCTCTGCCCAAATTGTCTCCCCTTCTTTCTCCCCATTTAACCTGACAACCTCCCATCATCTTTAAGACTTGACTGTTTCACTTCCATTGGAAGCTTTCCAAACTCTATAGGGATCAATGAGGCTTTCATTCTCCGTGTGTCTACAATATTTTTAACGGCATTTTCCTTATTTTATTATCATCGTGTTTATGAGCTTTCCTTCTTCATTGAACTGTGAACCCAGTGAAGGCAAGAAACTAGATCTTACTTTTATCTGGTGCCTGATGCATAGAAAGTGCTTAAAAAAGGAGGGCTGTATAAAGACCATATCCATCTAAAATGTAATTATCCCTGACATGAAGTTCAGGACAATATATGGCAAATCACTGTAGGCATGTTCTCCTACATTCTACAGGACACAATCTGTGGATGAATGGAGAAGCCAATCCCTGGTCAGCATCAGCCTGTCCACTGTGCTTCTTAGCCCAGCCTGGAGGCTGTACTTAAGAATGTAGAAAATTTTTCCCAGCAAAGAGGAGACAACTAAGTAAAGACAGCCAGCCTGAAATGTTGAAATAAGTGAATTATACTTTAATTAAAAGAGAATACTGTGATAGAACATGATAGAAGATAATATCAGAAAAATATATATATGTAAAACTGGGTCACCTTGCTGTACAGCAGAAATTGACAGAACATTGTAAATCAACTATAATTTAAAAAAAATTTTTTTAAAGAGAGAATAGCATGTTGTAAAAAGTTTAACCCAAAGATGCTATATTCCTAAAAGCAGAGAATTAGAGGTAGATGGAATGCAAAAGATTGTCCAGGCCAGTCTTAATGTGTGATGATCACACACACACATGCACACACACAGCTGAATTTCAGTCCTAAAGCCAATGATGCACAGGACTAGGCGAGCAATCCTCTGCCTACAGGTACTCTTCCAGTCTCCTAGATGGCCAGTTAGAACCTTCTTCTCCTTTTATTGTTCCCTGCTTCCTTACAAACGTGGTGTGGTACTGATAGCACCTGGAACCCCGACCTTCCTGAGAAGGTACTGGGGGCACCTGTCCCCACTAAGTCATCACTGGGAAACTCAGAGGGGATGTCTGGGGGTCATCTAGCTGGCCCTTTTGTTTGGCTCTTCACAGATGTACCATCACCAAAACTAAACTCTTGATTTCTCCCCCAAACCTGTTCCTCCCACAATTGCCCTTAGTAAATGGCAATTATATTTTTTTAGTTGTTCAGGGAAAAAATGCTGGGGGGGCATTCTTGACATACACACATTTCTTACACCCTACATCCAAACCATCAGCAAATCCTGTAAATTCTACATTCAAAAATATCTGACTCTTCTACTTGCATTCCCTGTTAGTACCCTGGGCTAAGCCACCACCACGCTTCTCTTAGATTTTTGCCCCATCTCCTCTCTCATCTCACAGCCTCCCCATAGTCTATTCACCACCCAGCAGCCACAGCAACCCATTAAAATGTGTCCTGGGAGTTCCCATTGTGACTCAGTGGGTTACAAAACCAACAAGGGTACATGAGGATGGAAGTTTGATCCCTGGCCTCACTCAATGGGTTAAGGATCTGGTGTTGCTGTGAGCTGTGGTTGGTGTAGCTTGTAGACATGGCTCAGATCCTGCCTTGCTGTGGTTGCAGCATAGGCTGGCAGCTGCAGCTCCCATTCAATCCCTAGCCTGGGAACTTCCACATGCTGCATGTGTATCCCTAAAAAGCAAACAAACAAACAAACATACAAAAATACAAAAAATACAACAAAACCAAAACAAACAAACACCAACTCAAAGTTCTCTACATGCCCCTCCCTCCTGCCCCCTCTTTCCTTGCCTGCTCACTTGACTCCCTTTCCACCGTCCTCAAAGGCACCAAGTAGGCTCCCGCCCCAGGGCCTTTGGTAGCACTTCCTCTGCTCTGAGCCAGGAAGGCTCTTCCTTTAGACAGAGGCGTGGCCCATTTCCTTATTTCATTCAGGTTTCTGTTGAGGTGTCTCTGACAAGAGAGACCCTCCCAGTGCAGACACTATTAAATTCTGACTGTCTCCCTCACTCTCCATCAGCCTTACACAGCTGTATTTTTCCCCACACTTGTTACCACCTGATCTATTACATACCCAGTATATATTTGCTGTTACATTTATTACCTCTTTCACTCTAAAACAGCACGGATCTCTGCGTGGACAGAGACTTTGAAATGGTGCCTGGCACATAGTAGGCCCTCAGTACATTTGTGTTAATTGAATGAATGAATGGAAGAGTGAATGAATGAATGGAAGTGTAAATGAATGAACATCTTGCTTATCACACTGGAAAAATGAAAAGATGAGTCAGACTCAGCGTTTGCAGAAGGATGAATCCAGACCAATGCTTTAGAGAGCTATTTGGCGCTTGAAAATATCTGTCAAAATGAAAGATGAACTTGCCTTTTGCTTCAGCAATTCAGTTTCTAGCACTTTCCCCCATCACAGTACTAGTTCACAAAGACATATGGCTAATTATACACAAGTATTTCTTGCTAAGAATAAAATACACCCACCAAAACAGTCTAAATGCTCATTAATAGAGAATTGGTTAAATAGGTTTGGGTGCTGTGGAAAACAGCTTGGAAGGTCAGCAAGGCAGATCTACGTATTAAAGCTGCCTGCGGAGTTTCCGTTGTGGCGCAGTGGTTAATGAATCCGACTAGGAACCATGAGGTTACGGATTCGATCCCTGGCCTCGCTCAGTAGGTTAAGGATCCAGCATTGCCGTGAGCTGTGGTGTAGGTTGCAGACGCGGCTCGGATCCCGCGTTGCTGTGGCTCTGGTGTGGGCCGGTGGCTACAGCTCCGATTTGACCCCTAGCCTGGGAACCTCCATATGCCGCGGGAGCGGCCCTAGAAAAGGCAAAAAGACAAACAAACAAACAAACAAACAAAAAAATAAATAAATAAAGAGCTGCCCGGGAGGTGTTGTTGAGGGGAAAGATGGTTACAGAATTGGATGGACAGGCTGAGCCGTCTTATATGTGCTCGTACTCAGGTGCACCAGACAGTACCTGGTAGGAGGTCACCCCACTAGAGCCGCAATTATCTCTAAGTGGGGATTGGGGAGGTGACCTTGTTTCCTGATTCAAGCACCTTTGTGCTATTTGAGTTTTTTCATCAACACTTTAAAAATTATTTTTAGGAGTTCCATTGTGGCTCTGCAGTAACAAACCTAACTAGTATCCATGAGGACTTGGGTTCAATCCCTGGCCTCGCTCCATAGGTTAAGGATACAGCATTGCTGTGGCTGTAGCATAGGCAACAGCTCCGATTTAACCTCTAGCCTGGGAACTTCCACATGCCACGGGTGCGGCCCTAAAAAGAGAAAAAAAAAAAAAAAAAAAAAGTTAAATACCGTAATTCTCAGAGAGCCTTAAAAGAGCAATGAAGACAGATAGGAAGACAGGTTTGAATACTGGCTCTGCAACCTACTAGCTTGTGACCTTCAGCAATCAACGTAACCTCTCCAGAAATCAAATCCTCTACTTGACAAGGAAGCAGGCAGCGTGTGACTCCCACCTGGCTGTACCGTGGGGGCCTTTCTCGGACTCCGAACCACAAACCACACGGAGGAGCAGTAGATAACAGAATAGATGGGATTTGGGGAGGAGGTTACCATGATGCTGTTTCATGTCATTGAATATTGACATTAATAGGCTCCATAAAGCTCTTCCCCTTTTTACCCAGGATGTGAACCAGACATCTTTAAGATTGTAGCCGTTAATTTTATCCATCCAGGCTTCCCAATCAATGCTTTTACTTGGAAGATATTTATGTTTAGGATGCTGGAAATCTTCTCCCACCACAGTCAGGTCCCCAGGGCATTCTAATACCACTTTCTAGAGTTAAGTGCTGAGACCTTGGACCCTTGATGTGAGAAACAATAAATAATAATGACTGCAGCACTTGGCACATATAAAGCTTTGTGCAAGGTTGTAGAAAGAACGCTCAAGCATGCAGGATGAACATGAGAAACAGAAAGGAATGCCTCCCGCTTTTGATTCCAGCAATTAGAAGTCAACACTGCAGTTCTAAAGTTTGAATGCTAGATTGTCCCCTTCCAAGCATTTTGTATGTCACTTGTCACTGCTTACTAGGGTGTGTTTCCTTTTCTTTTCAGTCCCTCTCCCCCACTCTTCTTTTCCTCACCAACCTTGTATTTAAGGTTCTGCATTCTCCAAAAATACTGTAGTTAACACGGTTCTCTGTCTCTCTCAGGGCCTCCCAGGGTATCCACTTTCCATCTGACCCAGAATATTCAACTTTGCATAACATAATTTCAACATGTCCCTCTTCTGCTTGACTGCTTCCTACTAAGTGCAGAAATAAGTCTAACTTTCTTCCCTTGACATTCCAGGACTCCTCTGTCATCCAAAGACCTCATTTAGCTTAAGAGAAAGATTCAATGATGTGGTGCTGACTGTCTTGTTTGGATTTCTCAACCTCTTTTATTTATTTATTCATTTTTTAGCTGACATACATTATATTAGTTTCAGGTGTATGACAATGTGATAATTGTATATACAATAAGTCTAGTTAACATTGGTCCCCAAACAGTTACAAATTATTTTTCGGTAACGGGAACTTTTAAGATCTACTTTCTTGGCGTTTCCCTTGTGGCTCAGTGGTAATGAACCCGACTAGCATCCATGACGTTGTGGATTTTTGATCCTTGGCCCCACTTGGTGGGTTAAGGATCCAGCGTTGCTGTGAGCTGTGATGTAGGCTGCAGACATGGCTCAGATCCTGAGTTGCTACGGCTGTAGCTGCAGCTCCAATTTGCCCCTGAGCCTGGGAACTTCCATACACTGCAGGTGTGGCCCAATGGACCTCTGCTAGCTTCAAGTTTCTCATTTGTAAAGGGGCTTCACCCTAATACCTACCTCTTAAGACTGCTGTGAAGAGAACATGAATGCGTGCTGATGGAAGCCCTCTCAGCAGTACATATGATAAACTGTAATAGCAGCACCAGCACATAAGTAAGTACTTGGATGAAGTGCTGGGTCATATAGTTGCTCACTATACTTCGCAGCCACCTACGACACCTGCCACTATTTCCATTTTACCGATAAGACAGCCAGGTACACGCGGTTCAGTAACGCATCCTAGGTCCACAGCACACAGTGGCAGAGCTGAAAGTCCACACAGGCTCCATGCCTCAAGCTCACGCTTTCACCACCGAGGCTCTAACAGAGGCAGCCATTCACCCTGCCCTGCCCGTTCTTCCTTCTCCGCGGCTTAGAACATGCCACACTCGGACTTACCTCCCGCGCATCTCTCACCTCTCCTTCCTTCCTTTCCTTTACAGCCCATCCAACACTCACCCCGCTCAACAAACCTCCCTGGACGGCGGTCCCCATCAAAACCTCCGTTCATCTCCCACCCAGCCCTTCCTGGTGCCTACCTGTATCTGCCTTCTCCGTGGGCGCCCGGAGGCCAGAAACATCAAACTCCTCTGTTTGCTCAGCATTCGACACATTCGAAGGTGCTCAGTGAGTAGTTCTTGAAAACATGCATATTATCTAGTTTGATATTCTTCAAATGTACCCATTTGTATAAATTATTGGAGCAACTATTAGACATACACTTTTCTGTGCCCTGGGACCGGGCCTGCTGAGTCAGCAGGTCTGGAGGTGGATGAAGCTAGGGAGTCTATGCTCCATAAGCAGTTCAGGTGATTCTTATGATCAGGTAAGGCTGGGAAGGGCTGGTCTAATTCAAGGGCTAGTAACCAGAGCACACACCTGAATGTCCTGGGAAGCTTTTCACACCAGGCAAGCCCATTTTTATCTCTACCCATCTCAGAGATTCTGGTTCATGGACTCTAGAATGCTTTGAAAAACCTTCTTAGATGATTCCCAGGTTTTCCTTCCCAACTCCTGCCTCAGTTAAGAACCCACTTCTGGAGTTCCCATTGTGGCTCAGTGGTTAACGAATCCGACTAGGAACCATGAGGTTGCAGGTTGGATCCCTGGCCTTGCTCAGTGGGTTAAGGATCCGGCATTGCCGTGAGCTGTGGTGTAGCTTGCAGACGCAGCTCAGATCCCGTGTTCCTGTGGCTCTGGCGTAGGCCGGTGGCTACAGCTCTGATTCAACCCCTAGCCTGGGAACCTCCATATGCCACGGGAGCAGCCCAAGAAATGGCAAAAAGACAAACAAAACAAAACAAAACAAAAAGAACCGACTTCTGGCGTTCCTGTGTGGCTCAGCAGATTATGTATCCAGAGTTGTTACTGCAGTGGTTCAGGTCACTGCAGTGGGCAGGTTTGACCCCTGATGTGGGAATTCTGCATGCCATGCTTGCAGTCAAGCAAAATAAACAAACCAGCCAACCCATTTCTAATTGCTTCCCGTATATGCACTGTGATGTGCAACCTCCCACCCCCACCCCAAAAGAGATTAAGATACTGATGGAAAATATCATGACCTATAATTTTGAATCCAACACAAGGCCAAGGACATAATGGAGTTCAATAGGAAACTGTTTAGTGAATTAAAAGTTCTAGTCCATTCCTTTAGCCACAACCCATTTCCCATCAAATTAGTTTTTGGCCCATCCAGGTATCCAAACCCATTCTTGGTTTCATTTACTTGTGTCTTTGCATTTGTCTGCTCCGCTGTCTCTCCGCATTGGAATCCATGGGGAATTCTAAACCCACCCTCATTAGGTCCCACATCCTTTCAATCAGTACATTCTGCTTTATTCAGACCATCGACATGAGCCGTGCATCACATTTGAAGCGTGCCCTGGCTACCAGCAAACCTTGCCCTTGGTCATGACATATGACCCAACAAGATCAACTCCACTGTAAATGAATCATGGGTTCCCCCTGATAGGATTGATTGCACATAAGAGGACTGCTCACCCAGAAAAATTCTCCCCAGCAGCCCTGCCTGGGTGCCTAGCCGCTCTAAGGGGACAATGCTATATTTTCTTACCTTCAGAATGATGCAAACATAACACGGGGCATTTTAACATCCATACACACGCTCTAGTTTTTCCAGCTATTTCAGAAGCGGGCCATGAGGGTAGAGCACAGGTCTAATCAGCTTCGACAGATGGGACAAGAGAAGGGCTGGTCTTCTAGCCCTTGGGGGGGCAGGGACTCAGATAAGACGCCCCTGAAATATTTGTATTGGTGGCCACCCAGGGAGGGTATAGGAAAGGGCAGAGATATCTCATGAAGCTGGGGAAGGGAGGCCCAAAATAGAACTCACATGGAACACTTTTTCCGAAAACAAACGGAGGAAATAGGACACGTTCTGACCATTCAATTCACATCATTTCTAACTTCATGTGGTCCCTCAACCAGGTAATTTCAATATGCTGATGCTTGTTACTCATTTGATATTTTCATCCTCTCCTTTTGCCCTCTCTGACCCACTCTTATTTCTCTTCCTTGTCTCCAAGATCCTTTAAACATGCTATTTTCATTCCTTCAGCTCCCCTTGGATGTGAGATATGGTGGTAAAGAAGAAAAAGACAGAAAGAAAAAGACATCAATTTTGAATTCATCATTTGTCTGTTCTATAGTTGGGGTGTGTGTGTGTGTGTGTGTTTGAGAGAGAGAGAGAGGCTAATTGATTCTGTATTTTTCTTAAAGAGAATTGGGACTTCACTGTATTATGTAATTATATATGAGGTTTGGATTTCTTTCTTTTCTTTTGCTTTCCCTCCCTCCCTTTCCCTTAAGTCGTTCTGGATTGCAATAAAGGCTAAACAATCTGCCATTGTATACAATTTGCACACAAGCTGCCAAGCGAGCTGCCAGTTTTAGTCCTGATGTGATCAAGAATGGTTGAGTTACAAAGCCACTGAAAAAACCAGTTTTCTACAGGAAATAGAAATTTATTAAAATCAGGCCTCCTCAAATGCCCTGGCTGTTAGGCTGGCTGCCTGCCAGATCAGCCTGGCTGGGAGAGGAGGAGGCCGGCAGATGTGATCTTCCCGCCAGGCTGGGGGGCACTGCAGGGGCCCGGAGAGGCAGCTGTCATCATCCAGGTAAAAGAAACTCCATGCAACTTCTCCTAGGATGCCAGAAACATGCCTTCCTACCCTCTTTAATTCCCAGGTTTTCCAGGGAGTGTCATTTGCAGATTCTGGCTGTTCCTGGGCTCTCCATCTATACTTTTATCTCTGATCTACTTTTATTCCCCAACAGAATAAACTGTTAAAAGACCTTCAGGGAGTCTTGGGTCCTAATTCCAACAGAGATCTTTAGCTTCAAATCCCCTCCCAGGCATCATGAACGTTAATGAGACAAGGCCCAATCACTGACGAGTATTGCTGTCGTCATCACCCCTGCAGGCGGGTACCCAGGACAGCTGGCCTCTCTTGTTACCTACGGGTCCGGACACTGCTTCAGTTCAAGATCTAAGGGCTTGAGGAGGCACCAGGCTGGCTCACTAGTTTTTCTGCTGACCCGGTGACAGTGGTTGACATTTACCGAAGGTGCACTCGGACCAGCCACTGTCCGACCCGCTTCAGAAATAGTAATTAGGAGTTCCTGTCATGGGGCAGTAGTTTATGAATCTGACTAGGAACCATGAGGTTGCGGGTTCGATCTCTGCCCTTGCTTAGTGGGTTGATGATCCGGCGTTGCCGTGAGCTGTGGTGTAGGTTGTAGATGCGGCTCGGATCTTGCGTTGCTGTGGCTCTGGTGTAGGCCGGTGGCTACAGCTTCGATTCGACTCCTAGCCTGGGAACCTCCATATGCCACGGGAGCAGCCCTAGAAAAGGCAAAAAGACAAAAAAAAAAAAAAAAAAAAAAAGAAAATAGTAATTAGTTTCATCCTCACGGACCCCCTCTGAGGTAGTTACTGCTCATGTCTTTACCATACAGATTAGAAAACCAGGGCCCTGTGTTGGGTGGTGATCTGATGGGAGTCCATGCGGTTCGGTTTCAGAGGCAGGTGCTAAAGGTTGGTGCCACAGGACCTGTGCTCCTTCTTGTTGAAGAAGAAAGCTTTTGTGTTTTTTGTTGTTGTTGTTGTTTTGTTTTGTTTTGTCTTTTAGGGCCACACTCATGGCACATGGAGGTTCCCAGACTAGGGGTTAAATCAGAGCTGTAGCCGCTGTCCCACGCCACAGCCCCAGCCATGCCAGATCCGAGCCTCATCTGCGACCTACACCACAGCTCATGGCAACGCCGGATCCTTAACCCACCGAGCAAGGCCAGGATCCTGCATCCTCCTAGTCAGATTCATTTCCGCTGAGCCAGGATGGGAACTCCCCAAAATTTTTAATATTTATTACTACTACTAATAAGTAAATATTAAAATTAGCATCTAATTCGGTGCTCGAATTTGAGAAACAGATGAAAGACAAATACTGAGGAACAATATGGGGCCAACGAGTGGCTCGGCATGTTTTCCCAGGGCAGAGAGCAAGTGTGTCTGTTGTCAGCCTTGCAGGGATGATGTGTCTCTGCTGAGATTAAGACAATGACCTAGGGGCCTGGATCCCCCCCACCCCATTTCCTCAGACCCTGTGTGTTTCCTCTTCCTCAAGCTCCTGCTTAGTTCTGACTCCTCCTGAATTTTCTGAACAACCTGAGTCTAATTTCCTTCCTTTCTCTTTCTATCATTTTCAACACAACAATTGCATTCATTGAATTCAACACTCTGCAAAGCAAATTATATACAATTTACTATTGGACTCCTCCAGCCACAACTCTGTGGAATATGCACTATTATCTTCTCCACTATATGATGAGGCGGGTGAGGCCCAAAGAGGTTAATTGATGTGCCCAAGGTCACATCTTGTAGCCCAGGTGGTGGATCTAGCAGTTTTAAGCTGAGGCTGGCTCCCTCCAGAACCCAGTTTTATCCATCTGACATCACATTAAAATGGATATTGGAGTTCCCACTGTGGCGCAACAGGGTCAGCGGTGTTTCTGGAGTGCTGGGGACACGGGTTCGATACCTGGTTCGGCACCATAGGTTAAGGATCTGGCGCTGCAATAGCTGTGGCTCAGATATGATGCCTGGCCTGGGAATTCCACATGCTGCGGGGAGGCCAAAAAAGGAGAAAAAAAAACCAAAAAACAAAAAAACAAAAAAAACATATTAAGTTTGACCCTGGAAGGAAAAAAGAAGTCAGACAAGCTGAGGAGATTCTTAGCAACATCATCCCAGTCCAGATTTCTTAATCTCCCATCTCTGTAAACGGCCCCACTCTCTGGCCATCCAGAAACCCTGAGCCCTTTCTCCTCAAGTCGAATTCATCACCCACCCTGATCATTCAGCCTCCAGCACAACCCTTGAATCCACACACTTCTTGGTTCCCCCTCTGCAGAGCCCTGGTCAGGGCACCACCCCTTCCTCCTGGCCTGCTGTCTCCTGCATCATCTGGCCCCTGCCTCTTTCTCTGGCCTCACTTTTCTCTCCGCTTCCTCATCTACTCTATGAAACGGTGATACCGAACTACTCTGAGGTCTTCTCAGGGGTTATGTCCAGTCACCTGGCTCATGCGGGTTGCCAGACAAACTGTCCTGTCTGCCCATTCACTTTCCCACAATTCTCCTCATGGCCTGGCTGACTCCACTAATTGTTCAGGGCTCAGCTTAAAAGTTATGTCCTCTGAGAAGCTTTGGCTTAGCCCCCAAGTGTAAGTTAAGGGTCCCTGTGACACCAACCCAGCTTGAATGTCACCCATCATACCATGTCCATTTATTCATTTATACTCTCCTTATTTATTTATTTTTATCTTTTTAAGGGCTGCACTCACAGCATATGGAGGTTCCCAGGCCAGGGGTCGAATCAGAGCTGCAGCGGCCATTCTGCGACACAGCCACAGCAACGCAGGATCTGAGCTGTGTCTGTGACCTACACCACAGCTCAGGGCAATGCCAGATACTTAACCCACTGAGCGAGGCCAGGGATCAGACCCACTTCCTCACGGACATTAGTCAGGTTCGTTACCACTGAGCCACGACAGGAACTCATGCTTTCCTTTAAATTATAAACTTGATGAGGGCAAGTTTATCACTGTTCCCAGTAGTGAGCTGCTTGTTGAATGAATGACTATGTACATGTATTAGAGGCTTGTATTGATTCATCTACCCATTTTGTAGTAAAATTGCAAAAATGACCACGACCCTTCACTCCTCTCTGTATTCAGGCCCTAATTTTTTTTAGGGCCACACCTGTGGCATATGGAAGTTCCTGGGCTAGGTTTCCAATCGGAGCCATAGACACTGGCCTACACCACAGCCACAGCAATGCCAGATCCGAGCCATGTCTGCAACCTACACCACAGCTCATGGCTACGCCGGATCCTTAACCCACTGAGCAAGGCCAGGGATCAAACCTGCATCCTCATGGATCCTAGTCAGATTCATTTCCACTTAGCCATGACGGGAACGCCTCAGGTCCTATGCAATGTGACTTTGCAGCCCTTCCCACTAAGAGATGGAGGAATACCCCTCAAGTACGGGCTAAACTTGTAACCTGCTTTGGCTAATAAAATTGAGTGGAAGTCATGGTGTGTTGGCTTTGAACCCAGGCCTTAAGAGACCTTGAACATTTCCACTCTCTCTTTGGCAACCTGCCCAGCTGCCATGCAGACAAGATTGTGCTAGTCAGCTAATGATGAAAGACTGAAAAAAACAAGACAAGCTATCCCAGCTGGGGCCCTGTAGATCAGAAAGACCTCGACTAAGCTGGATGTTGACTGCAGATATACATGGGTGCACCCCAATGCTACCAGAAGAACTGAGAAGCGAAGCCCAACGCTAACTGCAGATGTGAAGAACTGTGAGCTAAATAAATGGCTGTTGGTCTGAGTCACAGAGTTTTAAGGTAGTTTGTTACACAGCAAAAGCTAACTGATACACCATTTGATGCCTTCTTTTCTTGAGCAATAAGTCAATTACCACACCCTTGTAGATGTTAGGATAGATACAGTGAGGATTCCATCTGGATGCTAAAATAGATAACCCTGGTCCATAGAAAGGTTGTCCTGATGACTTGACTTTAGAACTGAACGAATAGATTTTGGCAAAATCATGAGCTGGGGTTTTATAGTGTAGAAGTTTACATTTTTCTTTAAATTCATGTATCTCCTTTTAAACAGGAAGACATTGTATTTGGAAGATTGTATCTATTGGGATCTGAATCTCCCAAGCTTCTGGATGAAATTCAGACTCTGTTTTTTTTCTATTCCCAAATTCTTTTACTTTAATAATTTACGTTTATTTACTTATTTTTGTCAGTGATGGGGTATCTTTTAGATGCTCTGACCAAAAAAAGAGAGCACATTCCTTGGCTTTATGTCTTTGTAAGTTAAAATTCATTTCTGTGTAGCTACCTTAAGAGCCTGAACATTTTTCAGATTTTCTTTGGTAAGCTTCTCTTTTAATTTTTGGCCAAATTATATTCAGTCCCCACCATGTTAAAGATTCTTGGGCTCCTCTGGTTTTCTCTTTGTGCAGATCAGATTTCTTTTTCCAGTTTTTTGTTTTTTGTTTTTTGAGGGCCACATCTGCGGCATATGGAGGTTCCCAGGCTAGGGGTTGAATTGGAGCTGTAGCCGCCAGCCTACACCACAGCCACAGCCACAGCCACGCAGGATCCCATCCACATCTGTAACCTACACCATAGTTCACGGCAACACTGGATCCTTAAACCCACTTAGCGAGACCAGGGATTGAACCTGTGTCCTCGTGGATACTAGTCAGATTTGTTTCCATTGAGCCACGACAGGAACTCCCAGATCAGATTTTTTAAATGTGGACCAAGGGCACTGGACTGACTCTATCACTAAGGCGTCAACTGCAGGCCCAAGTCTGGAGGGGCAGGATATCTAAGTCTCAGAATGTTCTTAGTTACAGAGTGAAATCAGTTCTGCAAGTCAAAGACTTGCACGCTGAATCCTGCTCTCCCTCCCCCATCACCTCCCCAGCTCCAGGATACTGTAATTTACTGCTCTTAGATATTTATCTAAATTGCTCTTGATCACAAGTACGGCATTCTCACTGGACCCTGTCTACAGCTCTTGGATTCTCAGCTGCAGTTTATACCGGATGCTGACAATTAAGCCATCTCTGTCTGGGGCCACCCTGGGCCTGACCACCCCTGACTGCTGGTCCCTGTGTTGCAGTGGGCCAGGTTCTGAGCACACCCTAGTTAATGAGACGACAATGGACTGCCTTCATCATTGAAGGCTACCAATTCCGAAATACAGAATGAGCCTATCATTCCACCATCCCTTCATTCCAAGCTATTTTAGGACTGAGAAGAATTTACTTCAGAGAGGATCCTGTTTTAAGGATTCTTTATATCTGCTGATGTCACAGAAAAAGCTAAAATTCCTGTCCTAGGCCACCCAGGATAGTTGGTTACCTAACCAAGATATAAATGCCTAGAACGTCTGTCATCTCAACTATCTGTCTCTCATCTGCTTCAAAGTGAGTCATTTTTGCAAAAAAAAAAAAAAATTTATACATAATTTATAATCAATCATCTCCTTCCTTATCAATTCAGCCATTTTAAAGTGTGGCAAAGGCAGAGTTGCCATTGTGGCTCAGGGCTCAGTGGGTTAAGGACCCAGCTAGTATCCATGAGGATGTGGGTTTGATCCTTGATCTCACTCAGTGGGTTAAGGATCCAGCTTTGCCGTGAGCTGTGGTGTAGGTCGCAGATGCGGCTCAGATCCCATGTTGCTTGGCTGTGGCATAGGCTGGGAGCTGCAGCTCCTATTCGACCCCTGGCCTGGGAACTTCCATACACAGCAGGCACAGCTCTGAAAAGTAAAAAATAAATAAATAAAATGTGGCAAAGGATATTGTAAACTACCTATTGGATCAACCATGAATGAAAAAGTGAAAGTATGGATAAAACTGTATTATTATCAGAACTGACTTTAAATTTTCTAGCAATTTTATTTTCTAGCATTGACGACACTGAGTCATCTTGAGGCCCTTTGCTCTGGAACAGAGGGAGCAGCTGCATCACTCTCCTTTCTTTTTCTCCCTTTCTTTCCACCTAAACACAGAGTGAAGTCTGGCGCTTTAGCAGCCGTCTTATCATGAAACAAAAAGTAAGAAGACAAATGCCAATGCTCCAAAAATGGCAGGTCGGAAATAGAGCGAAAGCCTGATCTTGAATGGCATTATTGCATGACTCGCTGGACCACTGTCAGCAACTTCCCATCTCAGGATGCCTTGTTTTGTGAGAAAAACGAATCTATTTCTTCAATCCTCTGTTAGGTCTTTCATTATTTGCAGCTGAACATGGGGAAATTTTTGCTTCCAGTGGTCACACAAATGTGAAGAATCAGTTATAATCTGAACATTTTTGAGCATTAAAGTGGCATTATCTTATTAATAGCCCTCACTGGTAACACAGACTAAGGTTTATTTTGGACATACTGTACATACGTAATTATTATACCTACACTTAACCAGAATAATACCTTAGTTATGTAGTTTGACTTCAAAATGTGTAACATGTGAACACGTCTATTGTATATGATTTTCTCCTCTACGGAAAGCATTTTTCTCTATCAGTAACACATTGTTAACATGAGCTAGTTGTTGAGACATGCAAAAAAGCCTCCGGAGATCAGATGGGATGCTGTAATTGTATTTGTTGAAACAGAATTCAACTTGTAAATATAATTATCCTTGGTCATTAGAGTGATCACTTTTCATTTGAATTTTAGTTTGGTCTCTCGAACTTAAAAGGGGAAATGAAGAGGCAGAGGCAGAGTTTGGACATTCAGGCCATGACATAAAGCAAAAAGGGCTGGGGTTGATTCGCATGGATAGTAGCTGAGTATGGAACACTTAAAATTAGCCTTCAGATCTGTTAAGAGATATTGCTCATACTAGGAGCATCTGCTATTCTCTACCTTTCATGATGAAAATCCCTATCAAGGGGGCTTACATTTTGGCATCTGGAATTCAGGGTAGCCAAAACAACCTCCCTCCTGGAAGGTGAACATTGAATATTCCTCCTGGAATTGAATGTTTAAATAAGGCTTAAATCTTACTCTCTGGAGAGAGTGGCTTAAATTTGAATCTCATAAATAAACAAGCAAACAAATAAATAAATCCAATTAAATTCTGGGTCTCCTTATACCTTTTATTAATAGACCAATAAATAAAGATGCACAAGATAGGGCCTCCCCCGAGCCCTGCCACATGCAAAGATGCTGAGCACTTACTCTTTAGGGATTTGCATGGTCTGGAAGAGAGAAGCAAGGAGGCAAAGGCCACCTAGGCGGTGGCAGATGGGACCTGAAGCCTCTGGCTCTCTCCTCGCCCCTAGAGAACACCGCCCCCCCAACCCCCAGGTAGGGCGTAAAGCAGTTCTCCGTGGATGCACCGGTGTCTGGAAGTCATTACACAAATCCCTGAGTGGTCCTAGTTCTCCCTTTATACTCATTCTCATCTCGGAGAGGGTGGTTGTCTGTGTGGTCCTCCCTGAAGGCGGTGGTCAGTATGGACTGATTTCTCCAGGATGGTCCTATGATTTTATCAACACACATAATTTGTAAGCTCTGGGTTACTTCCCTTTTAGTAAACCTTTCCTAATACTGAGTCCACATCTTCCTGAAGAGGGAAAGCAAAACATTCCCACTTTTATAACATGTGCATATGCCGTGCAAACCTTTAACTATTTAAGAAGACTGATTGGCTTCCAAGGAAAATCTTAGTGGATGTCAACGCAAGTACAGACAACAGCAGCTAACTGGCGCCATCTGGAGGGGAAGATGTGTCTAAAACACTAAAGCAAATCTCAAAAAACTTAAAACTAAGGATGTAATGCCCCAGAGATAGGAACCACCTTAACGAAGCAAACAATGCAATACTGTGAGTCACGTGAATGTTTTGGTTTCTCAGTACATATAAAAGTTATGTTTACACTGTACTGTAGCCTATTAAGTGCACAGCAGTTATGATGTCTAAAAAAGTAATGTACAGAGTAATTAAAATACTTTTTTATGGGACTAGACTTAAGATGATTTTTTTTTGAAATGCATAGAAATACTGAATCACTCTATTGTACATCAGGAATAACATAGTATTGTAGGTCGATTATACCATAAGAACAAACACACACATAGATGAGATCAGATTTGTGGTTATCAGAGGCAGGGGGTGAAGGAAGGAGGAATTGAACGAAGGTGGTCAAAAGGTACCAACTTCTAGCTGCAAGACAAATAAGTACGAGGGATGTGATGTACAATAGGATAAATAAAACTTCTAGTCATGAAGATAAATAAGCAGAAGGGACCTAATATAGAACATGATAAATATAATCAGCACTGCTGACATTATATATGAAAGTGAAGAGAGTAAATTCTAAGAGTTATCACAAGGAAAAAATATTTTTCTATTTCTTAAATTTTGTATCTGTGTGATATGATGTTCACTACACTTACTAGGGTAATTATTTCATGATGCATGTAAGTCAAATCACTTTGCTGTACAACTTCAATTTACACAGCGCTGTATGCCAATGATATCTTAATAAAACTAGAAGAGGGAGCTCCTGTTGTGGCTCAGTGGTAATGAACCTGACTGGTTTCCATGAGGATGCAGGTTCGACCCCTGGCCTCGCTCAGTGGGTTAAGGATCTGGCGTCACCATGAACTGTGGCTTGGATCTGGCATTGCTGTGGCTGTGGTGCAGGCCAGCGATGACAGCTCTGATTCAAACCCTAGCCTGGGAACTTCCCTATGCCGCAGGTACAGCCCTAAACAAACAAACATACCTAGCAGAAAAACAAAATTGTTAATAACGAAAGAACTGCCAGAGGTTTAAAAAAAAATTTGTTACTAAAAAATACTAACCATCATCTGACAACGGAGGGCTGTCACACACCTTCAATTTGTAAAAAAATATGTTATCTGCAAAGTGTAATAAAGGGTGCAATAAAACAAGGCATGCCTATAAATCCAAACACTGTAGGGAAAAAAAATTAATAGAGTGGGCTACTTCTTTTCTCCTCTCTTGTCTGGGCCAATCACAAGTGGGCTGGGGGACCTCAGCATTGGACCTGACATCTCTCTCCAAATTAGTCATGGGCTTCATCAGACACAGTGACCCTCCCAGGATCAACTGGCAACATTTGCTGCACCCTGTTAGTAATACTTGCGATGAATTTCCTTGAGTCTCAGAGTGGCATACACTGATTATTCCCATCAGAATCACCTGGGGTATTTAATGAACCTGCAGGTTTATGGGCTTTAGTTTAGGCCTTCTGAAAATGAAATTCTTTCAGACTTCATTACAACAATCACTGAAGGGAAGTAAAGTTTGAATTTTTTTATTTTATCAAACATAAGCAGAGAGCACACTTAGGAGTTTGGCACTGTTCTGAGTGCTTCATAAATAGTAATGTATCAATGTATTAGGTTTTCTCAACAACCATAGGAACCTCGATATCATTATTACCCATCCTTGACTGATGAGAAAACCAAGATGCAGGAAGGTTAAGTAATCTGCCCAACATCACATGGCTAATAAGCACACGGCGGCAGCAGGGTCCAGTCAGGCATCCTGGCTCCAGATCTGAGCTCCTAACTATCATCCCACGCTGCCTTGCTTATGATAAATAGAAGAAATATTCTCAGTTGGATTTTTAAAAAATACTCCTATTTTGGCTTCATATATACTTAGTATGTTTCTTCTATTTGCACCTAAAAATAGAAAACATGAGGAGTTCCCATTGTGGCTCAGTGGTAACAAACCTGACTGGTTTCCATGAGGACGTAGGTTCCACCCCGGCCTTGCTCAGTGGGTTAAGGATCTGGCATTTCCATGAGCTGCAGTGTAGGTCACAGAAACAACTCAGATGTGGCATTGCTGTGGCTGTAGTGTAAGCCAGCAGCTGCTGCTCTGATTTGACCCCTACCTTGGGAACTTCCATGTGCCAGGGGGTGGCCCGAAAAAGAAAAAAATATATATGAATAGGATTGTAGCCAAGTTATGAGAAGAACATTCTGATGTGTTAAGGAATGTTCTCATTGCCTTGAATATAGCGATAAGAAATAGCAAGTGGTCACAGGAATTAACATACAGGGAATATTCACCATGTTTTAGGTTCTAAGTAATTCACCTTATTTAACTTTTTGACAGTTCTAGAAATCCATACTATTGTAACAAGTAAGTGAAAAGTAGAATAGGAAAAGATATGCCATGTTAATATCGACTACAAGAAAACTGGAGTGGCTATATGATTATCAGACAAAAGAGTATTCAAAGCGAAGGCCATTTCATAATCATAAATGAGCTCATTCATAAGAAGATACAATAATCCTAAATGTTTACAAACTTAATAACGAAGCTACAAAATACATAAAGCAAAAACTGATAGAAATGATAGAAGAAATAGATTAATCCATAGTTATAGTCAGAGAAGTCAACATTTCTCCCAATAATTGATAAAACAAGCAGATAGAAAAATCACTGAAAGCACAGGAAACTTGAACACAATCAACCAACTTGACCTAACTGGCATTTATAGAACTACCTATTTAACAGTAGCAGGATATACATGTTTTTCAAATGTACAGGGATCATTTACAAAGATAGATCATACTATGAACCATGAAACAAACATCAATAAATTTAGAAGGATTTACATCATACACACCATGTTCTCTTCTCTCATGAAATTACAACAGAAATCAACAGTAGAAACATCACTGGAAAATATCCAAATATCAGAAAGTAAATAAAACACTTTAAAATAACACATGAATCAAAGAAGAATCAAAAAGGAAATTAGAAATATTTTGAATTGAATGAGAATGAAACTATAACACAAAAATTATTAGGATGCTGCCAAAGCAGCACTTGGAGGGAAATGCATGGTTGAAATCTCTACATTAGAAAAGAAGAAAGATCGCAAATCAGTGACCTTGGTTTCCATCTTAATCAACCAGGGCAGGGGGTGGGGGTGGAAGAGTAAGTAAAACCCAAACTAAGCAGAAGAAAAAATAATAAATATTATAGTGGAAATGAGTAAAATAGAAAACAGAAAATAACAGAGAACATAAATTAGACCAAAAGCTAGTTCTTTGAGATCAATAAAATTGATAACTCTCTAGGAGAGAAGACATAAGCGACATAACTATAGGGTTTACAGATATTAAAAGGATAATATGGGAAAATTATTAATTACTTTATGCTAAAAAATAAACCCCTTTGATGAAATGGATAAATGACATGAAAGATGAAAACCATCAAAGGCCACTGAAGAAGAAATGGATAACCTAAACAGCCATAAAGCCATTTAAAAAAATGAATTTTAAGTAAATGACACCCCACAAAGAAAATTCCATAAAACATAAAAGGAAGAAATAATATCAAATCTGCAAAAAATTCTCCTAGAAAATTAAGAAGTAAGGAATTATTCCCAGTTCATTCTATGAAGCTAGCATTACTCTGATACCAAACCTAGACAGACATTTGAAGAACACCACAGCTGATTTCCCTCATGAACATAGATGTAAAAATTCTAAACAAAATATTTGGAAATCAAATTAACAACATGTAGGAGAATAATATACCTTGACTAAGTGAAGTTTACTTTAGGAATCTAAAGTTGGTTTAATAACTCATATGCTTATCTCAATAGACACAGAACAATCATCTGACAAAATCTAACTCCCACATTCAACACATGGACCACAGAAAATTATAAAGCATTGCAAAGAAATATTAGAAAAGACCCAAATAAAGGAAAATTCATGAGTGGGAAGACTCAATACAGTTGAGATGTCAATTCTCTCTAAATTGACTCATAGATTCACTTCAATCTCAAAATTTTCACATGATTTTTTTTGTAGAAATTGGTGGGCTTATGCTAAAAGTCATGTAGAAATATCAAGGACCTAGAATAGACAAAATAATTTTGAAAAAAACTAAAAAACTAGAGGCTTAACATTAACTTATTTTAAGACATATTAAAACTATAGTATAATCATGACAATATGGTATTGATATAAAGATACACAAGTCGGGATCAGAGAATCTAGAAATAGATATATACATATATGGATAACTGATTTCTGACAAAGGAGCTAAAATAATCCAGTGAAGAAAGGATAGCATTTTGAACAAATGGTGAGAGAAAAGTGGGAAAGGAGGGGGGGAGGGAAAGAGGAAGGAAAGAAAGAAGGAAGCCAAACAGGAAGGCAGGAAGGCAAGCAAGAGTTTTTTAGATACGACACCAAAAGCACAATCTATATATGAAGAAAAAAATATATATGTTGGACTTAATCAAAATTTAAAACTTCTGCTCTTTGAAGACCCTGTTAAGACAACAAAAAACAAGTGACAGACTAGTTACTAGTTTGTAAATTATAAATCTGTAAAACATGTATTTGATAAAGAACGTGTATCCAGGATAAACAACTTTCAAAACTTAATATTAAAGGAATTTTCTGGCAGCTCACTGGTTTAAGAATCCAGGGTTGTCACTGCTGTGGTTCAGGCTGCTACTATAGTGCAGGTTCAATCCCTGCCCCAGAAACTTCCACATGCCATGAGTGCAGCCAAAAAACAAAACAAAACAAACTTAGTATTAGGGAAAAAAGCAAAACAAACAAAAAAAATGGGTAAAAGATTTGAACAGATACTTCATCAGAGAAGTTATAAGGATGGCAAATAAGCACAGAAAAGACTCATCATCACAGTTTTCAGGAAAATGCAAATTAAAACAATGAGATACCAATATACACCTTTTGGAATGACTAACATTTAGAAGACTGAACATACTAAGTGTTGGACAAGATGTAGAGAAACTAAGATTCTCATACACTGCTGGTGAAAATGTAAAATAGTAAAATCCCTTTGAAAATATGGCCATTTCTTAAAAACTTATACAACATATGTTTCAGTCATTTCAAGTTTAGGTATTTACTCAAGACAAAATAAAGCATATGTCCATACAAAGACGTCTACATAAATATTCCTATCGGCTATATTAATCTTCTATTCTACATAACAACTTCTCACAAATTCTAGCAGCTTAAAAACAACATATACTGGGAGTTCCCACTGTGGCTCAGTGGGTTAAGAACCTGACTAGTATCCAGATTTTGGTTCAATCCCTGGCCTTGCTCAGTGTTAAGAATCCAGGATTGCTGCAAGCTGCAGAGTAGGTCACAGATGCGGCTTGGATCCTGCACTGCTATGGCTGTGGCATAAGCCAGCAGCTATAGCTCTCATTCAGTCCCTAGCCTGGAAACTTTCATATACCAGAAGTGCAGTCCTAAAAAAGGAAAAAAACAAAACAAAAACACGTACTGGAATTCCCACTGTGGCACAGCAGGTTAAGGATATGTCATTGCTGCATTGACAGAGGTTGCAGCTGCAGCTCGGATTTCATCCCTGGACCAGGAACTTCCGTATGCCACAGAATGTAGGCCCAAAATAAATATGTACAGTATATGTTATATAAAATGTATACAATATACTATTTATATATTTATATATATAAATATATAAGTTCTTGACCATATCTGGTCAAGAATCCAGATATAGCTTAGCTGAATGCTCACGATCCCACAAAGCTACAATTGAGGTGTTGACCATGCTACATTCCTTTCTGGAACTCAGGTTTTTTCAAACTTACATGGTGGCCAACAGATTCAATCTCTTGCAGTTGTAGAGTTAAGGTCACTATTTTATTTCTGGCTGTCACTCAGGGGCTACTCCCTAGAAGCCGTGGACAGCTCCTAGCCATCTGGCCTTCTTTTGACATGGCAGCTTATTTCCTTGCTCTCCCAGCGTGCTAAGATGGAATTTTATATAATGTAACATTATTGACAGAGGTGATTATCCAATCACCTTTATCATATTCTATTGGCTAGAAAAACATCACAGATTCTGTGACTGTTCACACTCAAGGAGAAGAGATTGATTATACCAAGAGCATGACTCACTGTGTCATCTTATGGTAAATCTGCCACAGCAACTTTTATATTTGTGAGAGACTCCAGTCGGAAACAACTCAAATGCCCATCAACATGTGAAAAGGTAAAAAAAATTGTGGTATATCTATACAGTGGAATACTACTCAGCAATAAGGGTGAATGATATATACAAAACATGAATCAATCTCAAAATAACTGTGCTGAGTGAAAGAAGTTAGACAAAAACAAGTATTTACAGAATGATTCAATTTCTACAAAAATCTGTAGAAAGCACATTAATCTATAGTGACAGAAAGTAGATCAGGGATTGCCTGGAAATAAGAATCGAAGGTAGGAAGTGCCTGAGCAGGAGGGAGGAACTACAAAAAAGCAGGAGGAAACTTTTGGGGGTGACAGATATATTCACAATCTTGAGAATAGTGAGGATTATATGGCAATATCATATATCAAAACTTATCAAACTTTAAATAGTTCACTTTATGGTATGTGAATTATACCTTGGTGAAGCTGTTTTTAAGAAACTAACATCTTCCAGAATAAACTCTCTCAAAGTTATTCTTACCTATTAATAAAAGCTTCCTTTTTTTCACTTTTAAATTACCAATTTGCAGATTGGGACAAGATGGCAGAGAAGAAGGACTTAAGCTCATCCTCTCTCATGAAAACACTAAAATTACAACTAACTGCTAAACAACCATCAATGAAATAGACTGGAAACTGCCAAAAAGGATATCCTACACCCAAAGTCAAAGAAGAAGCCACAAAGGGGTGGTAGGAGGGGCACTTTCATGATATAAGCAATCCCATACCCAACTGGTAGGTGACTTGAAGACTGGAAAATAACTGTATCACAGAGGCTCTTCCACAGGAGTGAGAGTTCTGAACTCCATATCAGGTTGCCCAGCCCAAGGATCTGGCATTGGGAGGAGAAGACCCCAGAGTATTTGGCACTGAAGGCCAGTGGGGCATGTGCCAGGAGCCATGGAGGGTACACACAGGATTCCATGGGCACTGGGTCCCAGGGCAAAGCAGGGACTCTATAAAAATCTGGGTCAGACCAACCTGCAGGTCTTAGAGGATATGCTGCTAAAGAAAGGGGCAGTTGTGGCTCATTGTGGGGGCAGGACATTGGAGGCAGAGGTCTTAAGATTATTCATTGGTGTGAGCTCCCCCAGAGGCTGCCATTTGGAAAAAATCTGGCACCACCCATCAGGGCTGAGATACCACAGGCCAAACAAGAAGGAGTGTGGGAACACAGTCCCACCCATCAGCAAACAGACTGCCTAAAGTCCTCCTAGGAACACAGCTTCCCCTAATCACACCAAAAGACAAAGCCCCAACCAACAGAGGGACAATACAGCTCCACCTACCAGTGGGCAGGCAACAGTCCCTCCCATTAGGAAGCCTGCAACAAGCCCCTCTATCAACTTAAGCCAAAAGGGGCAGTCACCAGAAGCAAAAGAGGCCACAACCCTGTATTCTGCAAAAAGAAAACCAGTTGAAAAGCTATACAAAAGGAAAAGGCAGAGGAATATAAGCCAGATGAGGGAACCAGACAAAACCCCATAAAAACAACTAAGTGAACTGGAGATTAGCAGCTTCCAGTAGAAGACGTTAGAATAATCATAGTAAAGATGATGCAGATGATTATTGGAAAAAAAAAACTGGAGGCAAGGATTGAAAAATTAGAAGAAAAACTGAATAAAGAAATAGAAGATTTAAAGATTAAATCAGCAGAGATCCAAAATTCAATAACTGAAATAAAAAATTCACTAGAAGGAACCAATAGCAGATTACAGGAGGCAGAAGAATGAATAAGCAAGGCAGAGGGCAGACTGGTGGGTATCACTGATGCATAAAAGAATAAAGAAAAAAGAGTGAAAAGAAATGAGGCAAATCTAAGAGAACTATAAGACAATATTAAATGCACCAACATTCACATTATAGTGGTGTCAGAAGAAGATAGAGAGAAAGGGCCATAGAAAATATTTGAAGAGATAATAGCAGAAAACTTCCCTAGCATGGGAAAGGAATAACTCACTCAAATCCAGGAAGCACAATGAATACCATTTAAAATAAACCCAAGGAGGAATACCCCAAGACACATATTAATCAAACTGACAAAAATTAAAGACACAAAGAGAAAACATTGAAAGCAGCTAGGGAAAAGCAACAAATAATATACAAGGGACCCTCAATTAAGATTTTTCAGCAGAAACCCTGCATGCCAGAAGGGAGTGGCATGATATACTTAAAGTGACGAAAGGAAAAAAACCTCCAACCAAGATTACTCTACCCAGCAAAGCTCTCATTCAGATTGGAAGGAGAAATCAAAAGCTTTACAGTCAAGCAAAAGCTAAGAGAATTCAGCACCACTAGACCAGCTTTACAACAAATACTAAGGGGGCTTCTCTATATAGAAAAGAAAAGGCCATGACCAGAAGCAAGAAAATTACAAATGAGAAGTCTTGCCAGTAAAGGAAAACATAGAGTAAGGTAGGAAATCATCCAGACACAAATATGATATTGAAACCAGCAATCATGAGAAGAGGTGCATACAAATGCACGATACTAGAGATCGTTTGCAATTAAGAGACCAGCAACTTAAAACAACATTGTAGGAGTTCCCATCATGGTGCAGCAGAAATAAATCCAACTAGGAACCATGAGGTTGTGGCTTTGATCCCTGGCCTTGCTCAGTGGGTTAAGGATCCAGCATTGCCATGAGCTGTGGTGTGGGTCACAGACACGGCTCAGATCCTGCATTGTGGTGGCTGTGGTGTAGACCAGCAGCTGCAGCTCCAGTTGGACCCCTAGACTGAGAACCTCCATATACTGTGGGTGCAGCCCTAAAAAGAAAAAAAAACTGAAACTTTGTATATGCATAGACTCCTATATCAAAACCTCATGGTGACCACAAACCAAAAGCCTGAAGCAGATACACACATGAATAATAAAAAGCAGTCCATACACAATTCTAAAGACACTCATCAAACTACAAAAGAAGAGAATAAGAGAAGAAGGGAAGAAAAAAGACCAACAAAAACAATTATCAAAATGGCAATAAGAACATACATATTAATAATAACCATAAATGGACTAAATAACCATTTAATGGACTAAATGCTCTGATCAAAAGACACATACTGGATGAATGGATACAAAAATAAGACCTATTTATATATGCTATCTACAAGAGACCCACTTTGGCTCTAAGGACACATAAAAACTGAAAGTGAGAGGATAGAAGAAAATATTCCATGAGAATGGAAATCAGAAGAAAGCCAGAATAGCAATGCTCATATTATACAAAGTAGACCTTAAAATAAAGAATGTTACAAGACACAAAGGAGGTCATTACATAATGACCAAGAAGAATATATAACAATTGTAAATATGTATATGCATTCTAGGATCACCTCAATATGTTAGGGAACTGCTAACAGCCTTAAAGGGAAAAATTGACAATAACACAGTAATAGTGGGGACTCTAACACCACACTTACAGCAATGAACAGATCATCCAGAGAGAAAAATCAACAAGGAAACACAGGCCTTAAATGATGCATTAAACTGGATGGACTTAATAGATAGTTATAGAATTTGTCATCCAAAAGCAACAGAATACACATTCTTCTCAAGTGCACATGGAACATTCTCTAGGATAGAGCACATTCTGAACCACAAATCAAGCCTCAGTAAGTTTAAAAAAACTGAAATCATGTCAACCATCTTTTCCGACCACAATTCTATAAGACTAGAAATCAACAAGAAAAAAAAAAAAAACGGCAAAAAACTGCAAACAGGTGGAGACTAAACTACATGCTACTAAATAACCAATGGATCACTGAAGAAATCAAAGAGAAAATTAAAAAATACCTAGATTCAAATGACAACAAAGACACAACAATCCAAAACCTATGGGAAGCAGCAAAAGCAATTTTAAGAGGAAAGTTTTTAGCAATACAAGCCCACCTCAGGAAACAAGAAAAATCTCAAACAAATTAACTGCCCCTAAAGCAAATAGAGAAAGAAGAACAAAGAAAACTCAAGGTTGGTGGAAGAAAAGAAATCATAAAGATCAGAGAGAAAATAAATGAAATAGAAATGAAGAAAACAATAGAAAAGATAAATAAAACTAAAAGTTGGTTCTTTGAAAAGATCAACAAAATTTATAAATCTTTAGACAGACTCATCAAGAAAAAAAGTAGACTTGATAATATTAGAAATAAGTACAGTAGAAAAAAATTGTATTGGGTAAATAACAATTAAAAATATTGCCAAAAAATAAATGAGCCAAATTGATTAAAAAAAAAGTTACAACAGACATCACTGAAGTACAAAGGATCATAGGAAACTACAAGCAACTATATATCAATAAAATGGACAACCTAGAAGAAATGAATAAATTCTTAGAAAGGTACAATCTTCCAAGACTAAACCAAAAAGAAATAGAAAAGATGAACAGATCAGTCACAAGTACTGAAATTGAAACTATGATTAAAGACTTCCAACAGGAGTTCCCATTGTGGCGCAGTGGTTAAAGAACCCAACTAGTACCCATGAGGATGCAAGTTCAATCCCTGGCCTGGCTCAGTGGGTTAAGGATCTGTCATTGCTGTGAGCTATGGTGTAGGTTGCAGATGCAGCTCGGATCTTGTGTAGCTGTGGCTTTGGTGTGGGCCAGCAGCTACAGCTGCAATTTGACCTCTGGCCTGGGAACCTCCATATGCCATGGGTACAGCCCTAAATAGGCAAAAGACAAAAAAAAAAAAAAAAAAAAAAAAGACTTCCAACAAACAAAACTCCAGGACTAGATAACTTCACAGGTAAATTCTGTCAAACATTTAGAGAAGAGTTAACACCTATCCTTCTGAAACTACTCCAAAAAATTGCAGAAGAAGGAAAACTCTCAAGCTCATTCTATGAGGCCACCATCACCCTGATACCAAAACCAGGCAAAGATACCACAAAAAAAATTACAGGCCAGTGTCACTGATGAATATAGATTCAAAAATTCTCAACAAAATACTAGAAAACTGAATCCAGCAATACATTAAAAGGATCCTACACCATGATCAAGTGGGATTTATCCCAGGGATGCAAGGATTTTTTGATATCAGCAAATCAATTAGTGCGATACACCACAGTAACAAACTGAAGAATGCAAACCATATGATCCTCTCAATAGATGCAGAAAAAGCTTTTGACAAAATCTGACACCCATTTCTGATAAAAACCTTCCAGAAAGTGGGCATAGAGGGAACCTACCTCAATGCAATAAAGGCCATAGGACAAACCCACAACTCAATTGTCAATGGTGAAAAAGCTGAAAGAATTCCCACTAAGATCAGGAACAAGACAAAGATGTCTGTTCTCGCCACTTCCACTCAACATAGTTTTGGAAGTCCCAGCCATGGCAATCAGAAAAGCAAAAGAGATAAAATAAATACAAATTGGAAAGGGAGAAGTAAAACTATCAGTTTGCAGATGACATGATACTGTACAAAGAAAGTCCTAAAGACACTGTCAGAAAACCCTAAGAACTCATCAACGAATTTGGTAAAGTTGCAGGATACAAAATTAATACACAGAAGTTTATGGCATTTCTATATACTAACAATGAAAGATCAGAAAGAGAAATTAGAGAAACAGTCCTATTTACCATCACATTAAAAAAAAAAAAAAAAAACCTAGGAATAACCTACCTAAAGAGACAAAAGACCTGTACTCTGAAACTAGAAGACATCAATGAAAGAAGTAAAAGATGACATAGATGAAAAGACAGACCATGCTCTTGGATTGGAGAGTCAATACTGTCAAAATGACTATATTACCCACAGCAATCTACAGATTCAATGCAATCCCTATCAAATTACCAGTGTCATTTTTTCACAGAACTGGAACAAAATATTTTAAGATTTGTTTGGAAACACAAAAGACCCCAAAAAGCCAAAGCAATACTGAGAAAGAAAAAATGGAGCTGAAGGAATCAGGCTCTCCAACTTCAGACTATACTATGAAACCATAGTCATCAAAACAGCATAGTACTGGCACACACACAAAAAACCAGAAATATAGATCAATGGAACAGGATAGAAAGCCCAGAAATAAACCCAAGCACCTCTGTTCACTTAATCTATAACAAAGGAGGCAAGAATATACAATGGAGAAAAGACATTCTTTTCAACAAGTGGTGCTGTGAAAAGTGGACAGCTACATGCAAAAAAAAAATGAAATTAGAACATTCTCTAACACCATACAAAGAAATAAATTCAAACAGGATTAAAGATCTAAATATAAGACCAGATACTGTAAAACTCTTAGAGGAAACCATAGGCCAAACACTCTCTGACATAAACCAGAGCATTATCTTCTTAGATCTACCTCCTAGATTAATGACAATAAAAACAAAAATAAACAAATAGTACCTAATGAAAAATTTTTGTACAGCAAAGGAAACCATAAACAAAACAAAAAAAAGGCAACCCATGGAATGGGAGAAAATATTTGCAAATGAATCAACCAACAAGGGATTTATCTCCAAAATATACAAACACCTCCTTAAGCTCAATATCGAAAAAACAAAGAACCTGATTAAAAAAAATGGGCAGAAGATCTAAATAGACATTTCTCCAAGGAAGACATATGGATGGCCAAACAAACAAACAAACAAACAAAAAAAAAACAAACACGTGAAAGAATGCTCAACATCACTAGTAATTAGAGAAATGCAACTCAAAACTACTCTGAGGTACCACCTTATACCAGCCAGATGGCCATAATCAAAAAGCCTACAAATAATAAATGCAGAAGAGGGTGTGGAGAAAAGAACCATCTTACATTGTTGGTGGGAATGTACATTGGTGCAACCACCATGGAAAAAAGTAGAGATTCCTCAAAAAAAAACTAAAAATAGAACTAATTTTTGATCTAGTAATTCCCCCCTCCTGGGCATCTATCCAGAGAATATCATAATTCAAAGAGACACATGTACCCCAATGTTCACTGCAGCACTGTTTACAATACCCAATTCATGGAACCTAAATGTCCATCAATAGAGGAATGGATAAAGAAGATGTGGTACATATATATACAATGGAATATTACTCACCCATAAAAAGGAATGAAATAATGGCATTCGCAGTAACATGGATGGACCTAGAAACTATCATACTAAGTGAAATTAGTCAGTTAGTCAAACATCATATCATCTATACGTGGAATCTAAAAAAAAAAAAAAAAGGATACAAACAAACTTGTTTGCAGAACAGGAACAGACTCACAGACTTTAAAAAACTTATGGTTACCAAAGGGGACAGGTTGTGAGGTGGGAGAGATGGACTGGGGGTTTGGGATTGGCCTATGCACACTGAGGTATATGGAATGATTGGCCAATGGGGACCTGCTGTATAGCTAGGAGAACTCTACCCAGTATTCTGTGATAATATATGTGGGAAAAGAATCAGGGAGAATGGATATGTGTATATGTATGACTGGGTCACTTTGTTGTACAGCAGAAATTATCACAGCCTTGTAAAGTAGGTATACTTCAATAAAACTTTAAAAAATTACAAATTCTCTAAGTTTGCCAACTTCATTTTTTTATGGCAGATTCCAAGACAGTGAAACAGGAGATTTTGCTTGAGGTGGAAAAATTGTGACAACTGTTCTCATGTGGGTCTTATGAGATATACTAAAATAGAGTCAGTCTGGTTGACCTATACTGTGAAGTTTTAGTGGGAGAGTCAGATGGGCAAACAATGTAATATAATTGCACACATACACACATTCCATGGAGAGCCTGGGGTGGGTATGTGGTGTGCAGAGAAGACTTTGCGGACATGGTGCTGAATTGAGTTTCAGGGTATGAACAGGAGTTTGCCAAGTTAAGAAAGGAAAAGACATTCCAGTTGCAGAAAATGGCATAGGCAAAGGCAGGGAAGAAGGAAAAAACATGTTATACATGGGAAAGCAGGAGTTTAGGTACAAGGTGAGGGGTTGTGGTAGATGAGGTCAGAGAGGGTGGCTCAGGGCTGACACAACAGACATCATGATTTGGACAATCTTTCAGGCAGAGGTTCTCTGAAGAATTTTAAGCAGGTGGATGGTGTCTTTAAAGAAAAGCAAATCTCCTCTATGGATGAAAAGGGCTTTGTAATATAAAGTGATGGTAAGGATAGGAAAGAGAAGATGGACTTAAGACATCTAAAGTGTCATACTCTAAGTCCTGGCAATCAACCGGCCATAAGTGAAAGAGAGAAGTCTATAGCAATCCCCAAGCTTTTATCTTGGGGTCATTCCATTAACTGAAAAAAAAGAGCACAAGGGGCAGAAGGTTTGCTGGGCGTGGGACAAAGAGAGAGAAAGGATTTTAAGTTGAGCATGTTGAGTTTCAGATGCATCAAGTAGTTGAGGTGAAGATACGTTTCAAGGTAGAAAAAAAGGTCAGAAAATGAGAATACACGTGGTTGGCACAACTCTCATAGGGCAACACTGTCCAAGAAACATGCGTAGAGAAGAGCGGTGGGCTAGAGACCAAAAGAACCTTTCACCAAAGTCTAGAGGTAGAAAAGAAATCCCTACTGAAGACCCAGAATGAACAGCTAGAGTTATAGTGAAGCTAACTAAATTAACTATCCTGTTCTACTAACTAATGCCTCTATTCCAAAGTCTGGTTCTCTCCCTACCTCCTCCCATGACCCACATTCACCCCTAGGTCTCTGGTTGCAGGAAAAGAAAGCAACAAATACAATTCTTTGTTCTGAAAGAAAAGGTGAGTTTAAACAGAAAGGATAAAATACAACACGAAGCAGCTGATACCAAGGAGAAATTTTTGGTTGACTGTCCTGGGCCTTTGGGGTTTGCTTTCTTGGTGATTGCGGTTTACCTGTTGACAATCCACATATTTGTCCTCCTAGAAAACCATCAGAGAGGAGTCAGAGGCTCAACCTCTGCTGGTGGGACTATCAGCAAAATGCACCTCTGGGCTACATTCCATAGTTTCATTGAGGTATGGGGTGGGCCATTCACAATGGCTCTCTTATTGAATGTAGAAAGAACTGTAATTGTTGTCAAGCTGGGTAGGAGTCATGAAATCGGCTCTTGACTGTACTCTGACATTGACAAAAGGAGGGGAGAATCTGAGCTAGCTGCCAGAATCCTGTGGTTCAGTTTGGGGGGATAGCAAGTGTCGGGCACTGCAATGACTGAGGCCTTAGTCTGAACTGCCACAGGCAGACTCGGAATCATTCACTGGCCAGGGAAGTGCCCAGACACCAAACTACATACAACAGAACTTTTTTCTTTTTTCATAGGAATTAAAACCAGTTTCTCTGGAAATGAGAAAAAGAGCTATTTAATACATAGATGCAAGGTTGGATGGATAGATGAATTGATTGATGGATGGATGGATGGATAGATGATTTGTGGTATTTGTGCGGAGAACTGTGTTGTAGGTAGGTAAGCCTCAAAATGAGTCTCTCTTAAAGCAAGGCCATAAACATTAAAGAGAGGGAGAGGGAGAAGTGATCAGTAATATCCAATATATCCTAGAAGCCTGGTAAGACGTCTGTTGTATTTGGGCAACAGGGAAGTTTCTGGTGATCACAGTAAGTTTTAAACTAGCAGTATAAACAGAAGATAGATTTTATTGTGCGTTGGGTACAAACATGATGTGAACTAAAGAAATACAGAAACAAATGATAGATAACTATTAATAAATCTGAGAAAATACAAATGATACAGTGTTGAAGGAAGTAGAAATGCAGGGTCAAAGGTGGAGACATGGTTTAGATCAGGAGAGACCTCAGTATATTTGCAGGTTGGGGTGACACAGCAAAAAGAGAAGGAGAAAATGAAGATATGGGAGTATGAGGGGATGATTAGTTAAGATTGAAGAGAAAATAGAGCATGTACTCTGGGAGACAGCAGAGAGGAACACTAGTGGACTGGACCGATGACATCTTGTCCCTTGACTATGGAAGGAAAAACGTGAAACCAGGCAGAGAGTTTCCTTCCTTGGGTTAATGTCCAGCCTCTGAAGCTCCTGGGAGTTCTCCTCCTATACCAGCCTCCTCCCCACCCCTGTCCTGCTGGCAAAAATGTGCATCCAGTAGCCTAACAACTCTGGGTATGACACCTCTGGCTGGAAAACCACAATGAACACTGATGCTCAGCTAACTTAGGTGAGACCATGAAGGAGAGCTCCAAAAACTCAAAGCAACGTAGTCACTGATTTGCATTTATATTTCTAATTTGTTCTTGCAGTGAGAGGATGAGACAACTTGAAAAATAAATGGAATCCACATTCTGAGAACCTTCCAAAGTTGCTCCACGAAGCTAAGTTGTGGTGGAGCCTGTTTATTTTTTTAAATCCTGGAGCATTAGGCTTAATCTTCTAAAGCATCTGTATCAAGAGTGTTGGTCCAGGCAACCAGATCTTCCACTTCTTCTTCCCATGGCTCATTTATGCTAACATCATCTGGTAAAACTTTTCTCTTCCACCGCTTTGTTTTATCCGCCCCTGTGACAGTATCTGTTTCAGTTTGTGAATCAGGACTAGTTGGAACTATAATGGAGAATATGAAAAACAGAAATTTAATAGACATGGCAGGAAAACCGATAAAGTATCCCTCTGTTTGTAGCATAAAGTCTAAAATCAGCTAAATGAATGCAAGGAAACTTAAAAGTTTTGAAATTTCACACTTGGCAATGTACGAATTTGTTGTCAATCACTTTCCACTTTGGCCAATCTTTTTACTCTCATGAATTACGGAGCCCCTGCTGAGTGCCAGTAGATTTGCAAGGGAAAAGACGTCCATGAGTGCTCCAGCAGCACAAGGATGGAGCCACCGGGTCTAAGCGAAAACAGACTTGGACTTTGAAAAAGAAGGAGAAATTGGCTAAACAGAGAAAGGCAAAGAAGGGAGTTGGGAGCACATTAGATCGAGGAGACAGTACATACCAAAGCACAGAAGTATGAGAGAACTTGACAGGTTTGGAGATGATCAGAGCTGATACTTCAGTATTTACCCACTGCCAGCTAAGCATGTGCTACGTGTAAAATACAGTTTAATTTCAACACAACACTTGTGATAAGCAGGTATTTTATCCTTATTTTAAAGATGAGGAAATCAAAACTGAGTAACCAGAAGTAACTTGGCCAAGGACATCCAGCGAATAATAGTTAATCCCAGGGCCATCGGGTCCAAAAATCACTGTGTGCATGGAGAGTAAAGTGGAGCTGGCTAGTTAGGCTGGCATGACATAGGAAAGCCTCATGTCATACAAAGGAGTTTTATCTTTCTCCTTCAGGGAAATAAACTGCTTACATTTTAAAAGAAGAATATAGATACAGTATCTATATTTCTCAGTATTACCACTCAGCATGGGGAGCTCGCCAGAAGGGACAAAGAGTGGCTCCAGGACAAAATCTTTTGATCTTATATGTTTACTTCCCCAGCTATGTATCAAATCAAACTTGTAATATTCATTGTCTTCTACTTGTGCTATAGACAAGGGTTACCAATGAATTGTTTTCTTGTTCTCTTTGGTTATGGAAAGATTTATAGAGGGATTTTTTTTTTTTTTTTTTTTGTCTTTTTGCCATTTCTTGGGCCGCTTCCGCGGCATATGGAGGTTCCCAGGCTAGGGGTCAAATCGGAGCTGTAACTGCCAGCCTACACCAGAGCCACAGCAATGCAGGATCCGAGCCGCGTCTGCGACCTACACCACAGCTCACGGCAACGCCGGATCATTAACCCACCGAGCAAGGGCAGGGATCGAACCCGCAACCTCATGGTTCCTAGTCGGATTCGTTAACCACTGCGCCACAACGGGAACTCCTATAGAGGGATTTGAGTTTAAATAGATGCCATTATCCTATAAGAAGACTGAGGTCACCTACAATTGGTTTTATTTTTGTATTTTATTTTACTTTATTATTTGCTTTTGCTTGTTTTGTTTTGTTTTGCTTTTTGTTTTTTTGGTTTTTTTTGTCCATACCTGTGGCAGGTGGAAGTTCCCAGGCTAGGGGCTGAACCCATGCCTTAACCATGACCCTTGCTGATACAGTGAAAACACTGGATGCTTAACCTGCTGTGTCATGTGAGAACTCCTTATTTTTATATTTTAACATAAATCTCTAGCTTTCACTAATTTAAAACTAAATTCTGTTTTTCTCAATAAAATCTTTTCTACAATCATATCGTTGATAGACTAACTCCAGTTCTTTCTAATCATGTTTGAATTCTCAATTCATATGCTTTTGGTCACAAGGCACACAGAGCCCAATTCAAACCAGTTTAAACAATAGACAAATATTTTCTCTCTTAGAAGAGGAAGATGAGAAGTAGGGCAGGACTGAATGATATAGTGACTCAACAATGTAGCTTGGGACAAGTTCTTCCCACTGCTTTGCTCTGCCCTGCCATCTTTGGTATTGTCTTCATCTTCAGAGGCAGGTGAAGAGAGATGTGGCCATTCTACTCATATTGGACATGGCAACATTCAGAGGAAAAAGGGGTCTTCTCTCCAGGGTCTGATTTTTTTTAAAGGGCCACACCCATAGCATATGGAGGTTCCCAGGCTAGGGGTCAAACTGAAGCTGTAGCCGCCAGCCTATGCCACAGCCACAGCAAAGCCAGATCTGAGCCATGTCTGCGACCTACACTACAGCTCACAGCAATGCCAGATCCTTAACCCACCGCCAAGGCTAGGGATCGAAACTCTGTCCTCATGGATACTAGTCAGATTCATTTCTGCTGAGCCATGACAGGACCAGGGTCTCATTTTTAAGAGTAGGAAACCCACACCCTGAAGCTCCTAGTATATTTTCTCTCGGGCTGGATTCTGTCACACCTTACTCCTAAATGATCACTGGCCAGGGAAGCAGGATTACTACGATTGGCTAACTCCGGGTGCTGCAGTGGAATGGATGTTGGGAATCAATGCCCTTGACCATTTGCCCTCTTAGTTCTGCTTAAAAAAAAAATAATAAAAATAAAAAAGGAAACTCCTAGGAAGCATAAAAAGAAATCCTGGCTAAATTAGAAGAATATAACACCAAACAAATGTAAAAATGTTTTCTCATGGTATAGAAAAAATATTATTTTGAATTTTTATTCTCCAGAAAATCAAGTATTATAAGACTCTCTAAGAAACCTTGAATTTGCTGATTGGAAACAATAACAATAACTTTGTTACTATATTAACATAAGTTATGGAAGTACAGATTCTAACTGTCTTATGGTTTGCATGTCTTTCTTAGGATGGATCCTGAAAACCCTGCTTCCTAGAATTTTTTCTATTCTTAAAAGTATTTAGTGAGGGAAGATACTGGATTTTGTTCTGATTGGTGGGCTCTGATTATTGCCAAGTGATTTTTTTCTATTTATTTCTTTTTTTTTAATGATTTTTATTTTTTCTATTATAGTTGGTTTACGTGTTCTGCCAGTTTTCTACTATACAGCAAAGTGACTCAGCCCCCCCCCCCCCCACACACACATATATATATATACATTCTTTTTCTCACATTATCCTCCATCACAAGTGACTAGATATAGTTCCCAGTGCTATACAAAAAAAGAACAAAATAATGCCATTTGCAGCAACATGGATGGAACTAGAGATTCTCATAGTAAGTGATGTAAGTGATATCACGCATATCTGGAATCTAATATATGACGCAAATGAACCTTTCCACAGAAAAGAAACTCATGGACTTGGAGAACAGACTTGTGGTTGCCAAGGGGGAGGGGGAGGAAGTGGGATGGACTGGGAATCTGGGATTAATAGATGCAAACTATTGCCTTTGGAATGGATAAGCAATGAGATCCTCTCATTTCTCTATCAATCTGAGTTCAGTTAGCAAAAGAGAGCCCTCACAAGCAATTGCAGAATGAGCATTTAATATTTGAAAAAGAGATCATACATGCGTGGGAAGACCTGGAGGCATGAGGTCTGGGAGGCTACAGCTGGAGAACTGAAGAACATCATTGTCTACTTCAGTCTGATGCACTAACACAAGTGGGGAAACCAGGAGTGCGTGGGGAGCCCAAGGAGTTGCACACATCTAACCACCCAAGTGGGACAAACACCATGAGCTCATGCAGGTTTCTGTGAAACCATCACACTTGGAAAGTGAGAGTCTATGAAGAGTTGCATGAAATTGCTGTGTCTGAGGAAGCTGCCAGGTATGATATACACAACTCCTCAAGAATAATGGCCTCTTCTCCCCCCTCACCTCTGAAATCTCAGATGAATTTTTTTCACATTGGCAAAGATACTAACCCTCTCTGTGGAAGGAAAGCACAAAGTTCATTCCTTTTCTAATTGAGTCATGTTTCCCTTTGGGATCTTGTATAAGCTTTTTGCTACATAATAAACAACCACAAGAACTCAGTGACACAGGGTAAGAATTTGTTTAGATCACACACCTGCAGGTCAGCTGGGGGTGGCTTCAATGGGTTGGGGCTGGCTGGGAAGCTCGGTGACCAGAGGACTAGCCCAGACATGTTTTTGTGATGATGACCGGAGTGGAAAAGAGCAAGCCAAACTGCCCAAACCCTGAGCATCACAGTCACTGATACTCCATGGATCAAAATAGGTCACATGGCAAAGCTCAAAGTCAAGGGTCAAGGGAGTACATTTTGCCTATGGAACTGGAACAGGACAGGGAGTAAATGCTTCTGAACAGTATTCTAATTGGCCACAATCTCTTAGGTAGAGTTTCTTCTCTTTGCAGTAAGATTAGACACAAAGAGAGTCTACCTCAATTTCAAAGAGGACATGGCTCAGCATTGGAAATCACAAGAGTTTCTTGACATTCCTTAAAGTGGTCTCTCTTCCAGCTCACCTATCCTACTTCATCTCATGCATTCTGAGTTTATTTCCCCTTTTCTAAAACCATAGGGCTGATGAAGCCATGACAACTCTACTCCATCCTGTCATTCATTCTCTTGGTTGTCCATGAGCCTTGAATGGCTACCATATCCTAAGCACCACATTGAGAGGAAGCAGCCCCTTCCCTCAGGGAGGTCACTTACTACTGAAGCAATCTGGCAGTAAAGAGACTGTTATAACATAGCTTGTGTGGTGGACAGACTCCTAGGTGGCCTGTCATGATCTCCACGTTCTAATGTCCACACCCTTGTATAATCCTCTCCCTGCTAAGTGTGGGCAGGACTGGTAACTTGCTTCTCATTAATAAAATATGACAAAGGTAATAGAATCTCACTCCCATGATTACATTATGTTACACAAGATTCCATCTTACTATCAGACTTGCTCTGAAGACTCTCCTTGCTGGCTGGCTGAAGTAGGAGACTATGTTGGAAAAGTCCGCATGGCAGTGAACTGCAGGCAGGCTCTAACAGCAGAAGGAGGCCTTCAGCATACCGCCAGTGAAGTTCCTCTGTCCTGAAGATGGAAGGAAGTGAATTCTGCCAACAACCTCAGTAAGCTTACAAGCAGATTCCTCCCCATTCCAGCCTCCAGATGAAAAGGTAGCCCAGCTGACATGTGGATCACAGCCTTATGAGATCCCAAGCAGAGGATGTGGCTATGTCATGCTTGGACTCTGGGCACATTGAAACTATGAAATAATAAAAATGTGTTGTTTTAAGCCATCAAGTGTGGAGTAATTTGTTATGTAGCAATAGAAAACTACAAGAGCATGATAAGGCATGATAGAAATGCTATAATAAATAGCCCACAGGAAAAATTTCCTAGAGAAGCTAATACCTGAGCTGAATCCCAAAGGATAAGTAGAGCCTAGGAAGGAAGGAAAAGGAGAAAGTGGTGTTTGGAGGAAGGGTATGAGAAAACGGAGTGAATTTTTGAAATGAAGACGGGACTAAATAATCACGACCTACCAGGCCAGTGTGGTGTTTTGGGTTGTAAGGAGGACACCAGTAAGCAATGTCACTGGAAAGGCAGACAGATAGTAGAGCCCTAAGGACTTTGCCACATCAAAGGGTCTCCATTTTATCCTGAAGGAAGTGGGAGACGAAGGATTTTAGACTTGCTAAAAACATTAGTAGATTTCAGCCGCAGAAAGCAGTCTGACAAAGCGTGGACAGACATTGTTGTAATCATCAGCTTCATCGAATGCTCTCTTCCATTGGTGAAAATGGGGGTGGGGGGATGCTGGGGGAGAGAACGGCCGAGAGGAGTTGAGGGTTCATGGAGGAAGCAGAGTAAGGCTGGAGAAGGTCCCATTTCTCACCAGTGCCCACAGGGAACCTGAAAGCTTAGAAGCTGGAGGCAGAGTGGAATGCAGAAGATCAAGGCTGGCAACTGGGAGGAGGAAATCTGAGTGGCACACCAAAAGGACAGGAGCAAGAGAAGCAGACACTGAGCCACGGAAAAGAAAATTAGAGAGAGGGGAGCCGGACCTTGAAGGATCCCTGAACGAAGGTCATTGCCTGTGCCTGGCACTTATTGGCTGCTGTGTTTCTAAGACAGGCAGCGGTCAAAGCAGTGACTAATACTTTACAGGACTTCGCAGTACACAAAGAATGTTTACAAACGTGGAATCATTTAGTCACAAGAATCCTGTGAGATCGGGCAGGATGTCCAAAACAGATATTTACTGACCATCTTCCATGTACCCACTACCAGCTGAAGATGAAAAAACCGAGGCCCAGAGGTTAAGAGACTTTCCTATAATTACACAGACCTGGTATCTAAACCCAAGTTCTCTGACTCTGAAGGTCTCACGTTGGCTTCTACGACAGCTGATTTCTCTAAGTTATCAGCTCTCTCTTCCTGTTTAAGACCTATCCCAAATCTGTCCCTAATGCTTCTTTGAAAAAATGTGAATTCTAAAAAAAAAGTACCCCAAACATCTCAGCTAACATTATTCCTTTCCTTTCAGCCATTCTGCATGTATCTCTGAATCTAAAATGAGTTCTAAGGGGTCGGTTTATTTAGTGTTTTGCTTATTTGGGCTGCTTTTATACATATGGAAACTTAGCCTTAGATTTTTAAATTGTGTATTCACCTAGCAAAGGCAACGAAGCTTGAACGTATAAGCGATTCATTCTTTTCAAAGCCCCAATTCTTATGTAAATAACTTACTGAATTAATTTTGTCAGAAAGAGGTAAAGCAACTTTAAAACAACTTTAAAACCTTAGGCCTCACATTTTCAAACTTATTTGAATGGAACAAAATTGTGAATCTATCATTATGACTAGTTCTAAAATCAGAGTCAAACAAGTAGGTTGAACTCAATATACTTGGAGTTGTGCAGAGATAACTTCTTTCAGTTGGATAATTGCTTTTGTGAGGCCTTTTATTTTCTCTAGCAATCCGAGCCAAGGCAGTAGCATACCTAGAATTAAAAAAAGAAGAAATTACCTAATTTTCCAAATGAATTTTGGGACGTGTACATTACTTTGGTGGAAAAGAAGGCAAACACATCAAATGAGACGGACAAGCAGAGCCATGGGCTTTGACTGTGGTGCCATTGGGAGTATGGAGAATGCAATGGGGTAAACGGAAATTATTCCGATAGGCGTATTCCAACAAAAGAGTGTTTCAGCAAGTGATACGGTGTTAGATTAGTATTTTCAGGGTAATAAGAACATCATTTGGTAGAGCAAAGTATGTTAGTGTCCAAGAGTCACTGTAACAAATTACTGCAAACACGGTGACTTAAAATAACAGAAGTGTAAATGTTCATGGTTTTGGAGGCTCCAGTCCAGAACCGAGGTGTTGGCAGGCCTGTGCTTCCTCTGAAGGCTGCAGGGAAGAATTATGCTTTGCCTCCCCCTAGCTTCTGCTGGCTCCTAGCAATCCTTGGCGCCCCATGGCTTGTGGCTGCACCACTCTGATCCCTGACGCTATGGTCACATGGCCTTCTTTGTTTCTGTGTCCTCTGCTCTTCTTTTTTATTTTTTGGTGCTTTCTAGGACCACACCGGCAGCATATGGAAGTTCCCAGGCTAGGGGTCAAATTGGAGCTGCAGCTGCTGGCCTACACCACAGCCATAGCAATGTGGGATCAGAGCGGTGTCTGCGACCTATACCACAGCTCATAGCAATACCGGATCTCCAACCCACTGAGAGAGGCCAGAGATTGAACCTGCATCCTCATGGGTAATAGTGGATTCATTTCCACTGCACCACAAAGGAAACGCCTCCTCTTCTTATAAGGACACCAGTCCTTGGATTTAGGGACCACCTCAAACTGGTGTAGCACATCTTAACTAAATTTTTTTTTTTTTCTTTTTAGGGCTACAGGTGCGCAAGTTCCCAGGCTAGGAGTCAAATCAGAGCTGCAGCTGCTGGCCTATACAGCCATAGCAATGCAGAATCTGACCACAACTGTGACCTACACCACAGCTCATAGCAACACGGGATCCTTAACCCACTAAGTGGGGCCATGGATCGAATCCATAGCTTCATGGGTACTCCACATGCCACAAAGGGAACCCCCATCTTAACTAATTAGATCTTCAGAGATCCTATTTTAAAATAAGGTCATAATCTGAGGTTCTGGGTGGACATGAGTCTTAGGGGAACACTTCAACCCACTGCACAAGAGAACGATTCTATCCGAAAAATTCAGGACCTATCCTGGAAAAAGACATCCACGTGGTAGGAGACACCAAGGAATCCAAGTCAAGCTATCACAGCATCTCCTTAGAGAGGGAGTTCATACATACAAATAATAAATTTTTACAAAAGTTTCTTTAGGGGTGAATGGCTAAATTTTTTTAATATGACAAAAAAACTTCTGGTGAAGGTATTGTTTACTGTAATCAAAATTAAGTGGAATACAAATGCTTTTGTCCTACAGGTATATCTCACTTTTGTAATACTATGGAAAAATGCATTCATTTGAAAAATACTCAGTGAAGGAGTTCTTGTTGTGGCTCAGCAGATTACGAACCCGATTAATATCCATGAGGATGCAGGTTTGATCCCTGGGCCTCTCTCAGTGGGTCTGTAGGTCTGTAGATCTGTAGGTCACAGACTTGGCTCAGATCCTGCATTGCTATGGCTGTGGTGTAGGCAGCAGCTGTAGCTATGGTACCACCCCTAGCCTGGACACTTCCATGTGTTGCAGCTGCGGCCCTAAAAAGGAAAAAAGAAGAAAGAAAGAAAGGAAGGAGGGAAGGAAGGAAGGAAGGAAGGAAGGAAGGAAGGAAGGGAGGGAGGAAGGAAGGAAGGAAGGAAGGAAGGAAGGAAGGAAGGAAGGAAGGAAGGAAAAGAAAAATACTCAGTGAGTTTCTACCTTGTGCCAGCAACTGTTCTAGGACCTAATGATACAGGAAGAACAAGGCAAACAAGGTCTCTGGCCCCAGTGAGAGGAGGTAAAAATAAGTGAATACAAAAAATCAAGATATGTAAGTAATGATATGTGCTATGATGAAAATAAAACCACAAAATGCTGAGAACAGACATCCTTGCATTGTTCCTGACATTAGGGGCAAAACATTCAGTCCTTTACTTTGATGCATGTTGGCTGTAGTATTTCCATAGATGTGCTTTATCAGGTTGAAGAAGTTCTTTCCTAGTCTTGATTTACTGAAAGTTTTTTTTTTTTTTTTTAAATCAGGATTTGGTGTTGAAATTTTCTTCACCTAATGAGATGATCATATGGTTGTTCTTTCTTACTCTACATTGTTTGAATTTTTCTAATATTAAAGCAAGGTTACTTTCCTGGTATAAACTCAACTTGGTCATGTATAATCATCATAATTATTTATTAAAATTAATTGTGACCAAGTGGGTTTATACCAGGAATGTAATCTTGATTTAACACTTTAAAAAAATCAGTATTTAAAATGCTTAAATCATGTTTAACATATATATATATATTTCACATTCAATTTGCTAAATTGTTTTCATTGATGCATACAGGGTGTACTGATTTACAGTCTTCTTTTTCTTGTACTGTTTTGGTTTTGTTATTGAGGTAATGCTGACTTTATAACATGCATTGGAAAGTACTCCCTTCACTTCTGTTTCCTAAAGAGTTGGTATAGTTGGTATTATGTTTTCCTTAAATGTCTGGAAAATTCTTCATTTGGCCTTGGAGTTATCTTTGTAGGAAGGCTTTTAGCTACAAATCCAATTTCTTTATTAACACAGAATTATTTAGGTTATTCATTTCTTTTTAAGTGAGCATTGATAGAGGTTGCCTTTTAAGAAATTTTTTCATTCCATCTACATGGTTAAATTGACTGATGGGAAGAAGCGTTTATCTTCATTTCTGAGAGATATTCACAGGGCATTAAACTCTAGGTTAGCCATTTCTTTCTGTTAAGCACTTTAAAATTGTCACCCATTAACTTTTGGTTGCAAGTTTTCTGACATCAAGTTATTGGTTTTTCTATCTTTGTTCCTCTGCATACAATATTGTGTTTATCCTTTATTGTTTCCAAGGGTTTTGTCTTTATCACTGAGTTGCAGCAATTTGATTATGATGTGCCCTGGAATGGCTTCTTTATTATTTCTGCTTCTTGGAATTCATTGAGCTTCTTGGTCTTGGAGTTTATATCTTTGATCAAATTTGGAAAATTTTCCACCACATTTATTTTTTCCACATATTTTTTTCTGTCAATTATTTTTTTCCCTCTGGGACGCCAATTACATGTATCTTACACTACTTAAAAATGTCCCACAGCTTACTGGGGCTTTTTTTTTTATTAGTCTTTTTTCTCTCTATGCTTATTTTCAAGTTCATGAGTCATTTCTTCTGCAGTATCTTATTTGCTGTTCTTTCAGACAGTGTGCATTTAAAACATTTTAAATATATTTTATCTTTAGATGTTCCGTTGGTCTTATTTTTTATTACTCAATGAATTTATTACATTTATACTTGTAATGATCATCACAATCCAGTTTTATAGTATTTCTATCCCACACTCCCAGCACATACCCCAAACTCTCTCCTTTGGAAACCATACGTTTTTCAAAGTCTGTGAGTCAGTGTCTGTTCTGCAAAGAAGTTCATTCTGTCCTTTTCTCAGATTCCACCTGTCAGTGAAAGCATTTGATGTTGGTGTCTCATTGACTGACTAACTTCACATAGCATGATAAATTCTAGGTCCATCCATGTTGCTAAAAATGCTGGTATTTCGTTCCTTTTAATGGCTGAGTAATATTCCATTGTGTATATGCACCACTTCTTGATCCACTCCTCTGTCAGTGGGCATTTAGGTTGCTTCCATGTCTTGGCTATTGCAAATAGTGCTGCAATGAACATTGTTTTTTCGAGTCATGGTTTTCTCTGGATAGATGCCTGGGAGTGGGATTGCTGGATCAAATGGTAGTTCTATGTTTAGTTTTCTGAGGCATCTCCATACTGTTTTCCACAGTGGTTGTACCAATTTACAATCCCACCAACAGTGTGACAGGGTTCCTTTTTCTCCATACCCTCTCCAGAACTTACTGTTTGTAGACTTTTGGATGATGGCCATTCTGGCTGGTGTAAGGTGGTACCTCATAGTGGTTTTGATTTGCATTTCTCTAATAATGAGTGATGATGGACATCTTTTCATGTGTTTTTTGACCATCTGTACGTCTTCTTTGGAGAATTGTCTGTTTAGATCTTCTGCCCATTTTTTCATGGGGTTGTTTGTTTTTTTGGTATTGAGCAGTAGGAGGTGTTTATAAATTTTGGAGATTACTCCTTGTCAGTTGATTCATTTGCAAAGATTTTCTCCCACTCTGTGGTTTGTCTTTACAAACCATTTTGTTTGGGGTATCCTTTGCTGTGCAGAAACTTTTAAGTTTGATTAGGTCCCATTTGCTTATTTTTGTTTTTACTGTCATTACTCTAAGAGGTAGATCTGAGACAATGTTGCTGTTGTTTATGTCGGAGAGCATTTGGCCTATGTTTTCCTTATATCTAGGTCTTTAATCCATTTGGAGTTTATTTTTGTGTATGGTGTTAGGGAGTGTTCTAATTTCATTATTTTAAATGTGGCTATCCAGTTTTCCCAGCACCACTTATGGAACAAGCTGTCCTTTCTCCATTGTATATTCTTGCCTCCTTTGTCATAGATTAGTTGGCTGTAGGTGCATGGGTTTAATTCTGGGCTTTCTAGAATTAAACCCATGCTTTCCTGATCTATATGTCTGTCTTTGTGCCAGTACCATATAGTTTTGATGACTGTTGCTTTGTAGTATAGTCTGAAGTCTGGGAGCCTGATTCCTCCAGCTCCATTTTTCTTTTTCAGTATGTCTTTGGCTTTTCTGGGTCTTTTGTGCTTCCAAGCAAACTTTAAAATATTTTGTTCAAGTTCTGTGAAAAATGTTCTTGGTAATTTGATGGGGATTGCATGGAATCTGTAGATTGCCTTGGGCAGTATAATCACTTTGATAATTTTGACTCTTCCAATCCAAGAGCATGGTATGTCTTTCCATTTATTTGTGTCATCTTTGATTTCTTTCATCCATGTCTTATAGTTTTCAGAGTACAGGCCTTTTGTCTCTTTAGGTAGGTTTACTCCTAGGTTTTTTTTTTTTTTTTTTTTTTGTCTTTTTGCTATTTCTTTGGGCTGCTCCTGCAGCATATGGAGGTTCCCAGGCTAGGGGTCGAATCAGAGCTATAGCCCCCAGCCTACGCCAGAGCCACAGCAATGCGGGATCCAAGTCACGTCTGCAACCTACACCACAGCTCACAGCAACACCGGATCCTTAACCCACTGAGCAATGCCAGGGATCAAACCCCCAAGCTCATGGTTCCTGGTCAGATTCATTAACCACTGCGCCATGATGGGAACTCCAACTCCTAGGTATTTTATTCTTTTGGATGTGATGGTAAATGGGATTGCTTCCCTAATTTCTCCTTCTGATCTTTCATTGTTAGTGTAAAGAAATGCCGTCGATTTCTGTGTATCAATTTTGTATCCTGCGACTTTGCCAAATTCATGGATGAGCTCTAACAGTTTTCTGGTAGAGTCTTTAGGATTCTCTAGGTATAGTATCATGTCATCTGCAAATAGTGATAGTTTTACTTCTTCCTTTCCAATTTGGACTCCTTTTATTTCTTTTACTTCTCTGATTGCTGAGGCTAGGACTTCCAAAACTACGTTGAAAAGTAGTGGGGAAATCAGACATCCTTGTCTTGTTCCTCATCTCGGTGGGAATTCTTTCAGCTTTTCACCATTGAGAATGATGTTAGCTCTGGGTTTGTCATATATGGCCTTTATTATGTTGAGGTAGGTTCCCTCTATGCCCACTTTCTGAAGGGTTTTTATCAGAAATGGGTGTTGGATTTTGTCAAAGGCTTTTTCTCTGTCAGTTGAGAGTATCATATGGTTTTTATTCTTCAGTTTGTTAATATGGTGTATCACACTGATTGAATGTGGATATTGAAGAACCCTTGCATCCCTGGGATAAATCCCACTTGATCATGATGTACAATCCTTTTAATGTATTGTTGGATGTGGTTTGCTAGTATTTTGTGGAGGAGTTTTTCATCTGTGTTCATCAGCAAAACTGGCCTTTAATTTTCTTTTTTTGTGGTATCTTTGTCTGGTTTTGGTATCAGGGTGATGGTGGCCTCATAGAATGAGTTTGGGAGTATCCATTCCTCTGCAATTTTTTGGAATAGTTTCATAAGAATAGGTATTAGCTCTTCTCTAAATGTTTGATAGAATTCACCTGTGAAGCCATCTGGTCCTGGACTTTTGTTTGTTGGAAGGTTTTTATCACAGTTTCGATTTCAGTACTTGTGATTGGTTTGTTCATATTTTCTATTTCATCTTGGCTTAGTCTTAGAAGATTGCACTTTTCTAAGAATTTGTCCATTTCTTCTAGGTTTTCCGTTTTATTGGTGTATAATTGCATATAGTAGTCTCTTATGACCCTTTGTATTCCTGTGATGTCCACTGTTATTTCTCGTTTTTTGTTTCTAATTTTATTGACTTGAGTCCTCTCTCTTTTTTTCTTGATAAGTCTGGCTAAGAGTTTATTAATTTTATTGATCTTTTCAAAGAACCAGCTTTTTTTTTTTTTTGCCATTTCTTGGGCCACTCCCATGGCATATGGAGGTTCCCAGGCTAGGGTTCTAATCGGAGCTGTAGCTGCCAGCCTACACCAGAGCCACAGTAATGTGGGATCCAAGCCATGTCTGCGACCTACACCACAGCTCATGGCAATGCCGGATAGTTAACCCACTGAGCAAGGGCAGGGATCGAACCTGCAACCTCATGGTTCCTAGTCGGATTCGTTAACCACTGCACCACAACGGGAACTCCAAAGAACCAGCTTGTCGTTTCACTGATCTTTTCTATGGTTCTCTTCATTTCTACTTCATTGATTTCTGCTCTGATCTTTATGATTTCTTTCCTTCTGCTAACTTTAGGCCTTGTCTGTTCTCTCTCTAGCTGCACTAGATGTAACGTTAGCTTGTTTATTTGAGTTTTTTCTTGTTTCCTGAGGTAGGCTTGTATTGCTATAAACTTTCTTCTTAGAATGGCTTTTGCTGTATCCCATGTGTTTTGGAGTGTTGTATCTTTGTTGTCATTTGCTTCTAGGTATTTTTCAATTTCCTCTGATTTCTTCAGTGATCCCTTGGTTGTTTAGTATCATGTTGTTTAGTCTCCAAGTGTTTGTGTTTTTTGCAGTTTTTTTCTTGTTGATTTCTAGTCATATGGCATTGTGGTTGGAAAAGATGCTTGACATGATGTCAATGTTCTTAAAGTTACTAAGGGTTTATTTGTAGCCTAGGCTGGGATCAATCTTAGAGAATGTTCCACGTGCACTTGAGAAGAATGTGTATTCTGTTGCTTTTGGATGGAATGTCCTATAAATATCTATTAAGTCCATCGGGTCTAATGCTTCATTCAGGGCGTTTCCTTATTGATTTTCTGTCTGGATGACCTGTCCATTGCTGTAAGTGGGGTGTTAAAGTCCCCCACTATTATTGTGTTATTGTCAATTTGTCCTCTTAAGGTTGTTATCAATTGCCTTATATATTATGGTGAACCTATGTTGGTGAGTAGATATTTAAAATTATTTTATCTTCTTCTCGGATTGATCCTTTGATCATTATTTAGTGACCTTCCTTGTCCCTTAAAACATTCTTCGTTTTAAAGTCTGTTTTGTCTGATATGAGTATTGCTACTCCAGCCTTCTTTTGATTCCCATTTGCATGGAATATTTTCTTCCATCCTCTTACTTTCAATTTGTATGTGTCTCTGGAAGTGAAATGGGTCTCTTGAAGACAGCATATATATGGGTCTTGTTTTTGTACCCATTCAGCCAGTCTATGTCTTATATATATATACGAGTCTATATATATATATATATATATATATATATATATATATACGAGATTGTTTTAAGTTGTTGGTCTCTTAATTGCAAGTGCATCTCCAGTGTCCTGCATTTGTACCCTAATCCTCTCATGATTTCTGATTTTGGTGCCATAATTGTGCTTGGATGATTTTGTATCTTTACTGTATAGATACCTTTACTGGTGAGCCTTGTCATTTGCGGTATTTTTGTTTCTGGCTGTGGCCTTTTCTTTTCTGCCTAGAGAAGTTCCTTTAGTATTTGTTGTAAAGCTGGTTTAATGCTGCTGAATTCTCTTAGCTTTTGCTTATCTGTGAAGCTTTTGCTTTCTCCTTCAAATCTGAATGAGAAGAGACTTTGTGGGTAAAGTAATCTTGGTTGGAGGTTTTTTCCTTTCATCATGTTAAGTATATCATGCCACTCCCTTCTGGCCTGCAGAGTTTCTGCTGAAAAAAATTCTGCTGATAACCTTATTGGGGTTCCCTTGTATGTTATTTGTTTCTTTTCCCTAGCTGCTTTCAAGATTTTCTCTTTGTCTTTAGTTTTGGTCAGTTTGATTAATATGTGTCTCAGGGTGTTCCTCCTTGGGTTTATTTTATATGGTACTTGCTGCTCTTCCTGGATTTGAGTGAGTGGTTACGTTCCCATGTTAGGGAAGTTTTCAGCTATTATCTCTTGGAGTATTTCTTCTGTCCCTTTCTCTCTCTCTTCTTTTTCTGGCATCCCAAAATATGGATGTTGGTGCATTTAATGTTGTCCCAGAGTTCTCTGAGACACTCTTCATTTGTTTTCAATCTTTTTCTCTTTTCTGTTCCACATCTGTGATTTCTACTAATCTGTCCTCCACCTCACTTATTCATTCTTCTGCCTCCTGTATTCTACTGTTGGCTGCTTCTAGTGAATTTTTTATTTCAGTTATTTTACTCTGCATCTCTTCTTGCTTAAGTTTTATATCTTGCATCTCTTTGCTCAGTGTTTCCTGTAAATTATCCATCTTTGCCTCCAGTTTATTTCCAATGTCTTGTCTCATCTTCAGCATCAACAATCTAAAGTCTTTTTCCTGGAGGATGAGAGTCTCCTGATCACTTAGCTGTTTTTCTGGGGTTTTTTCTTTCTCCCTCATCTGAGTTATAGTTCTCTGTCTTTTCATTTTTACAGGTTTTTTGGTGTGGTGACCTTTTCACAGATAATAGAGTTGTAGCCTCTCTTACTTCTGGCATCTGCCACCCTTGTGGCTGAAGTTGGTACAGGGGCTTGCTGTAGGCTTCCTGATGGGAAGGGCTGATGCCTGCCCACTGGTAGGTGGAGCTGATTCCTAGCCCTCTGATGAGTGGGGCTTTGTCTCTGGATGAGATTAGAGGCAGCTATGTGCCTGTGGGGGGGATATTTAGGCAGCCTCTTTACTGATGGGTGGGGCTGTGATCCCACCTGGATTGTTGTTTGGCCTGGAGCTTCTCAGCATGGATGGGTGGGGTCAGATTTTTCCAAAATGGCCACCTCCAGAGAAAGACACACTGATGAATATTTCCAAGAGCTTTGCTTCCAATGTCCTTCCCCCACAACAAGCCACCTTCATTCCTGTTTTCCCAGAGGTCCTCCAAAAACTGCAGTCAGGTTTGACCCAGATTCCTATGGAGATTTTGCTTTGCCCTGGGCCAGTGCATATGAAAGTCTGTGTGCACCTTTTAAGAATGGGGTCTCCATTTCCCCCAGTCCTGTGGAGCTTTTGCACACAAGCCCCACTGCCTTTCAATACCAGATGCTCCAGGGGCTATTTCTCCCAGTGCCAAATCCCCACACATGGGGGTTTGATGTGGGGCTCAAAACTCTCACTCCTGTAGGTGAGTCTCTATGATACAGTTAATTTCCAGTCTGTGGGGCTTCCCACCCAGGAGGCATGTGGTTGCTTATATCATGTAATCACCCCTCCTACCTCTTGATGTGGCCTTCTCTTTGTCTTCTGGAGTAGGGATATCTTTTTGAAAGCTTCTCGTCCATTTGGTTGAAGACGCTTAGCATTTGGTTGTAAATTTTATTGTTTTTAGGAGAGAAGCTGAGCTCCACTCCTACTAGTCCACCATCTTAATCCCATCTCCATTGGTCTTTTGTATATCTTCCATTACTCTTTATCACATTCATGATTTTCTTTAGATCCTTGAGTATATTTTATAGGCTGTATAAAAGCTCTTTTAAGGTCCATATCTACTAAATCTATCATCTTCATTCTTTATGGATCTATTTACATGAAGAGGTTTTCTTTTAGTTATGAATCATATTTTCCTGCTTATTTAGCCCATCATTTTTGATGGGATGCTGGACAATGTAAATTTTATGTTGTTACAGGTGCTGAATTTTGTTGTTTTCCTTTATATGTGGTTGTTCACTGTTCTGTCACGAAGTTCAGTATCTTGCAAATCTGTTTTGTACTTCAAGGTTTTGTTTAGTCTTCCATATGAGTCTAGAATAGCCTTTATTTGGAGATGACTATAGCCCCACTACCAAGGGATGACCCTTCTGAAGTCTCTAGTCGGTGTCCTTTGAATTAAGCGTTCTTACCACTCTAGGAACCCACACTATTTCTAGCCTCTGTGAACCTTGTGTGTGAATTCCAAAACAAACAAACAAACACTATCATTAGAGTCTAACTTCCCTCAAGGCAAACATGACTTTAGAAAATAACATAACTTGATTTATACCTTTTGTCCCTCAATGATAAATCTTTTTCCCCATAAGTATTGATATTTCCTTTTTCATTCAAACGTGTGCACTTACATAACTGAAAACATAAATTATGAAAACAAAAATGTGTGTTGTCACAATTTTATTTTTTTATGGTCATGATGTTAAAAATGCAATTCAAATGATTACAAAGGAAGAGGCCACAATTATTAAGTTAAAAGTAAAAAAAAAAAAAACCCTGATATTTGTTCCCTTTAGAGTCTCATCTAATTTTGGTGGCTCTGTAAACTGCTCCACGTTCTTGAGATGTTGCTCTATGAACATACAAAGTATTATAAAATTTACTGTATCCTTCCATCCAGTAATATGACCACTGGTAATATGTTCTAAGGGAACTTCTTGGCTTCCCTGTTATTTGTTCCTTCAGGTAAGAAGGTTCCTTTAGGGAACCATAGCTCTCCTCACTCTCACTCCTGCTCAGACCAAGGCCTAAGCCAATCCATGTATCACATTTCTGTGGCCATGGGAGTAGGGGGTGTCAGGGGGAGTAGAAGGGAGAGGGCAAGGGGGAGAAGGAGAGACAGAAAGAGACAGACAGACCTCTCCCTCAATAGAGTGTTCTATGCAGAAGCAGAATCAAAGGAGAAATTCCCTTAGTGGGAAAAAAGCCCAGTAGGTGTTTATGACTCAAAACCCCTCTTTCTGAAGAGAGAGGTAGAGGGGAGCAGCCTTACGCCATGCTGTTTGTAATAAAGGAGGTTTGCCAGATTCTGAGCTACAACCAGAAATCCATGAGCAAACCTGGGGCTACATTCCGAGAGAAACTGATGAAATGAATCATAGTCACAAGAGGGGAGTACGAGAGAATATTAAATTGATTTTTTAAAGAAAAAGTTGAAACAACTAGGTGTGTTCATTCTGAAAAAGAGAAAACTTACGGGGAAGCAAGAAAAAGGCATGATGGCTATCTTCTGAGACTTAAAGGGCAATTCCACAAAACAGAAGAATCTTATTTGTGCTGCTTCCAAGGATAAGTTGGGGTACTTTCTTTCTGCCTCAACAGCAGTCCCTTGAATCATGCCCTCTACCCATATCCAAAGCCAAGCCTGGATCCTCAGTGTCTGAACTTCTACTTGATCTAACAGTAGGTCTAAAAGCATGGGAGTTCCCACTATGGGCCAGTGGGTTAATGATCTGGTGTTGCTGCAGCTGCGGCATAGGTTAGAGCTTCAGCTTGGATTCAAAACCTGGCCCAGGAACTTCCATATACCACAGGTGCAGCTGAAGAAGAATAAGAAAATAGAGAAAGAAGAAAAGAAAAGAAAAGAAAAGAAAAGAAAAGAAAAGAAAAGAAAAGAGAAAAAGCATGTAGTTGTAGCTGGATTTGAATTTCAATTCTGTCAGTTACTGAGTGTGTAAGCTTAGGGAATTTGTTTTTTAAATTTTTCTGTTAAAATCTTCTTTATAAAATGGAGATAATATTTTCCTGGTGGTTTTGCAGGCAAAGGTAAAAGCACATGGTGGGTGTTCAATAAAAATCTGTTAAATTAATGAAAGAAATCTGGAATGGTTGAAAATCACAAGGTGCTAGATTTAAGCTGGAAATGAGCAGATAGAACTATTTCAAAGTTCTTTGAAATACTGCCTCTTAAAACACCAAAGCAGAGACTAAGTAGTTGTCTGGAGAAATTATTTTTTAAAAAGAATTTTCCTCTTGGTTGATTTTTTTCATGCCTATCTTTTAAAAGGGACATTTTCAATGCGGATTCTAGTGCCAATTCTCTCTTTAACCACAAGATGGCACTCAAGGTTTAATATTTGGGGAATTAAAAAAATTAGCACTTAAAAAATGCATTAAACATGTAACTATGTAAACTTACAAGGTCAATGTTTAACATCAATAACCCTGAAAGAATAGCACAAATATACATTAAGTTTAATGTACTCAGCGTAAGTATTTTCCATATAATTGGAGAAAAGGGAGCCAAACCATTATACTATGGGAAGATCACATGTTTTTGTGAATTTAAACATATACTCAAAAAAATCAAATATGACAGAAACTTAGGAATAATAAAAACTCCTTAACTTAAAATACATTACAATTAAGAGCATATTTTACAAATATAAGAAAATTTTATGGTGATATTTGATATAACACATGCTGAAAGAAACTAGCACTGCTTAATAATAGAATTTAAGATTGACCGAGTCAACAAATAACAAACACTGGAGAGAGTGTGGAGAAAAGTCATCCCTTCTACACTGTTGGTGGGAATGTAAATCGGTACAACCACTATGGGGAATAGTAGGGAGGTGCCTCAGAAAACTAAAAATAGAAGTACCATATGATCCAGCAATCCCACTCCTGGGCATCTATCCAGACAAAACTTTCATTCAAAAAGATACACGCATCCCTATGTTCATAGCAGCACTATTCACAAGAGCCAAGACATGGAAACAACCTAAATGTTCATCAACAGATAATAGATTAAGATGTGGTACATATATACAATGGAATACTACTTGGCCATAAAGAATGACATAATACCATTTACAGCAACATGGGTGGACCTAGATATTATTATACTAAATGAAGTCAAAAAGAGAAAAACAAATACCATATATCACTTATATGTGGAATCTAAAATATAGTGCAAATGAACCTATCTACAAAACAGAAACAGACTCACAGACATAGAGAGCAGACTTGTGGTTGCCAACGTCGGGGGGAAGAGTCGGGGATGGACAGGGAGTTTGGCGTTAACAGATGCAAACTATTACATTTAAAATGGATAAGCAATAAGCTCCTACCAAATAGCACAAGGAACTATATCCAGTCTCCTGAGATAGACCATGATGGAAAATAATATTTAAAGAAAATTATATACATACATAAATGGATGAGTGAGTCACTTTGCTGTACAGCAAAAATTGGCACAACATTGTAACTCGACTGCTACTATTTTTAAATTTATTTTATTTTATTTTGTCTTTTTAGGGCCGCACCCATGGCATACGGAAGTTCCCAGGTTAGGGGTCCAATCAGAGCTGTAGCTGCCAGCCTATGCCAGGGTCACAGCATCACCAGATCCAAGCCACGTCTGTGACCTACACCACAGCTCACAGCAATGCCGGATCCTTAACCCACTGAGCAAGGCCAGGGACCGAACCCCCAAGCTCATGGTTCCTAGTCGGATTCGTTAACCACCGAGCCATGACGGGAACTCCAGAATTGATAACTTTTATTTAGAGAACTTGCTGGCTGACAAAGCTTAGATGACTGGCATAGTTCTTTCCGTGGTCACATAAGGAGTCACTAGATCTAGAATAGGAAAAGCAGTGTTACATGCACTAAAGTAAGAATAGTCAGAGGAACAGCTTGCCCTGCTTTATTTTGCAACTTTCACTTTCTCCATAGAACTGTAAATATGAACTACTGCTTAGATGCTAGATTCATATTCTTTCCCATGTTTTGGTAGAAAGAAACCATTTGTAGGACTAGCCAAAAGACTGGCAAGGGACTTGGAAGGAAAAAAAAAAAAAAAAAGGCTTTAGAAATGAAGGCCAATCAGGTCATGAATATTTATGACTGCTTATAATGACAATGAATTCCTATTAATACTAACTAAAAACATGTGTAAAACTTAAGAATTTGCATAATATATTCATGAGGGCCATTTCTAATTCCAGTTTTCAATCACTGTTCTCTGACGATACGCTTAGAATACCCAAAATAGGACCATAATCTATCTCTGCATTAGAATGGGCCTTAAAAGAAGTCAGCACTTACATTTTACTTCTCTTAGAATTAATTGCCTTCACATGTAATCCTGTGATTAAGTGGGGAAACGGGTGAGGATGTGTCATGCAACAAACACTAACTGAGTGTCTACTAGTTGCCGGGGACCGGGCTGAATGCAGTGATTCTAAAGCTACAAGAATGTCCTGCCTTAGTCACTCTTGGCAGATGAATTTCTGAACTGCAGGTGCTGAGAGAGACAGGAAGAGAGGGATAGGAAGGATGGGATGGGGGGACGTGGGAGCCCGAATCAGGGACCATTCCATAAAACACACATTTGAGCTGGACCTTCATGCCATCTTTGTGATGCGCTTTGCCAGGCTCAAGAGATGAGAGAAGGGAAAAGAACCATGGGCATAGTGTGGCTAAGATAAACGTGGTTGGGACAGGTATTATTTTCAGGTTTCTAGACTGAGACAATCTTACCTTTTTTAACCTGTTTCTGACTATTTTCATTTTCTGAAAAGTTAGGGGACACAGGCTTTTTTCTGCCCCTCTCTCCTCAGGAACTAGTATTTATGGACTATCCACATGCCAACACTATGTGGGTTTTATATCTAAGATCATTCACGAGATCATATGCAAAACAACTTTGCAAGGTAGGAAATCCCTCCATTGAACAGATGAGGAAGCAAGGGCAGAGTGGATCAGAATCTCTCAAGATCAGACGCTCAAGCCCACACTCCCTTTCCCCCTGCTGCCTCCAAAGAAAGACTTTCCACAGGAGAACTGAATGAGGGCCCCAGGAGGAAAAGCACAAATAATAGGAACCCTGAGGACTTCCTACTACCAGATACGTACTGGTTGGGGCATTTTCCGTGTATGTGTCAGCATGTGTAATCCTCACGATCTCCTTGGGAGGTCAGTAGAGTTATTAGGGCCATTTAACAGATAAGGAAACCGAGAGACCAAGCAGTCAGATAACACGCTGGAGGTCCAGAGTTGGAAACCAGCAGAGCCAGGATTCAGATCCAAAGAGTCTGGCTCCTCACATCCCTGTGCTTCAACCCGCGACCCCCCGCCCCAATGCCACCTTTCAACTCAGACCGAATCCTAACTTGAGACCACCAACAAAGACCCTGCTGGGAAAGATAGCCCAGGCAAAAGGCACAAAGTGGTGAAAAGGTCTTATGTTCCCAAACAATAGTGGGGGGGGAAATAGAATTTAGTGTGGCTTAAGAATTGGGTCTTGATTGATGAGGGGGTGGGGGGGACAGTGGGAGGGAGGGCGTGAGGCAGGAGAGCTGTGTCACTTTTTCCTTAACGCGCTGCAGATGACTCTCGATTTGCATTTTCTGGGGTTTTGTTTGTTTGTTTGTTTTTCGTGGGAAACTTCAGGGCAAGGGAAGCATTTCCAAATATTAAAACCAGAGAGATGCAAAGGGTATTCTAGCGCAGGGACACACAGATCAATTACTCACTGGCATAGACTCCAACATTTTCTACTTGAGTGTCTATGAACTGACCCCTTTATTATGCTTCATGTATATCGATGAACATGAGGCCATTAATAACTATTTGAAAAGAAGTTGATTTTACCATACTTTGCTTTTGCATGCTCAAATATTTATGCTGTAACAAAATGAGGTAGGTAAAGGTAATATCTTTTTACACTTTATTTCAATAATGCTTAAATCAATGTTTTATATCATCTGATCTAAATATATTCTCGTCAACCACCAGATGGCATAAGGTGTGAGAGTTTTATTCTGATGGGGTCGCCATGCACATGATAATTGGACCCATAACTTCAAAATAAGATACTTGGGAAAATGTTCTAGGACTCACACAGCTCACAATTATTTCAGCCATATGGAGAAGTGGGTGGAGAAGTTGAAAATGACATGGTCCCTACTTTTTCTACATCTTTGGGTTCTGTAGGATGCTGGCCTTACAAAATGAATCAATAATCAAACAAAGTCGTTCTGTTAAGAGAAATCAAAAAAGGAAGTCACGTCAAAGCAAAATTAACCTTTATTCTAAGGAGGTTTCCTTAACTCTAAACGAAACCTGAAACATGCCTTCAAGAAAAAACCTTGCTCTTACTCCTTCTAATTCTGCTGAATAAAAACTTGACTACTGCCTATAATTTATTCTGAAAACAGCAAAGTTGCTAATGCATAAGCTTTTTCTCCACGTGGGCTTGAAGGAAAGTTGTAGCAATCAACTAAAGAAAGAATATCTAACTGAAAAACCCAATCTGGAAGTTCCTGTCGTGGCGCAGTGGTTAACGAATCCGACTAGGAACCATGAGGTTGCGGGTTTGGTCCCTGGCCTCACTTAGTGGGTTAAGGATCTGGCGTTGCTGTGAGCTGTGGTGTGGGTCGCAGATGTGGCTTGGATCCCATGTTGCTGTGGCTCTGGCATAGGCTGGCAGCTACAGCTCCGATTGGACCCCTAGCCTGAGAACCTCCATATGCTGCAGGAGCGGCTCAAGAAAAGGCAAAAAGACAAAAAAAAAAAAAAAAAAAAAAAGAAAGAAATCTAATCTGAACTGCAGTGTTAAAGGCTAGGAAAGTCGATTTCAAGAGCATTAATTTTTACACAAATTCAAAATATGGCAGATTACATTAATCCTGTATTTTCCTCTAGAAAGGGGGTCACACTGCTAACAAGTCAAGGAACTAAAAAAGAAGTCAAAGGAGGTAAATACAAAAAATAGGAACTTTAACTGCTCTAGCTTTGCGGAAGCTCATTCACTGAATCCTCTGAAATAAGCGCACCAGGACCCAATGATCACAACACAGTCAGTACCACAAAGGTGAGATGGAATCTCCATTGTAACATGACGCAGCCCAAAAATTGCCTTCAGGAGCCAAGAGACCACAGACGAGAGGAAAGTGCCTTCCTTCATATGGTCTGAGACTAAACGATTTCTAAGGGTATCGTAATAATTTATCTTTATATTTCATTGCATACTTCCGCATTCAATATATTTGGTTCCTGAGTGAGAAATCTGTGAAAGAGGAAACAATATCTGGAACCAAGAGAGGATGAAACGGTAACTGGTGATATATAAAGAGGTTTGACCCCCCCCCCCCGGGCCCATTTCTCAGTTTTATTTTGATAAGGATAATGGGGGCGGAAATCAGAGGATAATAGGGGAGGTATTATGAGAGTCCTTCACCGTGGCTCACGCCCTCTCTCCATTTTTGGCAGCCAATAGGTAGCAGATGTGTCCCACCTGGGTTCATATGAAAAGGGAAAGATGACACTTCTTCATGTTCTTAGGTTTAGAAGAAATCCAGTGGGTTTCTTCTGATGCTTCAGTTGGTAGAAAGTGAATAATAGATATTTTGAGTTCATAGGATAATATAGACACTTAAAATCACTTTATTTGTATTTATTTATTTATTTATTTATTTATTTTGCTTTTTAGGCTGCACCTGAGGCATAGGGAGGTTCCCAGGCTAGGGGTTGAATCAGAACCACAGCTGTCAGCCTGCGCCACAGCCGCAGCAACGCCAGACACGAGCAGTGTCTGCAACCTCCACCACAGCTCACAGCAACGCCAGATCCTTAACCCACTGAGCAAGGCCAGGGATCGAACCCAAAACCTCATGGTTCCTAGTGGGCAAAATCACTTACTTTAAATGCCATTCTTTGGGATGTCTTATCTCATTTTTCTTCCACTTATAATACTCTCCAATGAAATCTGGATCGTCAAGCACTGAAATTAGAGTATTTTTAAAAGGAGCTATGCATATGTTCTTTAATAATAGCTCAGAGTTTAAAATAGTACATTTCTCCTTAAGTTGATTATGTGGCAATAACATGGTCTATTCAAGTCACATTACCATCCTCAGATACTCTTCAAATGTCTTCCTTTTTCTTGAACTTTGTGATATTGGACATTTAAAAAAAAAATAATCTGACTGCGACTTTGTAACTTTTTCATTATAATAGTATTTAGGTATTTTTTTGGGCCACGGCCGTGGCATGCAAAAATTCCAGAGCCAGGGATGAAACCCACACCATAGCAGTCACCCATGTCATAGCAGTGACAATGCCAGTTCCTTAACCTGCTGAGCCCCTAGGGGACTCCTGATATTTGTTTACATATCATTTATGGACATGAGGACGGTGTTAAAATGACTCCTATAGAAACTACAGACACTATAGGTTAACAAAATACTAATTGAGCATTTCAAGTGAAAAAATTAAACCTTGGAATTGGAAGTGACATTACAGATCTCAGGCTTCAACAAAGCAAGAATCTACAACATATAATCATCCAGCCCCTAAATGAATCCTTTGACAATGACGGAATTTTTTTTTTTTTTTTTGTCTTTTTAGGCCTATACCTGTGACACATGGAGGTTCCCAGGTGAGGGGTCGAATCAGAGCTGTAGCTACAGGTCCACACCACAGCCACAGCAATGCCAGATCCGAGCTGGGTCTACATCCTACACCACAGCTCATGGCAACACTGGATCCTTAACCCACTGAGCAAGGCCAGGGATCGAACCTGCATCCTCATGGATGCTAGTCAGATTCATTTCTGCTGAGCCACGATGGGAACTCCCTCTTCTTTGTTATTAGGAGAGTCTGTACCACCGACAGTCAGCAAGGTCATAATGTCCTTCCCTAATCTTTGGGCTATGAGTCTCCCAACTCCTCACTCTGACCTTTGGAGCAATATTGAGTAAGTGTACCCTTCCCCTGTGAGAGACTGGTGCTTTTTTGTTTTGTTTTGTTTTGTTTTTTTGGCTGTGTCCTTGGCACACGGAAGTTCCTGGGCCAGGGACTGAACCCAAGCCACAGCAGTGGGATAGGGCAACACAGGATCCTTAAACACTAGGCAGGCCACCAGGGAACTCCCAGAGAGCAAATCTGGACTCCCCAGAATTCTTCGTAGGATTCATTATTTCCTGTAGGAGATTATACTAACTAGTATTATTATAATTCTTACTATATCCTGGGGCACTTGTAAAGTACACCTGCAGCGCTTACCACTGTAATACTGACTTCACAGATGAACAAAGACCTAGAAAGGTGGAATAACGTCTTCTCACATGGACTATTCATCACTCCTTAAATGAAACTTAAAATTTATTTGATATTTCTATTCAAGGATATCCCATGTCTTTCCTTAACTTTTTTGGAATTGCCTTTCCTACATTTTCTTTTGGATTATGTGTGGCAGTCTCTTTATATATTATGAAACCTCAAATGGCCTGGTCATCCTTCCTGAATATTCCCATCACTTTTCTATCATTGACTCATTTTCTCCATTTCTTATTCCATCTACTACCTGAGAGATGAAAGATGTCACAGTATTTGTACAAACTCTGAACACTTCCTATTTTATCCCCATACTTTTTTTTCACTACTCTCTCTTACTATCTGACTATAAACCCCTCAAAAAAGCTTTTCGTAATATTTATCTTGTCTTCAACCCAGAGCCCATTGTCTCGACATAGAAGATGATCACTGGAGGATGTTGATGGAAGGGAAACAATGAGGAAACAAGGGCCGGTGACATTTTGTCAGAAGCTACAATTCCCCCATCACTGTCATATATTACCCTTCCAGGAGTTTGTGATCTGTGGTGGAAAAGCAGCCTCTACTGCCTCCATAATATAGTTCTTCCCGCTTTTCCTTCTGAGTATTACTTAATATTGCCTCGACTCTCATTTTCTATGACACACCTATTGTCCAACATCACACCGGTTGATCTAAAGAAATGTTTTTCCAGAGTTCCTGTCATGGCTCAGCGGAATCAAATCCGACTAGGATCCATGAGGTTGCAGGTTCCATCCCTGGCCTCGCTCAGTGGGTTAAGGATCCAGTGTTGCCGTGAGCTGTGGTGGAGGTCACAGATGTGGCTCGGTTCTGGCGTGGCTGTGGCTGTGGTGTAGGCTGGTGGCTACAGCTCCAATTCGACCCCTAGCCTGGGAACCTCCATATGCCTTGGGTGCGGCCCTAAAAAATAAAATAAAAATAGCTGTTTTTTCTAATCTACAACTGTCATGTCCAAAGAAATACACAAGCACCAACTTACACTTAGCATGTTTTACTTTCACACATACTGTCTTATGCTAACCAGAGAGGCATTTAAAAGAGAGTGGAATGTTTTTGTCAATGAATACAAATGAAAAATGAGGTACAAAGAATCAAATGAAACCTAAATCCACTTAACTGTATGTGCAACACTAGTACAAGGCTGGGAGTCTCTCATTCCTGATACTGTGCTCTTCTGTCTTGGGCCTTTCCATTGTTTGCATATCATAACCACCTTGGGAGCTTTAAAAATGACGACCGCTTGGTCCTGCTCCTAGAGACCCCAATGTGATTGGTCTGGGGATGTGCCCTTTATGTGGGAATTTTCACAAGCTTCTCTGGTGGTTGTGGCTCAAGGACTGGTAGGCACAGTACAAGTAGGCTGTGGCTCAAGGACTGGAACTGCATCCATATGCCTCCAGAATAGGATATAAAATTGTTATCCCTGTATCACTTGAGATTTAAATTCAAACTCTGAAGAACATGCAGTACATTTTCAATAACTAAAATTTTTTAGTTCATAATCATAGGCAGTCACATGGGGAAAGGTACTGGCGATCCACTGTTCTCTATCCATGAGAGAGAACAAGCAGTCAAGACTGAAACCACTGCATCAGAAGTAGAGGATATGGATTCTTACATTTTTGGACACACCTGCGCTCGTTGCTGGCTCAAAGACTCAGGGAATGAAAGGACCCCCAGGTGAAAGCAGATACCCCCAGGATGCTGCAGGCTGTCTCGTTTGTCCTGATGACAGCAAACATCAGGAAGCCTCCACTCAGTATACAGGGTACACTGGTCTAAAAGAATTCTTTTCCTCTAACATAAACATTTCCTTGTGGGGATCAGATTCTGTCCTTAAGGTGCTATTGCCCACAACCAGATGTACTGGCTTATTCTCTGCTAAACTTGTGATTTGCCATTCTGTGGTCATGGATAGAGAACAGTGGATCGCCAGTACCTTTCCCCATGTGACTGCCTATGATTATGAACTAAAAAATTTTAGTTATTGAAAATGTACTGCATGTTCTTCAGAGTTTGAATTTAAATCTCAAGTGATACAGGGATAACAATTTTATATCCTATTCTGGAGGCATATGGATGCAGTTCCAGTCCTTGAGCCACAGCCTACTTGTACTAATAAATAACAGCCACACTTACTGAGCACTCAGTATGCACGAGGCACTATTTTAGTGCTTCAACATTGTGAGGTGTGTTCTGCGATTACTCTCATGTTCCAGATGAGAGAACTGGGGCACAAAGATTAAGAAACTTATTCAAAGTCACGCTGCTAGTGAATTGCATCCAGAATTTACGCTCTTACCAATACATGGTATTTCATGTATGACCTTAGGTAAATTACTTAGCTTCCCTTGGTCGTGGTTTTCTCATGTGTAAAACAGAGTAGTAATAATAATGCCTAACTCACTGGGTTGATATACAACTATGCATGGCATATGTTAGGTGTTCAATAAATACTGGTTGATGAATGAATAAAAGAACTATGAGATTGGGATGATTACAAATACAGATTAAGAGGCACAAACTACTATGCATAAGATAAATAAGCCACAAGGATATATTGTGCAACACAGGGAACATGGCCAATATTTTATAATAACTATAAATGGAACATAACTGTTAAAAATTGTGAACTGCTATGTTATATGCCTGACGCATTATATTATACATCAATCATACCTCTAAAAAAAAAAACCCAATATAGAGTATACTCTGTAAACGGTATTATATAAGAATAAACTTACAGTTATTATGGCACATGCGACTGTGTAGATTTGGGGCACAAGGATATGCAATAGAGTTAATATTCAAAATCATAACATAACCACTCATCCTTATTCATAAAATGAAAAGCTTTTTAAAATATGCACAAGAGTTTAATAACCTTTCCAGTGATAAAAATATAGCTGTAGAAAATGAAGTTATTAGAAGTTTCCCTTTTATTTCTGAGTAGTTGAAGAAGCATTCTATAATCTAAAAGCTTCGTCTTTATTATTGCCAGGAAATTGGGCCATTAAAAAAGATACATTGGACCTCATCCAGCTCAACTATCCAAAGACAAAATGGTCAGCAGCACATGTAAGGTTTACATTTAATTTTTTTTAATTAAGTGCTGGTTATTACTCAAGGAAAGCTTTTGAAACATTCTTATAACAAATCCCTGCAGGAAAAAGAGGCAGAGTGATTGTGAAATCTTGCACCAAGGACTAGAATCAAAGCCTCAGAAATTCTTCTGGGCTAGAGGGAATGATTACCAGCTATTGCCTTCACAAAAAGGAATGAATTACACACTAGGTTAGTGACAGATGTAGAAACAAGAACCAAATTAAATATTTTGGTGTCAAACTCCTTTAAGGAAGAAATTGCAGCCAGTGATACTTCATTTTTTCTTCCACTTTAAAATTGTTCTTTATATAAGACAATCATTTCCAAATTTCTTTGTTTGGGCATGTGCTGCTATTTTTTTTTTTCCTAGGAGTTTGGAGTTTCCAAATGCCTCATATATTTACATGTCATTTCATAAAGCACCATCTTATAATAATTTGTTTGTTTTTCTGGTTAAAGGATTTGGATGCTGAATCGCTCTCTAGAGCATGCCAATCACCTTTTGATATCATGTTGGTTGAAGGTTATCACCTCCTGGAACTCATCCGAGCACCTCAGGGCCTCATACATGGCAAGAACTCAAGATATGTTTGCTGAATGGACTAAGAAGCACTCGATCAAAATCTCTGAAATGAGGTAAACATTCATGTATTCTGGTAGTGTTGCTTTTAAAGAGTGCATTTATTTTATTTTATTTATGTATTTTTTTATTTCCCCAATACATGATTTTTTTTTTCCTACTGTACAGCATGGTGACCCAGTCACACATACGTATATACATTCCTTTTTCTCACATGATCATGCTCCATGATAAGTGACTAGAATAGTTCCCAGTGCTACACAGCAGGATCTCATAAAGCACCTTAAATTATTTTTCTTAACCACTAATCTATGTGTCAGTGAGGAAGATAATGGGTAATTACAACATAACGAATAACCAACGTCTGAAAGAACATGCAATTTCTTATAAACTATTGAGTTAAATTACATGTTTATGTTTATTAAGCTTAGTATTACTTTCTACCCCAATTTGTGCCTTAAAATTAGATACTATTTTTTGTGATATTTTGTTCTCTTAAAACTGATTAGTAGACTATCACAACGATGAGACAAAACATGATGAGACCACAGATTAAGGCAGTGGTCATGTAGCTGGAATAGAGGGGAAATATTTGTAATGTTGCAGGAGATAAAATCAATAAAGCTTAAGAGGGAGATAAAGAGGACTAGGAAATATCTACGATTCTGGCTTGGCAAGTAAATACAAGACTGGTGAGACTGGTGATCTACACTAACCGAGAGACATAACAAAGGAGGGAGAAAAGGTTTGGGGCAACATAATGAATTCACTTTGGGACATCTTAGGTAGGAGTTGCTTACATGTGTGAGATGTCCAAAGGACAGTTGTCAGTGTGCACTCAGAATTCAGAAGAGAACCTGGCCAGACATGAGGCTTTAGGGATTATTGGCACACGGGCTGATGGAAAGCATGGTGATGGATGAGGTCTTTCAAAGAGCTGGGTAGAGAAAACTGAATGACGCTATTGCTAGGGAAAGACAGACGAGTCCTTAGGAAGGTAAGAGGAAAACCATGGCGGTATGATGTCATCTAATTCAAGGAGAGCATAGCCAATGGGGGTTCAGGTAAGATAAGTGCTAAAAAAGTAACCACTGACTCTAGGAATTTGAAAGTCACTGATAACTTCAGAATACAGCATTTCAAAGTCATATTTGAGTAAATGTGTGTAGGTTGGATAACCTAGTCTTCAATACAAATATCAAACTTTGATACAAACAATGAAATAGTACTCTAAAGATTAGATTAGATGGACCAGAAGTTGCCCAGCTCTTCATTCTGTCTTTTTAGTTCCTAAAGCATGACAGTAATGGATGATGTTTCCTTAGACTGATATAATGGAGCAGTCCTTGCTTTTCTCATCATCTTTCTCCTTAATATCTCTGGCTTTGGGGATAAAAGCATTTAGGATCAAAGTTTCCTCCTGCTATGAAGCCTTCCTTCTGGGGTGAAGGGAGTAAAACAAACCTTATAAGACTGAGAACTCAACTCTGTCTTTCATTCCTCCAATGGCCTCTCTTTCTTTCTGGCTTATACTCAGATTCAGTCCAGGGCTCTATACAAAAGTGAGACTAAATGAATAGTTGTTGAATGATTAGTATACAGAGCCAACAGAGAAGTTTATCACCCTCAAACTCCAAATATGTGTCAATTAGTCTGGGAAAGTAAGACAAGCTGAGGATGTTTAAGAAATTGATATATCCCACTCCCTAGCAAAAAGAGAACAAGGCCAGATCACCTTACATGGAGTTCTGTAACATTCTGTGGCTTTTGATGTGGCTATTTCAGACCATGTCTTGAAGTAATCATTAAATGAGACTGATTTAATTGATCTGAAAATATAAATTAAAATCAGACAGTGAGTAGCATGCAAGGTTGCTTTTTAAAATTATTTTATTAGAGTGGACTCTTTCAGATATCTTGTCACAAGACATTACGCTGATTTGCAAATTCTAACAAATGCATTTCTAACAAATGAATTCAACATAATCTTCCATTAACGTATCAATCTGTCCAAATCGGTTTTCAATAATAAGTGTAAATATACCACCATATGTATCTTATAAAAAGAAAAATACAGATATTTTAAGATATATGTCTTTGTGTCTTAATAAAGACATATTAAGATATATGTCTTTCATGACTCACATTGAAAAGAACTTTAAAAAAGCTCCATACATGTACATTTTATCTTTCTACAATAAACAACTCCTTCAATTCCTATGCCAAATTTTAGTGAAATCCCTTTTATTTCCTTTTTATTATGAGGAGAAATGAAACACCAGACTTGAGATTAGTCTAATTTTCACACAGAATCCGGCCACTTTCAAGGAGGGAAAATAAACAATTCTTTTCTTATATTACTGCCAGCACATTTCCTTCCTTGTGCTAATACTACCAAATCCTAATGGGAGAGCAAAGATTGTTGCAGATATTAAATAGGAACTTAAAACAGTCTTTTACTCTTAAATAATTGCATTTCCTATTTTTTCTCTGTAAACTTTCTGAATGCAAAGATTCTCAACCCTCAGTAAACAAAACATTACTTTGGGATACTCTTCTAACGCATGAAATCATCAATTCACTGGCTTAAATAGGTGCTTAAATAGCAAATGCAAAAGACCTTATGTCTGTTTTGATTTTAAATTCCTAGCTCTTCAGAGGAAGAAGCAAATTTTCAGTTAGAACAGGTTTTGAATATTAGTTTTTATAGGTAAATCCTAGCTGCCTTAAATATTTGACGCAATTTTGAAATTAATGGGGCAATATTTAAATGTGTGAATGCCTTCGCTTATTTAAATGATAATTAACGGACACCCAGCTTTAAGACTAACATTTTCCAAGTGTGTTATTGCTTTTGCAGTCACACTTAAGTAGAAACCTGAAACCTGGTGAAGATAAATTAATCACTATTATTATTGCTTCCAGAGGTACATTCAGTGCCTTACACTACTAAATGATATACTAAACTAACATTAATTTGCCAATGAAATGTTTCAGCATTTGGCAATGGAGGTAACAAAATGAAAGGCTGCATTATATCTCCTGAATGAAAAAGCTTGTGATCAATTTGCTGTCACAGATCATTTAGCAGACAACAATGACCCAAGAGGAAGGAAACTGTCAACATACTGTCTCGTGAAAAAAATACACCATCTTCAGACACAATCGTCTCCATTGTTTTTTGTCTGTTTGACGATGACCCATGACCCTCTCCCTTCCCAACGGTGTCCTGTTCAATTTCAAACTGTTAGCCTTCGGGAGCTTTCTTTTTTCCCCGGAATAATTAAAAATATTACCCTAAAAGGTATAACTTTAGTATAGCTGGGACATGCAAAACAGAATGCCTTAAACATTTGGCACTATCTGCCCTTCCAATGCTATAAAGGAAATAGCCCCTTAAAATAAGAGAACAGTAACTATTTACTGTAATTCCAGATAAACTACCAACCTTATAGGATATACACAGTATAAAAAATACATGTGTTTATAGTTTCAACCAGTAATAGGAATGTATTGAGTATTATCATTGGCATTACAAATAGGAAAAAGTAGGAGACAAAATTTTAACTGAACATCAGGGCTTATTATCCTGCTGGGAAAATGAGAGATATATCTGAACTAGTAAATAGAATGGCTTTATATGCTAACATAATGTTACATCATTTAACACAGACATTTGGAGACTACAACAGCAGATACTTCTTTGGCAAGGGCAACGAACAAAAAAAGTTGGAGGAGGGAGCTATAGCTTATTTTGGAGCCATTAGGGGAAGAATCACTTGGCTATGAACCTGGGACAAAGGAAGGAGGCGTTTTAGGCCAGGGAAACAGTGTTAGCAATAGCTTAGATTGCAAGGAGCACAGTGTGTACAGGTCTACAGAGAGAGGATGTTGGGGGGAGAGGTGATAGTAATAATTGACTAGAGTGGAGAGTTCCAATTTCAGAGGCATTAGAATTTGATAAAAATAAATGAAGCTAGGCAATGCTGGATCTTCAAATTTAGGCAGAGAATGGATTAGAGTTGATTCAGTACTCTTGATTTATTAGGTGCTAGAGAGCAATCAGAAATTCGCCAATAAGGCAAGTAAGCTATGAACTTGGGTGTTTGGGTAAGAGTTCTCTCCAGCACTAGAATGCAGAGTGGATTATATGAGAGATTAAATGCAGGGGGACCAGTTAGGAAATAAATTCAGTAATTCACGCAAGTGATCCTAAGAGCTAATACACGGGTGAGAGCAGATATTATGAGGGGAAGGAGATGGATCTATGAGAATGCTAAAGAATTGACTGAAGTGGTTGCCTGATAGGGTGTGAAAAGTGAAGGAATTTGAGGGTCAAATATTCTCCGAAATCCCAGAAGACCAGTTAGTGTTGCTATTAATAGAAAGTGTCTAGAGAAACTGAAGTAAAATATGAGTTTAATTTTAAACATGGGTTGTAGGTGATGACCTTTGGGAGTGTGATTGAGAAATTGGGACTGGAAATAAGAGATTTAGGTCAAATCAACATAAAGGTTGATAGATGACGCCATTAGGGAAAACAAACTGCAAAAGAGTTACTGTTTAGAAAAGAAAGAGCAGAAACCAATTCCTCATTAAGGGGAGTCAGTGAAGGAAACCAAAATGATCATTAAGGGAACAAGAGAATGGTGGCACTGCTATTTCATGGAAGCAATGTCCTGGCCAATGCCAAGCCTAATGACTCATTTCCTAAATATCTCTGGATATTTAGTCATGTAGGATAATGACTAAGAGCACAGGCTCTGGAATCAGCTGACCTGGGTTAAAACATTCTGGCACCATTACTGATTGGCTGTGTAGCTCTGGGCAAGTCACCTAACCTCTCCACGTTTCCAGAGATAGAACATCCTCAGTGGTGGTGGTGAGCATTCAATAAAATTGTGCATGAAAAGAGCCAAGGAGAGGCTTAGCCCTCCCCCTTCTCCCCTAGCCCTCAGTATCCGCTGGTCTTCTCAACTGCCTTGGCTAAGTATCTCATCATTTTTCTCCTGCAAACTCTAAACAGCTTCCGGGTTGTTTTCTACCTCGGTCTCTTTCTCGTCCAGGCTGCCATGCCTCTGCTTGAAAGCCACGGTTGGTATCTATGTCTACAGGACGTCTAAACACTTTTAAATAGAACTCGAGGTTCTTCATCCTCTGGCCTGGACTTCCAATCTTTTCTTCCACCATTCAGGCCCACATCCAGAGGCTCCATTAATGTGGAACATCCTAGTGATCCTGAGGTTACCACGATACTACATTTCCATGTCTGTGCAAGCAGTATTTTTAAAAACTATTATGTAGGTATGTATGTATTTACCTATTTATTTTTTATGATCACACCAGCAGCATATGGAAGTTCTCCAGCCAAGAACTGAATCAAAGCTACAGCTATGGCAGTGCTGGATCCTTTAACCCACTGTGTCGGGGCTGGGGATGGAACCTGGACCTCTGCAGTGACCCAAGCTGCTGCAGTTGGATTCTTAACCTACTGCGCCACAGTGGGAACTCCCTATGCAAGCAGTTTTATCTAGAGACTCTTTGGTCCCTGTGCCTGTCAAAGCCTTACTTAATAGGTTTAGGTCTAATAATAACATTATGTACGTGAAGGGTTGTCACAGCGGATACTGTGGTTGCCTCCCCAATAGCTGTTCCATTCTTCTCCCATTCTCTACATGCCCTGTGGTCTGATGGGACCGAGCCCACCCCGGCTCTAAGTCAGGACCTAAATGATAACTAATTTAGGGACAGGAATCTGACCTAAAAAGCTCGAGTGAAATTTATTCTCGCTCTCTGAGAGTGTCAATTCTCTTTATTCCTCTTCAAGATTGCCTTGTTATTCTAAATCCTTTGCATTTCTAGATACATTTTAGACCACCATGCCAATTTCCAGGGGAAGAAAAAAAAAGGCCTTTGAAGTTTTGATGGAAATGGAACTGAATCGATAATTTGGGAAGAACCAAAAATGTAATAATGTTGAGTCTTCCTCAAGCCACAAACATTGTGTACCTCTACTGCTTTAGGTCTTTTGAAATTTCTCCCAGATCTATTTTGTGATTTTTAGCGTAGATATCTTATTCATCTTGTGTTACATATTGCTGCTTTTGTAATGGTATTTTTAAAATTTCACTTTCCATGTGTTGATTTATGGTATATAAAAATATAGCTGATTTTAAAATATTCATCTTATATCCAGGACCCTTGCTAAATTTACTCATTAATTTTCAAAAAATTTCAAGATTTGCATATTCATTTGGATTTTACTACATATATATGTGTTATCTCTGAACAAAGATGGTTTACTTCATTCTTTCCAAATTTTATAACTTTTGTTTCTTTTCCTTCCATCATTGCACTGGCTAGGATGCCAATATAATGTCAGATAGAAGTGGAGATAATGAGCATACTTATTCTTTTTTTTTTATCTTTTAGGGCCGCACACATGGCAATGTAGGTTCCCAGGCTAGGGGTCGAATAGGAGCTATAGCTGCCAGCCTACACCACAGCCACAGCAACACAGGATCTGAGCCTCTTCTTTGGCCTACATCATGGCTCAGGGCAATGCCGGATCCTTAACTCACTGAGCGAGGCCAGGGATTGAACCGGCATCCTCATGGATGCTGGTCAGATTCGTTTCTGCTGAGCCATGAGAGGAACTCCACAATTTGCTAAAATTTTGATTAGGATGTATGCATTTCAGTTTTATGAGAGGTACTGGCCTATAATTTTCCTTTCTTTCTTTCTTTCTTTTTTTTTTTTTTTGCTATTTCTTGGGCCACTCCCACAGCATATGGAGGTTCCCAGGCTAGGGGTTGAAACGGAGCTGTAGTCACCAGCCTACGCCAGAGCCACAGCAATGCGAGATCTGAGCCGCGTCTGCAACCTACACCACAGCTCACGGCAACGCCGGATCCTTAACCCACTGAGCAAGGGCAGGGACCGAACCCGCAACCTCATGGTTCCTAGTCGGATTCGTTAACCACTGTGCCACGATAGGAACTCCATAATTTTCCTTTCTTGTGATAGGATTTAGGATTCGAGTTTGGAAGTTTGGAAGCATACTCACTTTATTTCCTGTAAGAGCTTGACTGTCTTTACTTTTTTTTAATTTTGAAGTAACTTTAGATTTACAAAAGAGTTAATGAAGTTAGTTGGATACTTTTAAAAACCAACTTTGTCAAAGTGTAATTTACATTCAATAAAATGCACAGGTTGTAAGAGTGCGGATGGGTGAGTTTTGATACAAGCATACACCTGCTTAACCACAAGCCCAAACAAGACAGAGAAGATTTTCATTAGTCTTGACGTTCCCTGCTGCTCCTTTCCCATCTCCTTTGACACTTGGGGTCATCACTGATCCCATCTCCATCACCACAGATTAGTTTTGCCTGTCCTGGAACATCATATAAATTGGATCATACAGCATGTACTCTTTTATCACTCTGGTTTTTTTTCACTCAACATAATGTCTGCATTATCATCCCATGTTGTTGCACCTATCAACAGTTCACTTTTATTGCTGAGAATATTCAATTTATAAATACAGCACAACTTATTTATATATTTGACTGTTGAATATATAATGTTGATTGCTGATGGACATTTTAGCTGTTTTCAGTTTGAGATATTATACATAAAGCTCCTCTGAACATTTGTGTACTCATCTTTTTGTGAATATATATTTTCATTCCTCTAAGATAAATACTTAGGAGTGGGTTAGAGGGCAGACGAGGTTTTGAAATTATAAGAAATTGCTACGCTGTGTTCAAACTGGCTGTGGGCATGTCAAATGGCACAACATAGATGGTGACGTCGGAGAGTCCAGTGAAACCACATCCTCGTCAATAATTGGGATTATGAAATAACTGGGGTTAGTTTTCGTGGGGGGTGTGCTTTTCCAGTCTTCCCCATCTCAGCACGGCACAGCAGTGCCCCCCAGTTCAAACCACAATCTACTGACAACTCTTGATTCCACTTTCTCACATACCCTAATCAAACCAGCCTTGAATCCAGCCACTTTATCCACTTACCTTCCTCTCCACATCTCTGCCCTCAATCCTAGCCTGAAATACCGAGTGTCTCCCGTGGCCTACTGAAATAACCCAATAATTCTCCTTGCTTCAGCCTTAGATTCTTCACAAATGATTCCCCACACAGCAGTTAGAGCAGTCCTTTTAAAGTGTAAATCTGATTGTGTCTTTCCCCTTCTTAAAAGCTGTCCAGTTGTGTCCCAATTCCCACTGCCAGGTTAATAAAATGCAAATTCCTTGTGTGGTATGTAAAGCCCTAAGTGATCTGGCCCTACCTTCTTCTCTTACCTCATCCCCTACCCATCTCTTCTGTCCCCCTTGCTGGGTTCCAGCTTCAGCGGCTTTCTTGCTCATCCTCCCACACACCGGTAGAATCAATACCCTAGTTATTCTCTCTGCCCAGAATCTCCCAGTACCCATGAGATAACACTTTCTCCCAACTTCCCAGTAATTTTTTCCTTTCACTGTCACAAATCTTGATTTTTCAGGATAACACCATCTGTAAGTTTATCTCACCATGGTTCTTGAGTCATTTCAACTAAATAATAGCTAAATCTTTCTCCCAGACCTCAGATTTTAGAGCCCTGTGATCAGGGCTGGACCCTCATGCTGCCTTGCTCCTGTCTGATGCAGGACTCAGGGTCTTGGACAAAGAACTGAAGGGCCAAATTTCCTCCCTGTAATGGGGCTTCCCCTTCTTCCTGCTCCTACCTAAGATAGATCCCACCATTGTTACTGGTTGGTCCTCATCTGAATGCGGGGGACAGACAAGGTCAATGCCCTTGCTATCACATCCCAATGCATCACACTGTTGGTTCTAACACTTCCAGGCACAAAGCCCCTTGGTATAACCCTGCCTCACATTCTGGGACAGAGCCCTGATTTGAGGGTTCCTTCTTCAATGTACTCTTTTGATTTCAGCCTCTTGGGAACATTTTTGCTGTTAATAATCCACTAAGAGGATCCTTTTTTAGAGTATGAACAGTTAAAAAAAAAAAAGATAGATCGACCATTATGTCAACGCTAGTGAGTTGGCTGTTTTCTACATCTGATTGACTATCAAAATAGACTGATGGAAATTCTAGAGAAGCTAAATGCAGAATCCTATTTGAGATTACAGACCTACACTTTGTCCAGGTGTTTAAGGCTGAATTGATGTCACATTGTCAGGTGGTCTCCCAAGTATACAACAGCTTTGGTCCTAAGTCCCACCATTTTCCTCCATAATATTATATTCTTCTAAATTGTCTGGACTTTTGTGATCTATACTGGTTGTATCTATAATGTAGAAAACATGCTTTTTTTTTCTTTTTAAGCCATAAAAAATAAAAACTAAAAGAGTAGGCAAGCTAATGTAGTTACATTCAATTTTAATTCAATGATCTAGAAAGAATTCAATCTTTTCTATGTTCTTCCTGAAAATATCATTGTAGGGAGCTATTTTAAGATAAAATATATTTAAATGAAAAATAAAAAGTTTTCAAAGATAAAAAAATGAAAATATAAGAGAAGACATAGCTTAAATCAATGGTTCTTTTAGTATATAAACTGGTATGGAATTACATAGAGAAAAACTTACCTGATAAGTTTATCTGACTCTTTATGTGACTCAGAACTGTCATTGTTCACTGTAAAGAAAAATATGAAAAGATTCCAGTTTACTTGGAAGACTGAATATATGGCCTTAAGCGCAATCTTTCCAAAGCCTCAATAAGATGATAATAAAGGAATAAAAATAAGGTGTAAAACCTCAAAGACAGCAAGAGAAAGATGGCAAGAAAAATTTTCAAGACAGAAAGCAAATGTCAACTGGTAATCTTCTTCATGGACCACAGAAATTTGAAACTTTATGTCAGGATGAGAAGGGGCCAATAAAAAGCAAGTAGATTCACACTTCAGAATTTGAGAAATGATGCAGGAATTAGAGGTCCCAGATACCCCTGAAAGGTGAAAGGTATAGCACAGACACCAAAGACATACCCTTCATCCTATGCAACCAGATGGCCATCACTATCTGGGCAGGAGGGAGGAGGTCTAATTCTGGAGAAACTGAGAAAGAAGGATGGAAGACTAGGTATAAAGCAGAACAAGAGTATGGTAAGGGACTGAAGGCAGGGAATAAATCAAATGATTCATATTGAATAAGAAGGACTCCTTACTCCCTCTCCTTGTCCAGCTCCTAGAGTGTAACTAGTTAAAACCTCTCTCTTCAGGCATAAAACTGGAGGATTCGTCTTAGAAAAAACAGTCAAGCCTTAACTGATGCTAAGTCCTCATTGGGTAACCCTATGATGAGATAAAACCATCAACGTCCAGTTTGCATTCAAAATTTCCAATCTTTTCAATGATTTTCATTCATCACATGTCTATCATACAGATGGATAGTCAAAGATCAGTAGATATTTAAGTAAAGTCATTATCATGAACAATAACAACCAAAACAAGTAAACAGGGAGAAAAATAAGAATGAGGAACATACTTTTCTGGACATTTTCAAGAGTATAGAACAAAAAGCAAAGAGATGGATAATCAGAGAAAATAGATTTTTTAAAATGAGAGTAACATAATTATTAGAGAAATGCAAATCAAAACTATTATGTGGTACCAACCTTATACCAGCCAAAATGGCCATCATCCAAAATGTCTACAAACAATACATGCTGGAGAGGGTGTGGAGAAAAAGGGAACTCCTTTACACTGTTGGTGGAAATGTAAATTAGAAAACAGTATGTGGATTCCTCAAAAAAATACAAATAGAATTACCATATGATCCAACAATCCCACTCCCGGGCATCTATCCAGAGAAAACCATGACTTGAAAAGATACATGTACCCCAATGTTCATTGCAGCGCTATATACAATAGCCAAGACATGGAAGCAATCTAAATGCCCACTGACAGAGGAGTGGATCAAGAAGATGTGGTACATAGACACAAGGGAATATTACTCAGCCACAAAAAGGAATGAAATAATGGCATTTGCAGCAACACAGATGGACCTAGAAATTATCATGCTAAGTGAAATTAGATAGTGAGACACAAACATCATATGCTATCATTTATATGTGGAATCTAAAAAAGGATACATTGAACTTATTTGAGAGCAGAAACTGATTCACAGAGTTTGAAAAACTCTGGTTACCAAAGGAGACAGGGTGGTGGTGGGGGGAGGGGTCGTCTGGGGGTTTGGGATGGAAATGTTCCAAAATTAGGTTGTGATGATGGTTGTACAACAAAAAATATAATAAAATTCATTGAGTTTTTTAAAAAAATGAGTGTAACAGATCAGAGATCTCACATTCAAACCTTTGGAGATTTAGAATAGAGAACAGGAAAACTGGAGGGAAAAGAAATTATAAAAGAAATCACATAAAAATTTCCAAAACTGAAAATTAGAGTTTGAGATTTAAACAGCCTACTAAAAGCCCTACATAATGAATGAGGAAGAAAAAAAATTAAAACTACACTAAGAAACATTATCAAGAAATTTCAGATCACTAAGAATAAAGAAAAGATTTTAAAAGCTTCCAGAATGAAAATATATCACTTGTGAAGAACTGGGCGTCTGAATAAAACCAGAGTTCTTAAGAGCAACGCTAGAAACTGGGAGGTAAAAGGGTCTCTACGACTCTGAAAGAAAATTATTTTCAAACTATTTAACCAAAAGTTTAATCAAATTATGAACATCTAAGAATGCAATAAACACATTTTTAGGCATGCCAAGTAATAAAAAGATTCAGCTCTCACGTACTAGGAAGTTCCTGGAGGAAGCGCTCCAACAAAATGAAGGCACAAACCAACCAAGAGGAAAAGGAGGGATCCAGCAGGAGCTCCAGCCCAAAAAGCAGGCTAAAAGGGTCACCCAGGATCCCAGTGAGAGAATTGCCAGCCCAGAACTGGAGGAGGAGGATGAGTGCCTCGGAAACGATGTCTCCCAGGGGAAAAACCAAACTGACTGAATACCTGGCATTTTTTCCTATAGCTCTGTCAGAAAACTTATGGGAAGAATAAATGGTAGATTTTCTTTTAAAGCCAAAAAAAAAAAAAAAATCCCAGAAAACAAAGACAAGGAAATGAGAAAATAGGCTATTTTCACAAGAAAAGAAAAATAATCATTTATGGCTCATCTGTGATAAATACTTACTAAGTCATATTAATGTAGACAAATTAGGTTAGGAGAATGGGAGGGAGAAAATGTGCATGAAAATGGCAGTATAAAAACTAAATCTTGGAATTTCTGCTGTGGCACAGTAGGTTAAGCACCTGGCATTGCTACAGCTGTGGCATAGGTCGCAGCTGCAGCTTGGATTCAATCCTTGGCCTGGGAACTTCCAAGTGCTTCAGGTGTAGCCAAAAAACAAAACAAAAATCTTTACCTTTCAGAAGAAATAACTGAAAACCTCAGAAATATTAGTATAGAATAAACTTAGAAATATAGTGGTAAATACGAAAAGAAGCAACTAAAAGTGTTGAAAGCTGTTGGTATCTTGTGGGGTGGCTCTTATCCATGGTGGGTGTGGCTTCCAAGGCCTGCTTTATTTTCTTAAAAAAAAAATGATTTGTATTATTTGTCCTTTAAAGTCATGAACAGGAGTTCCCATCGTGGCGCAGTGGTTAACGAATCCGATTAGGAACCATGAGGTTGCGGGTTCGGTCCCTGCCCTTGCTCAGTGGGTTAAGGATCCGGCGTTGCCATGAGCTATGGTGTAGGTTGCAGAGGCGGCTCGGATCCCGCGTTGCTGTGGCTCTGGCGTAGGCTGGTGGCTACAGCTCTGATTCGATCCCTAGCCTGGGAACCTCCATATGCCGAGGGAGCAGCCCAAGAAATGGCAAAAAAAAAAAAAAAAGCAAAAATAAAATAAAGTCATGAACAATTTTTCTTTGATAGAAAGTAAATACTTTAACAGTGTTATTTAAAACAAACAACTTTAGAGACTTGGCTAAAAGTTACTGGACTATCTGGTGCAATGAAATACAAATAGGAAAAAAGAGGTTTGTGACCCCAGCAAACAGATCCTGCACACCATCCTGTTAAACTCAGGTCTCCCACATCTGACAACAGAGTATCTGTAATAATACCGGAGTCATGAATAATGGTGCTGAAGCTCAAGTTCTTTAATGAGTAAGCTATACGCTGCTGCACTAAAGTTTTCTTCTGACATCCAGAAAGAAGGTTCCTCTGGAAAAAGAGGAAAGAGCATTCCTGCACCTAACAAGTACTCCCTCTAAAAGAGAAAAAAAACCCAAAACCTAAATCCTATGATCCTCACCTGCTCCAATCATAGAAATGATCTATAGTGATGAGGACTTAAAAAGAAAAACAGGATAAATTGAAAAACTGAAGAAGAATCAGACGCTTATCACAACACCTTCCTAACTGAAGCAGAACGGGATGTATTTGCACAATTATCAGGTTTTTTAAAAGTACATAATGTGAATTAGTAGTATAATCTCCCTACTATTTCTATAATTCTCTATTCTTATATTAGGATTGTCATAATATTTGTCAGTAATTGTGTTACAGTTTAGTTCATTTAGATAAGAATCTGAAACTACTATTAGTAGAATGATTCTCCCTTAACAAAGGCTATAGGGATATATCTAGCTACGAGAAAAATTACTACCTTAGGCTTGGTACCATTAGTCAATTTTACTATTTTTATAAGCTTGCATTTTCTTTCAACCAAAGATTTTATAGATTATATGATCCCTATGTTTTAAACATCAAAACAAACATGATAAACAGAAAGTAATTTGACCATATAACCACATAGGAACAAAAATGCACTAGGACAAACTGGAAAAAAGAAAAGCCATATGGGTTTACGGCAGTTCCCCTTGTTGGCAAGGGATACACTCCAAGCCCCCAAGTGGATACCTAAAACCATAGATAGTATCAAACCCTATATGTACTAAGGTGTTTTTTTTTTTTTCCTTTACATATGTATCTATGATAAAGCTTAATTTGTAACTTAGGAACAGAAAGCTATTAATAACAATAGCTAATAGAACAATTATAACAATACACTATAATAAAAGCTATGTGAATGTGATCTCTCTCCCACAAAATAGCTCATACAAATTTAAGGACTTTTTTTCCTTAAGTAAGCACTTAATCAGGTACTGTGGCTGTAACTTTTGCAGTTTGAGGTATCATGGCCAAACTAGCATAAATTTCTTTTTCCTTCTTCACAGTTTCATGGATAGAAGATTCATTCTTACCATAAATCTTAGCAGCAACTCAGCATATGATTTTTTTTTCTTTCCTTATTAAGTCAAGAACTTTCACTTTTTACTTCAAGGAAGCATTTTATGGATTCTGCTTGGCATATCTGAATGGCCAGCAGCACTACTCCTGTGCTTTGGGACCATGATTAAATAAGATGTGTCACTTGAACATAAGCACTGCAATACCTTAAATATCAGACAGTTGATTTGATAACCCAGATAGCTACTAAGTGACTAACAGGCAGGAGACACCGGCCAAAGAGAAAATTCCTGTCCCAGGAGGGTCGAAGCTGGATCATGCTACTCAGAATGGTGCACAACTTAAAACTTATGAATTGTTTATTTCTGAAATTTTCTACTTAATACCTACTTTCAGCCTATGGTTGACCGCAGGTAACGGAAAACTGGAAAAGTGAAATTGCAGATAAGGGGGAACTACTATATATGAAATCCTTTTGTAATAAATTAGAAAATAAGTAGCAATACTCAGAATCTAGGAGGTCAAACAGTTGTTATGCACTCTCTTTCCAGATCTCCAAGTTTTCATAACCAAACTGAAGTCTGACCTGGAAGGCACTTGAAAGATCCTCCTTGTCCAACTTCCAACATTGGGCAAAATGCTCTTTGACAACATCCCTGAAAAACAGTCTGTAAGTCCTACTGAATGAATACTAGCTATAAAAACATACCTTTAGCTATAGGGAGTTTACCACCTGCCAACACAGCTTTGCTCATTCTTAGGCAACTTGAATTGTTAGAAAGTCCTTCATCTTTGGCCAGTTGGGGCCTGGATGGACTTTACCACTGGGTATGCTACAACTATGATGGCATTTTGATTCTAGGGAAGATCAGTTAATCCAACTGACCATGTAACTTGTTGTCCAAACTGGAACACGGAGTGAAAGGGAAAACTAGAAATAATTATACCAGGACTATCCTAGGTAGTCTGGTCTGTATGAGCACCAAAACTATAAGTAAGGGAGTCAGGGTCTAGGCCACAAGAAGATGCTGCCAGGACATGGAAAGGTCATTAGGACCTCCACTAATAGCATCTGAACTCAGAGCTTGTGTGTTCTTGTCAGTACCCTAAGGCAAAGACCTAGCTTTTTGCCAAGAACAGATGTTAGGGAAAGTCTGGGGAATGAGAGGCATTGGCATGTCTACATATCAAATGCCAGGCTTAGACTTAGGCTAACAAAATTAATTCTAGACCACTAATTATGAGAAAAAAAGCCCCCAGTACATTCAAGATATGTTCTGGCACAAATAAGGGACAAGCATATATCCTGGACATCAGTGGCTATAACCTAGCAAGCCTATGGAAGCTGTGACTGACTAGTAGCTTCAACATTAGCCTGACTTAAGATTCCTGGAGTGATAAAAAAAGAAATTTCCCTTTTCCATAGGAAATTCCTTCAAAATTTTAAAAACAGCTTTTGCAGCTGCCTTTTACCTTTTCTTCCGTTAGCTAAACACAGTTTCTTCAGCCACAAGAAATGTGATGCTCCAAATTGAGCATGCTGGTATTCTAGTAGAGAGCCCCCACCACAAACCAGAGTAGGGAAAGTTATCACACTACACATGTTTTATAAGAGGGTACTTTCTATTCACATTAAGCTTATTTTCAAATAGCTCTCCAAAAACTATTTCATAGTTTCATAAAGTTCTGCTATGAAGTCAGGTCTATTTTATTCTGTATTTAAAATTTTTAATTCTTTGATCAGGAATGAATGACTTTATGCTCATCTCATAGAACTGGAGATACAGGAGCACTGGGAATGCACAGTTTGGACCTCTGGCTCTGCAGCTTGCTGTGCTTGGCCTTGGGCTAATCCCTTCATGGTCCTCAGTTTCCTCACTGAGGAAGAGGTAGAGAATTAGATAAATAAAAGGATATGAAAGCATTTTTTAAACTATGAAGTAAAATCAGGATCTAAGTTTACATGTATTTTTTCCATTAATTCAATCTTCAATTTTTTTATTCAATACCTACAACCAGATACTGCCATGCTGGGCACTGAGGTTATTGCTGTAAATAAATGCCTATAGAGATGATACAGTTAGCTGCCTCTTGAGTTTCTCATGATACAATTAACTATCTATTCTAGTTTTGTGTTATCTAAAAATGGGATAATAGAAGGATGGGAAGATACAAGATGGCAGAGTATAAGGACCTTGGACTCACCTCCTCTCATGAGAATGCCAAAATAAATAAATAAATAAATAACTGCTGAACAATCATTGACTAAAAAAAAAAAAGGTTGGAGGTTACCAAAAAAGATATTCTACATCCAAAGACATAAAAAAAAAAAAAAACCCACAATGAGACAGGAGGAGGGGCAAACTCATATTATCAAAGCCCATACCCACCCCAGGTGGGCAATCACAAACTAGAGAACAATTATATCACAGACATTCTCCCACAGGAGTAAGAGCCCTGAACCCCATGTCATGCTCCTCAGCCAGGGGTCTGGCATCAGGAAGAGGAGCCCCCAGAGAATTTTGCTTTGAAGGCCAATGGGGTTTGATTACAGGCACTTCATAGGACAGTGAGAAACAGAGATTACACTCTTAGAGGATGCATACAACAAGTCTTGTACACCACAGGATCCAGAGCAAAAGCAAGTGACTTCATAGGATTCTGGGCCAGACCTACCTCCTGGTCTTGGAGGGTCTCCAGAGGAGGTGGAGGGCAGCTCTGGCTTACTCTGGGACAAGGACAATGGTGGTGGAGGAATCACAGAGTATTTGCCGGCATGAGCTCTCTAGGAGGCTAACATTTTGGCACCAAGCCTGGCCCCATGCAATAGCCTGTAGGCTCTAGGCCTGGGATACCTCAGGCCAAACAACAAATAGGGCAGGAACACAGCCACATCCATCAGTAGAGAGGATACCTAAATACTTCCTGAGCATACAACCACCTCTAGACATACCCCTTAACACAGTCCTGCCCACTATAGGGCTGAGACCTAGCTCCACCCACCAGTGGGCAGGCACTAGCTCCTTCTACCAGGAAGCCTGCATAAGCCTTTAGACCAGCCTTATCCTCCAGAGGGAAGACACCAGAAGCAAGAAAACTTACCATAAACAGCCTGCAGAACAGAATCCTCAAAGACAGGTCAGAAACTACCCTGGGGCCAACTGGTCTCTGGCCCTTAGGTGACGAGAGGGGAGGGCACTGCTGGGACATATAGGATATCCCAAGGTCAAGAAATGTAACTATCCTACTACATTTATAAAAATACAAATAGAATTATAAACAAAATTAGATGGCAAAAGAATATGTTCTAGACAAAGGAACAAGATAAACTCTCAGAAGAACTAAGTTAAGTGGAGAAAGGCAATCTACCTGAGAAAAGTTCAGAGTAATGATCGTTAAAATGATCCAAGAAATCAGGGGAAAAAAACAGACATACAGAGTGAGAAGTTATAAAAAGTTTTTAACAAAGAGAAAATATAAAGAGAAACCAAACAGAACTGAAGAATATATTAAGTGAAATGAAAAATATACTATAAGGAATCAATAGCAGAAGATAAAGTGGTGGAAATGACTGCTATGGGACAGAATAAAGAAAAAAGAATGAAAAGAAATGAGGACAGGCATTGCCACTGCTGTGGCTCTGGTTATAGCTGTGGTGTTGAGTTCAATCCCTGGGCTGGGAACTTCCACATGCCAGGGGTGTGGCCTGAAAAAAAAAAAAAAGAAAGAAAGAAAGAAAAAAGAAATCAGAATAGTTTGTGATACCTCTTGAATAACATCAAACACACTAACATTTACATTATGGGGGTTCCAGAGGAGAAGAGAGAGAAAGGGCCTAACATAATATTTAAAGATATAACAGCTGAAAACTTCTCTTACTTGGAAAAGGAAACAGTCACAAAAGTCCAGGAAGTTCAGGGTCCCATACAGTACTAATCCAAGGAGGAACATGCCATAGTGATCAAATTGACAAAAAGACAAAGAGAAAATTTTAAAGCCGAAGGGGAAAAGCAAAAATAACATACAAGGGAATTCCCATACGGTTATAAGCTGATTTTTCAGCAGAAACTCTGCAAGCCAGAAGGGAGTGTAATGATATATTTAAAATGATGAAAAAGGGAAAACCTACAACCAGAATATTCTACCTAGCAAGGATCTAGTTCACAGTTGATGGAGAAATCAAAAGCTTCACAGATGAGCAAAAGCTAAAAGAATTCAGCCCTATCAAAACAGCTTTACAACAAATGCTAAAGAAACTTCTCTAGGCAGAAAAGAAAAGGCCACAACTGGAAACAAGATAATTACGAAATGGGACTGCTTGCCAATAAAGACAAACATACAGTAAAGGTAAGAAATTATCCACACACAAATATGATATCAAAACCAATAATCATGAGAGCAGGAGAGTACAAATGCTGGATATTTGAAATGCATTTGAAATTAAGAGATCAGCAACTCAAAACAATCATATACATAAATATATGTACTTCTATTTTAAAATCTCATGGTAACCACAAACCAAAAATCTATAATAGAAACACATACAAAAAGAAAAAGGAATCTAAAAACAACACTGTCTTTACAGTCAACAAATCATAAGAGAAGAGGACAAAAGAGGAAAGGAAGAAAAATGACCTATAAAAACAAATCCAAAACAATGAATAAAATGAAAATAAGAACCTAAATATTAATAATTACCTTAAATGTAAATGGAATAAATGCTCCAACCAAAAGATATAGACTGGCTGAATGGATAAAAAAAAAAAAAGACCCATATATACGGTGTCTACAGGGATGTTCTTTAGATCTAGAGACATATACAAAATGAAAGTGAAGGGATGGAAAAAGGTATTTTATGCAAATGGAAATCAAAAGAAGGCTGGAGTAGCAATACTCCTATCAAACAAAATAGACTTTAAAATAAAGATGTTACAAGAGAAAAAGGATACTACATAATAATCAGGGGTCAATCTAAGATGAAGATATAACAATTATAAATATACATTCATCCAACACAGGAACACCTCAATATATAAGGCAAATGACAGCTATAAAAGGAGAAATCAATAATAGCACAATAATAGTGGGGGACTTTAACACCCCACTTACAGAAATGGACAGATCATTCAGAGAGAAAATCAAGGAAACACAGGCCTTAAATGATGTATTAGATGAAGTAGTCTTAAGAGATATTTATAGAACATTCCATCTAAAAGCAGAAGAATACACATTGTTTTCAAGTGCACATGAAACATTCTTCAGGATAGATCACATGCTGGGCCACAAATTTCTTAGTAAATTTAAGAAAACTGAAATCACATCATTGTCTTCTCCAAACATAAAACTATGAGATTAGAAATCAATTACAAGGAAAAACTGCAAAAAAAAAAAAAAAAAGCAAACCCATGGAGGCCAAACAATAGCTACTAAATAATGAAAAAATAACCAAAGAAATCAAAAAGGAAATTAAAAATATCTACAGCCAAATAAAAACAAAAACAAAACAATCCAAAACCTATATGATGCAGAAAAAGCAGTCATAAGATGGAAGCTTATAGTGACACAAGGCTACCTCAGGAAAAAAGGAAAATCTCAAATAAACAACCTAATCTTACACCTAAGGCAACTAGAAAAAGAAGAACAGACAAAACCCAAAGTAAGTAGATGGAAAGAAATCATAAAGATCACAGTAGAAATGAATGAAATGGAGATTTAAAAAAATAGATAAGCTCAGTGAAACTAAGAGCTGGTTCTTAAAAACATAAACAAAAGTGATAATCCCTTAGCCAGACTCATCGATAAAATTAGAAATGAAAAAGAAGCTACTATCGACATTACAGAAATGCAAATGATCATAAAAGATGACTACAAGCAACAATATGCCCATAAAATAGACAACCCAGAAGAAATGGACAAATTCTTAGAAAAGTATAATCTCTCAAGACTGAACCAGGAAGAAATATAAAATATGAACAGACCAATTACAAGTACTAAAACTGAGTTGGTTATAAAAAAGGTTTCTAACAAATGCAAGTCAAGGGCCAGAGAGCTTCACAGGCAAATTCTGTCAAAAATTTAGAGAAAATGAATTCCCGTGGTGGTGCAGGAGCAACGAACCCAACTAGTATCCATAAGGATGCAGGTTTGATTCCTGGCCTTGCTCAGTGGATTAAGGATCTGGCATTGCCATAAGCTGTGGTATAGGTCACAGACGCAGCTTGGATCTGGTGTTGCCATGAGCTGTGGTATAGGTCACAGACGCAGCTTGGATCTGGTGTTGCCATGAGCTGTGGTATAGGTCACAGACGCAGCTTGGATCTGGTGTTGCCATGAGCTGTGGTATAGGTCGCAGACGCAGCTTGGATCTGGTGTTGCTGTGGATGTGGCATAGACTGGCAGCTACAGCTCCAATTTGACCCCTTGCCTGAGAACTTCCATATGTCACTGATGCTGCCCTAAAAAGACCAAAAAAAAAAAAAAAAAAAAAGAGAGAGAGAGAGAGAAGTACTAACACTTATTCTTTGGAAATTATTGCAAAAAATTTACAGAGGAGGGAACACTCCCAAGCTCATTCTATAAGGCCACCATCACCCTAATACCAAAATCAAAGATACCACAAAAATGAAAATTACAGACCAATATCACTGAGGAACATAGACGGAAAAATCCTCAACAAAATACTAGTAAGTTGAATTTAACAACACATTAAAAGGATGATTCACCATGATCAAGTGGGATTTATCCTGAGCTGCAAGGATTCTTCAATATCTACAAATCAATCAATGTGATATACCACATGAACAGATTAAAGAATGAAAACCATACAATCACCTCAATAGATGCAGTAAAAGCTTTTGATAAAATTCCACACTCATTTATGATAAAAACTCTCCAGAAAGTGGGAATAGAGGGAACTACATCATAAAGTAATAAAGCCCAAATATGACAAACCCAGAGATAACATCATACTCAATGGTGAAAAGCTGGAAGCATTTCCTCTAGGATAAGGAACAAGACAAAGATTTCACTCTCACCACTTTTATTCAACATAGTTTTAGAAGTCCTAGCCACGGCAATCAGAAAAAAATAAATAAAAGGAATCCAAGTTGGAAAAGAAGAAGTAAAACTGTTAATGTTTGCAGATGACATGATACTATACATACAAAATCCTAAAGATGATATCAGAATACTACTAGAGCTCAACAGTGAATTTAGAAAAGTTTGCAGGATGCAAAATTAATACACAGAAGTCTCTTGCATTTCTGTACACTAACAATAAAAGATCAGAAAGAGAAATTAAAGAAACAATTGCACTTACCATCTCATTGAAAAGAATACCTAGAAATAAACCTACCTAAAAAGAATAAAATACCTAGAAATAAACCTACCTAAAAACCTATACTCTGAAAACTATAAGACACTGATGAAAGAAATCAAAGATGACACAAACATGAAAAGATAAACCATTTGACAGTGATCTTTCTATCACAACAGATGGAAAGATTCTTGGATTAGAAGAACCGATATTGTCAAAAATGATTATACTACCCAAGGCAATCTATAGATTCAATGCAATCCCTATCAAATTACCAATGGTATTTTTCAGAGAACTGGAACAAAAATTTTTTTAATTTTTATGTAAACAAAAAGACTCCAAATAGCCAAAGCAATTTTGAGAAAGAAAATTGTGGCTTGAGGAATCACGCCCTTGACTTCAGGCTATACTACAAAGTTGTCATCATCAATAACAGAAATATAGATCAATGGAACATGATAAAAAGCTCAGATAAGTCTATGCACCTATGGATTCATAAGTTTATGACAAAGGAAGCAAATAATATACAATGGAGAAAAGACAGTCTCTTAAATAAGTGGTGCTGGGAAAACTGGACAGTTAAATGTAAATGAATGAGATTAAAACATTTTCTTACACCAAACTGAAAATAGATGAAAGACCTAAGTGTAAAACCAGATACTATAAAACTCTTAAGAGGAAACATAGGCAGAACACGCTTTGCTATAAATTGCAGGAATATCTTTTCAGATCTACTTCCTAGAGTAAGGAAAATAAAAACAAAATAAAACAAAAATAAGCAACTGGGACTTAAAATAAAAAGCTTTTACCCAACAAAAGAAATCATAAACAAAACAAAATGACAACCTATAGAATGGAAGAAAATATTTGCAAACAATGTGACCAAGACATTAATCTCCAAAATATACAAGCAGCTCATACAGCTTTATATAAAAAAAAAAAAAACCCAAAAATACCTGAAGAACCCAATCAAAAAAGGTAAAAAAATCTAAACAGATATTTTTCTAAAGAAGACATATGGATAGACAAAAGTCACAGGAAAAGATGTTCAATATCACTAATTATTAGAGAAATGCAAAACAAAACTTCAGTGAGCTATCACCTCCCACTGGTCAGAATGGCCATCATCAAAAAGTCTACAAATAATAAATGCTGGAGAAGGTGTGGAGAAAATTAACCTTTCTTCACAATTGGTGGGAATGTAAAATGTTACAGCTACTATGGAGAACAGTATGGAGATTCCTCAGAAAACTAAATATAGAACTACTATATGATCCCACAATCCCACCCCTGGGCATAAATCTGGAGAAAATCATAATTTGAAAAGATACATGCACGTCAGTGTTCACTGCAGCACTATTTACAATAGCTAAGATATGGAAGCAACTTAAATGTCCATCGATAGATGAATCAATAAAGAAGATGTGATGAATATGAAGAAGATGTGTGTGAATACATACATATTTTGACTGTGAAATACTACTCAGCCATAAAAAAGAATGAAATAATGCCATTTAGAGCAACATGGATGAACCTAGAGATTATGGCACTAAGAAGTAAGCCATTCAGAGAAAGGCAAATATCAAATATCATTTATATGTAGAATCTTTTAAAAAATGATACAAATGAACTTACATACAAAACAGAAATAGACTCACAGACATAAAAAACTTATGTTTACCAAAGGAGAAAGGAAAAGAGCAATAAATTAAGAGTTTGGGGTTAACATATACACGCTACTGTATATAAAATAGATAACCAACAAGGACTATACTCAATATTTTGCAACAACCAAGAAGGGAAAAGATCTGAAAAAATATATATCACTTTGCTGTACCCCTGAATCTAAAACAACATAGTAAACTGACTATGGTTTAATTTTTAAAAATCAAAAAATAAAAACAGGACAATAATTTCCTCTACATTTTTCTAGATCTATTAATATATTCAATATATATGACAACATCAGATCCTTAACTCACTGCACCACAAGGGAACTCCAAGAACTGATTCTTGCAGCATTGTAGTAGAGACCTTATTTTCCCCCAAGTTTTTACTGGTAATTCATTCTCATTGGATGCAATTTTTCACAGAAATCCACACAATACTACTCTACCATTTAATTTAGAATGAATGAGTTTTCTGCATGTCCCACCATAGCAACTGCCTCCACTGTATATCACAGCACTTTACCCATATGAAGCTGCAGAAAATCATTCTCTTCCTGGCTCTGTAGGTACCATTCCAGTCCTGCTGTGGTGGCAGCCAAGATGATAACTATTTTCTGTCTTGGATTTCCACATATTTCAGCAACACAAATAAAGACTATAGTGAGAACTTGCCAAAGCACTATTTGCTTTGTCACTCATTTGCTGGGTGCTTTGGCAACACGGACAGCTTTCCTGTCTGGTCTGATGGTAATGCTGGGGAACTGAAAGGAATGAGGGGTGACGTCAGCCTAAGAGAAAAGAAAGAGCCAATCTGTCTTCTGGTTTCTTCTCATCCTTCTCTCTGCAGGGCAAAACCAAATTCTATCGCACAGAATTATTTGCCATAGAAAATTCTTTAAAACCTGTTTTTAAATTTCCATCCTCCAGAATATGGACATAGCTTTGTGTAGAATATTTCTGTATGATGATAGTACTGTGGGGCTCAACAAAAGGTTAAGAGATGCACATCATTCATTCAGCCATTCCACAAACATTTAATGCGTGTGAAGGATACTGAGCACGGAGGTGGATGCTGCTGTATTCCAGTATGATCAGAGGGAAGCAGTACCATTCTTCGGTATACAAACCCACTTCAAAACTGTCAGGGGATTTTGAAGAACTCTGGGACAACCATGACATATTTGAAGATACTGAAAAAGATGCCTGATGAGCCCTGCATCAGGCCTGGACACCCTGGGGAGGAGCACCTGAACTTGGTCACAAATTATACAGATCTGACTAATGGACTGGCAGGTCTTAGAAGGGACTGGAAAAAGAGATCACAGACATAAGAGAGAAAAGGCACCAGAGAGATCAGTTTGGCATGGTGAGTCTGAACAACAAGGCCTGCCAATTGGAGAGGTGACCATACCAGTTAGTATGCCCTGCGGAAAAGAGGGGCCAAATATAAAGCAAAGAGCTGTATCACCAGGAGCCCAGCCTTCATTTGTGGCAAACCCCTCTGGGCACAAGGAGCCAAGAGCACTGCTCCGCCAACTGCAGAGAGAGCACAGGAGCAACAGAGGTGATGGAGCTAAGAGTCATGAAAAGGTTGCTGGCAGGATGAGAGAGAGCAAACCAAGGGTATCAGAAAAACCCTGGTCAAAAGGGCAGAAAAACTGAAGAGCCGCAGGTGTCATTTCCACATGGGATCTTTGAAGAAATATGTGGAAGGAGGACTCTCCAGAAAACCAAAATGGAACATTTTGCTAACCAAGGGAAAAGGTGTCCCATATCAGTGAGATCTGGGGTAAGAAAGGTGAAGACAAGAAGTATCCACTTTAGATCAGAGAGTTAACATTGATGTCCTATCTTTATGATGGGTAGACTAGTTTCAGTGGCCACCATTTGTCCATATGATCATGACATTTAAAGCTACTAAGCTTGCAGTTTTTAATAATCTTTAAAAAAGAATCAGACTGATGGGTTTGACAAAGAGGGATAGTAAGAGAGATCTTAGTATGATTTCATTACTAAAAATGGGTACAGAAAATATTCCCATATACAAGTTATTTGTGAGATCATTTCCTTACTATAAATAATTAACAATTGGCAAAATAACAGTAAGCAGGCACTTCTTACATTTTAATGCCTGGCGGGAAAGTCTTAGAATTATTAATCTGTACAGAGTTTCATCTTTCATCAATATTTGGGCTGCTTCCAAATTCACCGGATTTTCTAACACTGGATTAGAAAGCATAACCTATAAAATAACACACAGAATAAAGTTTTTAAAGTAACTTTTTTCTTAAAGCAAACAAAACAATACATACAATATTCAAAAAGCATTCATTAAATACCTGCAATGTATACAAAGACAAACGAGAAATGGTCTCTAATCTTAAGAAACTCTTGATCTATCTTGGTTTTATACTATATATTCATGCAAACATAGCAGTAAACATTGAAACATTTTCATTAAAAATACATTACATTTTACTATGAATCATGCTAAATCATGGATAAACAAAAAAAATGTATTAAAACCTTGGAGTTCCCATCATGGTACAGTGGAAGCGAATCCAACTAGGAACCATGAGGATGTGGGTTCGATCCCTGGTCTGCCTCAGTGGGTTAAGGATCCTGCGTTGCTGTGGCTGTGGTGTAGGCTGGCAGCTGTAGCTCCAATTGGACCCCTAGCCTGGGAAACTC